>NC_088345.1:49875833-50542500 GCF_036884655.1 Musa acuminata AAA Group | reverse complement strand
TTGCTCATGCGACTACTGGCCAAGTTACGTGACTCGGGCAAAGGATGGACAGACTAATTGGAAGAGGCGTTGCTTGTGCGACTACTGGCCGAGTTGCGTAACTCGGGCAAAGGTTGATTCTGCTGGCCGAGCTACTCAACTCGGGCACTGGATGGACTGATTGGATGAGGCGTTGCTCGTGCGACTACTGGCCGAGTTGCATGACTCGGGCAAAGATTAGACGGACTGATCGGACGAGGCATTGCTCATGCGACTACTGGCCGAGTTGCATGACTCGGGCAAAGGTTGATTCTACTGGCCGAGCTACTCAACTCGGGCAGTGGATGGACCGATTGGACGAGGCGTTGCTCGTGCGACTACTAGCCAAGTTGCGTGACTCGGGCAAAGACTGAACAGATTGATTAGACGAGGCGTTGCTCGTGCGACTACTAACCGAGTTGCGTGACTCGGGTAAAGACTAGACAGACTGATTGGACCAGGCATTGCTCGTGCGGCTACTAGCCGAGTTGCGTGACTCGAGCAAATGTTGATTCTGCTGGCCGAGCTACTCAACTCTAGCATTGGATGAACTGATTGGTCGAGGCATTTCTTGTGCGACTATGGGCCGAGTTACGTGACTCGGGCAAAGGTTGATTCTGATGGCCAAGCTACTCAACTTGGGCACTGGATGGACCAATTGGACGAGGCGTTGCTCATGCAACTACTGGCCAAGTTACGTGACTCGGGCAAAGGCTGGACAGACTGATTGGAAGAGGCGTTGCTCGTGCGACTACTGGCCAAGTTGCGTGACTCGAGCAAAGGTTGATTCTGCTGGCCGAGCTACTCAACTCGGGCACTGGATAGACCGATTGGACGAGGCGTTGCTCATGCGACTACTGGTCGAGTTACGTGACTCGGGCATAGATTGGACGGACTGATTGGACGAGGCATTGCTCATGCGACTATTGGCCGAGTTGCATGACTGGGGCAAAGGTTGATTCTACTGGCCAAGCTACTCAACTCGGGTACTGGATGGACCAATTAGACGAGGCGTTGCTCGTGCGACTACTAGCCGAATTGTGTGACTCGGGCAAAGGTTGATTCTGCTGGCCGAGCTACTCAACTCGAGGGTTGGATGGACCGACTGGACGAGGCATTGCTCGTGCGACTACCGACCGAGTTGCGTGACTCGGGCAAAGACTGAACAGATTGATTAGACGAGGCATTGCTCGTGCAACTACTAACCGAGTTGCGTGACTCGGGCAAAGACTAGACAGACTGATTGGACTAGGCATTGCTCGTGCGACTACTAGCCGAGTTGCGTGACTAGGCAAAGGTTGATTCTGTTGGCCGAGATACTCAACTATGGCATTGGATGAACTGATTGATCGAGGCGTTTCTTGTGCGACCATGGGCCAAGTTGCGTGACTCGAGCAAAGGTTGATTCTGCTGGCCGAGCTACTCAACTCGAGCACTGGATGGACCAATTGGACGAGGTGTTGCTCGTGCGACTACTGGCTGAGTTGTGTGACTCGAGCAAAGAATGGACGGATTGATTGGACGAGGCTTTGGTCGTGCGACTACTGGCCGAGTTGCGTGACTCGAGCAAAGGTTGATTATGCTAGCTGAGCTACTCAACTTGGGCATTGGATGGACCGATTGGACGAGGCGTTCATGAGACTACTGACCGAGTTGTGTGACTCGGGCAAAGGTTAATTGAACATAGAAAAGAGTGAAATGAAGAAAACAGGTATAGTAACCCTTGATCAGGTATGAAATGATTTTAAACATTTAAATGGTAAAAATAATCAAAAAAATAATTACAAAATAAGAAATAGGGGGCTCGGATTCATCTTTTGTCAATCACAAGAACAAACCATAGGTCTTCCCTCTTTATGCCCAAATCTCATCCTAAGAGATAGACATGGCTGCAGTGGTTGCCATGAAGGCCATCCAAACTGCCTCGCCATCATCCTATTAAGATTGGAAAACCAAGCATTGAAAGAGATCGTAAAGCCTTTATGATTCATACTTATGCATAAGAATCTGTGATTTGCCAATACCATGGAGAAACAATCTTGTGTTGAAAAGCCCAAATGGTGATTGGTCAAATGCATAATTAACTTTTATTTATCATCATAGCCTCTTCATAATTCATAAGCAAGATACTGAGAAGCAAAGATGAAATCAATACAGTGAAATTTACAAAAAGAAAACGTAAATAATCAAAGTTATGAAAGGATAAAAAGAAAAAGTTTGGAAGAAAAGAAGCAATCCTCTTGAATGTATTATTTCCCCACACCAAAATAAGCTCCATATCCCCAAAATACCTCAGTTAAATAAGAACCCCAAATGAGAATAAAAAATTAGAGAACTAATTATTGTTTGCAGCAGACAGTGATCATTTATGATCATTTTACATCATCAAGCTTAACCAATGCAGGGGTAACAATGCCATCAACACAATCACAATCCTTACTACCTGAACAAGCATTTGCACAAACGACACAAAGAATCATTCGCTATATGGGGCATAGGATTTAAGCCCTGAATAACAAACAAGTACAAACAGTCGCACGACAACAAACATAAGAAACAATGTATCATTTGCACAAACTGCACAAAGAATCATTTGCTATATGGGGCATAGGATTTAAGGCTCTAAATAACAAACAATTACAAACAGTAGCACAACAACAAAGATAGCTTGTTGTAGCCAAACTCAAGACTCTCTTTAACCGGACCAATTATCACATCGTCATATTTTTTTACCTCAATTGATTTTTAACAGCCGGATAATAATTCTTAAAAGTAATAAAACTAACATAATGTTGAAGATAACATGTAAACTTCTCATATAAGCTTATAGTGACCCGAATCTCAGATGAAAAAAAAAACCTTGAAACAAAATTATGAAAGCCCACCGAACTTGTAAAACTTTAAAAATGTCATTTTGTTGACAAATAATTTTTTTCTATAATGTCTATATCAAAACAATTCTCAGAAAAATTAACACCACTTAAGCAAATATACTATGAGTACATTTAAAATAATTAAACCAAGAAAAAAGAGAAATGGAGAAAACATGTATAGTTTAACCCTTGATCGGGCATGAAATGATTTTAAACATTTAAATAGTAAAAATAATCAAAAGAACCATTACAAAATAAGAAATAGGAGGCTCAGATTCATCTTTTGTCAATCACAAGAATAGACCATAGGTCTTCCCTCTTCTTGCCCAAATCCCATCCTAAGAGATAGACATGGCTGTAGTGGTTGCCATGAAGGCCATCCATACTGCCTCGCCATCACCCTATTAAGATTGGAAAATCGAGCATTGAAAAAGATTACAAAGCCTTTATGCTTCATAATATGCATAAGAATCTGTGACTTGCCGACACCATGGAGAAACAATCTTGTGTTTAAAAGCCCAAATGGTGATTGATCAAATCCATCAGTGACATTTATTTATCATCATAGCCTCTTCATAATTCAAAAGCAAGATACTGAGAAGCAAAGATGAAATCAATACAGTGAAATTTACAAAAAGAAAACATAAATAATCAAAGTTATGAAAGGATAAAAAGAAAAAGGTTGGAAGAAAAGAAGCAATCCTCTTGAATGTATTATTTCCCCACACCAAAACAAGCTCCATATCCCCAAAATACCTCAGTTAAATAAGAACCCCAAATGAGAATAAAAAACTAGAGAACTATTTGTTGTTTGCAGCAGACAGTGATCATTTATGATCATTTTACATCATCAAGCTTAACCAATGCAGGGGTAACAATGCCATCAACACAATCGCAATCCCTACTACCTGAACAAGCATTTGCACAAACGACACAAAGAATCATTCGCTATATGGGGCATAGGATTTAGGCTCTAAATAACAAACAAGTACAAAGAGTAGCGCAACAACAAAGATAGCTTGTTGTAGCCAAACTCAAGACTCTCTTTAATTGGACCAATTATCACATCGCCATATTTTTTTACCTCAATTGATTTTTAACAGCCGGATAATATTTTTAAAAGTACTAAAACTAACACAATGTTGAAGATAACATGTAAACTTCTCATATAAGCTTAAAGTGACCCGAATCTCAGAAGAAAAAAAAAAAACCTTGAAACAGACTTGTACGAAAAAAGGTAATTCTTTTGTAGAAATAGACTTTTGCTTCCTTCTCGCAAGGATGTTTCTGTTTTATTTATATTCAAAAAGATGAAAACTATCATCACACTGAGAAATTGACTAACTTGTAGTAAGTTCAATCCTGCTACTCTTAACTGATACCAAGCAAGCAAAGAGGCTGATATCAATATTGGTACTGAGCTGGTGAAAGAAAGATCAAAGAGAGAAATAACAGAGAGATGGATGGAACCAAGCTGGAAAGGCCATTTCTTTTCTTTTCTTTTTTTTTCTCCTTCGTTGGGTCCATCTTCTGTGGTACAATAGAGTGCTTGCTAGCACCAAGAAAAGGGCTTCAACCTGCCTCTTGCCTCTTGAGACAGGAAGGACATATTGGATTGGATAGGATCTTCGGACGATAATTACCGTTTTTTATAGTATGGAATTAGTGGAATTTGCTCATGATGTTTTCCTTTGTAGAACCACATATTAAAAAAAAAGTATTTTTCTTATTGTGAGAAATGAAAGTTAGTCCCTCTAAATTGCAATCAATTTTATTTCATGACAAGGAGCTTTTTAGGAGAGGATGATGACATGACACCACCGGATGGCTCTTTTAGCTACATCTAATTGACAAGTAAATCTATTGATGTCGAGCCACATTGGATAGTTCCTCGTCTTCCTTTCCGCTGTCACCCATTGGCAACTTGGTTGGTTGTTTACTTCAATGGCAAATAGTATGGTTGGTTGTCTACTATGTTTATGTACCATTTTAGGTTCATGCACTCTCATGTCATTTTATTTTCTGAATCGATAAATAAATTTTGGATATACATATTTATTCAATATTCATGCATATTATTTTGGATAATATCTACTTTATTCGTGAAGAAAGTGGATAATAAGTCTAGTTCATGCATATCACTTTATATCCAAAAAATAATATGCATGAACCGGTAAATTCTCCTCATATTATTTATTTTATTTATGAATATTATTTTAAATATAAATTTAAATGGTTGCTTTCGGCTTTTTATTTTTTCAATACAACAACAACCCATAGTCATAAAAAAAAATTATTTTTCTCCTCTCGTCCCCATCTATTTATTGTCGATTTAGGTGAAGAACTTGAAGAGAAATGATGCCCCCAAACCTCTTGATTTGCTTAGATATTTATGAAATCTCTAATCACTTTTGCCTCCAATCGTTCTTGTGTTGAGGTAATTGTTTGCTTGCTGCATTTTATGTGTTTTCTTGGATCTCCAAGCACTTGAAAGAGATCGATCAAGCACGCTACCAAGGAAATAAGTCATTAAGCTTAAATCAGACATCTCAAACTCTTTTTTTATAAAGTGCTTAAAATCTTTAATCATAGAACTATTATTACCTATAAATATTAAATCATCTATATACAAGCATAAAAGCATGTTCATGTGAACATTTAGAAAAATCAATTTAAATAAAATAAGTATCTATTCAAGAATTTCATACTCATGGGGTGAGGCTTTCGTATAGAGAGCATGCTTGTATCAGTGACTTTTGTTAAAATACGAATATAAGTTTAACATAATAGCTATCACAAACATCAATAGCTTCACGTAATGATAAAGAAAAATGGAAACACTGAAAAAATAAGTTAAATGAAAGTTAAAATTAATTGATTTTCAAGAAATAATTCGTTCTTTTCTTTTAAAGAGCACGATATACAAATTCGATTCTATTTTAAGGGAAAAAGCGACGTCATGTCTGCTTCTTTCAACTATATATTCATAAGAATCAAGAAACATATCAAGTTCCTACACGAAGAGATACTCCGCCTCGAATCCAGATCTGGCATATCATAAATCTTCTAAAATCATAGTCAATTTCCAAAAATTTATCCGCTTATTTATGAGAAAACATCGATACTTTTCTAGCTCATACTACTAAGTATTCAAAATCATGCAGAAAAGAACAAAAAAGACGACGACGAGCACCAAAAGAAAGATACACATAACGGTTGCTGCGGTATATATGGTGCTGTCAATTCTCTATGAATATCATTTTTTTCATAAAAATAATTAAACTCATTAGATAAAAATTCACCACCTCTATCTGTCTAAAGTGTCTTCATGTATCTACCACTTTATCTTTCTACAAGTGTCTTGAATTTTCATAAATTATCAAATGTTTCATATTTTAGTTCTAGAAAATATACCCAACTTATGTGACTATAATCATCAATAAACAATAGAAAATATTAACTTCTACCAAATGATTTTGTATTCACAGGTCCATTTATCATGAATTAATTCAAAATAATTATATGCTCTCCATGCTTTTCCAACATGAAATGAATTTTTACTTTGTTTGTCATAAATACATCATTAACATACATCAAGTGTATTAATTTTGGATAATCTAAAAATCATTCTTTTTTTTATTTAATAATATTAAACCCTTAATGTTAATGTGTTCATATCTTAAATATCATAAATTAGACTTATTGTTTTGAGTTGCGACAAGAGCATGCTTTTCAACATTTGAAACATCAAGTAGAAACATCTTGTTTTACGTTATGCAAATATTTATCGTAATCAAATCAGATTTTTTTTATCTTTAATAGTGTATAAACAATCATCAAATATAACTGAATATCTATCATCTATCGATTGGCCAACACTCAACAAGTTATGTGATAAAGTAGGAACAAAAAAAATATTATTAAGGTATTTTACCTTCCCTTGATTTGTCTTCACCTCAATTGTTCCTTTCCCTTCCACTTAATTTGCTTGTTATCTCCAAATCTAACTTTCAACTTATGAGTTTCATTAATATCTCTAAATATTGATTTAATGCCTGACATATGATTAGAACATCTACTATCCAGAAACCAAATATCATTTGAGATATCATTAACTTATGAATTAGTTATAAATAATTTATTATTTTCTTTATTTTTCTCCACATAGCTTGCTTGCTTTTCTCTTTTCTAGCAATCTACCTTCATGACCAAACTTTTTACAATGGTGACATTGAATTCCACTCTTGTAGTTTTTTTATCATAATTTGATTGCTTTTGTTCATCATGCCCATCAAAGTGCTCTCTTCCATTTCCTCTACCCCGAAATCCTCCTCTAGCACGTCCTTTCCTGCTGATTTTTTATTTTTTTTTGAAGTAGAAGACTCCCCCTTAACTTGAAATATTTTCACTTCACTTTTTTCAAATGACATATTCAACCTTGCTTCATGTGCTCATAAGGAACTCATTAGTTCATCAAATGAAAATATTGATAAATCTTTTGACTCCTCAATTGTACCAATAACATAATCATTTCCTTCTCGTTGCGTTAATATCCACCAGCATTCCCTTCGTTGGGGATGACACCTCAATTGTGACAACAATACGATTGTTCTCTTTAAAAATATCAAAACGGATGCGCTTCTCGTTAATGCTGCGTGATACGCTATGGTGGCTCTGCCACCTCTTGTACAAGCAATTTAAAGAGAACGATCATGTTGTTGTCATAATTGAGGTGTCATCCCTAGCGAAGGGAATGATAGTGGATATTAACGCAACGGGAATGATCGTTGCTGCAATTGAGGAGTCAAAAGATTTCTTAATATTTTAATTTGATATAACATCACTAGATATATCCGTTTGAAGAACTTCAAAAGACATTCCCCGGATCCATCGTTGATTGAGATTGATCATGATAAGGTTCACAACATCGTCCTTCCTGGTGAACTGTCTGTCCATTCCAAATGTTCCTCAATCCTCCATAAAGTGTGATAAAGGAGAAAGAATTAAGTTTCAGTTCTGATGTTCTCTCCTTTCAGCAGGTATGCTCTTGTTTGTTTGTTTGTTTTCAAGTCGATGCACTTTGGTTCATTATTTTTTTACCTAATTCTTGCTGTATATGCACATTCTGTGCGTTCAAGGAGATGGTGACTGGTTAAACTGCATATTTTATGATACATTGCAGACCAAATTTAAAATCTTTGATGATATTTATCATTTTTATACCGAGGTAAAAAGTGTGCATTAATTAATGTTATAAGAAGAGTGTTTTTAAGGATTTGAAACCAAGGTTTGACTTACTGGTGTGTCGGTTAGCCGATGGCATGGAACGTGTTGTCCTGAACCGATGTATTAACACATGGTATATTAGTACATATCGATGTTTCGATGAGGAAGAAAAATATATTGAAGAGGAAGGTCGGAGACGGAGGAACAAGGGAGGAAGATTTAAATATTTGTTAGAACTTTATGTTCTGTGATAATTTTTTTGTTCCAATTAAATGCTGATATCGAAAGTCATAGCTCATCAAGAACAATACCGTGATTAGTGGCGGCCAGGATCGGATCGTCAAGATCTGGGATACAAAATCTGGGACTCTAAGCTCCACACTTCATGATTGCCTTGGATCCGGACATGTAGATGAAGTTGTGAGTGAAGTAGCTGCTCGTTCGCAAGCAGTCACATCGATCTACAATATCATGTGAAGAACACATTCCGGTGACTAAATCTTATGACAAATTATAAACATTTGAACCACATTTTAGCGAAATAGTCAACTCATTTGATCATTGAAAAGGTAGTCAAAGCAATTAAAACGGGTTCTTGTTGAATGGACAGTGTCTGAGATTTCGATTGGCCACTCAATATAGGCATGTAGTACTATTTCTCTGTAGACTTGAAAGTGTATCATTGCAGATAACCTAAAGAAGACAAGATTGATATGAAGACGAAAGACTTCTTCTTAGACTTGAATTATATACCTTATAAAACAAATAAACAAAATTAAGAAGTTATACTCCTTAATATTACATAAAAGGAATGCATCATAATATTTGCTCTTTATCTTTTTGTTATTATATAATTCATAGATAGGTTCTCCAGCATAGAATATTTTTTAAGAAAATATAAGAATTTTATCTTATCACTCAAATAAGAAATAATGGGGTTTAAAAATACAAAGATTTAGGAAAATAATCTGCTATTTGATATACAATTATTTTATTCTTTTTTTTTATATATAGAAGTACATATTCATAGAATTTCCAACAACCTTTTTTAGCTTCACATATTTATCTCATAGTGTTGGGATTCTTTAGTAGCCTTCTCATTTATCTATCCTCAATTTTTTTATCCCTTTAAATTATAGTATAGATTATGTCCCTCCAAATATTAAGATCAGCCACTTACATCCTTCTCGGTATCATCAATGTAAACAAATCTAAAATTATCCTCTACTAATTATTGATAAATTGAAAAAATTTATAAACATTGTCAAAATTCAAATCATAGTCAACTAATAAAGATTAATTAAAAAGGTATACATGTATGTTTATGAGAGATTTCATGGATATATAGTTTAGTCTTTTGTCTAATTTGTTGATCACCTAAATGATGCACACTTATGATACCAATTGCAAACATTGGCCTATTAGATGGGGCCCCAAGAAACATCAATTTTGACCCAATTAGAGGACTTGCCATGCCTAATGAAAAAACTTATGAAATTAATTTAGTTTTGGAATCCAATTTAATTTGGGTATTATGATTTACTCTTCCTTTAAAATAAATAATGTTAATTTTGTTCAAATTTCATTGATAAGATTTTATCATGCCCTGAAAACTTTTTCTTTTGTCATCTCTAACTTAACTACATCGAAATAGCTTACCATGAATCATCAGAGACATTTATTTCTTGACCAAAATGTGAAATAATGACAAATTCACTAATAAATCATTGCATGTCATACAATATGAAAAAAAAAACAATATACATAGAGCAAGCCAAAAGAAAAAGAAATAGCATGTAGAAACTCAAATCTCTAACTATTTGACTCATGGTTGAGATGAAACATAAAAATAGAACAAGTGTGACAGTATCATCTTTATGGCTCCAAGTTGTTGAATGTAATAAACTAAATAAAAAGGTAATTTCCTATGTTGCATAACTCTTGCATCAGAAATGAAAGAACAACCTTTAAGAATGATTTCCTTCATTTTTTGGATGTATCCAGACATGCATAAGAAATATGCACAGGGATTCTATAAGTGGACAACAAGAGCAAAATGCGCATCAATCATAGCAAAGTGGACATTGAGAAACTATAGATCAAATATAATTGAAAAAAAGAATAGAGACAATTCAAAACAAATTTTTTGTTAATCATATAACAGCCTATAATATTTGAAACCTTAGATCTTTTGGTCTTTCAACCCCTCTTGATTGTACTTCATATTGTTTTTAATATATTCAATGCATTATAGTAGTTTATTTTTTCCTTTGGATCAAGATTATGACTCATATTTTAAAAATTAAATCAAATTTCAATTTAATTACAATGTTTTGATTTAATACTGCAGGAGCAATCACAGGACACACCAACCTTATCCGACAAGATTTTGTGGTGTAGATGGATTGCCCACAGTTGATCATGTCTTGTCTTTTTCCTTCTTTTTTTTTGTTTTGTTCTCTTAAATATAAATCCAATAATTCAGGAATGTTCTAGGATCAGTGATATACACTAAACCCAAGAATCCAAACACCATATGCTTGGAGGATAGTGTAGTGAAGAAGAAACTTCTTCTTCTTGCTATGCCTCAAAAGATGGGTAGTAGTAAATCAGCTTTGAGCAACTTGCACATAATCACTGTGGCCTTTCTGAGATATGAGGAGCTTAGATTTTACTTGTTATGAAACCTTCATTGAATTCAGACATTTCTTTCACGTACTCAACAGTAGTGCATGTAGAAAAAGAAAAGCCAGCTGGTTTCTGACTTTGTTCTCTTGTCCATTTACATCCATTTCACAATGTAGCTAATGAAGTTGGTGTGAGAGATATTAATTTAGCTTATCCAGTAGCATTCCAATCCATCCCTCATTTTTGGCTTCTGTCATGTCTCTCTTGTCCATTTACATGCATGTAGCTAATCAACTTAGAGAGAGAGAGAGAGTATTGTGAGTGGGTTAGTTGACTTTAAAGTTGACATTCAAACAAGAACAAGACACACATGATCGAATAATGCAACAACAGCAACAACGAATTATGCTTGTTTGTTTCTTTGCACCAATCACTAAAATAGTTATATGTTTCCGTTGCATGCATGGCATATTTTTTCTTTATCTTTCTCGCATTAGCATCTCCACCTATAGAGTCTCTTCCTGCAAATTTTGACAGTCTTAACCTGACCTGACCCAACCCAACCTATCTGATGATCCAATTAAATTGAATCGTTAGGTCAACCAATTTGGTGGTGTTCATCAAACAAATTAAATTTGACGAGTACAATTGAGTTTGATACCATAACTCGTTGTATTTAGTAAAACTCAACGTGAAGGTGATGTCGACCCGAATCGATCTGATCCAACCCAAAAGACCCATCGAATCTAAGAAATTTAAAGATAAGTTTCATATTGGGTTTTTTGGCATTTACAGGAAGCAGCAGAGTAAAGGATTTCATAATCCTTTGAATCATAGTTATCACTATGGGATCCGATCAAATCTCGAATCATTAAGATTATATCAATTGAGTTTAATTAAATCGGTCTAATTTGTGAGTCAACTCAATCATGGGTCCGAGTTCCGGTTGGATTCGCCGGTCTGATCCGAGTTAGATGGGTCCGTGCACTGAGACATGTAGAGAAATGTATACCGACAGTCTTTGTGTACACACACGTGTAGGGAAATGTATACCGACAGTATACACTGAGACAAAAAAGGACAGTAGAGAAATGTATACCGAAATGTGTACATCACAAAAAAGAACATGCACTGAGACAAAGGGAGATAACAACTCCAAGGGTTGTTAGTAAACGCACGTGTAGAGAAATGTATACCGACAGTATTTGTGTACCATCCTCCAACCATGTTCACGAAGTTTGATTAAGTTATCCCAAGTTGCATGTTAAGATGGCTAAACAAGTCATCATTTGCTTCATGTGATTGGTACAATAATAGCACATAAAATTCTACTTCATATGGCTGAGTCATGTCCACCCAATCATCATGGCTGCTCCAAACTCTCTTCTCCACCTTCATCACCAACAAGCCAGTTTCAAGATTAATCTGAAGCTGTAGTTCGAATGCAGCCTATCAGACTTCATCATCATGTCGCAAAAAAATTAGAATTCTGCTTAATCTCTAAAGCCAATATAATCATACCAGAAGACTTTGTTTCTAGGCACTTGAGGTCCGGAAGGCTTGTTGCTCTCTCTCTCTCTCTCTCTCTCTCTCTCTCTCTCTCCCCAATCATCACCAGCAGTTCATCATCAAGATATGTTCTAAAGTTTCAGTTGATATGTACCTCATCAGACTTCATCAACAATCACATAATCATATTGGCTTTCTACATTTCTAAATCCTCACAGAGACTATAGACAAGCAAATGTTTATTTGGACTCTTGCAGACTTGTTTAGGTCCTACAACTGGGACTCTGCCCACTGCTTTCCTCAGCTCAATTTCTGCAAATTGTGATGAACTGATGATACTGTCTGCATTGTGCCTCATGAAATGATTGATGCCAGCCTGGTCTGCATTAGTTGCAGCTTCATGGCACATGCGCTCAATGTTCCGTACCTGCATTAGAATCTTCCATTTAATGAAGTCATACCAATTTGCAAGGAAATTGAGTCAGTTCTCTACATCATTCAGTGTACATAACTTGCGCATTCAGCCTGCGGAAGAACTTGTACCTTATGGTTCCTGAAACCATTGATCCAATCACTCGAATGCTGATGTTGAAAGAGAACAAAGAGCAATTACTGGAAATAGAAGAGATACATATGCCGATGCATCTCAGAAAAGCAGAAGAAGAATTCGGGAATCTACGGGCAATATCATAGCAATGACTTCTTGTATTCCCATTCACGGTATTCAAATTGTTCTATAGCAATATATCATCAACTCGTCTATCAAGCTTCCTTTTTTAATTGTTGTCATCGTGCAGACAAGAGTGGTCAAGTGGCCATGCTTTTTCTCTCTGCAACCAAAAGTCTTACTGCAGCTTTAGCTGGAAGAAAACTTTCCAAGATAACCAAGACCTTGGTGGCAAAAGAACAGAAAAGATGAACTCATGGTGATAGAAGTGATGACCTCAAGTTATGGATGAGACTGCAAAATCTTGAAGAAGCAGTTGCAGTGGCTCTTCCTTCTATTGGTCCCAAAAGATGGCTGCAGAGCAAGTTGGGCAACTCGCACTCCAGAGTTGTCACTAATGCGTAAAATTTATGACTCACGCATCATAAGATTTCATGATCAGCTAAAAATGTAGATTCAGATTCATCAATATGTGAAGTTCTCATTTAGATAAGCTGGGTCTTCTTTTCCTTTATTTTCTTATGTGTCGTTTGAGAAAGATGTCTACTTACAAAAGCTAAGGCCATATCCCACACTACGGTTCATCTTCATACAAATGATGACAGCCAAGAAGATAATATGCATAAGTTGACCATGTCGCAAAGTATGCTATATAATCATTCTTCTGCTACAATTTCTACGTAGGAAATTAGCTTGTCCTTGATTCCATGGGTTGAACATAAAAGTGAAAGCAGCAAGGAAGCAGAGAAGTTTAGCTTTAGATAATTGCATCAGTACTTCAAGATTACAAATATGGAGTCACCTTTCCCAGATAAGTCTGCACCATATGATATCCTTTAGTAGCATGAAAGCAATCTGTTCAGCTAAAACTGTGGAAGAGCTGGTCATGATAGAAAACAAAAGCTGAAAACATTTAAATCTGTTTCATGACCTACATATCTAAGGTGTTGCCTGACACAGATTTGACAGACTGCCCTCTCCTTTTAAGGACAAGCAAGTTGATTAGTTCCATGACTATATTCACCACTAGTTTTTTATCATCAGTTAACAGTTTGCAGATATATACTGCACATATAATGAATAAATATACATATGTAAATCGTTTTAGAGGATATATTGTAATGTTTTTTTATGCATTCTTCAATCCTCAGTTCTAATACTTTTATTCAACATAATCAACTTGCTTATGACTTGAGTTATAATAGTGTTGCGATAGGGAGGGCATTTAACTAGGCAAGTGGACAACAAAAAGACCAAACATTTCCTCATCTCCTACATCTATCTCGCATCTATGATCTGTTGGAACAGGTTGTAAATGTTAACATGCTGGAAGACTCAAAATGAGTACCGAGAGTTGAATCAACTAGGCTTCCAGATTTGTCAAACCACAGTAACTTAATTGACACTGACTCCTGATCTGTCTTCTTCCAGCTTTACTGGTTGTTTAAAATGTGCAAGGAGATCCAGACTGCCTCAGCATATCATAACATGAATCAGCAAAGTTGCACCTGATTGAAGTGCAGCAGCTTTTAAAATCCTCTTTCAGATTCCAATCAAGTTAGACCTTTAACTCGATTGATTGACTGATCCAGAACAGGATTCCATCAACTTGTCTCAAAATATATGTTTCAGCTAACATGCTTTCTGTTAAGAATCTAAATTAACTAAAGACAGGTTTATTAGTTGAGTTTGCTGGGCAGCAAGCATTTAAATGGTGGATTTATAAGAAACTACAGCATTCCAAAAAGGTTTCATTCAAGGATTAGTAGGACTACCTGCCACTGCCAACAATTGCCAAAGCCCACTTGGATATCAGATGCAGTCGCGTTACACCAGATTCATGCTCCATCTGCACCGCAAGCACTGAGATATTCCAGTGTTAGTCTTAAGTGTTCATCATCATGAACAAATTGATACAGAGGGTGAGAACATGATCTCCATGTTTGACTTTTTTTGTTCACTATTGGAGTCACCCAAGATTTCAAACAGCACTCCCAGTTCCCGTCCAGCATACTGGCTTTCACAGTTGTAGGGATCGTTGGTCCAGTGCTATGGACCATGTCTTGTTCCTTCCTTTACAGCTGAAGCCATCATGGAAACATGATGGCGTACAAGCTTACTGAGTACATAAAATTGGCATCAAGAACCTTCCATGGTCAGCAACAAAAGAATAAAGCCGTGGGAGGGGACGCAAACTGCAAACTTTCCATTTGTTTTCTTTTCTTTTTTTTGGGTTCTACAGAATCTTTATTTTGAATCGGATCGTTGAGTAATGGGAATCCGAACCCGCCAAACCCTCACCTCCCCGTCCAAACTCCCACTGCAGACCCGATACTCCTCCTCCTCGGGCTCGGGATGGAGCTCGGCGGGCGCCGGCACCGGAACCGCAACCGCGACGAGCGACCTCACACCGGTCGCGTGCCCCTCCATCACGCCCAGGCAACTGTAACCCTTGCCTTCGCCTTCCTTCTGCCAGATCCTGACCGTCCGATCGCTGCTGCCGCTGAAGAGCACGTCCCCGACGCACGCCAGGCACATGATGGCCTTCCCGTGCCCACGCAGCGCCCCGGCCACAGCCATGTGGTCCGCCGACTCCTCCCGCTCCCACACCAGGATCGAGCGGTCGCAAGCTCCCGAGTACAGGACCGCCCCGTCGCCGCTCAGAGCCAGCGCGTTCACCGCCGACCGGTGCCGCTCCAGCGTCGCCACCAGTCCGTGCTGGGTGTGCCGCCGCCTCCGGCCCCGCCCCTCCGGTGGGGAGCGGGCCCATACTCGGATCTTCCCATCTGCCGACCCCGTGTACACCGTGCCGTCACCGGCCACGGCCACGGCCACGGCGTTCACCGCGTCCTCGTGGGCCGGGACGGACTCCAGGCAGCGTAGGTCGCCTGCGGCGCGCCAGACCTTGAGAGTCTTGTCCCACGACACGGAGTAGAGCAGGTCGCCGCGGGCGGCGACGGCGGAGACGGCGTCGGCGTGCTCGATCCACAGGAGCTTCTTGTGGCGGCGGACGGCTACGTAGTTGCCCGGGAGGGGAAAGCGGAGGAGGCGGTCGACGGCGGTGGGTAGTGTGGCGTTGAGGCGGTGCCTTCCGGAGCGTTCCGACCGGCACCACACGCGGATGCGGCCGTCCTGGTGGGCCGTGAAGAGCTTGCCCGCCGAGGACAAGGCGACGGACTTGACAGAACCGGCGGACGGCACGGCGTCGAAGGTCTCGACCTGGCGGACGGTGACCAGATCGAAGACCGTGATCTCCGAATCCGAGGCAGAGTAGAGGAGGGAGGCGGCGGCCGAGACGGCGAGCGCCGCTGCGGAGGAGGTGGGGCGAAGTGGCTTCAAAGAAGCAAGGCAGAAGTGGAAGGCCGAAGGGGGCGTCGTATTGAGGTAACCGGAGATGGGGACGCTGGTTTGGAGGGAGGGGAGAGAGGGGAGGGTGACGATGGAGGCGGCATCGTCAAATACGACGGCAGCGGGGGCGTCAGATGAGGAGGAGGAGGAGGCGGTGGAGACGGCGAGGCGGAGGGGTCGGGGCTGCGGTGTCGCAGTGTCGTGCTCCGCCGTGGAGCGGAAGGAGAATGGGATGCAAGGATGCATCGGAGAAGAGAGGAGGAGGGAGAGCGGAGCGGAGACATGGGAGGCGATGAGGTATTTATGGGGTGAGTTAGCAGAGTGACCGTCAACCCACGCCGCTTGTCGGAGCCAATCTGTTGATTTAAGTGGTCCGAGGTTGAGGATTTATCTTACTCTGAGGCGGGTAAATTAAGTGGGTGACTAATTAGGGTGATAATCTCGACCAATTCCATCAGTATATAATCGACAGCTCGCACGTGCTTAACACGTGATGAGTAGGCGAAGGTTGGGTGTGACGTGGACAGAAAAGTGCTACTTATAGCGACGTAGAATTATACGGTATATATACAAACAGCAACGGAATACATGACAATGTAATATGGGGTTGTATGCATAGGCATGAATCTTGGATGAGTCTTATTTTTGTTTGCATTGCAAAACTTAACTCTTATCTTATTATCTAGCATAATTTCTTTTTTATTTTTTTACATTCTCCTAGTTAATTGAAGATGATATTTATGAAATATTTAAAAACCCTTAAAACAAAAATATTATGAAATCATAAATCATAAATCATTTTTTTTCTATGCCCTTTTTCTTGATAGAAACAATAAGTTTTTTTTTTTAGGAATAAAGGAGGCAGTGATTCCCCAACGAGAACTCATTAGGTCAACGACTCACATCACCATGAGTACTCGAATCTAAGATCTTATCAACCCATGAAAGAGGGACCAATCACTCCTCTTTTTTGTGTTCTCAACATTTAATGCTAGGCAATATATCTTGTCAAAATGAGAGCAACTCGCTTTTGCACTCATGTTCATTGCTTAAATAGTACCCATGATAGAGAGAGAGAGAGAGAGAGAGAGAGAGAGAGAGAGAGAGAGAGCCAACATGTTTACAATGAGGAACAGGATATTAATAATATTTTTTTATGACTCATGATGTGTTTCAATTTTTGTCTTCCTAGGCATGTAGTTAACAAGTCAAGTCTAATATGATAGAGACAATAAATAGAAGATGAAGAGTCTAATATGATATATATACACACATCATTTTCATTTTCATGGAACTTAGAAAGAGTTGAAGCATTCATAATATATGTTTCAAGTAACACTTGCAGCTTCCATTTACTCATCCACTGCTGTGTTCAGCAAAATTTAATTCAACCACAAAACTAGAACATATCAGCTCTGCTTAGCCACCTTGCTGAATTCCACAAGACCTTATTCCCATCAAAGTAATATCCTTCAGCTACATTGAACTCTATCAGAAAACTAGAACATATCTATTCAATCACTTTCTGAGTTCCACAACCACAAACTTTGATGCAGTCAAGTCAACTTCCATTACTGAGATGAAAGAGAAAGTAATCTTTTTGCAGTATTGGATTCTATCATAAAACCTGCATCGTATCAGCTAATTTTAGCTACCTTGTGAATGCCACAGACATTTTGATGCAGTAAAGAGAACTTCTACTTGTTCCTATCGAAGACCGTTCTCACCATCAAAAGCCAACATCCTTGCTTAGAACACACAGCTTCCTGCATGCCCAAAAAGCTGCTGTCCCGGTTGTGATCAGCAACCAGTGGTACACAGGACCACCCACCTCATGACATTCCTCAGTGACTTCAGTTAGATAAGGTTCACTTTGATGTGTGACCCCATGCAACGTCTTATAACAATCCACTCCTTTCTCATCTGCCATTGTTGAAGACACTGATCACTCTTTCTGCTGCATGAAGATTAGGGTTTGAAGCCTCTAAGCAGAAAGACACAGAAAATACAAACAAGAACAGCCAAAAGATACACCATGTCCTCCAATCTTTGGCTATGTAGCATAGAAAAGAACAGCTTAAAAGTGCTCTACTTATTGGTCTTTATTTAGGTAGTAGTTTCGGAAACTAGACAAAAGCAACATGGTGAACAGTAAATGGATTCACTATGGATTCCAAGCAATAAAAGTGATGCAAATTAAGTCATTACAGATGGTTTGGAGAGCCCTCAATGAGGAACTATATTTAGTAGTATCAGTACACAACCAACCCTTCTATTTCATTTACTTAAAGAATTTCTCTCTTGAGGAATTGACTAAGATATGTCAAGTTTTAGTTAGGACAGAGCAATTTTAGATTATATGAGATAAACTGAATTGTGATGGCTCAAGAGATTATATATATATAATGCATAAACGATTTTATTTTCGAGAATTATATATACCGTTAGAAATGTATTCTATCGCATAGAAATAATTTTATAGTCCCCAGGAAAATAGAGTTAGCAAGTGGCTTTCCAACCATACTGATCCAATAATATGATATTATATCTTTGATATTTGGGTTCATTCTGATGTGAACAGTGTAAATTATATCTATCTGTTTTATGCCCAGTAGACCAATTACTTTGCAGTCATTTTCTGGAGGAAAGCAGAAAGTATGGAGAGATCAAAGTAGAGGTGCAAAGTACTTGCTTTCTCATTATTTAGCACAACAGGGTTAATTATTGGGCAACTTTAATGGTTCATTTAGCTCTCCATTATTTACTAGAATCCAATTGCAGCACTGCCAAAGTGTGCCATAATTGTCATAGTTTATTCCTTGTGGGAATAGACTAGCAATTTATTCACCCTTTTAAGTACACTTTGCAATGTAGTTGATTTGAAATAATAACAGAATTAATCATGGATTCACTAAGAATTTTCTTCTAGATCTGCTACACCTTTGTCTTTTTTTTTTATCCAACACTGGGACATAAACATTAAAAATTATTGGATTCTCTGATGGCTCCTGGGAGACATATTTTGGCAGATTGATAACATCAAAGAGAGAACCACAATAAGTGCCATTTAATTGATGGCTCTCAAACTGCCTGCCTACTCTGTGGTCAATCATCTGTAGAGAGTGAACTATGTTTTACTGAAGTAATAGCTGCACATGGGAGTTTAGATCATATGTTCATTTACTGTGGCAGTCTTTTAGTTTCCACTGTTCTATGGAATGTTGGGAATTCTCTTTTGGAGAAAAGCTACCACACTAGCAGTGTTCCATGTCAAACCTGACATAATGCTTTAGACGTGCATGTCTTTGTACTTGCAATGTGAGAAGGAAATCACTATCAAGCTTGATTGAAGAACCAGTAGTCATGTGCATCAAGATAAGATCCCATTTAATGCAGCAGCAGCAAGATGAATTGAATTGCGTGTTGGATTCTCATGATCTAAAGCACCCTCCATGTTACTTTTTGTGCTTCATGTGGTTCAGTTTCCTCGATCCATGATGCAGTGCAACCTTCTTTACAGATTCCTAAGCCAAACTTCCGCAGCAGTTCTGTCAGTAGTGAATTGCCTGAGATCTCTTTATCTGTTCTTCTCGGCTCACCATCAAAATATAGAATGGTCGGTACACACAACCCATACCTCCCAATAATTACATGATATATATATATATATGTTTATATTGCTGGTATCTTCTCTGTCATGTGCGCAAGCTGCTGATGAAGAAAAAAGTACCAAAACCTGTGTGCTTGCTGCAAGTTTCCATGCAGCCAAGAGACTTACAGCTGAAGTATACATGTTACGGTGACACAGCTGCATCGCATAGCATTCAAGACACTGGAGCAATAATGGTGTCCAAGAAAACTAAGAAGAAGGCATGGAGTAAATAGAAAGAAGATGGATGTGATATATTATGGTTGGAAAGAGCATGTTACGATGCTGATATGATAAGGATTGAGAAGGCATTTTGCAAGGATGATGAGTTGTTGAAGCAACTTCGTCAGCAAATCTATACATGTTGGCAACATAATATGAAGCAAAAGAAATTGATGAGTAGAAGTATCATCTACTCATGCAATAAGAAAAGGACATGCAATAATAGGTAATCTACTATATATACATATATATATATACACACACACCAATTTTTATCTATTAAGTTAGTGAACTTAAAAACTTGGTCTCAAGTTAAGATTCTTCCTTTACAATCTACACAATCAGGATTTGAAATAGGAAGAGAGTGTTTATCGAAATATTATGCGTTAAATACGAAAATCACTTTATTTTGTCATTCATCAGGTTTGCCCAATGAGATGGAAAGGTCCTCTTGGATTTTGACATAGTACTATCCACTATCTTTTGGATTATAAAGTGAAATTGTTTTATTATGTTCATTTTCTAAGGATTGATCAAATTACTCCAAGTGAAAAGAACGGATTTATGTAAATAAAAAATAAAAAATCCATAATGGGGACAAGATTATGCCTATCTTTATTTCTTATGTCGGTAGAGCAGCATACATATCAATTCAACAATTGTTGTTATCATATATCTATGCCATTTGTTTTTCTCTTTTTTGAGAGTTATTTTTTTTTAATGATATTTGACCAATTGTGAAAAGAAGACAGACAAACAGACGGATAGATATATCAATCAATAGATAAAATAATGGCAGTGCTTTCACCATTCCATCACCATATCCATCCTTTCCTCGGTGCTTGATTGAAGATAACTACTGTGTGAAAGATTCGGAAGAATCCACATCGCCGTCACCTTCAAATCATGGTCATGGAGAAACCTAAAATTATCCTCAATATATTCTGTGATTACGTATGATGAAGCTAAGCATGGAAATTGTGGTGTGTCACAACATATCATTTCTTGTTTTACTTACGCTCGCCGACTTCATGTCAACTTCCACAGTGAGTTTGGCACTCTTATGGCAAGCATCAACTGAGACTTCCATGCGGAGAAGGAATTGCTTTGTTCCAAGATGTTGGTGGGAACAATAATAATAGCACATCAAAGATCATATTAGGTAGGTTGTGACACATCTCCATTCACTTAGAAGTTGCTTCGTTGGGTTGTGACTCGTACCGACACCCAATTCAAAGCAGTATGGGTTGTGAGTCATATTGGTTATGAACAATAAACCTGTCATTGATCGCACAACAGAAATCATGAGAGTGAAGTGTGTGGATGTGGGAGAAATGCTTGGACGAACCCCATCCATGTCATCTTAGAAGCGCAATGGCATCGATCGGAAGTCTTTTTGGATTTGCACATCTCGACATCTCCTTTTCCTATTTATAAGATTCTGATTCGATCGGCTCATTAAGAACGAAAGCATCTCGATAAAAAAAAATTACAGATAAGTTTTTTCTAAAGGAAATAATTTATTATTTAATCATTGGAAATGTATAAACCAAAAACGATATGGGTCACAAAATTTTCATTCCAGACGAAAGAGGAATGATGCGATTTGGTAAGATTACGAGGAATGCTTAGATGATATCACATCATCAGTAACTAAGTGAACCTTAAACTCTTTGGCCAAAGGCTTTGGTCACATATTGACAAGGAAGTGAAGCTTAAACTCTTTTGGCAAGCTATGAAAAAAGAAAAAAATGAAAGGGGCTTAAGGCGATTGTACAATTTCTAGACTGATTCCCTTATCATCATCGGGAACGCCTAACACATTAGAGTGTCCGAAGTGCCGAACAAACATATCTGGGCTGGGAACGTAATGCTATGCTCTGGGAGGTCGGAACTACCATCAAAGTCTTCTAGACTGGGGAGGCAGAAGTTAGTTGGGATGGGCTCCTCCTGGATGATTTGAATAAAGGGGGAAACGTGAGGTGTATTGAGATCACCACGAGGATACCAAAATTTTAATTAAACCTCATCTACCCTTTAGTTCATATCTTGGAGCTACACCTTCATTGAGTATTCCTAAGAATCGATGAACTAGGCCTCAAACTCTGGTAAGATTTGGGTGTCGGTTGGCGAAACGCTACGTTCCATAGTTGGAGGCTGTGGCGCGGCATTGGTTATCCCTCCCAATCGAGAAGGTTCTTGGAAGGTGGGGTGTCGACTCTCCGATTAAGCTTTACGTAGAGAATCTACGTTGGAGAGTGGGTTGTTGCATCAGAATCACCAACTACGAGAGTGGGACAATGGCTTGTATCACATCATCATATTGAGATGATATCACATCATCGTTAACTAAGTGGACCCTCATGATTAATTGGTAAACATGTGTCATGTCTTAGTTAAATGAGATGTTCTATGTCGAGTTTTGATTAATTATCAAATCTAATCGTATCATAACTAAATCTCTCGATGTTTGTCTCATATTTCTCTGAGTATAGATAATGAGAATGAAGTGCGGAAGAATTCAAACTCATATTTTGTTTCATGGTGCAAGCAATCACTATCTGTGTAATACATTAGGAAGGATCCAAAGTGTCATCAAAGTTGAATGACAAACATCTCATTTTCCTATTTATAAGGCTATGATTTGATAGATTGATTAAGAAAAAAAAAATTATATATATGTTGTACATCAAAATTGAACATGAAGTTAGAAAAAATAATTTTCTAATAAAAAAAGATAATGATTAGCATGAAATCTACAACCCCATATTTCCATTACAAATCATGAGAATAATCCATGGGAACCTAAAAACCCATCTATAATTTTTTCGATGGATACATGGTAATTGTATCATGTCAAAGAATGCATTCCATTCCATGAGGTGTTTGGATTATTGGGAATAATGAAAACATGATGTGCTTCCTAAAGCAAAAGAAGAAGAGAATGCATTGGATGTGGCCAAAGTAAAGTTGGTATACGTTTATGATCGGACAATTTTCCTACCACGTTGACAAGGCCATCAGCTCATGTCTCGGCCGCTAAAACTCGTGCTGCCGTGATCAGATGAAGTGATCATGATGGAGATGTTTTGTTGGACTCCGATCGACCGGTGGACATGGCGGTAAGATATTGCCGGTGGTTTAGGGTTGGAGAGGACGATGAACAGTGGGGTGAAAGCTCCCAAGTGTTGGCTGTGGGATTAAGCCATGGATGTGTGTTATGGACTCAGCTCAAAGACCGTATGAGGTGAGCGCGCAAGTCAACCATTGGGCCATCCACACATGCTTGGTGTTGATAATCTCCATGTCATCATTCTTTTCAGGTTTGTTTTGATTTATCTTCCATCATATTTACTGAAATTTTATTTAAAAAATTGAAAAGTGATTTATAGTTTTGCTATGTATTTTATATATTTTGCACCCCCAAAACACACACGCACGCGCGCGCGCACACACACACATATATATATATATATATATATATATATATTCTTCGGGAAAGTAAGTTTGAAACAACTCTTAACTCTTATCTATATGCTTCTTAAGATAAACTTGTTAAATCTATATTAGACCTTAAGAATTATTCGGCATTTGTTTTAAAGTCATTAATCTCTATTTTTTCACAAAATCATTTATGAATCGAATATGTTTATTTTTTGACTAATCTTTTATGGATGGGAATCACATGACTTGAGCAAATTAATAAGTCTTTTTCGTTCCTTCATTTATGCTTGTACATTAGTTAATATATAACAGATAAAGAAATGAATATATTATGTATTCTTCTCTAATGTGATAATTATCATATTAACTTGATAAACCTAGAAAAATACGATATAAAATACTTGGATTCAAATTCACGATAGTATTTCCATCAAGTTATTATAACTTAATCTAAGTTTTTTTTTTATTATCCATTTCCAACATGAAACTTATCGAAAAGAGAACCACGAAACTATAAGTTGCATTAATAAGAGCCTAAAAAAATTATTTTACCGAATTCATTGTATGTATGTATGTATGTATACGTATGCCTAATGTTTAGATGATCTACTAAGTCTCATTGTTTATCCTAATCGAGACAGTAACAACAAGCATTACATCTGCTTATCCACATGGAGAAACAAAGTTCTTTTAAACCCATTAATGCTGCCAAAGCGATCATTATGTTAATTAGTGTAGCAAATTAAAGCTAGGTTGGATTTGATTAAAATAATTGTACAAAAAATAGAAGCAAAAAAATTGGCATGCCAAAACATTATTGACCCACAACCTTCCCTCATAATTAACCCGACAGATTATAAACAATTAAATACTTGGAATCTTTATATGCTTGCTATTACTGATGGATGACACAGTCAGTGGATAGAGATATTAGAAGGCTTCAATTAAAGTTGCAGAGTATTTTCCCATGGGCTTCTTCAAGATGTTGGGCTCAAAAGAAGCTGCAGATGATGGAAGGATCTCCTTTTGAGACTACAAGAGCTGAGGAAGAAGAAAAATAATAATAATAAAGTGCAAAAGATGAAACGTCGATGATGAACATGTAATGATCAACTGGTAAAGGTTATATATTTTTAACTCCTTAATTGTTTTCGTTATTTGGTTTTGTGAATCAAACCTTTTTTATTTTAATTTGTTCAACTTTTTTATTTGGTATGGTGTGATTTCATCTTCAATCAATTGAATCAATCAAATTTGTGCTCCGACTCAATTAATTTGCATGAGATTGGCCACAAAATATGTAGCTAGGATGATAATGGAGGCTTACATGATCTTTTTGTTTCGAGCAAGGTAATAAATCATTGCGGTCTTCCTCGATGTGTTTTGGAATATGATAATGATGCATCTGATTTAGTTTTCTCATGTTGAAGACTCAAACTCTTATTATAGAATTTAACTAAGATGTTGGTTAGTTTAGTTGATAAAAATAAATTTGAATGATTTATATTATTTAAAAATTAGATTTATTATGAAGAAACTTATGTCATTTCTCTCTTTAAACTTGGATGATAGAACTATAAAGGACCTCCACCAAGAAAGTTTTGTTGGAAATTCCATGATCTTATTGTTCTCATGTAATTTCATGATCATTGGAATGCTAAGCTCTTTGTAGTAAGTGATGATGAAACTTCAGATCATTACATATTTTAAACGTTTGTCTGTCTCTTCATGATTAATCCTTGATCCTTTTGTTTTCCTTGTAATCAACTACACATCATGTTCGAATAAGCTCAAGCTTTGAGAAAATAGAGGGGCTCAAGTTCATATGCATTCTATGGGCTATTTATATGACCTTAATTGGATTTAAGATAAAGTTGAAAGATCTATGTATCGAGTTGTTGTGGTGATGCTCTTTGGTAGCTAATACAATTTAATATTTATCAAGCAATTTAGAAAAAGTAGTTTAATCAAATTAAATTAGATGAGTTTAAATCATATTACTCGTGATTAACATATATTACGTTAGACACTGATTCAAAATATTTAAGTTATGAATTAAACTATGATGATTGATTTTTTTTAATTCTAAGAAATATATTATTAGTCCTCTTTTTACTCTTCATTTCATGAATATTTTCCTAATATAAATAAACTAACAAAATTGGGAATTCCTCTACACATTTAACACACACTACTCCACAATTAAGCACTATCAATTTGCAAAATCAACACAATAAAAGCCATAATTTGGCTTCTTTTTTATTTTATCATAACATGGGCAAGCTAACCTTTTTCCAAGGCAGGCAGTGAGGCTCAAATCTCAATGCCATGTTGCCATGCATAAGCCACATGCCTCATCTATTTATATTCCCTTCCCTCTCATTCCAAGCATGCAAGTGGTCCTTCCTCTCTCTCTCTCTCTCTCTCTCTCTCTCTCAAAAACCTCAGTCACATCATTGTGGTCCTCCCTCTTCTTGTGTAGCACAACCCATACTTTCTGCTTCTCCTTGTTTCTCTTCCTGTGTTCTACAAATTATTCAGTCCTCCCCCAGCATCCTCCTCATGCAGGTCCCTCCACCCATCAGATCCCTGGAAGTTCTCCAAAAGAACATCCATTCAGGTAGAGAGGAGGAAGCTCAGCACACCACTTGGTCCTGTTGGGGAGGTGAGCTTTGGATGTGTGGCTTGAATGAGAAACCTCAATGTGTGTTGCACAAGCTACTGAGGCCCCACATGCAATGTTTCCTCCCCTTTCCCCTTCACATGTCAAGAGTGTGTGAATGTGCAGTGCTAAGAGGTCAGAAGGACATTTGTGTTCTTGAGAGCTTGGCTGCTGCAACAAAAACCATGACCATTTAAATTTGTGGCTGATATGTGGTTTTGGATAAATGGTTGTGGTGGGAAGAACATCATGATTTCATCAGACACAGTAACATTGAACTTTCTTTTATCAAAGTCTGACATGATGGTTTTTTTATTTATTTATTGTATTCCCAGAGATATAAACAACATAGCATCTTATTAATATACTCCTACAACATTAGTTAAGGGATGATGTATTGTTCCATCCACTTATTAAAGTTATAGGGGTTAAGAGTTTGAATTTTTCAATCTAAAATATTGATAAGATATACTTTTCAAGAATCAAAGATTCTAAAGTTTGATTGGATAATTTTTTATATTCTTTTAGCTAAGATAGCTCACAAAATGACTTCAGTATACTTTTGCCTGTTCTTTGATTAACTCAATAAAGGGTTCTCTCTCAAAATAAAAAGTCAAAATCAGCACAAGAAGTTTAACTAGACTATTAATTCTGATGACAATTGAAAGTGAATTAAAAAAAAAAAACAAATATTGAGATTATCACATAATATAAAATAATAATTCTAAGAGTTAACCAATCATGGACATAGAAATTCTCAAAGTTGGGTAAGTCATCAATTAACTAAAAAAAGACACAGTTCATATACAATAAGAAAGGAATTGTCTACTTTAATAACACAAATGATGTTGCTGAATAGTCTGTCAAAATTGAACACTTAAACTTTGATTCTTATCATTTATGCAAGATATAAGGGAATGATTGGTGTTGCTATCATCATTATAAAAAAAAAAACAAAAAAAAAGGTTATACATATAAATTAAATAAAAAGCATGTATAAACCATGGTACTGATACAATCACCATAGACATTCATGTGACACTAGCATGGATCTTGATATGCTTATCACAACTTAAATTTGATGTGTCTATATATACACAAACTATGAATAAAATAACAAGGAAGTCACATCCATCACTACAATGATAATAACAAGTTACAATATTTTAATTATATAAATCCTTTTCCTCAAATTATATAGAATGAACAAAGTAGCATACTATCATTGTCCTTTTCATGGACACTTCTTTTGCTTGGACTTATTGGTTGGCCTAAACCATGCCAAATCCACCATGATATGAGCACATGATAGGAGGTGAGCATGAACAATGTATTTTGTTTTGAGTTAAACACTACTATTTTTGTTACTTCTCAATTTCATTCCAATTATGCTTGCACACATCATGCAAAGATCAGACAAATCTAAGGAGGTACATAAATTTTATATAATTCAAAATACATAAAAACTCATTATATTAAACCAATTGCTCAAATATACACTATGCATAGGAAGTTGAATTGAAAAGATATCTGTTGCTTTTTAAAGTGCTAGTTCATATATCATTATTATTTATGATGATAAATAAATAAATATATATATATATATATATATATATATATATATATATATATACCTTCTTCTTTTTAATTTCTTTATTTTTGGTTGATCTTGATACCAGAATTTTTAAACATTTGTATATCTTTTAGATCATTTAGGAAGAGTTCTCTTAGAAAGTAAAAAGGTAATGAAAACATAATCATCTTGTACTCCTTTGAAATAGACTTCAACCTACTGTTCAACAACAGTCCATTTCTTTTCCCTTCTCACACATCTTTTACTCATTAAATGGATAATTTTAAATAACCTCACCATTAAAAGGATTGCATGACAGTGTTGATTTGAGACACTGATTATGAAATGTCCTACTGATAAGGAGACTATATTTTACTTGTGTTATGCCACTCTTCTTCTTCTTCTTTTTTTTTTTTACATGTTTGCTACAGATTAATAGTTTATAGAATTTAGGAATCAGGTGGATTTGAATTGGTTGTTTTTATATATGCTGATTATTATTGTTATTATTCTTACTATTACTAATATTTCTAATTGATCAGACCTAATTCATCACCCTTCTTCCATTTTAATGACTTCCAATTAACAAAATTTATTATTTGTAAATGCTAAAATATCATAGTAAAAAAAAAGAGAGAATGACAAATGAATAGAGTAACTATAAATTACATCTTGTTTGAATTCGAAATCAATTAATTATTTTCAAATCTAACTCGAATACCTATTTTTTCACATTGGATGTCATCCCATACCTAATTAAAAAATAAAACTTGGCTTAAGAGCTTATTCAAATACCTAAACAAAATGGAACCCACTATCATCCTTACTTCTATTGGCTAATCATAATCTATCCACACTTAGTTAAAGAAAAAAAAATCTAAGCTTTTCTCTCTCTTCCTAGGTGATAAAGATGTGCACATGCGAGCGATATATGCACCATTTTTGTTCTCTCTCTTCCTCTTTACACTCTAACATTTCCTCTCTTTAGACCTGTAAAAAGAATTATCATCTCCCCCCCCCCTCTCTCTCTCTCTCTCACTTCTTTTTTTCTTTCTTGATAAAGAGAAAAGCACTCGATCACTCACTCTCAAGTGAAAAAAGAAGGCATAAATCTCAAAGCAAAACTTTGCTTTCTTTCCCCTTTAGAATAAGAAAAGAGAGAGAGACATCACATCACATTACATCAGCTCATCCTCCTCCATTCCGAATGGGATAAATGCAGGAACACCCTTCAACTTTGATGCTTGCCAAAAGTGATCTTTTCCATATATAATGTTCTTCTTCCTTCCCTTCTTATTCTTTTTTTTTTCTTTTTTCCATATATTCTTTTTTTTTTTCTCTTTCAAGCGATATGGACGGGGATAAAAATAATAGGCTAAAGAAGAAGAAGAAGAAGAAGAAGAAGAAGAAGAAGAAGAAGAAGAAGAAGAAAAAGGATAAAATTAATAATATTAAGATCATAAATAATAAAATAATATTTATTATTTTAAAATTATGCCAAACACATGCTTTAAAAAAAATATTATGATAATATTAGAGTTAAAAAAATGATAAAGTAACAAGGAATTTATAGAATTAAAAAAAAATAAAAATCCTCTCTTTTTTTTATAGAGGGTTATAATAATCATCGACAAAGTTAAAAAGTAAATTCATGAAAATTATTCTAAGATATTGTTAGATAAGTAACATAAGAAGTTGACTAAACCGTCAAATATTATCGATAACATTGTCACGACTCTAAATTAGTGTAGATTAGTGGGAACATGATGTTTGGATGTCCACATATTAAATTCCATCAATTATTAGTATTCACCATTATTAATAATTTTAAATTTGATGCTACAACATACAAGTATACAAAATTGATAATGGCAACAAAGGCGACAAATGATCATATTCTATGTAATTGTTGGGGGTAGATGTATATTTATGGAAACTTTATGGACTAATATGAATATTATTACAGTAGAGAAGGGTATTTTGCACAATACAGACAGCTTAAGGGCTTATTTGCACATTACCCCCTCCAAGAATATTAAACGGTATTCCCCTCCGAAGTACTCTCTCTTTCACGGCCACGCACTCACCACCGCACTCACACTGGGAAGAGAGAGAGAGAGAGAGAGAGAGAGAGAGAGATCGCAGGGGAATTTGGAGGGGGGGCGATGGGCGGAGTGACGTCGTCTGTGGCGGCGAAGCTGGCCTTCTTCCCGCCTTCGCCGCCGTCCTACGAGGTGGTGACGGAGCCCGAGTCCGGGGTGGTCCGGCTCAGCCGCTACCCCCACCGCGAGAACGTGGAGGTGCTCCGACTCCCCACCCGCCGGGGCACGGAGATCGTCGCCCTCTACGTCCGCAACCCCATGGCCGCGTTTACGGTCCTCTACTCCCACGGCAACGCTGCCGATCTCGGCCAGATGTACGAGCTCTTCCTCGAGCTTAGCATCCACCTCCGCGTTAACCTGTTGGGGTACTCCACGCGATTCTCTTTTGTCCCTTCCTGTTTCGCCCTCATTCCTCTTTCCGGTTGAATTTGGCTTTAGAAGCTCGGGTTTTGATGGCTGAGAAGGTTCTCGGTTCCTGATTGATAGCGAAAAATGGTTCTTTGCTTCGATTCCAAACATCCTCGGGGGCACTTTTCTTTATTGGGCTTCGTAAGGAATCTTTAAGTTAATCGAGTAGGAAATTTTACACTTTTGCAAGTGTTATAGATCTAAGATGGGTTTAATGCGATAAAATTTTGATGCTTTTCTTCTACCAGCTACTAATCTAGGACGGCGGTGTGGTTTAAGCTAGTATTATAGATTTTTGGGGTCGAATAAGAATAGTAAGTTGAATTCTGGGTGAATTTGCATCATCCGTGACTGTCATTGGACTTCAAGATTAATGTGTGAAGGGCACTTTCAGTTCATTTTGATCAGAAGGCCTTTCATGTGAATATTAGTATTTAAAGTCGCTGAAATTAAGCTTAACATCATGAAAGCAGGTCATGTTGTATATCCGATTATTGAGGTGTCCATTAATGCAAACAATAAGATTGTGAATACAACCCATAATTATCGTCCGTTACTACCCATTTGGTTGTACTTAGCTCTTATTATAGTTATAATTAAATAACTTAAACAGTTCAACTCTAAATCTACAAATACTTCTACATAACATAGTCCCTAATGATACAGCCCTGAATAGGGGCACAGACATATCAGAACCCCTAGAATCACTAAAGTGAATCTCTTTTGTAAATTTCTTTTCTTTTGTTCATGCAATCATCTATTTCTTTTCCCTTCTCATTCTCTTCTGGTTGGGCCTTCAGGAAGCAGCCATGTAAACTAGAGTTTAATGGTTGCCAAATTTCCAACATGCCAAGGCAGCCGCCATGACTTTCTTTATTACATGAACGATGCTCTATTCTAGTCTACATGTAGTTCAATGGTATTGACTTTGCTGTTGCTTGAAATTTAGGATGAAATGAAAGCCAAGAGCTATTTTGTCTAGCATCATCTTGGGATTTCACATTTAAGCATGTCTCTTGAGGCATGCTGCTACTTTTTCGGTATTGCTCTTGGTTGCTTTTTGAGCTCTCTCTTGTGACAAATATACCTTTCTCAACTCTTCTCCTTTGTACATTAAAATTAAGATAACTTGATTCAATGAGGCAATCTGGAGATTGTTCCATTGCAAAAGACTAGTAGAATGACATCTTGTGTGAGTGCTTGGTTATTTAGAAAAAGGTTTTAGCCTACTAATTGGATATGTGCCACCATGCTACTCACACTTTGATTTAACCAAATGAATTTGTCATATTACACCTGATGAATGGTAGCAAGAAGGGTAACTTGCCTTCCCTTCTTCCCATGCCTATGCTCCTGTGGCTTGATTAACATTCCTTTCTCAGCAGAGCTGAATTATAGACCTGAAGATATACTCAGCACTCTTGGATACATTTAAAGCTAGGTTAGATTCTGTTAATTATATCTTTAATTTAGTGAGGATGAATATCTGCACATATTTATCAGTACAATGCATAAGTTGCACCTACTGATTAAATCAATGATCAATTACTAAGTGTGTATTCTTTTTCTCTTTTACAGACCAACTATTGATTTCTACATTTGTCTTTTTTATTAAGCATCATGATATTACTTTCTATGAAGGGGATTAGATTTGGAAAAACAGAAAGCTGATGAATTCGTGGTGTAACACAGTAGCCATGTCTCACAGCACCATATCTTCTTTGTTCTTTGATTGCTGATATGGGGCTATCAATTTTGTATTAGAATCTTGTAATTAAGATTTAAGATACAGCTCAATTGTTGGGATGACATCAAAAGCTTTGTTAATCCATAAGATCAGTTATCAGAGCATGAACCTTCTTTTTTCCTTTGAAGACAAAACGTCATCCCTGTTTTTTTAAGGTCATATGTAAACTATCTTTATTCTTTCACGGTTAGTTCAATTATTGAGATCTTAGTGTGAGAAATTGAGATCTTGCTTCATTTCAAACTGTTCAGTTTGAGAACCACAGCTGAGCATATTAGGTTTTCTGTGTTTGTATATACCTTCCCTTCTTGTTCCAGTTGGATAAGCAGAATGTGTTTAATGTCACATGATAAAATTTAAGCAGTTGCAGGAAAAATGCAAAAATCATCTGAGGCTTTCATATGCTTGCAGGTATGACTATTCTGGCTATGGTCAATCATCCGGAAAGGTTAGATACTAATCTCCGTAGATCTGCTCGATGACATTTTCTTGCTTTACAAGTTGTGATTGGTAGGATGATAATAGGTCCAAAATAAGTAAATTTATTTTTCACTCTCGCAGCCAACTGAGCAAAACACCTATGCTGATATAGAGACCGCTTATAAGTGCCTCATAGAGAACTATGGTGCTAAGGAGGAAGAAATTATCCTCTATGGCCAATCTGTGGGAAGTGGACCAACTGTGGACTTGGCTGCCCGTTTACCTCATTTTCGTGCTATCATGCTGCATAGTCCTATACTATCAGGTTTAAGAGTGATGTATCCTGTAAAACGCACATACTGGTTTGACATCTACAAGGTTAGTTTTCATCTAAATGCTTCTTTTTCTTTCTTTTCATGGTTCCTTTGCATATATTAATTTTTTCTTACTCATCATTCTATTTCCAGAACATTGACAAGATATCATTGGTTAATTGTCCTGTGCTAGTAATTCATGTGAGTATATATGCCCTTACACTCCCTTACACTGTATATTGATTTTGTAAATGTCACGTGGTACTGTCTCTTTCTGAGAATAACTTGCAATTATTTCTTTATATCTGATCCAATATGTACATTACTTGAAAAGAACTGACATATGGACTTAACAATAACCAATGAAACAGAAAAGGTACGGAGAAATCTAATGAAATGTACATGTAATGCTTATTCACAGTATCTTATGGCTCACTTTGAATTAATAAGCCATTTAGTTTCCCGATATGGACATGATTGTTCTGCCAACTGCTTTATAATGTCATATGGAGCAGATGCTATCTATCATATCAAGTAGCTTTAACATGTTTAAACTTTCATGTTCCCACAATCCCATACATGTGACAGCATTAGACATCTTTATTTATCTCTGTATAATAATTGTTTATGACATGGTGTGTTCGTGTCACATTCAGTAGTTTCAACTTTCAACATGCTTATACTTGCATCTTCCATACATGAGTCAGCACTGGACAGCTTTCTTTGTCTTCTCAAATTTCTTTATGACAACTAAAGTTACAAAGTGAAGCTTCACAAATAGTTCTACAAACATTTGTTTTCTTGAATTTGTTGATGGTGCCAGACTCTGGTATACTCTAGGTGTTAGCCTTCCTTGAATACACAATTTGATGTCTCTTTTTGTTGGTAAGAGAACAAAAGGACAAAATTTTCAACAAAATGAAATATACAAAATTTCTGAGAAAGGTGCATAAATAGTTTCCTCTCAGCAATTATTGATTTACTTTTATAAGAGTCTACACAAGCTATTGCATTTTTCTGCACCATGGATAGATCCTACCACAGATTTCTCCAAATCTTTGCCTTAATTTTCTCAGAGTGTGATTTCAGTCATGAATCTCTTATTTATTTTTTATCTGCAGGGAACATCTGATGAAGTTGTGGATTTTTCTCATGGTAAGAAGCTATGGGAATTGTGTAATGAGAAGTATGAACCTCTTTGGCTAAAAGGAGGAAAGCATTGTGACTTGGAGCTTTTTCCAGAATACCTTAAACACATCAAGAAGTTTATATCTACAGTTGAGAAATCACCTTCTCAGAGGAGCACCTGGAGAAAAAGTGCAGAACAGTTTGAACCTCCCAGGAAGAGCACTGATTGCTTTGAACCATCAAGGAAGAGCATTGATCGAAGAGAAAAATCTAGGCAAAGTACAGAGAAGTCAAGAAGCAAAGATCAGAGGACTACAAATGTGGAAAATTTGGAAAAATTAAAGATATCATTTGACCAAATGGAGAAGTCTAGGAGGAGTTTAGATTGTTTTGATAAGTCTAGGAAGAACATTGATCAACTGGACAGAGGACGGAAGAGTGTTGACAGATTGGATAGGATCTGGGCTGGATGAACTTTTCTCCTCTTTGCAAAATTCATACATGCGCTTTGATTGGGGTTGTGTACATTTTTTTATGTTTATCAATCATATAATCTGTCTGTGGATGTTTATATGCATTAGATGGATGTTGAAAGTAAATCCTAGTTGATGAATGATTGTAGCTCTTGGTTAATGATCGGACAATTTTTTTTCCTTCTGATGATAATTAACCAGTTTCTTAGTGGAATTGCTCATGATGTTTTCTTTTGTGGCAACCAATGATAAGAATGTATAGGTTTTCCTTTTTCTTAGTGTTAGAAGTGAAGTTAGTCCCTTTAAGTTGCAATCAATTTCTGCAACTGATATTTCAATCAGAAGGTATAATTCTCCCAGGCTTTTTAGGATGATGATATGACACCAGCTAGCTGTTTTAGCTATATCTAAATGTCTTTTCTGTAAATTGTCAAGTAAATGTATTAATGTCAAGCCACATGTGATGGTTCCTCATGATTTGGTACTCTTTCCTTTTTCACTGCCAACCATTGGCACTTTGGTTTTCCTGATCGTCAACCTTCTTCCCTGCTACTGTCAATGGCATGGCATCATAGTTGGTTGCCGACTATATTTATGTACCATTTCAGGTTCATGCATCATCCTCAGGTCATTAATTAGCTGAACCTGTAAATAAAATTTTAGATATAAATATTTATTCATACATATTATTTTAGATACAAAAAATATCTACATTATTTATGGATAAAATAGATAAATAATATGCATATTATTTTGAATATAAATTCAAAATGTTGGCTCCCAGCGGCTTTGGTTTTTCTTCGATGAATCGGTTCTGCAACGGACCGAACCAGAGACGACCGCATCAACATCAGCCGACAAACCGGGTTCGGGTTGCTTTCGGCTTCCTCTTTCTTCCCAGTAAAACCCGTAGTCATCTGAGAAACAGCTCTGCCTTCACTTCCTCCCCATCGATCGTCGATTCAGGTGAAGAGGAGGAACATCGATCGATTCGATGCCCCCAGACCCCTTGATTTGCTCTTGAGGCCTCGATTCGGAGACATGTATGGAAGCTCCAATCACTTCCCCCCCCAATCGTCCTTGTGTTGGGGCAGCTGTTTGCTTGCTGGATTTTGATTTGTGTTTTCTTGGATCTCCAGGAGCTCGGAAGAGATCGGGACGGCGGCGATCAAGCGCGCCATCGTGGCGCTCCGAAAGCGGCATTTGCTCGAGGAAGGCGCCCACGCTCCGGCCATCAACGCCCTCTCCAGACCCCTCGTCGCCCAGGTACGTCGAGACTGCACCATGGAATCGGGGGCAATGGCAACCCTCTATTGATGTAATAGTGGGACTTCCGGTGCTTGTTGATAATCCTAGAACAGGATCTACACCACGGGAGAACCACCATTGTTAGGTTTGTGCCTATTAACACGGAGGAATTGGATTATACTCTCTGTAAATAGATGAAATTTACACAACATGCGATTTGATGTCGTCTTCGATGACTGGTGCTGTCTGGAGGCTATATCGGAAATTGATTCTTCCTTAATCCATCTCCCCTGTGCTCTTAATTCAACACCCCTAAAACTTAAATACTTTTGAAAATTTTTATCCATCCTAATTAACCATAGAGTATGACTTAATTATTCTTGTCGTATTGCTAAATTTTCACTTCATATGTTTGATACATTTTGTCTTAGTCTTTTTATTCAAAACCCTAGTTCCTAAGTTGTTTTGATGGTCAAAGGTCAATGCTAGCTAGACTCTGATTAGTCAAAATCATTATCGTCAACGAAGCACACATACCATAAAATTTTATCTTGAGTATGCTTTGAAATAAAAGCATAGTCAATTAGTTAGACTGTTGTGAAAATCTGGGACTGGCCTTATCTTGTTATTATATCCGAATTAATTGTCATAAAGAATCGCCATTGTGGCCAAGGATCTAAGTCACCAGAGAATGAGCAGTGTCATTGATCCTTGGAATGGTTTGTGTAGTTTGATCTAGATTGACATGGCTCAAGGATCTAAGTCACCAGAGAATGAGACTGTAATTCTTTTACATGCCACTCCAACCACAAGTTATTTCATAAATTACCTCGTAAAGTTATAATCTTGCATGAATACCTTTGAAACTACATAGAAACCATTCTGAATAAAGTTTATATAAACCTATCCAAATTTTCAACCATCATGTGCAAGCATGAAAAAATTAGGCTTATATGACAGCTATAACATTTGCATTTAGCCAGACATGCCCGCTAGGCGACACCAGGAATTGTAGAGCCCTAAAAAGGATGAGTCGGCTTAATAAGGATTTAATTTTTATTTTTTGTAGCATATATAAGGATCATATCAGACTGGTTTGCCACTAAACTGTGTCCAATCCTTAATTAGTGTCTGTGCTGTTGGAGGTGTGACGGGGTCTTCTATGTTTCGGATTATGACAAGATGGTGGTGAATTTCAACTGAGTTTCAGGTGAAAATTTTTTCATTGGTTGTATCCTCATATTGGATTTTCTTCTATCATATCAAGATACAATTGAGTTCTCATCTCTCCAAAAGAAATTGTGGGAGGTTAAGGCTAAGTGTGTCCATCTCTTATATGTCTTTGGTATGATGGTTTTAATAAAAAAGATAGCAGTGACAGTTGGGTGGAACAGGATGAGATTTGCCATTTACAAATTCTCCCCAACTTTTAATTTAATCCTCTTTCTCATCCCTGCACCGAATTCTGACAATGTAGGAATTGTCTTTCCCACCCTTGCTCTGTTGGTAAAACTTGCTTCGCTTGGATCAGACTTTTTATGTCTGACATACTTAGGATCCTCAGCACTCGAACCGAATAACTAAGCTGAAGGCCAGATACTTCAAAAATAATAGAAGTTAGAGAATTAACTCCAGGGAATTATAAAATCATGAAATTGGGAATTTGGTGACAATGAGGGAGAGGAGAGAGACAAAGGGAGGAGAAATGAAGAGAGTGAAAGGATGCAGAAAGGTGATGGATGGCTAGTAGGATGTTAATGTTATAATTTGGGGTAAAATGGACATATATGTGCATAATATATTATGCATACAAAAGGCCAACCAACATTTAGAATAAACTCAGACTTAACCAATAGTCATTATAACACATGTATTTCACCCATAACAGACATTATTGATTTGCTTTTAGACACATTCTATTCTTAATGAAGTCATATCTAATGGATTGAATTCAAATTCAAATTCAAATTCTGGTTGTTGTTATGTTAGACTAAAGTGGTCATTCGGTGATGAATGACTGAAAATAACATAAATCATCTTCACTCAGGTCATTAATGTATATAAATTTATGTGTATATATATATGGTCTGTTGTGTTACAAAGCATTGAAATCTAGCAGGGCTTGGAGTGGAAGGAAAAAGCTGAAAACCTTGAGCTGGAACTGCAACAATGTTACAAAGCTCACACACGGTTATCTGAACAGCTTGTGGTAGAAATTGCAGAATGCAGAGAATCAAAAGCCCTTGTTCAAGAGAAAGAAGAATCAATTAATAATTTGCAAAATGACATCTCACTAGCAAGGTTGCCTTTATACAACCAGTATCACACATGTTTAACTAAGTGCTATTTGTATGAGTATAGTCATATTAATTTCATAAAAACAAATGTTTCAGGGAAGAAAACCTACAAATTAAGCAGGACCTAGATGAAAAGACAAAAGCTTTGGATTTGTTAATGAGTGAAAACCAGTCACTCAAAGCACAACTTGAGGAGATTAGATTGAAACTGAAAAAAACAGAGACTGAGAACAAGGATTTAATTGATCGTTGGATGCTTGAGAAGATGAATTCTGCAGAAAAGCTAAATGAGGTACTTTCAATTCTTATAATAGTGATTTCTAGCTTTATGGTGACTCTTTTTCCTTCTAATTTATCAATGAATTATGAAATGTTTCCATATGGTTGTCTACTTCATATCGATAGGATTTTTCTTTTTACAAATGTGCCTCAAAAAATTGTATAATTGAATTTATACCAATATGAAGTATAATATCTTGGTCTGTGTTCATCTAAGGATTTAAATATTTGTTGGAGCTGTATGTACAGTGATAAATTTTTTGGTCCAATTAAATGCTGATATCGAAAGTCATAGCTCATATAGTACAAAACTGTCATGTTGAAATTTTAATATTTTATTTGATGATATTGGTACATGACGGTATATTGGCTAGTATATTGGATCTGGTCTGATAGGATACTGAAATTAGTATCGAACTGGAATCTGTGTCACTTTTATATATAGTAATGTATCAATATAAGCTTGTTCAGTTTCGAGTTTTCTTTATACCATATCAAAGAACTCATTATGTCCTTTATTCTTATGGTGACATTTCAATCCTATCTCCCGATGAGGTATTTTCACTCAACCCGACTCTTTCCTCTGTGGGTAGTTTTGGAAATGCTCAAGATGCAATTGCCTAAAATAGACCAAGAAAGAAATCTGAGATCTTCTTATGCTAATTGTCGAGTAATTTGTCCATCTTCCTTTAATGGTTATGTTATTAATAATTAATAAATCATCTGTGAATTTGGTACTTTGTTTTGAAACATGTGACTCGACTGAATCATGGATCAACTTAACTGAATTTTTCAACAATGCTTCAAGCTAAAGGACCTAAAATGCATCAAATACCAAAGTTTTTTCTCATCTTTGATGTTGATGCATTGGAATTCTTTTCTTTTGGGAGGATAACTTTTTAAAGTGGCAGGCAAGCAATGGCGATTATTCTCATATAGTTGCATGTTGGGCTGATGGAATGACTCTGTGCAGTTCACTGGGTTTTTACAAAGTTAAATATCTTCAACGACATGATAAATTGTCTTATTCAGCATTGTGAATCATTTGTAAATATACTAAAAGATTCATACAAGAGAAGCTGACGGGAGACCATTAATTTGGGGAAATTGATCAGTTTGTATCTTAGTAAAACAGTTTGGGTCTTATCCATGCCTAAACGCTTGATCTTTTCCAATACTAGTTTTATATCTGTTTGATACCATTTCCACATGCCCTTGTGAGTTCTAAGTTCACTTGGTCTTTCCAGTATTAGTTCATTATCTTCCTTTTTTTCCTGAAACCAAGTCATCAATATCGTGTTTGTTTTACTTGGAACAAAGTCATTAACACTAGAAAACTATTTAGCTATAGACTAAAGCATCTTTCACATCATCCCTGACATTTTATCACGTTTGCAGGTTAATGCAATGTATGAGGACATGATGCAACAGTTGAAGGTGTCCAGCATTGAACAACTTGCACGACAACAAGTTGATGGAATCGTTCGCCAAAGGGAAGCTGGATATGTGGACCATGTGGAATCAACAGTTCCATCGTCTTGCAAGCACACACTTCATGCTCATGAAGGTGGGTGCGGATCCATTTTGTTCCAAAACAACTCGGATAAGCTGATTAGTGGCGGCCAGGATCGGACCGTCAAGATCTGGGATACAAAATCTGGGACACTAAGCTCCACTCTTCATGGTTGCCTTGGGTCATTACTTGATCTTGCTATCACACATGACAACAGATTTATCATTGCTGCCAGCAGTTCAAACAACCTATATGTATGGGAGACTAGCTCCGGTCGGGTACGACATACACTCACTGGCCACACTGACAAAGTATGTGCTGTTGATGCAAGCAAAGTTTCCAGCCGCAATTTAGTGAGCGCTGCTTACGATCATACCATGAAGGTCTGGGATCTGGTGAAAGGCTACTGCACCAATACCATTATCTTCCAGAGCAACTGCAACTCGCTTTCTTACACCATGGATGGACTTACCTTCTGCTCCGGACATGTAGATGGTAACCTTCGGATCTGGGATAGCAGGATGGGAAAAGTTGTGGGCGAAGTAGCTGCTCATTCGCAGGCAGTCACATCGATTTACGTATCCCAAAGCGGGAACTTGTTGCTGACAAGTGGAAGGGACAATTTACACAACCTATTTGACTTGAGAACACTGGAAATTTGTGGGACGTTCAGAGCCAATGGCAACAGAGTTGCATCAAACTGGAGCAGGTCGTGTATCAGTCCTGACGAGAAGTGTGTCACGGCGGGATCATCTGATGGATCTATCTATATATGGTCAAGACTAAACAATAACATGCTGAGCATTTTGGAGGGGCATTCTTCACCAGTTCTTTCATGCGCATATGGTGGACCAGGGAACACACTAGCTTCTGCTGATAAGAATGGAAATTTGTGTATATGGTGTTGATGGATGATCGATCTCGTTTGGTGTTTGGAACTATAAATGCCTTAGTCTTACCATTATTCTTCTTCGTATCATTAAGTGTTTCAAAGTGTAGATTCTCTTTCTACGATTATTCTTCTACTTGTGATTACACCTTTTATTTCAGCTGCCTCTCTCAGTTATCTACTCTACAGGTATCTGTTCGTCTTGGACCAAAATAATATGATAGAAGTTGCTCAGAAAGCTCAAGCAAGTATTTAACATTCAAATCATCATTAATTCCATATTCGTTATCTGTTTTCATATAGTAATGTGGTATCCTAAAACATGACAAGTGGTCCAAAGGTCTGCACGAAGGTAAATTATCAAAGCAGCAACTTCAACTTCTTTTGGCAGCATCAAATAGTTTTCAGTCCTCATCGAAGATGCGGCTTCTTCTGCACGGGTTGGGAGATGGCTTAATAGGGTAAGAAGCTTTCGTGGGGATACACTCATCAGGCCCTTATAAGCTAATCATACACATTGCCCACTTCCGATGTGAGACTAATGGGATGTTACATTATCCCCAACTCAAATTAGCTTGACGTCCTCGGACCAAAATGCTTAAGTGGGAGTTAACGTAGTATATTCATCAGGCCCTTATAAGCTAATCATACACATTGCCCACTTCCGATGTGGGACTAATGGGATGTTACAGTACCTCTCATTGATGAGATCATTGTTTTTTATTTATGAGATATGTATATTTTGGGCTCGCATGCTTATAACTAAGTTGAAATAGCATGAGAAGGTATGATGGAAGCGTAGATGTGTCAATGAAACCGATAAAGACGAGATAGATGATCACTGGGCATGGAGATGCGCCGAGACACACGGAGATTTTGAGAGTGATCATGCCTTTGGCTTGTACCTAATCACTCTATGTTCTAATCCATGATCATCTGGTGTGGATATTTGTGTATATATGTGATATATATTTCTACATCTACTAGGATATATATTTGCATGCAATGTAAATATATATTAAATATATATGTGTGATGTGATATATTTAATTATGAGACCGAATTGAATCGAAAATCTTCTCTAATAATAATATTAAGTTGGTAAACGTGAGACAATTAGATTAACCCACGCAATCGTCCATCATTATGAGCGAAAATCATTTTTCGATATGGGCTACGTTGGTTGAGTCCCTCAAGGCTCACCTATATTAGGATTTGAGGTCTTACTTATGATATAGATATGTCACCGGTAACCTAAAGATATGATATGCTTGATCAAGTTTCTAAAGGATATGTCATCAAATCAAACTTATCTTATAATGATAGTGCTGACTTAACCGAATATCATGATTAGTTGAATCCTTTGAGGCCATGATGGTTCGGAGGTCGAATAGGACGAGAATCATAAGGAGTACTGATTGACAAGAGTTGCTTACCTTTTAGGTTTAGTATGATTAATCGAGTCCCTCTAAGTTATGCTAAAATGCCAATTAGATCCTGATGTCCACTACATATCCGCTAGAGATTCCAATTCACATGTCGAAGGGTATCGTATGTTTCATAAAAAAAAAAATAGTGAAAGTATATTAAGATAAAAGTTTATATCTTAATTATTTTTAAAAATCTAAAAATCAATATTATTGATTATTTACTATATCTTTATTTCCAGAAAAATATCATTTTCACGTGGTATACTTAATATCAACTATCTCACTAGTCTATATTATCAACTATCGCCGCCACGACTCCATCTTCGGCCGTTGCGACGGCAACGGTGGCTCGAGGGCTTGTTCTTCGTCCTCAAGGCCGTTGTGGTCATGGTCGGCGGAGTCGATATTGGCGACTTGCTAAGACGTGCGACGGTTCCTTTGGAGGGAGAGGCGGCCCTCCTACTTCGGGTCCTCGGCCGAGGAGGAGGAGCGAAACCTAAAGAACTCTAGAATGGGGTCGGAGGCCTCATCGTCCTCCTCCTCCTCCTATGCTTCTTCATCGATGTCTCCTTCTTCTGCTATTGGTCCTCTCTGGTCGAATTCATTCTCCTCTTTATCAACTTGGAGATGGGGGAGAAAGATGGGCGACGGAGAGGAAATAGAGGCGGAAGAGGACGAGGAGCAGCGGGGAGTCGATTAGGCTTTGAGAGGTGGGAGATGGAAGCGAAGAGGAAGACGAGGAGGAAAAAGAAGGACGAAGGGGAGGAGCGATAAGGGCTTGTGAGGGTAGAGAGAGTGTGAGTAGTAGAAGCGTCGGACGAGGAGAAGGCGACGAGGGTGCTGAGCGCCATCGACGATTATTTATCTATATCACTTTTAAAAAATAATTAAAAAATAAAATGATTAGAAACGAGAAAGACTATAACATCTTATTGAAAATTATAAATAAATAATTTAATATTTTAAATTTAATTAAACATATAATTTTTTTTTTACAAATTTTATGAATAATATATTCATATATACCTATCCAAATAGTAAGGACTTAAAGTTTTATTATTGTGATTTTTTTGAAAAAATATATAATTATAAATTTTTTCATTGAATAATTTTCTTAATTTGTTTCCAAAATAAAAAATATTTATAGAACATATATATACTCTCATATTTTGCAGTTGTTTCTGTTCCCCAACCACATTGAGACGTTGTCATGTGCCAATTGTTATACCAACAGATGAAAGGCAAAAAAAACAAGGAAAACAGAGTGATGAAAGCAGGAAAATATCATCCTTCATTTATGAGATTAATTCAGATCCGAAAAATAAACCATTTCAATGCACCCCCGACCTTTAAGGCCATTCTATACATCCTTTTCAATTAGTGTATATGCAAATTTAAAGAATAAAAAAAACTTAAACATTGTAACATATCAACTCCAATATAATGGGTATGATAACAAGAAAAAAAAAACTTTAACATGTAAAAATATAATTTGTTTTTTGCTTGCCCGATGTATGTAAAACATGCTTTGCAGCTAAAATACAATCTGCTGATGTTTCTATCAACTTCACCTTTTTTGACTGATATTTGAAACATTGGTTTAGACTGATGTCACGTAAGTATTAATCAATTTAGACTGAATACCACAAGAAATACAATAGTACAATTATTCTATCAACTTCACCTTTTTTTGAGCAAACTTCATTCCTCTGTCCACTAGAACAAAATGCGAATAGTTGCCATGCCTGATAAATTGTACAAGGCACAATAATAATTTATTACTAGGGAGACCGATGACAAGATCAGTATCATTTAATTGCAGCCATAAACCATAAGATATGGTTTATATATTGGATGTCAAAAGCGGGTCCAATGCACCACCCGGCCATGATGTGTTAGATCTCTGAGAGTACGTTGCATCACTTTCTTCTACTGTGAGGTGAGCCATGTGCCTGTAGAATTAATTGTCCATGATGCACCTGTCATTGTGGTGACGAAAACATGTTAGAAGAGCATTACCGACTACCTTTGGTCAAATACATTAAAAGAATCTATCCGAATGAAAACCTGCCGTGCATATTTATATGAAAACCTGCCGTGCATATTTATAAAAGAGGCTAAGAGCATTATGGTTGTTATGAATCAGTTATAAAGCTAATTTCGTGTTTTGATTGGTAGAAAGCTAAGTAAAATATTACAATAAACTTTGTGAAATGGACATAAACAGGCACAAATTCCCTGATAATCTATGGTGTGATTTAGAAGTTATACTTCTTCTGATTGACTGGCTGAGCAGTGTGATCAAATCCACTTTAGACAAAGTACCTCTACAGTGGTAATGCATACTACTGTCTTGCAAGATCTTTCTTTTCTTCATTGGTTACTTCATTGTTAGATTTATTAAAATCTAGTTGTAAATTCTTTCCTCCCTCTTTTTCATTCATGGTAAGCAAATTCTTCTTCTCAAATTGGAGAACACCTTAGGAGGGGTTTCATATCCCACAGGAAGAAGGCTACAAAATATTCATCTTGAATTCCAACTAAAGCAGAAAGCTAGAAAGAAATCATACCTAGATAGAAAAATCAAGTTTTACTCCCTATAGAGTATAAACTTTGCAATATCACAAAGTCCAGCTTCCATGTAACATTCAGCAACACGATCTACAACTTCATCCCAGGTCCCATCAATTGAGGCCAAATCCAACAAAAATGCAGCTTCATCCAATGCTACCTACATATTGAAAGGAAAAGGGATAAAAATCCATATAAAAAATGTCTTTTGTCTCGTGGGATTTCTTATAGATAACATGAGAAACAAAGATGACCCACCTGTTCTGGTGCTTTACCCTTCTTCAGATCCTCCTGTCTACCCTCTTCTGTCACTTTTTCCTTGATGAACTCAATCTGTTCATCCTCCCATTCTGCAATCTCAGCGACTTCCTGAGCAAACACATGTATGTTTACTTCTTTTTTCTAGCAGAAGGCACAAAGAAGGAATCTCTTCACAATGCAATAGTTAGTGTATCTGTAGCTAACTTACTTGGTATTTAAATCCTAATGTCCACCATGGTGATTTCAGAGACCCCCGAGCTGCGTCTTTGGCTTCAAGCTTACGCCCAACCCTAGAACGAAGCATCACACCAGTGATAGACATGAGTGATCGTTGAAGACTTTGTGTTTCTTATTTAGCTAAACTTATACAAACTTTAGCAAAAGCTGTGCATTGAATGCAAAAGGACGGCCAAATCCTGGGAAATGATTCTTTGTGTAAAACTCTCCCGTGATCATGGCAGAAACCTGTTACACCATCACAAGGCAAATATCATAAATGTAGTTTAGCAAAACTGTAATCCAGAAAGCTCCATAAATGAAGCCACAAGCATATTTTCTTACTTGGTCCCCTCTCTCCAAGTGGCGTGAAACCTTCCGCTCAATAACATCTGGAAACAATCCAACCTGAAATAGAACTATATAAGAACTAGTCTAGTTATTGCACTGTAACATCATTGCTATATCTTTACCTTCTTCAAAAGATATACATCAAGATCAGCAATTTGAGACTCCAAAAAGTCACCCCTTTTGTATAGCTTTTCTCCAGCTTCAGATGAAGCATTCCATAATTTATTACTATCTTGAGCTTTGGCATCTTCCTCGACGAGGATTCTATGGATGTACTGATCAACCTGGAAGTTGGAAAAGATGCTTCTCTTTTCACATTATTAGATATGATAAGAAAATTGCATATATATATATATATATATATATTACAAATTTCATGTACAAATTGATCAAAATAACTTGTGAAATAATTTGACACAGTTTATCTAAAAGAAATTTACAATACACTAAAGGGTAGAACTTCTCAACTAGCAAGTTCACAGAATCCCCAGCAGAGTATAGAAAAGTTCGAACATCAAGGCAAAGTTTGACATAGAACAGCACATCTTCGTCTCAAAAACAACTACAAACTAAAAGAACCTACAATATTTAACAAAAAAAGTACCTTGTTCTTTTGGCTGATTATTAAAATTACTTTTCTAATGATCATGTCTTCTACACCAAAAGCCCAATCACAAAGACCCAATTTCATTTAAATCTAACTATTTAAGCATCTTCAAGAAAATTCGGTCAAACGGTTCTGCTTAAAATTGCCAGTTTCTCTGATATGCTACAGGCCAAGTGTATAAAATATTTGGAAAAGAAAAGTGGAAGCCTTCCTGAACAGCATAATCGATGTTAACAATTGAATGAAGCCCAATTTGTTCTGTTTCATTCTTTGAAATAATCTGGTGATTATTTGTGAGTTTTTAATAGACTACCATAGTACTTGCACTTATTAGACTGCTTGTTACTAGGTGCACTTCATATAAAATACAAATTCAACAGCAATTTAATATGCCATTATCTTTAATTTTAAAAACAATTTCAGCAAGTCAAAGCATGAGTAAACAATCTACCCTAATAAACTATGAAGCAAGACCAATATTATCTCTCAACTTGCTATCTCTTACACTCTTTGCTAGAAGCCAAACACCATGTTTATGAACTTCTACAACTGGCATTTCCATCCTATAGGAAAGAAATAGTGTAAGCACAATAAGAACTGAACTACAGAAAACTGCTACATCTGGAAAGAGAGTAATTACAAGAAAAAAAAAAAGTAATTACCCAGGAGGAGAAGTTGGCCATCTTAGTAAGCATGTCAAAGTTCCTGATTTCAAGCCCACAAAAGTAGTACACAAATGAGTAGAAGATCAAGATCCATTATCAATTGAAGCGTGAGCCAAAATACAGTTCCACATGTAAAACCTGCAGAGCTTTCTGATAAAGGAATAACAAGAGGAACCAGTCCTTCTTTAGCTGCAGGAGATATTACTGCTCCGCCTGTACATTATAATAGATTTAAATCAAAAAAAAATTCCAGTCATACCGTAACAAAATCACTTATGCCAACATGTATTAATTAATGAAATGGACGACTATATTCATTGGATCTACTGCAGAAATTTGGTAAGCTACAAAAATATCGTACATAAGAATTAAGACCAAAATTGCAGTGTCCATATAAATCAATATATTTTAACTTCATTGAGGGGTAAAATCAATCCTTTATATCTCAAATTGCATGAAGCTTGGAATTAAAACCAGATATAGTTCCTGTTTCAATATTAAGCAGACACTTTTTATATCTTTTCTTTGGTCAAATTATCATGTAGCAATTCACAGTATTCCATGATATTTCATATTAAGCACCAAAAGAATGTGTTGAAGTTACATAATAGAAAACGATCATAAGTGGGATACACTGCACTGCATGACAAATTACTAGTAAATTCTTACACTTGAACAACACAAATTGTTTAATCAATATAACTGAATACCGGCAAATTATTATCAAAGCAAGTAATTTAAAAAGCGCTAGGCGCCAAAAGACACCAAGGTCCAAAAACGCCCGCGGCGCTAGGCGCTCGCCCGAGCGAAGCGAGGCGCTAAAATATAAAAATATATAATATAATTAATAAATATAATTATTTAAAATTTTAAATAAAAATATGATATTAAATTAAAAAAATCTAAGATACAAAATCACAATGTCACATTAACAAAAAGTTTCAAATAAATAAAAATTAACAGTATTAAAATCAAAATAATATATTATTAATCTATTAACAGTATTGAAAATTAATCATTTCAAATAAACTTAATAATATTAACAATATACAGTATACGTATATTGTTAAAAGGAAGTGTAAAAGGGTGCTGAGCTTGCTAACTGAGAAAAGAGGAAGTGGCAACGGCGAGCGGCAGCGGCAGCGGCGAGCGGCGAGCAGCAGGAGCGGGAGCGGCGAGCAACGGGAGGCGCGAGCGGCGACAGCGGCAGCGTTTACGAGTAGCGATAGCAGGAGCAAGAGCGGGAGCGACGAGCAACGGGAGGCGCGAGCGGCGACAGCGGCAGCGGCGAGCAGCGACAACGGGAGCAGGAGCGGGAGGCGCGAGCGGCGACAACGGCAGCGACGAGCAGCGGGATCGTGATCGGCAGCGGCGAGGGTTGGGGTTCGGTTGTCACTTATATGAGTTTTAGTTGGTTCGATCGAACCAACTAACCATCATAGACCGAACCAGACCTAAAATCCTGGTTCGGTCGCCTTGGTTAACCCAGGCGCTCGCCCAAAGCACCCAGCGCCTGAGCTCGGGCGAGCGCCCAGGCGGTGCCTGTTTGAAGCGCGCCGCCTGGGAGATTAGTGAGGTACTCGGGCCTCGCCTCGCCCGAGCGCCTAGGCGAGCGCCCGAGCGCCTTTTTAAATCACTAATCAGAGCAAGATAGCAATGTGGACTTGTTCATGTATTGCAAGAAGCCGAATTTATGCAACGATATAAAGGATCAAGAGTGCCAGTTTCATGAATGATATACTCATGGAGATGAGCAAAATCTACTTCAATATATAAAGCCAAAGTCAAGCATAATAAGATGAGGCAAATCTCAACGAGAAAAATTCTTCAGACAAATAGTATTTTCATATTAACAGAGTTGTTGCTAATGACTGAACCGGCTAGAAAATTACTGCTACATTATATACACATCGTAAACAAAACTGAAAATCTAGTTCAGGTGATACAAAAAAGTCTACCTCGTGATTGAAGCATGTTCAACAAGTAATTCAGATGCTCAGGAGGTCTTGTTGCAGCAATATCTTTGATGAAAGAAATATGGTCTGTGTATCAAGCCAGAGAGAACTAAACTTCATAAACAGATAGTAAACCAGTATAAGAACTTCAGACACAAATGAAAAGCAACAGAAGAAAAAACATAATACTCATGCTCAGCTCTTGTAACAAAAACATCTTTAATGAAAGAAATATGATTTAATTTTCATGGCACAAACAGTTAGACCTGAACTTCATAGAGAACTTAATTGAAATTGAAGCAAGAATTAAATTGCTGACACCTAAATAAATTTCAACACCAAATTTCATGAAATATTACATAAATCTCACATCACTATAAAAACATATTGAAGCATCCAATACAACAAAGAAACGAAAATGGTAGGATAATAAGTACCATAAAGATGACAAATTAATTAAATGTATAAGTGCCAGAGTAATTTCAGGAAATACAAATAAAAGATAAGAAAAAAAAAAGAAACAATCTTAAACCATAAGAAACCTGGTCTTGCTCACAAAATTAGTAACTAGGTAAACCAGTAATTTTCTTCAAAGTTATTTTCATCCACAATTCGAGCCTTAGATGCCAATTTCTAATCATAACCTTCTAGTGGCTTCACAAGTGGCCTGAAACTTGCTTCTGGACGTTCTTCCTATGCCTTCATTGCTGATTACTCTTATCACATCCATATCCATACAGAATTCAGCATCACAGCAAGATCCGTAACAATCATAAAAGAACAGGCTTCAATTAGTACTACAAAGATGTCTCTAAACAAAAAGAAAATTTATTTAGATAAAGCTTGATCCTACACTTATCATGTTTATTTTAGTACTAAAATGCGTGCAATTATTTTCTAAATTTTATAGTTTATGAAAATATAATAACTTTTTTTTGCATAAACCCCTGTGGGATGCATTTATTTCTTTAGTACCCTCACTCTTGTGGCTACCTTCACATATTGTCCCACCAAAGGGATCATAAAAACAAAAGGAACCCCGTAGCATGACATTTATTATATAGATCTCTTGAGGCTTGATTAGTTTATACTATTCTTGTGAAAGACGAACTTCGCTTTGGCTTAAGATAGGTTGTATGACTTTCAGATCTCTCTTAAACAAAAGGAATAATAACCTAACTGCTTATGTAGCTGCTGATCTTCAACAATCTCCATCACCATGGTTGCTCCAGTCACCATGACAATGGGATGCCTGCCTGCTAATATAGCTGTTGTTCTTCAACACCCTCCATCACCATGGTTGCTCCAGTCACCATGAAAATGGGATAATTGCATCTATTGCAGTGTAACTAGTCAAAGAAGCCAAACATTATATTTTATTTCATTTTTATGGGTCATATTAGGGTCATATATAAATACCCAAGGTATTTTAATAATAATAATATACTGGTTCCTTGATGCTTGAAATTTCACCGGTGATTTGTAGCATAGACGAGGCAGCAACAGGGTCAAATGCAAACTGCAATCATAAAGAAATAACCTTTTTTGGCATAAAGAAATGCCCACTAATTTCACAACTTCAATATCTCCATTCTCCAGAAATTTCGGGAGCTAGCTATTCAAATCATCTAATTATCAAAGATAAACAAACTTCATTTACTGAGATTGTATTACTAAGTAATACAAATTGGTTCAACTATCTAAGGTTGCATAAGGACATCGAAGAAAACATGGTCTACCAACAAATCCTATATATGCAGTCTCGTATTATCTCCTCTGGCTTTCACTTAACTTCGTCCACATAAATTCAGCCAGTAATTTGACAGGATCAAAGGTTAAAAATGCAGCAGTGTCGTTCAAGAAGCATGTAACAATTAAAATGTCAAAAGCTATGAACAGAGGCAGGCCACAATTTGATCGACTCCATCTTTCATAAGCACTTTGTATTCCGTTGATTCCACTCCGACTTTATTACTACCTCTAGAATTAAGATAATGTAGCTACAATATCGATTAGGAGTGCCTAAAGAAGGTAAAAAGTGATCGAAATAAGCTTGATGAACAACTTTGCAAATGGCTATTTCTATTCCACAAGAAGATAAATACTCCATCCCATACTTACATATGTTGAAGAAAGGAATCGAAATGATAAAAAATGAAAATCTTATTCGATTGGCTAACAAGACGAAGGAATCGACGCTCGGAATCAAGAAAGCAAAGGAAATTGAAGAGAAGAGAGGCGGTTACCGAAGGAGGTGGAGGTAGGGATGGTGGTGGAGACGGCGGTGGAAGGCGAAGAGGAGGAGCATCGGACGATGGGTTTGAGCCGGCGAAAGGAAGACATGGCCGCAGTGGCGAACGCGCCCCTGCTCGCCACCACCGCCACCCCGGCCCGCATCTTTCTTCTCGGTCGCTCGTCCTCCTCCTCCGCTCTTCTTCGATGATCGGATGTATGTGATCGATCTCGATAAGCTTGTTAACGTCCTCCCTCCCAAAACAAGTGGTGGTGGCGAGCAACAGATGAGCAAAGAGTGACGCAACGCATCGGAGGGTTTCCGACCCTCACATCACACGATGACGCGACGGTTCGGTTCATCGAGCCATGTGGACCGGAGAATGGGTTCGATCCGACTCGGCTTTGTGGTCCGGAGCAATTAAATAATAATAATTCCTGATTTGAATTGATTTGAAGAATATTTTTTAATAATATTTTTAATTAATATATGAAAGATAAATATAAAATATTTAATAAATTTAAAATTTTAATTAATATCAAATTTAATAATCTTGATATATAAAAAAATATTTTGAAACTAATCAAATTTATTCAATCTGTTCATCGACTATTATTTAAAAAAATTGATGATAAAAAAGGTATGCGTGGGTTGTGAACATGAGATCCATAATTCTCGCACGCCAATCCACAGATAAGATGATAGTCTGTTGGCCCGATTTAACAAATCCAAAGCTTTTGTTCTTTTTCATTGTAGGTTTTTTTCCCTGAAACATTTGTTTTTTATGAAATTAATATGATCATACAATACTCATACAAATAGCACTTAGTTAAACATGTGTGATACAAAAGGCAATCTTGCTAGTGAGACGTCATTTTGCAAATTATTAATCGATTCTTCTTTCTCTTGAACAAGACCTTTTGATTCCCCCTCTGCATTCTGCAATTTCTACTACAAGCTGTTCAGATAACCGTGTGCGAGCTTTGTAACATTGTTGCAGTTCCAGCTCAAGGTATATATATATATATATATATATATATTTTTTTTTTTTTTGGTGTCCAATTGATGCCAACCATAGCAACATTTCTGCAACCACGGCATGCAATGATGCTATTTCTGCAACACCGATTTACGTCTGAATGTAGATTCGGAAAGATCAGAATTTAGAAACTTGTTCGTAAAAGTGTAGAGAACAGTAGCTATGTAGGAGGTTTGCAGTAATGATAAAGTGCTCAAAATAAACGCAAACCAGAGATTTAGAGTAGTTCGGTCAGTCTTGACCTACTCCACTTTTGGCTTCCTCCACCGACGAGGTTACCGACGTCAACTAGAGGCCTTCCTTCAATAGGCGAAGGCCAACTGCCCTTTTACAGTTTCACTCCTTTTGACGGGCTCAGGAGACAACCCTTACCGAACCTTTCTCTCCTCTCTTTACAACTCAAGACTTGAAGAAGACATTCTCCAATTCTTCTCTGAAGATTCTTTATTGTTTGCTCAATACAGATCTTCTAAAGGCTTGTCATATCCACTAAAACTATTTGCATCAAACCCAGAGCAATTTTATTGAGAAGATGGTGCAAATATCGTTTTTAGGAAAGTGTTTATACACGTTTCAAGCCTAAATATCTTTCCTAAAGTATTCTTGATCTTGTGTTTGTTATTTGTTTCCATAGTGGGTTTTATCCTCTTCTTTGTCGTACCTATTTTTTCCAACAATCTAAAAACGATATCTTGTGAGTTTATACAAATTCACTATGGAGGCTACAAATACCATCAAATTATTGAATCAAGATTTTGTTCGTTTGGATCGTTTTGATGGAACGAATTTTACCCGTTGGCAAGACAAGATGAAGTTCATGTTGACTGCTTTGAAGATCTTCTATGTGCTTGATCCAAATCTTCAACCAATTCCTGATCCAATCGACTATGACACCAATGAAATCAAGGATGAACAAAAGAAAAGAAATGAAGATGAAGTCATGTGTAGAGGACACATTCTCAATGCTCTTTCGGACCGGCTTTATGATCTTTATACGGTGGAATCATCTGCAAAAGCAATTTGGAATGCTTTGGAATTCAAATATCATGCCGAGGAAGAAGGTACAAAGAAATTTTTAATTTCTAAATATTTTGATTACAAGTTTGTGGATGGCAAGCCAATCTTGGCACAAGTACATGAGTTGCAGGTCATTGTTAATCAATTAAAGGCTGAAAAAATTGAACTTCCTGAACCTTTTCAAGTAGGGGCTGTAATAGCCAAGTTGCCTTCATCTTGGAAAGGGTATAGGAAGAAGATTTTGCATGACTCCAAGGATATTACTTTGGAGCAAATTCAAAAACATCTTCGAATCGAGGATGAGAGATAAGAGTGAGAACTCTTTTTGCAATATAAAAGCAAATGTTGTGAATCAGCCTAAGAATTCCAACAAAAGCAAACAAAACAAGGAGAATCATTTTGGCCCCAAAAGGGATCAAAGAAAATTTAAGAAGCCACAGAGTGGAGGTTGTTTTGTTTGTGGAAAACCTGGTCATTTTGCTAGGGATTACAGATTTAAAAAAGGCCAGAAACCAAAAGTCAACTCCGTTGAGGGAGATGATAATATAATCGCTACGGTGAGCGAAGTGAATGTCATATTTGGCAAGGTTTCTGGTTGGTGGTACGATACTTGTGCTACCGTCCATGTTTGCTATGATAAGGGACTCTTCAAAACTTACAAAGAAGTCACAAAAGGGCAAGAGATTCAAATGGGAAATGAAGTTCGTTTTAAGGTGATTGGCAAGGGAAATGTGGAATTTACTTTCACTTCAGGTAAGAAAGTCACTCTTACTAATGTTCTTCATGTACCGGATATGAGTAGAAATTTAGTGAGTGGGAATCTCCTTAGCAAACCTGGAATTAAATCTGTATTTAAATCCGGGAAGTTAATTCTATCCCGTAATGGAACTTTTGTTGGAAAAGGCTATTCCGCTGAAGGAATGGTCAAATTATCTATTGTTGACAATGATTCTAAAGTTAATAAAGATATTGCTTCTATTTATATTGTTGATTCTTATTCATTATGGCATGATAGATTAGCACATATTGGAATTAGCATGATTAGAAGAATGGTTAAGTGTGGCTTAATAAATTGTCATTTTGATGATCTTAATAAATGTGAAATTTGTGTTAAATCAAAGATTATGAAGAAACCCTTCAAAAGTGTTGAAAGATATACTAATTTGTTAGATTTAATACATTCTGATATATGTGAATTAAATGACATATTAACGAGAGGAGGTAATAGATATTTTATTACTTTTATAGATGATATGTCTAGATTCACATATGTGTACTTATTGAAACATAAAAATGATGCTTTTAATGCTTTTAAGGCATATAAAGCAGAAGTTGAAAATCAATTGGGGAAGAAAATTAAAGCTTTAAGAAGTGATAGAGGAGGAGAATACTTTCCTAATGAATTTAACTTGTTTTGTGAACAACATGGCATAATTCATGAATGTTCAGCACCTAGAACACCTGAGCAAAAGGGATTAGCAGAAAGAAAAAATAGAACTTATCTAGAGATGATTAATGCTATGTTGTTGCATGCTAAATTATCTTATAATTTGTGGGGAGAAGTTTTATTGGCTGCATGTCATATCTTAAATAGAATTCCCTCTAAAAAGAATAAGATCTCTCCATATGAGTTATGGAAAGGAAGACAACCTAACATTGGTTATTTTAAAGTGTGGGGGTGTCTTGCATATTATAAGAATAATGATCCTCAAAGGACAAAATTGGGACCTAGAGGAATCAAATATGCATTTATAGGCTATGCCTCAAATAGCAAAACATATATACTTCTTAATTTAGAGTCTAATATCATAATAAAATCTCGAGATGTGGAGTTCTTTGAATATTTATTGACTTCTAGTAATAATGTTCATCCTCCAACTAGTGAAGAGATACTAGTGAAGAAATCTTAAAAGATTGGTGAGCAACCTAAAATTCCTTTGATTGGACATCATTCAAGTTCATAAGAGGTTGGAGAGCAATCTTATGAATTAAGGAGAAGTACTCGTGTACGAAAAGCAAAAACATTAAAATCGGATGAGATTGATTCTCAAAGTATTTCTTTTTACCTTGTAGAAGGAACTAATGAGAGAGTATTAAAAACAATTCCTCTTGTTTTACAAGTGGAAGATGATCCTAAAACATTTAAAGAAGCTATGGCTTCTCGTGATGTTGCTTTTTGGAAAGATACTATTAATGATGAGATGGATTTTATTATGTCAAATCATACTTGGGAACTTATCGATTTACCTTTTGCCTCAAAACCTATTAGTTGTAGATGGATATTTTGTAGGAAGTATCATACAAATGGTACTCTCCAAATGTTCAAAGCAAGGTTAGTTGCTAAAGGATTTCGACAAAAGGAAGAAATAGATTATTTTGACACATATGCTCCTATGGCTAGGATCACATCTATTAGAATTATTTTTGCTTTAGCATCAATTTTTGATCTTTATGTTCATCAAATGGATGTCAAAACGACATTTCTAAATGGAGACCTCGATGAGGAGGTTTATATGGAACAACCCGAAGGTTTTGTTCTACCGGAAAATGAACATAAAGTGTGTAAACTTATTAAATCATTGTATGGTTTAAAGCAGGCTCCAAAACAATGGCATGAGAAATTTGATGCAATAATTCTTTCTAATGGATTTGTTCATAATATTGCAGATAAATGTGTTTATCTCAAAACTTGTGATGACTATATGGTGATAGTTTGCCTTTATGTTGATGATATGCTAATAGTGAGCAACAACATAAAAGGTATTGTAGAAACAAAGAGGTTTCTATCTTCAACATTTAAGATGGAAGATCTTGGGCAAGTTGATACTATACTAGGTATCAAGGTAAAAAGAAATAGTGGGGGATATGTTTTGAGTCAAACTCATTACATAGAGAAAGTATTGGAGAAATTCAGTCACTTAAAAATCAAAGAAGCAAATACCCCATTTGACCCAAGTATCAAATTAGTCAAGAATGTTGGAAGAACAGTGGCTCAATTAGAATATTCAAGTGCTATAGGAAGTCTTATGTATGCAACGCAGTGCACAAGACCTGATATAGCATTTGCAGTTAGTAAATTGAGTAGATTTTCTAGCAATCCAAATGTAGAGCATTGGAAGGCTATTGAAAGAGTTCTTGGATACCTTAAACGAACCAAAGATTATGGCCTACAATACTCAAAATTTCCTGCTATTTTAGAAGGATATACTGACGCAATGACACGGACTTAGCTGGTTTTGCCTAAGTCGTGCGGCACCCTCGCGCGTCCGTCCGCAAAGGTCAGCCTCCCCGAAGCCTCCCATTGTCCCTTAGGACCAACAAAAGAGAGAACGGGTTAAAGAGAACGCCTCAATCGGGATCCACAAGCAAACATGTCCGAAAAACACTTCATAGACAATGCAAATTACAAACAGACTTTACAAGCTCTGAACAGTGGCACAATAAAGGGTAAAATGGTCCATTACAGACCGAAAAGCTCTCGCACGTGTCCACATGACACAACCTTTATTTACAAGCCTAAAGAGGCCACCAACCCAACTAAAATGGGACTATTAAGCCTTCGGCCGCCCCTCTACCTGCTGTACAAGGCATGAACATGCCAAACGACACAGACATACATAAGCATTACATCAAACACCCTGTTTCGAAGTTTGTCCGTGACATTCTCCCCCACTTATCCCTTCGACGTCCTCGTCGAAGCCTTTGTGAACACTGCAACTCTTCGCCTTTGCTGAGTCTTCAATCTTCTGCTCCAGCTGCAATGCGCCTCCTGGCTCCCAGCTGCTCTCCGCTGTTGTTTCTGAGTAGTCGAACCTTTGATCCGCCATGCTGCTTCAACTCGCCAATGACTCTGACTCTGGTGTGGGGTTGGCTGAGTTGTGTTGATCCTCATTGATTCCTGCGGATCTCCCAGATGAAGGAAAAGACCATCCTTACTACGCCAGTCTCTCATAAATTCCACATGCTGCTCGAACTGGGTGGATGCTTGTTGGAGCTTTAACGAGCATCGTCTCGCAAACTTCTGAAGTTTTGGGTCCTTCCTCCACAAAATCTGCTCATTGACTCTTCTTTCAGTTAGTTGTCACATCCAAGTAGGTTCGCATCACTTCCGCTTTCGATTGGCATTTCGTTGGGAAATGAAGCGGACAATCTACTCTCAGTAGCACTGATCACCGTTGGTGAGGATTTGACAACTATTGTCTTCCGTTATCTTCGAAGGGTCTTTGAACTTGTGCAGAGCTCCTCTGCTGGATAGATAAGAGAATTAGGGTATTCGGTTTCGCCCATTCTCTTAAGAGTTGAGAAGGCAAAGGTTACTTGACTTCGCCCGCTTCCTCGAGGTTGTACTTCATGCATCGAGCTGGTTACTGGCCTTCGCCTGCTCTTTGCTCACACTTCTGAAGCACTTGAAGTGTTTGCACTCCTTGCGTTGAGTTAGTTATTGTGATTCACCTTCTCAATGCCATTGAACTTTTGGAATGCAGGAAGTTTTCACCCCAACTTGGAGTAATTCTCTGATAGATGAGGTCGCCTCTGGGATTGTACCGTCTTCTCCATCAACCCTGCCGCCTACTCCACTGAGTAGCAAAGGTACAACACCGCGTACTGCTTGCTTCGTTCCTTGATCGTGCACTCTTGCATGACCCGAAGTCCTTCACTTACGGCTATCTTGATGAGAAACTTGTTGACACCGGTCTTACGAAGTTCCTCGGCCTCTGCCCTTCAGCCTTGTCTCGGTACTTGGAGATTGCCTCTGCATGCTCCACCTCCTCGGCCCCTTTCACGACCAAACACTCTCCCTCCATGAGAGTAAGGGATCAATGACCTTCACGGAAGTCCCGCCTCTGCGGTACCATGGCGCTGCCATGCCCATGGCACTACTATCCGTCGCCTTGCATCTTCATCCCTTTTCTTCACAATCAGTAGATATGCCTCCGTGACACTCCTCCGAGTCCACCTTCATTCTAACTGATTGCTTGATTTTGGGTAGCTAAGTCCATCTGGACTCGTCGTCGCTTCCTCGCCCCTTTCGACCCCTTGCTTCAACACCTCTGTGTTCTCTAAGCAATCTGTTTGATCGATGGAGAGACAGACTGCAACTCCCATGCATGGCCTCTGCCATCACGTTGTAGGGTTTGCACCAATTCTGTTCTCCTTAGCTTCCTTGGTAGCAACCTTCGCTTACTCGGCCTTGTCCTCTGACTTGCCGGGCTCCCTTAAGCGAATATGAGCTCTGGAGCAGTCCAACTCTCCAGCTGCTTCGATCATACATCTGCATGATCAAGTCCCTCCCATGGAACTCATTGGTACTTGCATTCGAACTTTTCCCTTAGTGGAACACAGCCCCCATATGCTGATGACCAAGGTTTTCATCCGATGCAAAATTCGATGCACGCCCGGAAGACCCGCCTCTGCGGTACCATGACCTTCACTCCTTGAATCCATAGCCCTTCTTGCCGTCGTGTTGTTCACCAAAGTGGAGCTCCCAGTAGCTCCCAATCATACCTCCATATGATCTAGTCCCTCCCGGGACTCGGTTGTGTGTATCGCATTGCCACGAACTGTTCCACCACGATCCGCTGCACCATGTCGCCTCCTGGTGACATCTCCATTGCATTCTGATCCTTGTGGAATAAACTCGAATTGTGAACCCTCCATGTGTGGCCTCTGCCAATACATCGCAGGGTCTCCTCCACCTTCGATTTTGTTCGCTCCTTTGGCAATCGACCTTCATCCACCCACTCTTGGGTCACACCTAGATGAAGCACCGCTCTAGGACAGTCCGTCGCCTAGTAGTTCCCGAAGTCCACCGACTTCACTGTAATTTGTGCACCATTGTCTGGATCCTAGGCCTCTGCCCCTACCAGCACAATCTCCGCTGCACACCGCTTCCTTCATAGCAACTCGAATGGCAACACTATGGCATATTCTTCAAGAGTACCCGCCTCTGCGTCCTCTTGCCCCGTGCTAAGGCCTTCTGAACCCAACTTCGCCTCCGCAAATTGAGTCGCCTTAGTTCCTTCATCAAATGCTTCTCCGAGATAAGGTGCATGTGCCCCGAAGCTCCCTTCGTCTTTGGCGCCATGCAAGATGAGTCTGCTCCGTCAGAATGAAGGACCCATGGAACAACATGATCCTACTCTTGCCTCTGCAAGAGTTCATGTCCTTGACCTCTGTCTAAGGAAAGCACTGTGCCTCTGCTCCACGTTCCAACTTCTATGCTTGCTCCCTTCATGCGGCTTGAGTACTTCGCCAAGTTACACCCAAGTTGCTCCGCTCCTCGTTTTTGCATTGAGTCGATGGTGGCCCTCGTGCCCACCATTCCACGGGTCAGCCCTCCCTTGAGTCCGATCTCCACATCGACTCCAAGTGTGCCTTCATTTAAGTTACTTCAGGTCGCTCCCCCACTTGATCTCGCAATGCATCCACCAATGCATTCTCTCGAGCGAGATCATGCGACAACTCCTCGCCGCTTGCTCAGTCCATTGAGCTTCGTGGAGTTGTTGTTTGTTGAGGTACTCCTTCTCAACATGTGAGGTCTGTCTCACATGATTCTCCCTCTGGAGAGCCGGGACTTATCCCTCCTGGATAACTATCCCGTTGGAGCAACATCTCTCTTCGTTTCGGAGACCACCATCCCCTTGGACTACTCCGATCTGCTGAACAAACTGTGCATTGTTCTGCCTTCTGCAAACGCACTTGCTAGATTGCGACTCCACATCAATCAGCCACCGCTGCACCCCTCAAGGCCTAGCAACATGCTGAACTCGTTGCACACTTCAGCCTCCTCCAGACGTATCCTTCGCATGCTGAAGAGAAAGTTTCAATGCTCCATGGCGTCGAGTCTCGGTCGCCTTGGGATGGCCACGAACAGTCCGTCGTCCGCATACAAGCTCATGCATGAGTACCGAATTCTTTGAGTTAGCAATTCCCCTCACCTCTATGAGCTTTGCACAACTCTTTCGGTCGCTGAGCAACTCATTCCACTTTGCATGGTCTCGACCTTTGCCAAGCGCCTCGCTTGCCTTGAGCACCATCAAGTAAAGTTGTCAACGTTGAGCCGTAGCTCAAACTCAGCCATCCCAACCTTTGTGCGCTCCACATTCTTCCAAGCTTGCCTGTTCTCATGGTGCCTCTTGCGCGAAGGGTTGGCCATTCCTCTGAATGCCAAACTCAGATGCCCGCTCCTCTGAGCGACTCCTTTTCCCTACATCTCCATGCCCGTTTTCCCCCAAACGGTCGCGCGTGTGCTGACTGCCCTCAACGCAACCCCGCTAGGTCCCCCACGTTTGCATGTCAAGTGTTTCTATGAGTGCTTGTCCCGCTCTGATACCATATGACACGGACTTAGCTGGTTTTGCCTAAGTCGTGCGGCACCCTCGCGCGTCCGTCCGCAAAGGTCAGTCTCCCCGAAGCCTCCCATTGTCCCTTAGGACCAACAAAAGAGAGAACGGGTTAAAGAGAACGCCTCAATCGGGATCCACAAGCAAACATGTCCGAAAAACACTTCATAGACAATGCAAATTACAAACAGACTTTACAAGCTCTGAACAGTGGCACAACAAAGGGTAAAATGGTCCATTACAGACCGAAAAGCTCTCGCACGTGTCCACATGACACAACCTTTATTTACAAGCCTAAAGAGGCCACCAACCCAACTAAAATGGGACTATTAAGCCTTCGGCCGCCCCTCTACCTGCTGTACAAGGCATGAACATGTCAAACGACACGGACATACATAAGCATTACATCAAACACCATGTTTCGAAGTTTGTCCGTGACAGCAAGTTGGATATCGAGTTTTGGAGATAACAAATCCACTACTGGTTAGGTGTTCACCTTGGGAGGTGGCGCTGTTTCTTGGAAGAGCAAGAAACAAACGTGTATAACTCACTCAACTATGGAATCGGAATTTGTTGCTCTAGCAGATGCAGGAAAGGAGGCTGAATGGTTGAGGGACTTTCTATTAGAAATTCCATTGACTTCTAAGAGTGTGAATTCAATTTCTATACTTTGTGATAGTCAAGCCACTTTAGCTCGTGCATATAGTGAAATATATAATGGAAAGTCAAGACATATAAGTCTTAGACATGATTATGTGAGGAAATTAATCAAGAGTAGGATTATTTCACTCACATTTGTGAAAACAAGTGAGAATTTGGCTGATCCATTCACCAAACCTCTTACAAGAGAAGTTGTAAGATCAACATCAAAATGGATGGGGCTAAAACTCCTTGAATAAAAGATCCACCAATGATAGCAACCCTACTCAACATTATGAAATGAGTAATGAAGAGTTCAAAGGGTAAGAACAAGTCATTGATATGTGGAGTGGTTCAGCACTTTGAAATATTTTATGAGTCCCATCTAAAGATGTTAAAGTGCTGGTTGTCACCGAATGAGGGTTGAGTTAATTATACTCTGAATAAAGTTCAGTCAAGTTAGGACAAGTATCTCAAAGAGTGATAAAGATACTATAAGAACTTCACCTATATGAACTTAGAAGTGGTGCCGCTTCGATTGAGAGTTGGAGTTTCTCTCATAAAAGTTCATGAACTTGGATGAGCCCAAGGCCATATTAGGGCTAAGCGAGATTTTATGAGGAATACAAGAATGTTGTATTTATGTGTGTGGTATCACTGGTGTTGTCATGAGGAATAACAAATTCAAAGCTTTTATGCTATTTGGGATTTCGACTTCACTTTGTGATGCTTACACTAAGGTAATATTCAAATCGAAAGATATATTACTTTATTCATAAATACTATTTAATTACTTGGAGAAAATTTTAAATTTGAACAAGTGGGGGATTGTTATAAATTGTTCAAATTAAGAATTTCTTTTCAAAAGATTTATTTGAAAAGGTGTTTTCTTTTATTTTTTGGTAGTTATTTTTCAAAGATTGTGTCTTTTGAGAAAATAGTTATAATTTTCAAAAATGGTGTCTTTCGAGAAAATAGTTAATTTTCAAAGGTTATGTCTTTTGAGAAAATATCTATAAATAGCTATTTGGGGGTAAATTACAGAAACAATTTCTTTCATGCTCTTCTTCTTTACTCTCCAAGTGATTGAGTTAGACATTCTCCAATTCTTCTCTGAAAATTCTTTATTGTTTGCTCAATACAGATCTTCTAAAGGCTTGTCATATCCACTAAAACTATTTGCATCAAACCCAGAGCAATCTTATTGAGAAGAGGGTGCAAATATCGTTTTTAGGAAAGTGTTTATACACGTTTCAAGCCTAAATATCTTTCCTAAAGTATTCTTGATCTTGTGTTTGTTATTTATTTTCATAGTGGGTTTTATCCTCTTCTTTGTCGTATATCTTTTTCCCAACATCATGCACATCTATAAGAAGTTACGTCGAATCCTCCGAGTACACACCATCAAATTAATCGGTTGGGTGTGATCAAGATCGAAGTTGAAGTCCAACTTGCAAATAAATTACAGAGCACTGAAAATAAATTAATGGATTCAACTCCTTATAGATGAATATACGTTGGATAAACATTCACGAGCAGTATAAACTATTTCGTACATATAGATGAAGAACATTAAATGGCAGTGACTGAAAAGTCATATTCCATATAAAGAATCCATATTATTCATCTTTGGGTTGCTTGGCAACCGCTGTGTGTATTTGACGGTTAAGTAAAAGGCAAATAGAAGTTAAAGGCAATGCATGGCCGGAGGAGGCATGGCGGGGACGAGGACGTCCTCTTCTACCCGTCGTTTTGCACCTGCGCGGTGAGTTATGAAACTTGTGGGACCCACCTAAAAGTAGAGTGAGACGTCCTCTAGGATGACGAATTTCGAAGCCGTCCACATTATTAAATAACTAAAAATGAAATTTGCAGGCTAACGGGTCGGGTAAATTGAATTTGGGGCGGATCAAGAGCATCTACCCGATCCAACTCGTCCAAGGTCGGTGCGGCTCGACTATATAAACTGGCGTCGAGGCGGTTCGCCCTCTTCAGCTCGTTAGTTTGAATCACAGATTAAGACGAGGAAGGTATTGTTCTCTCCCCGCCCTCCTCTCTTTCTCCAAGCCGATGCCGATGAATCTTTCTCTTTAATTTCCGGCGCAAACCCTCTATCTAATTTTCTCTCTTTACCTTTCCCTTTCTTGCATTCGATCTAAGAGGCGATGATGATTGGTGAATGTTGCATTCGACCTAAGTGGCGATGATGATTGGTGAATGTCAATGATGGATTCAATCATCTGCTATTTTGGCTCTTTTGGATCGATCGTCCATTGCGATGGCGAATCCCATATTCCTTGAGTCCGTATGTTTCTGATCCTAACCCTAAGTCCGTTGTCTCCTCTCTTCTGTCCTCTCTGTTCTCCAATACTAGACGGATTCGGGCAGGAATAGGGAGACGATGTTTCTGTCCTCTGTTCTTTGTCCTCTCTTCTTATGATCGACGTTAGATGAATCTGAGCCTCGTTTTTCTAGATCTCTCTGTTGTTTCTAACCTTAGAGTATTTAAAAGATTTCGATTCCTATTTTCTCATTTTCTTTTCTACTTTAAGGTTTCTGTTACTGTTGAGAATTGTTTGGTCGGAAAAAAAACTTTAGAAACCTGCCAATTTAAACACTACCGTAGCTCGATTACCTTTCAGTAGTATTATCATTTTTTAGTGTCTACATGAAGTTGACGTGCTATTTCTAACGTTAAGTGTGTTTTTAGGATTATTATTACATTGTGAAGAATCATCTGAAGAAAATGTGGTAATGAGATATGCCCTCTAGTAAAGTGAAACCTGAAATCGTTTGTTGGAAGATAAGTTGAAACTCGTGGTAAAAGTTTTAGCACAACACTCTCTTATGAGGGTCTTACTAGTGTTTCTTGTTTGAATAAATTTGTGTTGGGATATATGTTTGTGAAGAGGTTATACTGAGAAGCATTTTTGTGTTTCGATGTATCACCCTATGAAGCAACCAGGCATTGCGGGGAGTATGCATGTAGTTGTTGGGGTTTGCTTCTCACTGTTTTAGATAATCTGTTTCTTTTGTTTGTTGCTATGCTGTGATTTACATTTAGTCTCCATTTAAGGTTCAGATGATATGGCCCATAAGTTAAATGATTCTTTGCATAATTTGCACAAGTGTTTATTAATTAAATGGGGTATAAGATTGTGCTGGTTATGTTATTCTTCAGCTATATGGTGTGAAATGATCAGTGTTGCCTGCTTCAGACAACATATTGTTCTCTATTTTTTTTGCCACTGAGCAGATTTTTGGCACCTCATGGTTACTTATAGGATTTTTTTTGTTTGTTTGAATGATCAGATTCAATGTGTTTAGTTTGGACATTTCGCTGCTTATTCATTTATATGCATTTGCCTCTGTTAATAATCTGCACTAGGTTCTCTTGAGTTATTTAATTGAGTAGAAATTGTGGTTGATTGCATTTGAAGATTGCTATCGTGTTAATTGTAATGCTGAAAATCTTTAATTTAGCAGTTGCATTTCTATGGCTATTTACTAATGAATGTTTTTTGTTCGAATGATCACGTTCAGTTGTGCTACTTTAATGGTCGGTCCCAATACATTCATGTGCTTGAGTTTTGGATGTTTTGCTGCTTATTTTTTCTTTTCGTGCATTTGCCTCTCCCATAACGGTATAGTTATTAAAATAATCTCAAGTGGTATACGAGTAATATTTAGTGATGCAAGTTATGAATAACTGTTTTGGCAATAATATATGTAGCTCAAAATTCATATAGAAAAGCCAACTCTGTTTGGAATCGACAATAATCAATGCTTGTTGAGTGAAGGTTTGACACGCACAATAATGATCATGCAGGTGTTTTAAGCTAAATGCTCATGTATTGGTGAATTATTGTGTGTATGTGCAATTGGGTGTTATGTATATCTTAAAGACCTAAAATTTAATAACATTTGTGTGGTGTATTGATTGTGTATTGATCGTGCAGGTGTTTTAAGCTAAATGCCCGTGTGTTTCAACATCATTTGTGCATTTTGTTGACAAAGCAGTTGGTCATATTGATTGGGGCTAGCTTTTCATACCACTAGCTTTCGTATACAGAAGTTGGGTATAAGTCCATGTCACGATATCTGCGAAAATTTTTTTGGTATCATAGTTTTGTTTTTGGAATTTGATTGGTTAGTCTGTTGTGTTTCTGCTTGTTGGATGTTGATTTGGTCTTGTTGTTCTCTTGTGCAGAATTTATTTTTTTGACTTATTCTGTGAATTAATTTATTGGAACTAAGATTTTCTTGTTCAATTGCATCTATTCACTCATATGATTACCGCAATTAGAAAAAAATATTGGAAGAGAAGTGGAGATATTGGGAGTCTCATATTTTCCAATAATCGAAGGGTTCCATCTCAAACCCTAATAATGGGGAAGGAAAAATCATTGCAGTGGTTGACTTGGACTTAGGTGATGTCACCCTTGCTAGCTGATTAGTTTAGTATACAGTATAAGGTGTTTGGGGATCAGAGGATATAGTCGTGACGAGGAAATAATTGATGTTTTTGAAATGGTTGTCTTATCTTTTTTTCTTTCCATTATAATATTGAAGATTTATTTTTCCCCTAATCTTCCCTTCACATTGCTTGATTCGTTTCATACCATTCCTATTGATTCAATAAGAGGTGATGATGATGAAATTAAAAAAAATATTGGTTTCAACCATTCACCATGTTGGTGTTCGAACTGAGATTGGTCGTTCAAGGTGATGAGGAAATAAGGTAGTCTTGTGATGAGGAAATAATTGATGATTTTGAAATGGTTCTTATCTTATATTTTTCTTTCCATTCTAATATTGAAGATTTATTTTTCCCCTAATCTTCCCTTCACATTGCTTGATTTGTTTCATACCATTCCAATTGATTCATTAAGAGGAGATGATGATGAAATTAAAATAAATATTGGTTTCTACCATTCACCATGTTGATGTTTGAACTGCGATTAGTAGTTCAAGGTGATGCTGAAGCCTAGATCCATATAGTATGTAAGAAGCATGAATCCATTATCTCCTCTCTTCAATGCTTTGTTCTCCAATCGTAACAGGTTGATGGCAGGGCAGTTTGGATGGCCCATGTGGCAACCACTGCAGCCATGTCTACCTCTTAGGTTGGGTTCATGGCCAAGATGAAGGTAGATATTGTCGTCTCTTCTTTGAGTGATCAACAAAAGATGAATCTGAACATCTTGCTAATTTTTTTAATTGTTCTTTTGATTACATTTACCCTTTGAATCAATTCCTCTTTTGACTTGCTCTCTCTTTTAAGACAAATTACTTTGGACATTTTCATGATAGTTTTCTTCTATAATTTCTGTTTCTTGAAGTTATGTTATTTCTGTTTGTGTTCTGATGGATCTTTAAGAAAATTTTACATGTCAACTTAAACACTTGGTTTTTTTTTACTTTTGAATATTAGGATCATTTTTTAATGTTTATAATTTTGGCGTGCTTTATATATTTCATCTTTTTCTTAAATTTTATTATTTTTCCCGATATTTGGTTCATTGTATGCTTTTAAGGAGACGTTTATGGTTTACCTAAAAAAGATATTGTTTGCAAAGGAGTGCTGCAGAACTTGTAGTTTGGAAATTTTTTCTGACAAGCTTCATTTTGGAATTTTGCATATTCCTGTAGATTGTGTTTACACACATATGTTATAGCACCCTACCATATGCTTTTTCTTTGAAATGATGCTTGAGCGTATTGTGTGACATTATCAGTATCTTATAATACCACGAGTTATGCAGGTTCGTGTCACCTTTTTGATGAGAAATATTGTGCTATTTTAATGTCACTGTTAGAACTTGGGTGTCTCATACATTGCTACTCTGGTTGTTTGCTGCTTTGGCTGCCCGTTATGAAGCTGGGTCTTTGTTATTTGGTTGGAAAGTAAATAAGTGAGACTTATGACTCGAGTCTGGCTTCATATTCTCTTTAGTTGGTACTCAATATGCAGAATGTGTGATGTTCTGTGAGGTAATAGGGTTTCTTGTTTGAATGAACTATCATTGGGAGGTATATTTTTATCACTTTTTCGTGGAGTTATACTTGCAAAGCAATTTCATGTTTGGATGCGTCATTATTGTTTGAAGCAATGAGGCATCTAAAGGAAGTGTGCAGGTAGTTGTTGGTTGCTTCTATCTTTTTCAGATAATATGTTCTCTTTGCATACATATGTTATAGCACCCTAGCATATGCTTGTATTGACATCATCAAATATTTAAGACCAACAATGCTTGTATTGAAGAAGTGCAAGTAGGTCTCACACACACAAACAATCAGTCTCTGCTGTCGAGCGAAATGGTATGTGCTACTCCAGTTGTTTGCTGCATTGGCTGTATGTTATGAAGCTGGGTCTTTGTTATTTGGTTGGAAGGTAAATAAGTTGAGACTTATGACTTGAGTTTTGTTTCATATTCTCTCTAGTAGGTACTCAATATGCAGAGTCTGTGACATATTGTGAGGTAATTGGGTTTCTTGTTTGAATAAACTATCACTGGGAGGTATTTTTTTATCACTTTTTCATGGAGCTATACTTGCAAAGCAATTTCATGTTTCGATGCGCCATTATTGTTTGAAGCAATGAGGCATCTAAAGGAAGTGTGCATGTAGTTGTTGGTTGCTTCTCTCTTTTTCAGATAATCTGTTCTCTTTGCACACATACGTTATAGCACCCTAGCATATGCTTTTTCTTTGAAATGACGATTGAACGTATTGTGTGGCATTATCAGTATCTTATACTACCATGAGTTATGCTATGTTGCATATGTTTGACACAGGTTCGTGTCACCTTTTTGATGAGAAATATTGTGCTATTTTAATGCCACTGTTAGAACTTGGGTGTCTCATGCATTGCTACTCGGGTTGTTTGCTGCTTTGGCTGTATGTTATGAAGCTTGGTCTTTGTTATTTTGCTGGAAAGCAAATAAGTTGAGTCTTATGACTCGAGTCTGGCTTCATATTCTCTCTAGTTGGTACTCAATATTCCGAATGTGTGACGTGCTGTGAGGTAATAGGGTTTCTTGTTTGAATGAACTATCAATGGGAGGTATTTTTTTTATCACTTTTTCATGGAGCTATACTTGCAAAGCAATTTCAAGTTTTGATGCGTCATTATTGTTTGAAGCAATGAGGCATCTAAAGGAAGTGTGCATGTAGTTGTTGGTTGCTTCTCTCTTTTTCGGATAATCTGTTCTCTTTGCACACATACGTTATATGACCCTAGCATATGCTTTTTTCCTTGAAATGACGCTTGAGCGTATTGTGTGACATTATCAGTATCTTATGCTACCATGAGTTATGCTATGTGCATATGTTTGACAAAGGTTTGTGCCACCTTTTTGATGAGAAATATTGTGCTATTTTAATGTCACTGTTAGAACTTGGGTGTCTCATACATTGCTACTTAGCTTGTTTGCTGCTTTGGCTGTATGTTATGAAGCTGGGTCTTTGTTCTTTGGTAGCAAAGTAAATAAGTTGAGACTTATGACTTGAGTCTGGCTTCATATTCTCTCTAGTTGGTACTCAATATGCAGAATGTGTGACGTGCTGTGAGGTAATAGGGTTTCTTGAACTATCATTGGAAGTATTTTTTTTTTTTTTTTCAGTTTTTCGTGGAACCATACTTGCAAAGCAATTTCATGTTTGGATGCATCATTATTGTTTGAAGCAATGAGGCATCTAAAGGAAGTGTCAATGTAGTTGTTGTTTGCTTCTCTCCTTTTCGGATAATCTGTTCTCTTTGCACACATATGTTATAGCACCCTAGCATATGCTATTTCTTTGAAATGATGCTTGAACGTATTGTGTGACTTTATCAGTATCTTATGGTACCATGTGTTATGCTATGTGCATATGTTTGACACAGGTTCATGTCACCTTTTTTATGAGAAATATTATGCTATTTTAATCACTGTTAGAACTTGGGTGTCTCATACATTGCTACTCTGGTTGTTTGTTGCTCTGGCTGTATGTTATTAAGCTGGGTCTTTGTTATTGGTTGGAAAGTAAATAAGATGAGACTTATGACTTGAGTCTGGCTTGTTATTCTCTCTAGTTGGTGCTCAATATGCAGAATGTGTGATGTGCTGTGAGGTAATAGGGTTTCTTGTTTGAATGAACTATCATTGGGAGGTTTTTTTTTATCACTTTTTCGCGGAGCTATACTTGCAAAGCAATTTCATGTTTGGATGTGTCGTTATTGTTTGAAGCAATGAGGCATCTAAACGAAGTGTGCAGGTAGTTGTTGGTTGCTTCTCTCTTTCTCAGATGAACTGTTCTCTTATTTGCTGTAGTGCTGCTATTGGTATTTATATGTTATTTAAGGTTTGGATGGTGCATCTCATAAGTAAAATGATTATTTTTACAATTTGCATAAATGTTTGTTCGGTCGGCGTCGTTTGGAATTGTGTTGATAAAATTGTTGCCCTCTTTCTTTTGTTGGTTGGACCGGATGATATAATCTGATCAATGTTGTCTGCCCCAGCCAATATATTCTTCTCTAGTGGTTCAAATTTTATATGGGATCCTTATTTAATTGAGTAGAAATTGTGGATGATTGCTTTTGAAGATTGATCCACTTTAGTTGTATAATTTAAAATCTTTAATTGAGTAGTCGCACTTCTATGGTTATTTACCAAGAACATCTTCTGTTCCAATGATCATATTCAATTGTCCTTCATTAATGGTGGGTCCAAATACATTCGTGTGTTAAGTTTGGATGTTTGCTACTTATTCTTCTTGTTTCTTTCAATTGCCTCTCCCTCAACAATGTAGTTTTTCTAATAATCTTCACTGATATGTGAGTAAGACATATTGATGCAAGTTATAAATAGTAGTTGTTTTGGCCATAATATATGTTACTCCTAGGAATTTGTCTGGAATTGACGACAAATAATGCCCTTTGAGTGAAGGTTTGACACATAATTTTAGTGTTTGTGAATCTACACACTGTTTGCAAAGTAGTACAGGATTTATTGCTGTTTGGAGTTTATATACTATTCAGAATTTATTACGTCATATGATCTTGCAGTTGTGTTAAGTTAAATATCTGTGTAGTGGTGAATTGTTATGTAAATGTGCAATTAAGTGTTGTGTATTTCTTAAGGACCTGAAATGTTATAGTCTGTCATTTGTGCATTTTATTGAAACAACAGTTGGTCATATTGTTTGGGAAAATTATTATCTTTTTATACCATGAGCTATCATATGCAAAAGTTTGGTATAAGTCCATGTCATGATATCAGTGAAAACTTTTGTGGTATCATGATTTTGTTTTTGGAATTCGGTTGGTTAGTCTGTGGTGTTTCTGCTCATTATGTCGATTTGGTCTTGTTGTTCTCTTGTGCAGAATTTGTTTTTTTGTTTTATTCTGTGAATTAATTTGTTGGAACCAAGATTTTCTTGTCTATTCACTCATATGATTACTACAATTAAAAATGTAATGGAAAAGAGAAGGATCTATTGGGAGTATTATATTTGTTAATAATCAAAGGGATCTATCTGATAATGGGGGAAGGAAAGGTAATTACAATGGTTGGCTTGGATTGTGGTGATGTCATCCTTGCTAGCTGGTTAGTTTAGTACACAACATAAGACATTTGGGGATCAGAGGATGTAGTCTTGCGAAGAGGAAATAATTGACAGCTTTGAAAAGGTTGTCTTCTCTCATCCTTCTTTTTCCTTTCTAATATTGAAAATTTATTTTTCCCCTAATTTTCCCTTCACATTGTTTGCTTAGTTTCTTACTATTTCTATTGATTCAGTAAGAGGTGATGATGATGAAATTAAAATAAATGATGGTTTCGACCATTTACCATGTTGGTGTTCGAACTCAGATTGGTTGTTCATGGTGATGCTGAAGATGTAGTCTTGCGATGAGGAAATAATTGATGTTTTTGAAATAATTGACTTCGCTCTTCTTTTTTCTCTTTCTAATATTGAAGATTTATTTTCTCCCTAATTTTCTCTTCATAGTGCTTGGTTAATTTCTTACTATTTCTGTTGATTCACTAAGAGGTGATGATGATGAAATTAAAATAAATGATGGTTTCGATCATTCATCATTTTGGTGTTTGATTGGCTGTTCATGGTGATGCTGAAGCCTAGATCCATATGGTATGGATGAAGCATGATCATTGTCTCCTCTCTTCAATGCTCTGTTTTCCAACCAAAACAGGTTGATGGCGGGGCAGTTTGGATGGCCCATGTAACAACCACTGCAGCCATGTGTACCTCTTAGGTTGGATCTAGGCAAGAAGAAGGTAGACATATGATGTCTTCTTCTCATGTTGGACGAAAATGAATCTGAACCTCTTACAAATTTTTTTAATTGTTGTTTCGATTATGTTTACCATTCAAATTTATAAAAGAGTTTGATACCCAATCAATCCTTCTTTTCTCCTTTTATCTCTTTTAAGATAAATTACTTTGAACATTTTCATGTTGTGCTTCTATAATTTATGCTTCTTGAAGTTATGTTATTCCTGTTTGTAGTTTGTTCTGATGGACCTTTAAGAAAAGGTTACATGTCAATTTAAAGACTTGTTTTTTGTTTACTTTTCAATAATAGGATTATTTTTTATTGTTTATATTTTTGGTGTGCTTTATATATTTCTTCTTTTTCTTAAATTTTGTTATTTTCCTAATATTCGGTTCATTATATGCTTTTAAGAAAAAGTTTACTTGTTATTTTCAACATTATTAGGGCTTGGGATTGTGCTGATAATATTGTTGAGCTAGATGATGAAAAACGTAATGTCTGCTCCATGGATGTAGTATTTGTCATTTTGAGATTCATATAAAAAAGACATTGTTTGCAAAGGAGTGCTGCAGAACATGCTGTTCAGATATTTTCTCTGATAAGCTTCATGTTGGAATTATGCATAGTGCCTGCATATTGTGTCTGTGCAGATATGTTATAATGCTCTAGAATATTTTTTTTTTTTTAAATGAAACTTGAGCATATTGTGTGATTGATAAGTGTCTTATAGTACCATGAGTTATGCTAGATACATATGTTTGACACAGGTTTATATCACCTTTTTTGATGAAAAATATTGCATCGTTTTGTTGTTGCTGTTCGAACTTGGGTGTCCAGTACATTGCTACTCTGGTTCTCTGTTGCTTTGGCTATTTGTTATGAGTTTGTTGGAAAGTAAACAAGTTGAGACCAATGGCTCAAGTCTAGCTTAACATTCTCTCTAGTTGTTACTCAATACGCAGAATGTGTGACGTGTTCTGTGGTAATAGGGTTTCTTGTTTGAATGAACGTTCCTTGGGAGGTCTTTTCTGTTCACTTCCTCATGGATCTATACTTGCAAAGCTTATGTTTGGATGCATCATTATTGTTTGAAGTAGCGAGGCATCTAGAGGAAGTGTGTGTGTCGTTGTTGGCTGCTTCCTCTCTGTTTCAGATAAGCTATTATTTTGTTTGTTGTGTTGCTATTGATGTTTGTCTATTATTCAAGATTTGGATGGTACACCTCGTAAAGTAAATGATCCATTTTATGGTTTGCATAAATGATGAAATCATTCCCCTCTTTTCTTTTGTTGGTTGGACTAGATGATGTAAACCGGTGAATATTGTCTGCTCTAGGCAACATATTCTTCTCTAGTTTTTCAAATTTTATATTGAATCCTTATTTAAATGAATAGAAATTGTGGATGGTTACATTTGAAGATTGCTCCATTTTAGTTGTAAGGTTGAAAATCTTTAATTGAGTAGCTACATATCTATGGTTATTTACTAGGAACTTCTTTTGTTCCAATGATCACATTCAATTGTCCTACAATAATGGTGGGTCCAAATATATCCATGTGTTAAGTTTGGATATCTTGCTACTTAATTCTTTTCTTGTGATCCATTTGCCCCTCCCTCAACGTTGAAGTTAAAATAATCTGCACCGATATGTGAGTAAGATATTGTGGTTTTGTATTGGTATGTAAATGTTCAATCGAGTGTTATGTATATCTAAAGGACCTAAAATATGGTAGCTTTTTCATTTGTGCATTTTGTCGAAACAAGTGTTGGTCATTTTCATCACCTGTGGGATTTATGTGAATGTCTTTCACCTTGAGATTGTGGAAGATGTTTTGGCACCTTAGCATGCTCGTATTCATTGCAATGTTTGTGACACTACATAATTTACATTCTCTGTCGATGTGTTTGATTGAATGTTTGGGTAGTTCTAAATTGTTAGCTTTTGATACGATGTGTTTGTTATTGAAATCTTGAACGGTATGCTCCATGCCCATCAAATGCATCGTTGTATAATTTGCACAAATGTTATTTTTGTTATCGGGGCTTGGGATTGTGTTGGTGATACTGTTGAGCTTGATGATGTAAAGCATAATGTCTGCTCTAGACGACTTTTCTTCAGTAATTTTTTGTTTTTCAGTTGAGATTCATATTGAATTTAGTTTACTTTAATTAAGGGTCATGAGTTTTTTATTTGGCCCAAACATGAGGGTCATCTATATTCTCTCTTTTAAGAGCACTTACAGTGGTGAACTTGTTATGTTTATATGCAATTGTGTATAGTCTATTATTACTAATTTACTATAGCAGCGATTATATTCTAAAGTTACGAGTTATAATCATTATAACTCACATGGCTGCATATGTGGGATTTATGTGTTTGTTATTGAAGGTGATTTTATCCTAAATTTATGAGTTGTAATTACATAGCTGCATATGTGGGATTTATGTGTTTGTTATTGAATGCTTGAATGGTATGCCCCAGCAAATACATCTTTGTTGTATAATGTGTCATATGTTTGTTTAAATATTATGGTTTGCTTGAATGATATGCCACATACCGAGCAGATGCATCTTTGTTTATAATGTGTCATATGTTTGTTTAAATTTTAGGGTTTGGGTTTGTGGTGTTGATAATGGTGAGCTAAATGATGCAAAATGTAATTTCTGCTTAAATTATAATTTTTTATTTTATAATGTGTCAATAAGGTGCTCACATGTTTCTTTCCTTCCCCAAACATACGAATTATATGTATGGGTATCAATAGGATTGTTTTCATGAATGATATTATTGAATTGTGATATATAAGGGATTGGTATGAATGCATCAACTTGTTTTGTTTGAATATTTATCTGAATGTTTTGTTTTCATGGAGTTGCTGCTCTTTTAAGAGCATTTATAGCGGTGATCTTATACCAAATTTATGAGTTATAATCATCCACAATCATCTTGATCAGATGAGTTATGAGTTATACTACTTTTATGAGTTATAATCATCCACAATCATCTTGATCAGATGCTTCTCGCTTTCATGAAATAAAATGCAACTAGATCGAAACTTGATCAGAATTATTCTATACCATACAACACACCCGTTTGGATCTTGGAGTTGCTTCATAAGTCAAACCTGTTTAAAGCTGAGTCATCCGGTTTGCGTAGAAACTTGTCACTGTAGAAAATTTTCTTATGCAGTCAAATTCAGTCAAACTGATTTTAATTCTTGGCTAATATTTCCATAGGTAAAATAACACTAATCCGTAAAATGGAAAGATTGTCGATAATCACACCAGATCTAAAAACTCTTGTACTGCTTTCTTGCTTCCTTGGTCTCGTTCTTTGATTACTAACTCAAAGTATGCTATACCTTGCTTCTAGCCTTGCTTTACTTGCTTATGAGCCTGACACTGCTTGCTTTGAAACCAACACTATTACTAAGAATAATTAAATAAATGGGACTACCGCGTCACATTATACGTTACTTGGTGGGAAACCAACTACCAATTCTGAGGCTTTGACTCCCCTCTCTTAGCCCGGCACTCCTCGATTGAAGTCTGGAACCCAACATACACACTCAGGCTCTTGCCTTGCCTTCATTCCGTTTGGAAAGTGATTTTATATGATATTTGAGAGTGTTTTATGAAGTGAATTAGGTTAAAAAACAGCAAGTGATTTTGAATTGAATTAAAGCAATGGAACAGCTCTACTTTGGATCTTAATTAAAGCAAACAAACAACTCTACTTTATTCAGAAATAGGTCGGTCGGTGAGTAGCTATGTCTATCTCTTAGGATGAGATTTGGGCAAGAAGAGGGAAGACCTATGGTCTATTCTTGTGATTGACAAAAGATGAATCTGAGGCTCTTATACCAAAATTTATCTGAATGTTTTGGCCTTCATGGCAACCACTACAGCCATGTCTATCTCTTAGGGTGGGATTTGGGCAAGAAGAGGGAAGACCTATGGTCTATTCTTGTTATTGACAAAAGATGAATCTGAGCCTCTTATTTCTTATTTTGTAAAGGATCTTTTGATTATTTTTACTATTTAAATGTATAAAATCATTTCATGCCTGATCAGGGGTTATTATACATGTTTCTCCTTTTTTCTTTTTTCTTGGTTCAATTATTTTAAATGTACTCATGGTATATTTACTTAAGTGGTGTTAATTTTTTTGAGAATTGTTTTGATGTAGACATTACAGAAAAATTATTTTTCAACCATAATAACATTTTTAAATATTTACAAGTTTTGTGTGCTTTCATAATTTTATTTCAAGTTTATTTTTTGTTCATCTGAGATTTGGATCACTTTAAGCTTTTATGAGAAGTTTGCATGTTATCTTTACATTATGTTAATTTTAGTACTTTTAAGAATTATTATCAGGATGTTAAAAATCAATTGAGGAAAAAATATGGCAATGTGATAATTGGTCCAGTTAAAGAAAGTTTTTGAGTTTTGCTACAACAAACTGTATTTGGTGGGAACTTTGTATGGGTGCAATTTGGGGTTAGAAACTTGGAAGGTTTTCTTTTTTAAATGAACAGATCCTTTTTGCTCACATTGTCATGGATTTATGCTTGCAAAACACTTTCATGTCCAGGTAAATTGTTATTGTTTGAAGCAATGAAGCATCTAGGGGAGTGCACATGTGGTTATTGGGGCTGTTCATGCCATGTTAGATAAATAGTTTCCTATGTTTGTTGTCGTGCTATTGTTTGTACTTGTTTGTTATTTAGGGCTTAAATCCTATGCCCCATAATGCATATGATTCTTTGTACCGTTTGTGTAAATGCATGTTCAGGTAGTAGAGGTTGCAATTGTGTTGATGACATTGTTGCCCCTGCATTGGTTAAGCATTGATTAAGCTAGATGATGTAAAATAATCATAAATGATCATTGTCTGCCACAAACAACAAATAGTTCTCTAGTTTTTTATTCTCAATTAGGTTTCTTATTTAACCGAGGTATTTAGGGGATATGGAGCTTGTTTTGGTGTGGGGAAAGAAATAATACATTCAAGAGGATTGCTTCTTTTCTTCCGACCATTTTCTTTTTATCGTTTCATAGATTTGATGATTTATTTATTTATTTTTGTAAATTTCACTGTATTGTTTTCATCTTTGCTTCTCGGTATCTTGCTTTTCAATTACGAAGAGGCTATGATGATAAATAAAAGTCAATGATGGATTTGACCAATCACCATTTGGGCCTTTAAACGCAAGATTGTTTCTCCATGGTGTTGGCAAGTCACAGATTCTTATGCATTTGTATGAAGCATATAGGCTTTATGGTCTCTTTCAATGCTCGGTTTTCCAATCTTAATAGGATGATGGTGAGGCAGTTTGGATGGCCTTCATGGCAACCACTGCAGCCATGTCTATCTCTTAGGATGGGATTTGGGCAGGAAGAGGGAAGACCTATGGTCTGTTCTTGTGATTGACAAAAGATGAATCAGAGCCTCCTATTTCTTATTTTGTAAAGGATCTTTTGATTATTTTTACTATTTATATGTTTAAAATCATTTCATGCATGATCAAGATTTACTATACTTGTTTTCTACATTGTTCTCTTTTCTTGGTTCAATTATTTTAAATGTACTCATGGTATATTTGCTTAAGTGGTGTTAATTTTTCTGAGAATTGTTTTGATATAGACATTACAGAAAAATCATTTTTCAACCAAAATGGCATTTTTAAATATTTACAAGTTTGGTGTGCTTTCATAATTTTGTTTCAAGTTTTTTTTTTGTTCATTTGAGATGCGGATCACTTTAAGCTTCTATGAGAAGTTTACATGTTATCTTCAACATCATGTTAATTTTAGTACTTTTAAGAATTATTATCAGGATGTTAAAAATCAATTGAGGAAAAAAATATGGCAATTCGATAATTGGTCCAAAAGAAAGTCTTGAGTTTTGCTACAACAAATTGTCTTTGGTGGGAACTTTGTATGGGTACAATTTAGGGTTAGCACCTTGGAAGGTTTTCTTTTTTAAATGAACAGATCCTTTTTGCTCATTTGTGCAATTGTGTTGATGACATTGTTGCCCCTGCATTGGTTAAGCATTAATTAAGCTAGATGATGTAAAATAATCATAAATGATCATTGTCTACCGCAAACAACAAATAGTTCTCTAGTTTTTTATTCTCAATTAGGTTGCTTATTTAACTGAGGTATTTAGGGTTTATGGAGCTTGTTTTGGTGTGGGGAAAGAAATAATACATTCAAGAGGATTGCTTCTTTTCTTCCAACCTTTTTCTTTTTATCATTTCATAGCTTTGATGATTTATATATATTTTTTTATAAATTTTATTGTTTTGTTTTGATCTTTGCTTCTCGGTATCTTACTTTTGAATTACGAAGAGGCTATGATGATTAATAAAAGTCAATGATGGATTTGACCAATCATCATTTGGGCTTTTAAACGCAAGATTGTTTCTCCATGGTGTTGGCAAGTCACATATTCTTATGCATAAGTATGAAGCATAAATGCTTTATGGTCTCTTTCAATGCTCGGTTTTCCCAATCTTAATAGGATGATGGCGAGGCAGTTTGGATGGCCTTCATGGCAACCATTGCAGCCATATCTATCTCTTAGGATGGGATTTGGGCAAGAAGAGGGAAGACCTATGGTCTTCTCTTGTGATTGACAAAATATGAATCTGAGCCTCCTATTTCTTATTTTGTAATGGTTTTTTTATTATTTTTACTATTTAAATGTTTAAAATCATTTCATGCTTGATCAAGGGTTAATATACAGGTTCTCTCCATTTCTCTCTTTTCTTGGTTCAATTATTTTCAATGTACTAATTGTATATTTGCTTAAGTGGTGTTAATTTTTTTGAGAATTGTTTTGATATAGACATTATAGAACAAAATTATTTGTCCACCAAAATGACATTTTTAAATATTTACAAGTTCGGTGTGATTTCATAATTTTATTTCAAGTGTTTTTCTTTTTTTCATCTTAGTTTTGGATCACCTTAAGCTTCTATTAGAAGTTTACATGTTATTCTCAACATTATGTTAATTTTAGTAATTTTAAGAATTATTATCTGGCCGTTGAAAATCATTTGAGGAAAAAAATCTAGTAATGTGATAGTTGATCCAGTTAAAGAAAGTCTTTAGTTTGGCGACAGCAAAATATCTTTGTTTTCGTGCTACTGTCTGTACTTGTTTGATCTTCCGAGCTTAAATCCTATGCCCCATATCGCAAATGATTCTTTGTACCATTTGTGCAAATGCTTGTTCAGGTAGTAAGGATTGTGATTGTGTTGATGACATTGTTGCCCCTACATTAGTTAAGCATTGATTAAGCTAGATGATGTAAAATGATCATTGTGTTTCACAAGCAACAAATAGTCCTCTAGTTTTTTATTCTCATTAATGGTTCTTATTTAACTGACGTATTTAGGGGATATGGAGCTTGTTTTGGTGTGGCGAAAGTAATAATACATTCAAGAGGATTGCTTCTTTTCTTCCAACCATTTTTTTTTTTATCCTTTCATAGCTTTGATGATTTATATATTTTTTTTGTAAATTTCACTATATTGTTTTCATCTTTGCTTCTAACTATCTTGCTTTTGAATTGTGAAGAAGTTATGATGATAAATAAAAGTCAATGTTGGATTTGACCAATCATCATTTGAGTTTTTAAACACTAGATTGTTTTTCCATGGTGTTGGCAAGTCACAGATTCTTATACATATTATGAAGCATAAAGGCTTTGTAATCTCTTTCAATGCTCGGTTTTCCAATCTTAATAGGATGATGGCGAGGCAGTTTGGATGGCCTTCATGGCAACCACTGCAGCCATGTCTATCTCTTAGGATGGGATTTGGGCAAGAAGAGGGAAGACCTATGGTCTATTCTTGTGATTGACAAAAGATGAATCTGAGCCTCCTATTTCTTATTTTGTAATGGTTCTTTCGATTATTTTTTCTATTTAAATGTTTAAAAGCATTTCATGCCTGATCAAGGGTTACTATACATGTTTTCTCCATTTCTCTCTTTTCAAGGTTCAATTATTTTAAATGTACTCACGGTATATTTACTTAAGTGGTGTTAATTTTTTTGAGATTTGTTTTGATGTAGACATTATAGAAATAATTATTTGTCTACCAAAATGACATTTTTAAAAATTTACAAGTTTGGTGTGCTTTCATAATTTTGTTTCATGTTTTTTTGTTTTTTCATCTGAGATTGGATCACCTCTAGCTAGTATGAGATGTTTGTATGTTATTTTCAACATTATGTTAATTTTAGTAATTTTAAGAAATATTATCAGGTTGTTAAAAATCGTTTTGAGGAAAAAAAATATGGCAATGTGATAGTTGGTCCAGTTAAAGAAAGTCTTGAGCTTGACGACAACAAACTAACATTGGGGGGAACTTTGTATGGGTACAATTTCGGGTGAGCATCTTAGAAGGTTTTTTTTTTTAAATGAACAGATCCTTTTTGCTCACATTGTCATGGATTTATGCTTGCAAAACACTTTCATGTCCAGGTAAATCATTATTGTTTAAAACAATGAAGCATATAGGGGAGAGCACATATGGTTAATGGGGATGTTCTTGCCATGTCAGATACATTGTTTCTTATGTTTGTTGTCATGCTACTGTTTGTACTTGTTTGTTCTTCAGAGCTTAAATCGTATGCCCCATATCGCAAATGATTCTTTGTACCATTTGTGAAAACGCTTGTTCAGGTAGTAGGGATTGCGATTGTATTGATGACATTGTTGCCCCTGCATTGGTTAAGCATTGATTAAGTTTGATGATGTAAAATGGTCATAAATGATCACTATTTGTCGCAAACAACAAATAGTTCTCTAGTTTTTTATTCTCATTTAAGTTTCCTATTTAAATGGGGTATTTAGGGGATATGGAGCTTGTTTTGGTGCGGGGAATGAAATAATACATTCAAGAGGATTGCTTCTTTTCTTCCAATCTTTTTCTTTTTATCCTTTTATAGCATTGATTATTTATACTTTTTTTTTTTTTTTATAAATTTCACTATATTGTTTTCATCTTTGCTTCTCAGTATCTTGCTTTTGAATTATGAAGAGGCTATGATGATAAATAAAAGTCAATGATGGATTTGATCAATCACCATTTGGGCTTTTAAACACAAGATTGTTTCTCCATGGTGTTGGCAAGTCACATATTCTTATGCATATTATGAAGCATAAAGGCTTTGTAATCTCTTTCAATGCTCGATTTTCCAATCTTAATAGGGTGATGGCGAGGCAGTATGGATGGCCTTCATGGCAACCACTGCAGCCAAGTCTATCTCTTAGGATGGGATTTGGGCAAGAAGAGGGAAGACCTATGGTCTGTTCTTGTGATTGACAAATGATGAATCTGAGCCGCGTATTTCTTATTTTGTAATGGTTCTTTTGATTATTTTTACTATTTAAATGTTTAAAATCATTTCATGTCGGATCAAGGGCTAAACTATACATGTTTTCTCCATTTCTCTCTTTTCTTGGTTTAATTATTTTAAATGTACTCATAGTATATTTGCTTAAGTGGTGTTAATTTTTCTGAGAATTGTTTTGATATAGACATTATAGAAAAAATTATTTGTCAACAAAATGACATTTTTAAAGTTTTACAAGCTCGGTGGGCTTTCATAATTTTTTCTTCTTCTTCTTCTTCCTACTTGGAGTTCATCGTCAAAGCACCTCATTTACCATATTGAAACACCAACAGTCCCACATCCTCTATGGACTCGCTTTTTCATCCCTAATAGTGAGAATTTATGATTCACCTGTTCCCATCATATGTTGTTGTCGTCGTCGTCGTCACCAACAGCGTCTCTCTTTTCCGAAAAAGAACATCCCAAAGAGACATTTCCTAAGGAAAAAATCAACAAAGGAAAAAATTATGGTGGCTATGAGCATTCTCTTCACCGAGGATGTTATCGAAGCCATGCTTCTCGAATAGGATATGACTGAAACTTGTACGAGAGGTGATAGAGGAAGCATGTCTACTTCGATATCATGTCCTCCTTTGATGAAGGTAATGCTGGTTGCTATCATGTCTTTTCCTTTGCTGAGGCAAAAAAAAAGGTAAAGGGAAACTCTTGAACGAATATCCTCGATGCAGATTCAATTTTTTGCATCTCCTTCGAAAAGAGAATGGACGATCAAAAGTAGAAGGTTCACCTCACCAATGGGGTCGTAGGAGGCTTGAGGATTCCACTTCTATGTTAGGGTTTTCTTCATCATTACTTCCATAAAACTAATGATATGATCTGCAGTAGCTTGGGCAATCTCGAGAGAAGGGTCCGAGTTGCCGTGACAATCCAAGCTACACCAAATTTAGATTAGATGATGAGCTAGAGTCAATATCGCCAAAGAACAAAAGAAAAAAGAAGAAGAAACATCTACCATTCCAACACATTTAATTAGCTGTAACATATCTAGCATCTGACGAGATACAAAGCCTTTTCATGTTGTCTTTCTCTATGCCCACTGAAAAGTAGCTACAGCACATAATAATACATTTCTAACATCACAGAAAATTGTATCAACAAATTTGCACTTGAATTCTCTCCAACCTTTCTATGCCAAGTCAGCCTAATTTATATTTAAAATAATATTCATATCAATCTTGTCTTCTTTAGGTTATCTGCAATGATACACTTTCAAGTCTACAGAGAAATAGTACTACATGCCTATATTGAGTGGCCAATCGAAATCTCAGACACTGTCCATTCAACAAGAACCCGTTTTAATTGCTTTGACTACCTTTTCAATGATCAAATGAGTTGACTATTTCGCTAAAATGTGGTTCAAATGTTTATAATTTGTCATAAGATTTAGTCACCGGAATGTGTTCTTCACATGATATTGTGCAGAAAGTTGTGCTATTGTATTCTTAAAACAAGAAGAAGACTCTCGTGCTGACTCAGTCAGATTCAACTCTTCACAGAAGTGTTTCTCTGCAAATGAGAAGTAATCCATAGTGTGCCATTGTCTTCTTAAGCTGCTCACAAGTGTTGCAGTTTAGTAGGGCTTTATCTGTGACAGCATTAATTTGACGTCCCTACTGTTCGGCCTCTCGGCGGGGTCGTCATATGTGCAGAAGTAAGCAACCTTCAACACCAGCAGCATCTGCTCCTCGAACCCATTCCCCATCAACCTCCAGTCGATCGCCGCCGCCGGGTCGGCCGACCGCAGCACGTTCCTCAACCACCCCACGATGCACATCTCGTCCGTCGCCTGGAAGAACTGGTCGCTGGGGAACCGGCCGGTGACGAGCACCGCCAGTATCACCCCGAAGCTGTACATGTCGCACTTGGCGGTGCAGGTCATCGTCTGATAGTACTCCGGCGCTATGTAGCCCAGCGTGCCGGCCACGTTGTTGGAGGCCACCGGCCCGCTCATCATCTCGTGCACCACCTTCGCCAGCCCGAAGTCGCCGATTCGGGCGTTGAGGTTGCAGTCCAGCAGTATGTTCGCCGGCTTCAGGTCCCTGTGGATGACCTGTGGCCGGTGCACCATGTGGAGGTACTCGAGGCCGGCGGCGATGCCGAGCGCGATCTTGTACCGAACCGGCCACTGCAAACTCCTCTGCTTCAGGACGTCGTGCAGAGACCCGTTCGGCATGTACTCGTACACGAGGTAGTGGCAGTCGGGCTTGGGGACGTGGGCCAGCAGAGGAAGAAGACTGGGGTGGCGCATCCGCCCCACGGTGAGTATCTCCGACCGTATCTGCCGCGTGTGGATGTTGAGGAGCTCCGACTCCTCCTGGCAGACGCTGGCGGCGCCAGTTGCGGCAAGGTGGTCGATCTTCTTGATGGCTACGGGGATCGTCCGATTCTCGACGAAGATCTCGGCTTTGTATACCTCGCCGCACCCGCCCCGGCCGATGATCTGGGCGAGGAAGGGTAGGCCTTCGTGCTGGAGATGCTGGAAGAAGGGGATGGTGTCCGGGTGGCGGAGCATCGGGCTGAAGACACTGGCAGCGTTCGCAGGAGCTTGCTCTTCGGCCAAGATCCTGCTAAGGGTGCGTCGGTGGACGACGAACCGGGAGAGACGAACGACGGACCACCAGAGGAAGAAGAGGAGTATGCCGATGGTGAAGCCGATGAAAAAGGAGAAGGTGGCGCTCATCCAAAGAGGGTATGACAGGAAGAAGGCCGTCGAAGGAGGCGGCGGCATGTCGGGAGTCAAGCCGGTGCTGCTACTGAGAAGAGAAGGTTGTAGAGTGAGGCTAGCAGCGCCGGAAGTAGCGGCTTGTAGCTTCGTGCTTCTTGTGCGGGTGGCACAGGGAACGAAGTAGAGGAAGAAGAGGGAGCGAGGAAAGGATGACTTTTCTAGTCAACCGAAGAACGCGTCCTATATGGTAGAATCAGATGGACGGTGAGATCAGCGACAACAAGAAACCATCACGACTCGTAAAGCGTTCTACTTTCAAACGTGGACTTGCACGTCAAAACAATGATCACACCAATCCTTCCACAAACGCGTGGAAAACTTAGCTTAGCCTTTGGCTTCGTATCATCACTCATCAGATTGATTCGTAGCTTAGCATCAAGAGTCATGCAATTCGTAGCTAAGCATCATAGAAAGGCTCTTTGCAATTCAGACTCTACAATCTGTATCATCCTTACTGCTCTTCAGATTTGAGCCCATGCGATCCAATAAAAAGCCCATGTAAGGCTGCCTTTGAATCCAATAATATTTACAAGATCATATCATGCGATCGAGTGTGATCTGATCTGAATGTCGCATGATCGAGTATGATTTGATCTGAACGTCCTAAAAAATCAGTTGATTTATAGCTCAAATAGTTTGGGGTCTCGTGAAACGTGTTTTAAGATAAAATAAAAAATAATATGAATTTATCTATTAATAAACTATATTTTTTATATTCATCTAATTAAATAAAAAAAAAATCAAAGTGTTAATTTAGTCCGAAGACGAATTTGATGGGTAGGTATTGGACTCTACCTGTTGCATTAACCCAATTAAGGATTAGCTACAAACCCGAGTTGGCGAAGAGTTTGACCATGGTTAGGGTTTCTCTCTTCTCTCTCTATATATATGCACGACGTGCGGTGCACAGTCGGCCACCGCATCGGCTCCTTCCGCGTCTGTTATCCTCCTCCTTTTCTAGGGTTCGGGTTAACGTTTCTTCCGTGACAAGAATCCTATTCCTCCTCATCTCCGTCTTCCGATCTCAATTACTCCCACCTCTTTCTCTCTCGAATCGAGTCGATCATGGAGATCGAATGCTTGAAGGAGTTTCCCCACCCTCTGATGGATCGCCGGCCCCGGAAGCGCCCGAGGTTAGGGTGGGACGTTGACCCCCTTACCGCGGCCAAGGTATTGCCCCCTTGTTGTTCTCCCTTGTTTTGATTCTTCTATTTTATCATCTGATCTCGGATCGGGTAGATCAAGGGCAGTTTTTCTTTAGATCTAGCGGTAAGATGAGGTGATATCTCGGAATTTACTTTTTATTTGTTCTTTCTTTTATATTTTGGTGTTTGATCTTGTAGTTTGTCTTTTCAATTATCTTTTTTTGTTTCTATCTTGATGGATCTGGGCAACCGTTGTGTATCCTTCTTCGCTGGTGCTCGTCGTCGTCTTTTTTGTTTTTTTCTGCATGATTTTGAAGACTTCGTAGTATGAGCTAGAAAAGTATCAATGTTTTCCCATAAATAAGCGGATAAATTTTTGGAAATTGACTATGATTTTAGAAGATTTATGATATGCCAGATCTGGATTCGAGGCGGAGTATCTCTTCGTGTAGGAACTTGATATGTTTCTTGGTTCTTATGAATAGATAGCTGAAAGAAGCAGACATGACGCTGCTTTTTCCCTTAAAATAGAGTCGAATTTGTATATCGTGCTCTTTAAAAGAAAGGAACGAATTATTTATTGAAAATCAATTCCCTTCACTTATCATTTTTAAACAGGAAATTGTGATCGAGAGATAATTTTAACTTTCATTTAACTTCTTTTTTCAGTGTTTCCATTTTTTCTTTGTCATTACGTGAAGCTATTGATGTCTGTGATAGCTATTATGTTGAACTTATATTCGTATTCTAACAAAAGTCACTGACACAACAGGGTGAGTTTCTTGTTTATCAAATATTGCAATTGTTCTTAGGTGAGGATTAATCCACTGGCTTGTTAATGTATTATAAGGAATTTTGATCTGATAAATGCATATTCATATTAGCATGTGCTTGACCCTTGACATTCTATGAAGCTTGATATTGTTCCTTGTAGAGTGGCTTTAGGCTTTCTTGTTTGTCAACAGCAACCAGTTTTCTGAATGTCCATCACGAAAGTGAAGAAAATAAATTTATAAGGAAATAATGATTTTGTTTGTTGGATGGGAGAAAAATAAATCAATGGTTGTCTGTAGGCTCAAATAGGTATCTTATGTGGACAAGAAGTTAACTTGAAGAGCTTGGTTCCTTCGGGGGGTGCTTCAGATCACACTTGTGCATCCCAGTCTGCAAAGGATCAGGAACGAGATGCTTCCCCTCCTTGGAGAGGAGATGATAAAGATGGACATTACAAGTTTGAACTTGGAGAAAATTTAACCTCTCGCTGTAATCATACTTATCATTTTTTCCAAATTTTCTTTCTCTCTGCTGGTTTTGCTGTATATGCTGTGTGATCTATCTGTTAAAAATTCTGTCTTTCTAGAAACCTTCAGTATATGCCAGAGTTTGCATCATTTTGACAACTTCTTAATGCCTTTAGCCAATTGGACTGATTATTTGGCTAAGTGATATTTTTTGAGTCAATTTTTTATAAAGTATATAAGATTGTGATACCCAAGTTTTATCATAGGATTAAAGAAATATATCTATTCTTCATGGTTGTTTTTTATTACTATCTATGATCTAATCTATTTTTCATCTATCACAAGTCTGTCTTATTATTTATACTTTATTGATTAACGTTTTGAAAACAGTAACATCCTTAATTATTCAATCTACTATGAGTTATCACCTACAATGTTTCTAAAATATGTTTTTTTTGCTTTGACATTGTTGGATTTTCTTGTATTGACATCGTTTTGCTTTCTGTGGATGCTGCTACTGTTTATCTGACTTCATACTTTCTTTTCTTTTTTCTTTTTTGGCAGATAAGATTCACAGCAAAATGGGTGAAGGCAAGTTGATATCCCTCCTAATCTTTCATATAAATCATTTTCTCCTTGCATGGAAGCTCAGTGGGATTTATCTCATTTACTGCTAATGCTGTCCTCTGCCAGTTTCCAAGTGGTCCATCTTTCCCCCCTGTAGTTCATTTCATCACTTTTTCTTGTCCTGTGATTTCAGGTACCTTTGGGCAGGTTCTGGAATGTTGGGATAGGGAAAGGGAGGAAATGGTAGCCATCAAAATTGTCCGGGGCATCAATAAGTACAGAGAAGCTGCTATGATAGAGATTAATATGCTGCAACAGCTTGGGAAGTATGATAAGAATGCAAGTCGGTAAGTCTTGTGCATCACTTATGTTGCCTCTAATTTTTAGATTTACTCTTTTTAGTTGTTTTAGTAGGTTTAAGATTATACATGTATAAGATGGTGCATTCTTGCAGTTGTGTGCAAATACGGAACTGGTTTGACTATCGTAACCATATCTGTATTGTAAGTATATGAGTTGTGATAATTTCCCTACTTTCCCAAATACAGTTGGGAGTTGAAAATATCTGTCAACTTAAATGATCTTAACAGGTATTTGAGAAGCTTGGTCCAAGCTTATACGATTTTCTACGCAAAAACAGTTATCGCTCATTTCCAATTGATCTTGTCCGCGAGTTTGCCAGACAACTATTGGAATGTGTAGCATGTGTGTAGACAGTACTTCCACATCTTTTTTTTTATTGTTCATCTTCATCTGTGTTTTTCTGCTTGTTTTGTTTTACCCTTATGGTTATATAACCTATAAAAAGTGTGGTAGTAAAGGCCTAAATTCTTGGGCCATAATAATAGCTTTGCAATGGAACAATGCCTTCACTCTCATGAGGGGCTTGTATCTTGTTGCTTACTATTGGCCACTGTTACTTGAGATTTGATGATCTCTTACCAGTGGTTTTAACTTTTCTGAATCTTCTGTAGTCACTTCCTTTTATCTATTTGTTTGCAGTTATGCATGACATGCGCCTCATTCACACTGATTTAAAGCCTGAGAATATTCTTCTTGTTTCTCCGGAGTACATCAAAGTACCTGATTACAAAGTACTATTCTATTTCTGTCTTAAATGATGTAGCTTAGAGTTTGTTGAAAATAACTTTGACCTTATGGTTGACATTTGCTCTTAGTAATAGGTTAGCTGAATCCTTCGTTTCTTTGTGGTTAAATAACCATTGGAATGCCATTGCAGCACTAATAGTCAACTGTTTACTTAGGTGTCATCCCGATCTCCGAAACAGGGTTCCTACTTCAAGAGATTGCCAAAATCAAGTGCCATCAAGGTGATTGATTTTGGAAGCACAACTTATGATCGTCACGACAATAGTTATGTAGTGTCTACGAGACATTATCGGGCACCTGAGGTTATCTTGGGTGAGTTCTGTTTAATGAACAAAGAGCATTTTGTTTGCATCCATTTACTTAATTGTTTGATAATATTAATGATTGAGTTTAGGACTTGGATGGAGCTATCCCTGTGATATTTGGAGCGTCGGTTGTATTCTTGTTGAACTTTGCTCAGTATGTTTATCGGAGAGGAGCATCTTTGTTTTAAAATCTGTTAACATTCTTCGGCATAACTCAAAGCCATGAAACATTGCTGCAGGGTGAGACTTTGTTTCAGACCCATGAGAACTTGGAACACCTGGCCATGATGGAGCGGGTTCTTGGACCATTACCTTCTAACATGATGCGACTTGCAGCGTAAGTCCCTGATATATTGATATATTTATAAGTTTTTAAAATTACTACAACCTGCATCGAGTAGCTGTAATCGATTGTTTGTCCCTATAATTTTCTTGCAGCCGAGATGCCGAGAGGTATGTTCGAAGGGGTCATTTGAATTGGCCCGAGGGTGCAACCTCAAGAGAGAGCATGAAAGCTGTGTTGAAACTTCCTCGGCTGCAGGTACTACCCTATTTAATACAGATTTATCTATCATTTAATTACCCGTTATTTGCTAATATAAAAGAGTTGGGAGGACTGTGTGTCGGTTTTTGTGATGATTCGAGCTGTCTTATGATAGCTTTTCTTTGTAGAATCTGGTGATGCAGCACTCAGATCATTCAGCTGGGGACTTCATCGATCTTTTACAGGGGCTTCTGAGATACGATCCTGCAGACCGATTGGCAGCAAACGCAGCTCTCTTGCATCCTTTCTTCACAAGAAATCGCTAACTCATGTATCCAATTGAGAGAAGGCTTATGCTAACCTGCACTTTTTTGCATTTACAATGAATGGGCGGTCTCGTTTGTAAAGTTTTGTATAGCGGATATGATATTGTTCTCTGATGCGTTAATGATTTATTCTGGTAGCGCGTTTGTTCTCTATTGCGTTGATTGTTTAAATCTTGTGGGTATGTTGGTGCGGAATCACTCAAGAAGTGCTTTTTACTAGGATGACAAGAAACTCGCGGAGATATGCATTTCGATTGTATCTCATTTTTCTAGGATATATGAAATTATTGCAGCTCTGCCTCCTCATCATAAATATATGTTCATCGTCGTGATATATTGGATTTGTACGAAGGATATCAAAGCAAAGGGTTGTTGTCCCTTTTTCTTTTTAAGTTTGTGTGAAGGATGTCGAAGCAAATGGTTGTTATCCTGAGGAAATATTAATTAGAACAAATTTGATAATAAAACTTTAAATATATACGCTAAACCTGTGAAGTGAATAATATCTTTATCACGGGCGATGAACCCAACAGAAGCCGCATACGTCGACCTCAACACCTGTGATCGTCTCCTCATCCTCTACTCGTGAGCTTAACTAATGAGGTGCCCGAAAGAGTTCATGGAACTTTGGTGTCACGGTTGCTGCTTCCCTGCACGCCTCCGTGAAGTCGTCAAATCCGAATCACTTTTAACTCTCCAAATTTGACACATATAAAGGTCTAATAAAAGCAAAAAAATCACACTTACCACCATTGCTGCAATATTATTTGCACACTTATTCAGCCACACTCACCACCAGTGCTGTGTTAATCCTGTAGACATGCACTGATCCCGAGAGTCCAACATAAATCTTCAAAGAAAAGAGAAGCCAATGTGACGGCACAGGAGAGAGAAAGTGACACGTGGCTGTGATGGTGGGGGAGGGGGAGAGAGCGAGATAAGAGGGAAATGGTCATATTCCATGCATCAACTCAAACCACCGTATCTTCCTCACCTTTCCATTCTTTGGATATTGCTGTTCCAAGATAATAATAAAATTATATGATCTTTAAAAAAAAAATTAAAATTACATATTCAATATATATATATATATATATATATTCACAAAACAAATTAATTTCGCATTAAATCCTCATCAACAAACTATCATTTGACTATCGTAATAATTCTTAGTAATCATAGTCCCTAATGATTAATAAGCTATACTAAATTCATTGGGATAAATTCATCCTTTTATAGATTTTAAACCTATATATATAATATGCATTTTTTTATTTTTTCATTTAAGACAAACAAGTATGAAGTGGCCCCACAGGTCCCCGCACCACTCAGTGACCTCTCCGGTCTGCCTCCGGAGGCGGTTGCCTCCCATCGAGTCTTTGGCCCCTTCGCCTATTTATCGCAGAGCATTAACCGGCGGAGAAGGAGAAGAAGCCATCAAGAAACAAGAAACGGAGAGAGAGATAGAGAGAGACTACGGTGGTAATGGAAGCAGCCAAAGTAACTACAAGGTTTCTCATATCAAGCCTTACTCCTATCCATAAGCCGCTTCTCCCCTCCACCGCACGCCTTCGTCGGCGGCCGCGGCCCCTCACCTTGCGTTGCCTCCAGACCCCCGACGCCCCGCTCCCCTACTCCGCCGTCTGCGTTGCCTCCAGACCCCCGACGCCCCGCTCCCCTACTCCGCCGTCGCCTCCAGTCTCCCTTCCACCGCCTCGGTCGCCTCGTGGACGGGATTTTATTTTCTTATTATTTGTGTTAGAGCTACAACCCAACAAATACAATAAAGCGGAAGAAATAAAAGCGACAAGAACACCAGATTTACGTGGTTCGGTCAATTGACCTACATCCACGGACGAAAGAGGAGCAAATCACTACTATAAAAGGGACTATTATAAATGTCTTAGGAAGATGTTTCTAGGTCATAAAACACCCGAAAATACTAAACAAGAAAAACTCAAACTATAAGCCCAAACTATTTAACTGAGTGTGGACTTAAACCCAAAGTAAACACTTAGGTTTTTCTTGTAGTGTCACTTGTGGTGTTTCTGACTTCAAAGCCCAGACCCTTATTTATAGGTTAAACAGGAGATACCAAACTTGATTTCCCCGATGTGGGACTATGAGATTTGCCAAACTAACAAATCTCCACATTGGCATGTCCCAACAAAACTTGCTCCATTTTCTTCATAAAAGCCTCAATGGGCAATCACCAATAATGAACACCAACCAAGTCCAAGCACTTCTTGAACTTGTAAATCGGAAGAGGCTTCGTAAGCAGATCAACTGGATTGTCTTTCGTATGAATTTTCTGAACAAGGACCTTTCTCTCAGCAATGATATCCCATTTACATCCAACAATTTTTTTATCCGAAGGCGGCTTCACAAGATCCCAAGTTCTATTCCGATGGAGAGATTCAATTTCTTCATTCATTGCAATCAACCACTTAGCGGAATTATCACAAGAAACTGCATCTGAGTAGGAAGTAGGCTCACCAACTTCACTTGTTTCTTCTGCAACAGACAAAGCATATGCAACCAAATTTACATATCTTTGTGGTGGTCGAATATCTCTCCGTGGTCTATTCTTGGCTATGGAATATTGCTCTTCCTCTGGATTATCTGCGTCAGTAGACTCGGGATCATCTACTGGCATTCTTTGAGTATAAGAGTTCGGCTTAAAAGAATCTGAACTACCAATCTCAAGCTCCACCTGCTTCTGTGCACTATCATTTGTACAACTAGTAGAATCCTCTTTGGAAGATAACATAAACAATTCATCAAAAGTAACATCTCTACTGATTATAAATTTTGGAGATTTGGGATCAGAATACCATAATCCCCAGAAGCATACCCAAGGAAAATGCATTTTTTAGCTCGAGGCTCTAATTTTCCTTCATTTATATGCATGTATGCTGGACACCCAAAAATTTTTAAATCAGAATAATCAACAGGAGTACCTGACCAAACTTCCTCCGGAGTTTTAAAGTTAAGTGCTGCAGAAGGAGCGCGGTTGACAACGTAACAGGCCATATTAATTGCTTCTGTCCAAAAGTTCTTTGTTAACCCTGCATTTGAGATCATACACCTTGCTTTCTCCAAGAGTGTTCTGTTCATACGTTCAGCCACACCATTTTGTTGAGGCGTCATCCTGACAGTGCGATGCCGAACGATTCCTTCATTTTTGCATAATTCATTAAAGTCACCTTCACAAAATTCCATGCTATTATCTGTTCGAAGCCGCTTAATCTGTTTACCTGTTTGCTTCTCAATCAAAACCTTCCATTGTTTAAAGGTTAGAAAAATATCATTTTTATGCTTCAGAAAATAAACCTAAACTTTCCTGGAATAATCGTCAATGAAAGTCAACATATACCTAGCACCACCCTTAGACTGAACATGAGCTGGACCCCAAAGGTCTGAATGCATATAGTCAAGAGTACCTTTTGTTTTGTGAACTGCCGGAGAATTGAAACTGACTCTTTTCTGCTTTTCAAAAATGCAATGTTCACAAAAATCCAGTGGCCTAGTACTCTGTCCGCAAAGTAGACCCCTTTTGCTCAATATGTTCAAACATTTTTCGCTCATATGACCCAAACGCATATGCCATAATTTGGTGATGTCAGAATTAGACAATGATGATGACGAGACTGCAACCGAACCTGTGACAGTAGTTCCCTACAGAATATACAAGCTACCAGACCTACAAGCTTTCATAACAACAAGAGCACTTCTAGAAACTTTCATAACTCTACCTTCAGCTATGTATTTACACCCAAGAGCCTCTAGGGTGCATAAAGAGATGAGATTCTTTTTTAAATCAGGAACATGTCTAACATTAGTGAGCGTCCTCACAATACCATCATGCATTTTAATTCGGATTGTTCCTCTACCAACAACATCACATGCGGCATTATTGCCCATCAAAACAATTCCACCATTACAAGATTCATATGTGGAAAACAAATCCCTATTGGGACACATGTGATAAGAACAACCCGAATCTAAAATCCATTCATTTTTAGACCTTGTCCTGTCATCAATAGCAAAGAAAATATTTCCAACATTCTCATCAGTTGCTACACTAACTTCAGCGGATTCAATAGTTTTCTCAATAAAATTTTCCTTTTGCTTTAATTTATTTTTCAATTTAAAGCAATCAGATTTAAAGTGCCCCCATTTTATGACAATATCTGCATTCCAAATTTCTATGTTTGGATTTAGATCTAGATTTAGATCTACTACTATCAAATTCTCTTTTTTCTATTCTACCACTGACAACCAGACCCTCAGCCTGATTCTCTCTACTTTCCCCAGTGATATTCCTGCCTATCTGCTCCTTAGATTTCAATGCGGATTTAATTTCTTGATACGAAACTATTTCTTTTCCATAAATCAAAGTATCACGAAAATGCTTAAAAGATTGGGGAAGAGAACACAAGAGTAACAGGGCCTTATCCTCATCATCAATTTTTGCATCTATATTCTCCAAATCCATAACCAAAAAATCAAACTTATCAAGATGTGAGAGTATAGATGTACCTTCAGTCATCCGAAGCATATATAAACTCTGCTTTAAGTAGAGACGATTATCCACTGTCCTCTTCATGTACAAGGCTTTAAGCTTGTCCCACATGCTCTTAGCCATAGTCTCCGTAGCTACCTCCCGTAAAACCTCGTCAGAGAGATTTAGAATGATGCTTGATCGGGCCTTCTTATCCGTACCCGCAAGCTCTTCTTTTGACATATCATCTGGAATGCTCTCGGCTCCCTATAGTACCAAATCAACTTCGTCTTGAACTAGAATGACCTCTATCTTGAGTTGCCACAAGCCGAAGTTGACATTTCTGTCGAATTTCTCGACAACAATCTTTGTTATTATCATCGTTGCCAAAAGATCCCGAAACCAGGCTCTGATACCAGTTTGTTAGAGCTAGCCTCGGGATATTTACCAAAGGGTAATTTTGGCAACCCAACAAAGATAATAAAGCGTAAGAGGAGCAAATCACTACTATAAAAGAGACTATTACAAATGCCTTAGGAAGATGTTCCTAGGTCATAAAACACCCGAAAATATTAAACAAGAAAAACCCAAACTATAAGCCCAAACTATTTAACTGAGTGTGGACTTAAACCCAAAGTAAACACTTAGGTTTTTCTTGTGGTGCCACTTGTGGTGTTTCTGACTTCAAAGCCCAGACCCTTATTTATAGGTTAAATAGGAGATACCAAACTTGATTTCCCCGACGTGGGACTATGAGACTTGCAAAACTAACAAATTGCATGTTCTTGATCTTTGATTGTATTTGTTTGATTGTCACTGTTTTCACTCGTCTAGACACCTGCAGTGCTGTTGTTGCACTTTATTCTACCGTAGCCAGAACTACTGTGGTCTTGAACTCTATTTGCTATGTCCACAATTATCAATCCATCAATTGCAGACGTAGTACCTAATATTAGTTTAGTGCACAAACTCTCTGCCAGACAGAGGACTTTGTGTTTGTATATGCATACCTTGTGCCGAACCATGCTGACAAATTGTCGATGTGCCACAGTAGTGAAGATGAATATTTCATTATAAACAGATGTATGTATACTTCATCTTATGTTGGTGTCGTGCAGAAAGAAGAATTCATTGCATTACTCTTCTGTTCGGCATGAACGGAAGTTTTGACAAGTTCTCATCATCCCATTACAGTGTAATTGCAGGCAATGTTTTTATCTTCTGATGAGTCAAAAATTAAAGAACTGGTGCGAGTGTCCTACGATAAAAGAAAATCTTTTTACATGGATCCAGAGGTCCAAGGCATATTGACTGCTGCACAGAAGTTGTGGCCTCACATCCATATATCTGATTCCTCGGTAATGGCAGATAGGGCTGTTAAAATGGCAGAAGCTGGATGCAAATATATTGCAGTACTTGGTGTGGACTTCATGTCTGAAAATGTTGGTGCAATACTTGATCAGGCTGATTTTAAGAAGGTATGTGGTTTTCATTTGTTTTTATCAATGAACATTTTACGTACTCATTCTTCTTGTTCTGTGTTCCCTTAAGATATTTACAAAAGTACAAGTTACAAGTTCATAGTTTTTCATTAACAGTATATAAACACAATCAACTGCTGGAACTAAGGTTTTGCTCCAAAGAACCCATCATTATAGTCAGATTATTTGCTTTAAGGTTTTGAACATTGATAGTGGTTGATTAGGTCTTCACAACTGAAGGTTATAATTATTTCTATTGACTTGGAAAACTTTCAAAACTTATATGATGTTGCAAACACTCACCAAGTATGAATCAAGGTTCTACATTTCGGGTACCAGATCCATACTGACTTGTAACTGGACCGGATCCATGTACTGTCACAAGGTACCATAACACACTGCCGCAAGAGTACCACATGTGGACAGACTGCCCAAAATTGGACAGTTCATTTACCAGTCAATGGGTGGATTGATTTGTCAATTCCTGATAAGAGAAATACAAATTTGGTTTAGAACCTAGGGTGTAATCAAACCTATAATGAACTTAGATGGTCTGTGACAAGACCTATTTGGTGTCATGCCATCATTCCTTGGAGCCTATTACTTAATTGTTGTCAGACAACTTGGAGATTGTCTCTTCAGAGCAGATATCTTCTTTGTTTCTTTATTGGATTGTTGTTTGGTCATGATCCAGCAGATGCGTTTGTATTTACTATTTTGCCCAAGAGTTGCCTATGGACAAGAACTTTACCAGTTCTTGCATGGATCATAACTAGCCTGTCAGTCAGATAAAAGAGTTTCTGCACACCTTTGGCACTGCAAGATACCTATAGCAGCACCCAGTCAGACAGCTACAATATGCACTTGGTAGTTTGGCATGCCTCAGTACGACAGTTCAGGATTTTATCTTGTCACTGGGATACTAAATAGTTGTTTGTTGGCAGGCTCAGATGTATGGCTTCTTGATTTTAAAAGAACTATACTCATATGTTCTAAAGGCTCTAATGTTCTCTTTATAAAAACTATGTTTTGGTTTTATTCTAGCACAGTGGAATATATCTTCAGGTCTCTGAACTTTTCAAATTTTGTCTTGCTATGATGTTTGTCAATTATTATATACATTTAACACAATTCTTCATTTTATTTTCGCAGAGATGTCTCCATCATCATCTTATACTGCTCTGTGAATCTCCTACAACGGCGCAGTTCAGATGTTGCAACATGCATACATTTAAGTTTACATGACAATCACATATTGAGTCTCATCAGCCTCTTGTACTCTGCCTACATTCATGAAAAGGAAAATCAAATGCATTCTTTTTATAATTATTTTCATTGTGAATGTTAGACTGTTAAACTTTTTTGAGTTTAGATTTTATCCTAACTCGTTTTGAGATAATAATTAACAACGATCATGTTTGTTCTTTGTTTTTAGAAACAAGCATGAATGCATCTTGAAGTACATTTAACTGGTTTATCTTGCACAGTGGTATCGTTTGGAAGACTCTTAACCACAGTAGGTTTCATGCAGGTTGGTGTGTACAGAATGTCCAATGAACTAATTGGTTGCTCCTTGGTGGATGCAGCAGGGAGTTTGACATATATGCAGTTTTGGAGGCAGCTTCAAATTCACCTCCTTCATTGCATGTGATCTACATAAATACTTCCTTGGAGACTAAGGCCTATGGACATGAACTGGTGCCTACAATCACTTGTACTTCATCTAATGTTGTGCAGACAGTTTTTCAGGTTGGTAATGCTCGTAAACTCTTTGCTCCCTTTTAGATTTTGCATTTCATATCTGGTAGTTGCATATTTTAGTGAAGTACATTGCATCAATTTGGATTACTAATCTCATATATTTGTAATTTGATTTTTCTCTAATAAAATATTTGCTAGGCATTTGCTCAAGTACAGGATTTAAATGTTTGGTATGGTCCTGATTCTTACATGGGTGCAAATATTGTGGAGTTAGTTTCACCAAATGGCTGACATGACAGATGAAGAAATATCAGAATACATCCAGAGCATAACAGGAACTCCATAAGATCATTACTGAAGAGGCTGCACTACTACCAGGTTTGTCGACCGTTGCACTGTTCTTCCTTTCTTTAATCAGCATTTATTACACAGAAATGCTACTTTGATTTTTGGCTGTCATTCGCAATATTATTAGTTATAAGGTTTTATACATGTTCAGTTGGTTATAGAAATTATTTTGACCAACTTCTTATTGTAGCTTAATGTAATTATGTACTACTGAACACTTCTGGTATTGCTTGGTTATATCACAGAAAGAAAGCTAATAACACAGACATGTCTGAGGTGCTTTTTGATGCATTATCCTGAAGAAATTTTTAGAAATTTTACTTGAGTGTTTCAAATTATTGATTAGACATGCTAGAATGTGCCTTAAATTGCTTATGGGAAAGGAGACATGCAGTCGTGCTACAAATGAATTCTTTTTGTCAATTTAATGCACTGTATTTCTCATGGAGTTGAAGTTGTATCCACATTAGATTCTGAGTTATTATAATGAACGTGGGTTGACATGGGGCAGGGACAATTCACAGTGTAGGGATTTTAAAAGGCTTCAAATCTAACAATATAGTAGACAGACCATGGTTTATATGGAAATTGAGTAGTTCTTTAGTTATTACTGACACTCGTGTTTAAATAAAAGTTATTGCAAATGCTTTCTCTAATAAAAATTAACAATATCTGGTAATTCCAGTGTGTTTGTCTGTTGCCTTTGCTGATCATGATACTCGTACAACTTTAAAATACAGGATGGTAACTGCATTGTGCATGATATGTTTGGTCATGAAGTAGTGGAGAGAATAAAAGAGCTGTACTGTGATGCATTCTTAACAGCTCATTTTGAAGTTCCTGGTGAAATGTTTTCTTTGGCGATGGAAGCAAAAAGGAGAGGAATGGGAGTTGTAGGTTCCACCCAAAACATTTTGGATTTCATTAAAAACCAGGTACAGAAAGCTTTGGACAGGGACACCGATGATCACCTACAGTTTGTGTTAGGAACCGAATCTGGAATGTTGACTCCATAGTTGCCGCAGTTCGTGGATTACTGGGTTCAAGGGAATCAAGATGTAAAACAATCTCCAGTCTTATCGGATTCAGTATCAAGGACATCAATGAATGGGTCTCGTGGTCTAAATTCTGCTATACCAAGTGATATCAAAGAACTTGCTGTTGTTCCCGGTGTCGCAAACGGTGAAGGGTGCTCTATTCATGGAGGTTGTACTTCCTGTCCGTATATGAAGGTTAGTACCTATTTCTATGTATCTAATAATTGATGATTCTACAATAATCTTTAGACCTCGGTGTGAAATCTTAGATATGTTTGTCGAAATATAAAAATGATCCGACTGAGGCATCTACTAATTGAAATCCTGCATTGTCATGAAAATGTATAGACTGCTCCGACCTGCTCCAAAATCTTTATGTTGAGTGCAGATAAACTCACTAAAATCGTCGTTGAGAGTTTGACAGCAACTTCCCAACAAAAACGGCACTCTTCGTGCCTATGAAGCTAACAGGTTTAATACAGTAACACTTGGTGGAAAACCGGTTGTAGATATTGGATGTGAGCCAATTCTACACGAGGCACTTTCAGATTAGTTATTGGTTATATATGTGCATCTTTTCATACTCTATCTCATTCCAACTTTTGATTTAGAGGTTTGTCCAGAATTTGTCGATGTTACCTTGTCTTCCTGTTTTGGCTTTTGCCGATGTATCATTACTCTTCAACTTGATGGTAGTCAACTGGAGATAATTTCTCTCTCTCTTTTTTTTTTTCATCCAGGCAACAAGAAGGTTATGCAATCCATCATATCCTCCATAGACGAATACCAACAAGTTTTAACAAGGTTATGTAATCCATCCACAATTCACTGCTTAGTGCAGGTGTGCTCGATATGTTTGACTCGGTTATGCCAATTTGATAGTAATTATTTATATACTTGGGTGATTTGTTGTTGGGTCATGATGGTGCATCTCTTTCACACTTTAGTCATTGCTTATATTGGGTATTGTTCATTCAAAAATGAAATAATGGCTTTAATTATTCGTCAAAGCTAGAAATAAAATTTAGAATTTGAACTCCGAGATGTTTCAATACAGATTAATATTTAGTATGATAGATTATATTTCATGTAAACCAATTTTTTTTTGTTTTCCAAATTTAGTCCATTTTTAGATGGAAGATATGACGAGGTTTATAAGACCCCAAAAAAAAAAATAGAAAAAGAAAAAGAAAGAGGTTGTGGATATAATCCCGTCTTCGTCAATTGCACTTTGGGTGTAAGTTGCGCTGCTACTTCGCCCGTCTTTGTTCTCCTCATTGTTTGCCCCGACCGGCCAAAGCCACGTGGGATGAGAAAGTCTCTTGGCTAAGAAAGTGGGTACTTTCGTGACTCGCTAAAAATTTATGGCAGCTTCGTGACGAGGATAAGAACGCAGAGCATCTCCAAGAAACGGTTGCTTCCTCTTCCCAACCCCCGTTCTCCCACCCCCACCATCCTCTACATCGAACACCGCCGCGCAGCCGGCGATGTTGCCCTCCGCCATCGCTGCGGCGAACTCGCTCTTCTACTGCATCGATCCCCGCTTCCCTACACGTCTTCATCTCATTCATACTAATCCCGTTCTTCTGGGACTACACAACCCCTCGCCTTTTCGGCCCAAATCGACCACAAGCCGATACGCTTCTCCGATCTTCAGAATCCACTCTTCTCTCCATCCCGTGGCCCTCACAGACTCGAACGACGCCGCGGAGTTGGTCCCCTCCTCCGCCGCGGCGGTGGCCGCCGCCATCCAGCGGGCCTCGCCGTCGTCGCCGGTGGTGTTCACGCAGCGGGTGGAGAAACAGGGGAAGGAAGGGCTTGTCCTGCCGAGCCCTGACTTCCAACGCCTCTGCCTCGAGCAACTCGATTTGTTTCGCATGGTTGTGGATCCGGACGCCGTCTTGTCGGTCAGTCTGGTTCTCTTCCGTGAATTGTCTCATGTGGTCGTGTTAAGGGATCCCAGTTTGCTTACCAACTGATGCCATCGCTTACTGTGGTCTATTCGACAAGCAGGAACATGATAATCTCTGAGTTGTTGCTAATTAGACCCGCTCATAGATGAGATTTTAATAGAAGTTACATACGTTGAGTAATTGTAGTTTAGTTGTTTGCTGTAATGTTCTTGTGACTGTCGAATACGAGGTAACGACTCAGAGCGTGATGACATGAGAAACAAAATGGCATCAGTTGGTGTAACAACCAAATTAGTATAAGACGGAAAACTTCATGAATTTCTGAAGCACACAGAGGTTTCTGGAAGTATTAGTACTTAACCACATCTTTTTTTGAAACAAAGCTTAATAAGGATGAGTTTCTCCTTGAATCCTTTGATTCTTTGAGACCAGTCAAAAATATAAGCATCTTTGCCTGTAAGCATCTTTGCCTGTAAATGAGGTTAGCATAATATTTAAGCCTGCAAGTATTTGATGGCTTAACATACACTGAGGACTTTTTTGCTTTTTGTGGATTGGCCTTGGAACTCTTGGGTCTCCCTAATATACGAGACCCACTTATATTGATTAAGATGTACTGGTGACGGCTGTAGGTACCAGCCAATTATATCTAACTCTGCTAGTGACCATCTTGTTTGTATTAGATCCTGAGTAGAGGCAAATGATACTTAGGTCATCATAACTACATGAAAACCTAGAGTTAGAAGTCCACAGCAGAGAATCCTCAATTTACATTCTAATTGCTTCCTTCCTATTAAGCCAGTGGTTTTTTTCAAGAAGTTGTGAGTAAAATTATCTAAAATATAATGCTTATTTTCCTTTGTTGTTGAAGATGGAGGTACTTTTCAGACATCAATATATTTCAGAAGCACGAATTATTTCTACATTCTATTTAATGAACATTCTGTTGATACTTTGCCTTAGACAATAACAGGGACTAAAAGTTTAGAAATTATAGATTTATTTGTAAAATTAGAAACATTAACCAAAGAAATATCTTTAAAGATAGCAAATTAGGTAAGAGTGTAGATACGATTGTTACCCTATTAGGATGTGGAAGAGTTTAGGAGATCAAAAGGTATATTGTTGAACTACAAGTTTAGAAATTATAGATTTATATGTATAATTAGAAACATTAACTGAAGAAAATTTTAAAGTTAGCAAATTAGGTAAGAACATAAATATGATGATATCCCTATTAGGATGTGGAATAATTTAGGAGATCAAAAGGTATATTGTTGACTAATTTTTTTAACAAAAAATTGAGGATAAAAAGGGTGTATAATGTATCGAGAAAGAGCTTTTTATTACTAATTTACATGAACAGGAGAGATTTTAAACTACTCTAACCATAGAGAGATCAAACTATTGTGTCATATCATGGAACTCTTAAAAAGGGTGATTCAATAAAAATAAGATGTGAAATGGCTATTTTTAGAATTAATTTGATTTTATGCCTGGAAGATCAATCTTGAATGCTATTTGTTTATTGTGACAACTAAAACTATATAGAGAGAAGAAAGATTTTTACATGGTTTTCATTGACTCAAAAACAAAGTATGATCGACTTTCTAGAGATTTGTGATGACACATTTTAGAAAAGAGAGGATTAAACAATAATTATTTTGATTTGATAAAATATATGTACGTCACTACGATTGTTTATAAAGTAGATCAGTAGCAAGAAGTGTTGATGAAGACATTGTTCATTGAGTAAAGGTGGGGTGATTAAAGTGGAAGAGGGACCTTGGCATTTTAGAACTATATCAAGATGGTTGAGTTCTCTTAATTTAACTAGAGATATTGCATTGCTTAGAGCTCAATGACAGGAAAAGATACATTGTCCCACTCCAAGTAGTTGGAACATGGCAGCTTGTTGTTGTTGTAGTTGTTGTTATATTAGAAACCCTATTTTATTCCCCAATGTAATGTCTCTTATTTTCTATCAGAGGCCTTAAAAAATTGTTAGCTTATGCATAAAATATCACCATGTTTATGTTTCTTTATGCCAACTGTCTAAGGTAGTGCTTACGTTCATTCCATACTCATTTCCTGCTATTGTTATTATTCTTTTAATCTATGCTACGTATAATTGTTATGAACTCACATGATAGGTCATTAGTCGTCCACCATGATGTTTTCCTCCATGATTAGTTCCCTGAGCTATGGTCCTCTTTGACAAATAGAGCCTTAGTTTTATCTATAGTTGATTCTAGACTAAAAATTTAGGCTGTTGTGCAAGCTTCTTCATTGGATTGTCTACCTTTGACATGCTTCCGTATTGAGCAATCTATCTTGTTAGATTATCTTTTTGAAACATACTCATAATTGCTTCATGCATTCTGTTCAAATAACAATATTTAAGTTGTATAAAGCCCTTTCTTTGGTTTCTATGCCCTCTTTCACTCTGCCTGCAAATTCTTGCATTCAATCTCCATGAGAAATTCTTGTTATAGTTTTTAGTTCGCACTTCTTTGTCCAAAGGACACCCTGGTAACAGCTCGCTTTGTTGGTTATGTGGTCTTCATGATATTTTCCTTCATGTTAACGTGCCCTTAAATATCTGTGCAGGTGTATGTCAGGCCAGCTGGCAGTTACATAATGGACCAGTTAGAATTACGGCGAGTTGTTTTTTATCCAGAAACTGATGTTTCTGAAAGTGCAGACTGTGTGATATTAGTTGGTAATTTTTCTATACCATCAGGTTTACGTGCAGCTGAAGCTGCTCTCTCGAAACAGAAAGTATGTCACCTGACCTTATTTCTGGTATATATTATGACAATTGGTTCATTTATAATCTGCTAATAGATTCATAGTAATTGAGTTGTAGGTGGAAGTGATATCTGGGACTGGAGCTCTTGTTCTGCCAATGGTTAAGCATCCATTTGTTGTAGGATTTCTAGTTGCAGAACTACCAAAGAAGGATTTGGATTCATGTGAGAATGTGGATAGTGGTGAACTGTGTGTGCCCTTTTGCTCACCTAAAGATGATTCTTTAGGTGGAGCACCGTATTCTAGTAAGAAACCCTGGGAAATTGAGGCTTTCAGTGAAGATTTGATGAAAGCTTATGGCCAATTCACAACTGAACAAAGATCAAGAGCTATTGTGATTTCTCAATCTTTGGCCACAGCATATGTCATGGATCAGGTAGCTTCTGATCTTATGCTTTTCCTTTATGCATGGAGTTTAGGTTGACAATAACAGCAACAACCATGATTTCCGAACAATTTGGGAACCATTACATGGATCCTTTCCTGCCACCGAGTTCTATTCAGAAAATTTTACAAGGAAACTAAGAGTCACCAGCCTCTCACCTTTGGGCTTTTTTTCTCTTGAATCCAGATGAGAGACATGAGCCTCTCATTTTACAAGTGAGATATTTCAGATATTGTTGTCCTCTCTCCATTCAGTTGGATCTTATTAAGAATCCTTTGACTTGTCTCTTGCTACCTTTGTCATCCATCATTTATCACCATTCTACACCACACCTAGCTTTAGGCTTTATTCCTCACATTTCCATCTGATATTCAATTTTGTTGCTCTTTTGGCATATGGCTACACTTGAGAATTGGTAGATTTGATTCTTTTTCCTCTTTTTCTGATACCACTAAAGCTGTAGTGGAACCTTTCTATGTTTGCTTATGCTTCGGACTTTGGATCTTGAAGATGGCTGGTTTTAGTGAAATTATTTGCTTATTCTATCAATGTATTAGACCTTTCAAATTGAGCATCATCTTCCTACATATCATAATCATTCAGTAGTAGACCAACCCTAGTGGCAAAAGCAGTTCAGCCAGAACAGCTCTTGGCAGCGTACTCATTGAGCAATAAAGTCAGTTTGTAGTAATTCAATTAATTATATTTTTTCGTATCTTGCATATAATAAGTGAATAATGTGTTCCTTTTCTAAGAGTCTGATTCTTGCTTCATTCATTAGTCTTTCTTTATTTACTTATATATCTGTTTTTGATTCTTTTGACACCTCCAGAAAGCAATGCTTCTTCAACAGTCTTCTTGGCAAAATAGTGTCAGAATGAATCATCTGATTGAACAAGTAAGTATTTCCAGATTGTGTAGTAGGTGCATTGCTTTGCTCCTTGTTTAATATAATTAATTGTGACAGATACGTGCACCTCTTTCTAGCATTAGAGCTCTGACAAAAATGTTATCTGTTCATGTCAAGAGAAGTGAGGTTTGTCTTTTGTACTTGAAACTGTTTACATCTGGGAAACCTTTTGCCATCTTGGAATTTGATACTTATATTCCTTGGCAGATTTCATATGATATCATCGAAGACTTACTTATGCAGGGTGATCATATGAAAGATGCCTTACAGCAGCTTCAAGATTCTGCCTATCTCACCAAGGTGTTAATTTCATTACCAAAGCCACAAAATGATTCACCTATGGTGTTATATGAATAGAAATATTTAAAGTGGATAAAAAGCCCACATGTTTGTCATGACAAGTTCGTTTGAGTATAACTAAATAAAAAAATTGGTGCTTTTATTCTGGAATTTCAATGGGCATAAGTTGCTGCCACAAATCCCAACAACATTTTTTCTTTTTTTAATCTACACCTTATTAACAGCACCAATTCTTTGGTTAGGCCTGTGGACCATGGGGATTGTGTTGTCATTGTGTATGACCTGGAACCCCTGATGTCTTTTGCTTTTAGACTTGAGTTCATTTGGCAGAAAGGTCATTTAATAGCTAAGACATTCTTGCATGGCTTTGTTGATATCAGCTTAGATTGCATATGTTGATCATTGGTTGAGAATTTGTGGTGGGCAAGTTTAAGGTACCACTTCTACACAGTAAGAAATGGTTCTAATAGCCTTGTTTGGATTTTTCCCAGGTTAATATAGTACGATACAACGAGGAAACAATAAAGAAGATGCATGATCCTAAGTTCAGCCACCAAGAATTGTCAAGGTCACTGCCATCTGAGAATGATTCAAGCGAGAACAAAACATATAGTATGAAGAAGATGGAACCAGTGCTACCACTAAGCTCTGGAAAAAAAGACCTAGCAATGCCGATGCCACCTCTTTGGCTTGTCCCACTAAAACAAAACATTACCAGGTAATCTATTGCATTAAATTCCGAAAGAGAACTTTTCATTCTCTGACATTTTTTTGTGATCTGTAAAAACAGCCATTCCATTTGTTTAATTTAAGTGACCTGTGATAAAGAAAAAAAGTTAGCCAACCAGAGGAACACTTTAAATATGATTTTTTCCTCACTAAAGAAATTTACATGGAATGTGTACGATTTCTGAGTTCAAGTTCTAAGTTTACCTTTGTCGATCAGGTTAGCCTTTTTGCAAAGTTAATTTACTTATCATGGCAAAGTCTCTTATTATACTTGCTAGTTGCAAAGCATTCTCCCATTATTCAAGTATTCCTCTTTGAGAAAAAATTGTCTTGTTTATATTCTGGCATATTTAGTATCTCAAACTATTAAAAACCTTTTATCAAATAAGTTAAAGAGTAAACATCATACTGTTGGAGTTTAATGATCATGTAAAAAATATAGTAAGATAACATAAATTTTAATTTACAGAAAAAAGTATCTATTAGCAGTTTCTGTAACCATTTCCCAGAAGTTTTGATAAAACAAGATTGCTTATCAGCCATTTATTGTTAACTGGTTATCAACAATGTATAGAGACAAAGCCACAGAGAGAAATGATTATACAACAATTTTGAGAACACAATTTTAGCATAGAACAGACTGGACTGATACTGATCCTTGATATTTTTGAGACATGCTGCTCCTTGAACTTGATATCATAGTTTTCACAGTAGTTTGAGGGAGCTTGAACTGGTTGCTTTTGAGATGAAAACAGTCATAGTAGTATATCTCCATCTATTATCTTTTCCAAACCTTAGAGTGACTTGGAGGGTTACTCCTTGTTGCATTAGCTTGGCACTTCTCCGTCAAAGACACTTTTTGTTGGAAGCAAATCATCGGAAAAAATTCTTCATATGCCCCAAAGGAGTTTATTGTTTGAAATGATGAAAGAGGCAACACAAAGAAGTTTGGAAAGAGAACAGTTTTCATTTCTCCTTCTGTATGTTTGGAGTGCTGGAAATTTGGAAGTTGTTCGTTACCAAACATGTGTTGAAAGGTTTAACAGGTGGAAGAGATGGAAAACTTTACTTTTCATTTCAGAGAGAAAAAAAAAAAGAAAAGTCAGATCATTTTTTAAGAAACCTGTTAAATTTCCATATTTCCTCCCAGCCATAGATGATAAAGAGATTTTTCCAAAGGAACACATGACCTTTTCTGTGCAAACTTGCTTATTCCTAGTAAAAACTGGAGAGCAAGATCTTGCTTTGTATCTAATCACCTGTGATTAGATTGTATCAACCTGTTAAATCTTAATGACTAAAATTGTCAAGAACAGATTTGTTTTGTATTTTAAGTTCATGACACTAAAATTAGTCTTGACAAAATTCTCTTACTACAGCTGAATTAAATGAACAGAAGTTATATGGCCTAATTCCTTGTGAGGAACATACTATGGTTGTGGAGCATTCAGAATCTGTGGTTTTCCTTGTATATCAGTAATGTTTCTTAAGAATCTATTGTTTATGTGGGTGTCCTGTGCATCTATAAAGGACTTTTTGAGACTTCTACTATTTTTCCTTTACAGTTGGAAGACTTATGTTTGTATTCTAAATCGAACTTGCTGGTCTATTTGATGCCATATATTGTGAAGTATGAACTTCACTAGATTGCCTGGAACTCTGGATGACATTTGTCTCTGATGTTTATGTCAGGCAGACCATGTGTTGTTTCTGATATATTGAAAGATCTGGTTGGAGCTGCTCTCCCTCTCGCCGACAATCAACAACGATCACTGGAACTTAATGAACTGTCACAGTTTCTCCAGGTTGGTGTCGAAGAATCTTCTCTGCGACAGGCACTTAGTAATCTGATAGAGGGGGCTTTGTTGCGCACATGCATAGGCGGGAAAGTTCAAATATATGCAACTGGAGCACCTGCTGGTGGTGCCCTGGTCATAATTGATGATGACGGGCCTGACATGCATTACATGGTAAATATCAACTTGCTTATTCAATTCTTCTTCCATTGGAGCACTTTGAATGGTTCCTTTTTGTGCATCAGAGGATTTCATGTACGGATAAACTGTTAGTTCATAAACCAGCAATAGATGTCTGTATGTGACTTCTATGTCTCTGACATAGCAGAGACCAAATCATATGCATTTAGGCATTGATGAATGAGTATAAAGAGTTAATATTCAGTCATGAATGGTATCATGTTGTTGTTTGATAGAATGAGTTTTATTTATTATGTGAAAATATTTTGTTTGGCTGGGTTGCCAGTCACAATACATGGCCTGTGAGATATTTGCTATTGCAATTTGGTCTTCCATAATAAATCATTTTCCAAAAAATAAATATTTTTTATTTATATCAGAGACCAAATTATGCTTTTAGGCATTGATGGATTAGTATAAAGAGTTAATATTCAGTCTTGAATGGTATCATATTTTTGTTTGATAGAATGAGTTTTATTTATTATGTGAAAATATTTTGTTTGGCTGGGTTGCCAGTCACAATACATGGCCTGTGAGATATTTGCTATTGCAATTTGGTCTTCCATAATAAATCATTTTCCAAAAACTATTTCTTGTTTATAGCATGCATTGCTTCTTACTATGCTTGTGTTCCTATCATCCAAAACTTATGGCATGAGAAGGCTTATTCATCTGTAGAGACTATTCGTATTCATGTCTAGTTGCTATCTTATTCAATACAAATGTATGTTTACCCGTCTGATTATAATTGAGTTGATTCTGTTCGCATCTGGCACCTACATATAATCTAAAACTTGATCAGCTCATCATATCCTCACCGCTGCATTTCTTGCAGACTCAAATGCGCTCTCTCACACCATTTGGAGTGGATCTCTTTGCAGATGGCATGGTGGAAGACAACATGACATGGAATTTTGTTGCAGGGCTGACCATTGCTCGTGAGATCCTAGAGAGCTATGGGTGTGTCATCCGTGTCATTTCGCCCCGGGCCTTGGATGCTGCCTTTGGTACCGGGGGGACGCGTATTGAACTGTGGTTCCCTGCTCTGCCGTCTGATTCATCCGATGCAGCCGGAGAGGTGTAGCAAATTCCGGTACCCCATTGTTCATGCCATCTTGGTTTTTCCAAGAGCAAGGGTCGTAGAATTGGTTTCATGAGAACACGTTGGTTAGTGTTGCTGATAACTCACTTTCTTGTATCTTGTTTTTCTACTTGCTCATCATTGATATGAGATGCACGATTACAAACGGTGAATAGACTCGACATAAAAAAAAGGACTTGTTTGAGATAGTGACTCCCCAATTCCTAAACAATGTAGGAGTAAAATTGAATCCACGACACAAGTTAGCCTGGTATTTTACACATATGAATAGGTTTTATCTATAAAGGAAAATGGATAGGTTGTTTTGATGTCAATTAAATTTGCATATTTGAATATTTCAAGTCACGCAGTCATTGAACAATGACAACTTTGTTAGGTCCATTTGTTTAAATAGTTTGTGGAAATTCGCCGATGTTTATTATGATGTCATATTAGCTACCTATCAGGGTCAACATACCAATGTCTCTTTGAGGATTAAAGTACATTCAAATATATTTCTCAACATTAATCTTCATGTTGGATCAATAGTTTATGTCTTAAATTCTCCATTCGACAAACATAAACTCTATTCCCTTTGAGATAGACAAATCCCTCGTAGATCCAAAATCATCGTGTCGTGTCCTCTTTGATTAATTTCCTCATTGTTACTACTTGGGGATCATTGTATAGTCCATCTTTGATCCTTGAAAGGCAATTGGAGTGCAACTGATTTGTTTAGCCTTCGCATTTCAACTGCATGACATTGGTTAGTTTCACTTTTCGACTCAATGTATCAATCATGACATTTGCTCTTTCGGACTTGCACCTCATTATCATATCAAACTCAACTAGAAAGTCTTGTCACTGGGCTTGCTTTAGAGAGAGTTTCTTTTGAATTTGAAAGTAACTCAATACAATGTTGTTTGTTCTTAGTACAAATCATGATCCGAGAAGGTAGTGCCGCCAAACTCATAAATAGTGGACCACTGCTGTCATCTCCTTCTTGTGCACCGTAGTGATTTAAAAAGACGCAAGGGCGAGGCGAGGAGAGGCCCGAGCACCTCACTTCATTTCCAAGCGACGCACTTCAAAGAGGCCTCGCTTGGGCACTCGCCCGAGCCCAGGCATCGGGCGCTTCGGGCGAGTGCCTGGGTTAAACCAGGTGACTGAACCAACGTTTGAGGTCTGGTTCGGTCTCCGGTGCTTTAGTTGGTTCAATCGAACCAACTAAAGCATCGATATCAGTGTGACTTCCCCAACCCATACCCTGCTCGTTGTTCACGCTATTGCCACCGCTGCCGCTCCTGTTGTCGTTGTTACCGTTGCCATTATCTCCGCTCGTCGCTTCCGCTCTCGCTCCCGTCGTTGCTGTCGTTGCTTGCTGCTACCATTGCCACTATCTCCGCTCGTCGCTCTCGCTCCCGTTGCTCGCTGCTGCCTGTGTCATTGTCACCGCTTGACGCTTCCACTGTTGCTGTTGCTGCTCGCTGTTGCCACTCCTGCTCTTCTCAATCAACACCCTCAGTCTTCCGACTCTTCCCTTACACTCTTCTCCTCTTTCGATAATATACTGTTAACTATATACTAATAATAGTATTTATATTTATTAGATTAATTTAATAGTATATTTTTATTTAAAAATTTAAATAATTATATTTATTAATTATATTATATATTTTTATATTTTAGCGTCTCACTTCGCTCAGGCGAGCGCCTAGCGCCTCGGGCATTTTTGGACTGTAGCGCCTTTTGGCGCCTAGCGCTTTTTAAATCACTGGTGCACCGTATACCATCATTCGGTTTCGTTGAGCTAGCAGCTCTCATAGGCAATCAGGTGACCCTCCTACATAAGTACTCCATCAGTAACAGAGTCTGAAGCATCCGTAGGGACTTCGAAAGGCTTCTCAGAGTTTGATAATTTGAGTATCGACTCTTCCAACACATCAACTTTTAGATCTTGGAATGCACTTTGTATTTATCTTACCATCGCCAAGGCTACTCCTTCAGCAACTTCGTCAGTGGAGCTATATGCTTTGAATACCCAGCTATAAAATACTGATAATAGTTGACAAAATCAAGGAAGGATCTTAGCTTCGGTATCTTCTTTGGTGTTCATCACTCCACCACAACTTGTACCTTTGATTTATTTATCCGAATGGAACCTTCATAGATTCAGTACCCTAAGAACAAAATCTCTGTTTGAGCAAAGTAATATTTCTCCCTTTTATGAACAAAGTGTTCTCCCCGAGAACCTTGAAAATTTTTCGAAGGTACTCGATATGCTCCTCAAGCGTTTGGTTATAAATGACAATATTGTCCGAGTAGACAACCACAAACTTATTCATATACTCCTTGAATAGTTGATTCATGATAGTGTAGAATGTGGCCAGAGTGTTGATTAAGTCGAAAGGCATCACCAAGAACTCAAACGCTCCATACCTAGTTACACAGGTAATCTTCGCTTCATTGCCTTCAGTAATGTGCACTTATCAATAGCTCGATTAAAGGTCGAGTTTAGAGAAATATTTTACTTTGCCCAATTGGTCGAACAAGTACATGATGAGCGAGATTGAATACTTATTCTTCACCATCACCTTCTTTAGGGCTTGATTGTCAATGCATAATTAGAAGCTCTCATCTTGTTTCTTTTGGAAGAGGATTGGAGCGCTCCAAATGATGCTTTAAAACTACAAATGAGACCATCGTTTAGTAGTTAATTTAATTGCTTCTTGAGCTTTACCCAACTCTGGAGGGGCCTTACGATATGATGGTCTCACTAGAGGCTTCACTTCGGGCTCCAACTTGATGTAATGGTCTATACCTCTGTGTGGCAGTAGAGTTTTCGGCAACTCGAATGGCATGACGTTTATGAATTCATTCAAAACATTCATTGCCATAACAAGTTCAATGATGGCCTCAACGTCAAGTGGCTCTAGCTTTACGACCATAAAAGTTAATTCACCTGTCTGTACCCCCTTCTTCAATTGTAATGCCGATAATTATTATGGGTCCTTGGTTCCTCCTCTATAAACTAAAACCGCGCAAGGGTTGTCACCTCTCATAAGGCATAGGGAGTTTAGGAACGACATTGGCACCAACTTCGCCATGTGCATGAACTCCATTCTGAGACTCACTTGGAAGTCATCTAATGGCACCACCATCATATTTGTGCTTCCACTCCATATCTTGATCTTGATAGATACCCCTTTTGTCAACCCGAAAATCTGTTTAACCTTCGAGATCACAACTTTCATCCAACTCGGGCTCTTCTCTAGGTTCAGCCCAAGTTGCCTTGCTTCTCAATTGATAATGAAATTATGGGTAGCGCTCATGTCCACCATCGCACGATTATTTAGCCATTTAGCTTAATGTCTATATACATCAGCTCACTACTCTCTGCTTTCTGTGGCTTCATATTCATGTTTTCCCTCACTTGATATTGTAACGTATTCAACAAACGCATTGCTCCCATCCGAGATTCTTACAACTCCTTATTGTCGTTGCTAAATTCTAAACTACTTGAACTAAAGGCAACGATCGATCTTGGGGGGTGGATTAATACTTTCAAGGTATTAAGTGCTTACTTTTGTAGGCACTCCCTCATCATGTGCGATCCTCTGCACAAGAAGCATTCGTCAGGTTTTGGGGTTTTGTCTTTTGAGCTTAGCTCTTTGTGGAAACTCCTTTTCTTTTGTTCACCCTCGGACTCCTTCCGTCGAAAATATTTGGTGGGCGATTTCCTAAGATTGTTTCTTCTTCCCCAAATCCTCCGAGGAAACAAAGTCAGTAAGCCTTTTTGCAGCTACAATTGTCCCGATCACATTGGTAATATTTCTTCGATGCAATTTCTATTGTGCCCACGACTTCAGACCATCGAGGAAGCTGAACAGCTTGTCCTTCTAGGACATCTCTTGTATATATAACATCAATGTAAAAAATTGCTTCACATAGTCCCGAATTTAAGTATTTGGGTAGAGTTGTCTCAGCTTCCTTCTTACGATGAACTCTGTGTTCTCAGGTAGAAACTAAGTTCTCAACTGTCACGACAAGTCCTCCTTTATGTTCACTCGACACCAACCTTGTTGAATCTCTTCCCATTATATTTGTCACCAAAGTTTTGCGTTCTCATCTAGATACATATTGTTATTAAAACTTTGACTTCTTTAGAATTGGGTCTCATAGCTCTGAATTATTATTCCATGTCAAACTGAATTATTGAAAGCTCCTTCGCATCCCTGGCACCACCATAGCAACGCGACTCAAGTGCCCTTAAGTTCTAGGGTAGAACAATGCAGGTGTTGCTCCCTCTCACATTAAGAGCCCTTATGAGCAATATAACCCTGGACGTGAGTTCCGCCACGACTTTGTTTAGATATTATATGGATTTTTCGGTGTCTTCCATCAATCGATTAACTAGGGACTCAACCTTATCAATTATGAGATTCAACTTCTTTTTACAAGTTCTCTACCCCAAGAAGCCTTCGTTGGCTTTAATAAAGTTCCTCCAAACTTGCTTCAAAAATGTCAAGGCGGGTTTCCGTATACGTAAGCCTCTCCTTATGACTTTTTTTCTTGGTTGGTGCTCTAGATTATGCCTCCTTCGCTTGTAGAGAATAGTTGACTTCTCGCTCGTCTTATTCACTATCACGCTCCTCTTAAGCGACTCCAATAGCTTGAGAGTGAGTTTGCACCTACAACCTACCTATAACTGCTTGGGGTAATGGTTTGGCTTATCCCATCTTGCTCGATTCGCCACGATGCTTCACTATGACGAGATTATAAATTTTTTCATGGTTTACTCTAATTACTTACTTCCTCTGATATCATAATGTCATAAATTTAACTGAAATTGTTGAAGTCCTGAGACACTCTTGTGTTAATATCACAAACTTAACTGAAATTACTTAAGTCATAAAGCACTCTTATGTCAATATTATGGACTTAGCTAGAATTGCCTAAATCATGAAACACTCTTGTACCAATATGTCAAACTTAGTTGGGATTGCCTAAGTTATAAAGCTCCTTATATTATTTATTCGTAAAGGGTCAACTTAATTACAATCATGTTTAGGTCCTATAAGGCATATAAAAAAAGTAAATTAATTAGTTCGAAAACAAATTATGAACAAAATATCAATATCTTGTAAAAAGAACATCTTTGCAAACAATTCAACCACTCGATGTGTCGGAGAGAAAGAAGAGAATAAATAAATAAAAATTTTAGAAGGTAAATGAATAATTATAAGTTCGAAAATGACTGTTCATCATGTGTCGGGTGCAATAGTAAGTTTTCGTATACTTAACATGCTAACTTGTAAAATCCAATCGCTAGATATCACTCGGGAGACTTCCAAGACAGTAAGATGACCAACGTTTTGTATCATAACATAACCTTCAAAAAATAAGTAAGTTTTACAAGAGTGATCGCTATGCACATTTTTATCATTTTTATACACATTAATATTCTCTAGCCGAACATTTGACCTATTAATAAAGGGGTAATTACCTAATTCTACCTAGATCTCTATTTCTATTCTTGCTTAATTCTCGTAAATTAAAATCCAGAAAATAAATAAAATAAAAATCTCCTGACTAAAACCCTAAAACACAACCCTCACTCGTTCTGGCAAACACTTCGTCTTCCCAACCGATTCACCACGTCGAGTGGCCGAGGCCAAACTCCAACGAACGAACACGATGCTCTGCTCTTCATTTCGCCTCCGTCTCCCCTCCCTAACCTCCTCCTGCTCCTCGCTCCTCCGCTTTAGAACCAGCCCTACCCAACCTCCGCTTCCGTCCCTTTTCTTCACCTACGCCACCACCACCGCCTCCCCTGTCTCCGACGACGACGACGTCGCCGCCGCCGCCGACCACCTCCCCTTCCCCTCCCAGGAGTCCGTCCTCTACGTCCTCAAGAAGTTCGACAAGAAGCCGCAGCAGGCCCTGTCCTTTTTCCGCCGCGTCACAGCTCGGCCCGGCTTTGCCCCCGGCCCCCCAGCCTACAACCTCATGCTCCGCATCCTCGGCCGCCCCGATCACCTCACCGACTTCTGGGCTTTCCTCAGGTCCATGCACGAAGCCGGCCACAACGTCGACCAAGGCACCTACCTCACCGTCCTCTCCGACTTCAAAAGGCACAAGCTGGCCGCCGAGTCCGCCGCGCTCGCCCAGTTCTACTCCAGGACTGCCCAGCATGCCACCTCTGCGGCGGCCGTCTCCGCCGCGGCGAGAACCATTCTCGACTCCGACGACTGGAACGAAGGCGTGGAGAAGAAATTGGAGCTCCCGTTGACGGAGGTCGCGGTGGCTGGAGTCCTCCGGGAGGTACGCGCGCGCCCGGCGCAGGCCCTGGCCTTCTTCCGGTGGGCCGGAGGGAGGCCGGGGTACGACCACGGGTCCGTCGCGTACAACGCCCTGGCCCGTGTTCTCGCCCAGGAGGACTCGATGGGGCAGTTCTGGGACTTGATTCAGGAGATGAAGGAGAAGGGTCACGAGATGGACATCGACACCTACATCAAGGTGTCGAGGCATCTCCTCAAGAGCAGAATGATGAAGGAGGCCGTGGAGCTGTACGAGCTTATGATGGACGGGCCGTACAAGCCGGCGATCCAGGACTGCGGCATGCTCCTGAGGCAGATCGCGCTGTACGACGCCCCGGATCTCGATTTGGTGTTCAGGGTCGTGAGGAAGTACGAGGCGGCCGGGTACTCCTTGTCCAAGGTGGTCTATGATGGGATCCATCGGTCCCTCACCAGCAACGGCAAGTTTGACGAGGCCGAAGAGATCCTGAAGAAGATGAGGCTCGAAGGCTATGAGCCGGATAACATCACTTACAGCCAGTTGGTGTATGGGCTCTGTAAGGCCAAGAGATTGGACGACGCCTGCAAGGTGTTCGATGAAATGGAAGCGGCCGGTTGTACCCCTGATCTCAAGACCTGGACAGTTCTGATACAAGGGCACTGCACCGCAGGGGAGGTTGATAAAGCCCTGGAGTTGTTGACGAAGATGATCGAGAAAAACTGTGAGGCAGATGGGGATGTTTTGGATGTCTTGGTGAAAGGCCTGTGCAGCAATAACAGGGCGGATGCCGGCTGTACACTGTTCCATGAGATGGTGGAGAAGGTGCATGTAAAGCCATGGCAAGCGACCTACAAGCATTTGATTCAAGAATTGCTGAAATCAGGAATGCTGGAAGAGGCATTGAAGCTTCTTAGTTCCATGAAGATCCATAAATTTCCACCTTATGCAGATCCTTTCCCTTCCTACATAGCCAAGTGTGGGACAACTGTGGATGCTGAAGAGTTCTTGAAAGCCTTGACGGTGAACAACTATCCATCACCTGCAGCTTACTTGCATGTGTTCCAGTCCCTCTTCAAAGAAGGTAGGTACTCTGAGGCTCAAGATCTACTATACAAATGCCCTCATCATATTCGCAAGAATGTGGACATCTCCAAACTCTTTGGTTCAATTAAATCTGAGAAAGCTTCTTAATTCCAGTGCTCCCAGCGCACAACATGCCCTTGTTGTGATCAATGTAGCCATTGCATTGTCTTTATCCTCTATGATCTGTGTACTTATTAGGGAGGCTTCATTCTCAAGGTCATCAAACACCTTCATGCAATGGTGTCAGTAGCTGCTTGTTGTTTTGTCTGTTTTGGTTTCTTTCTTTCCTATTTTTTCTCCAACAATTTACTTACTTCTCTGAGCTTTTCTTTCCAAGTATGATGCACTTCTTGAAGATATTTTTTATGTTGAGGGATCTGAAGTGAATTTGAGTTGATGTAAAATGTTTACTACCAGAACAAAATAATGTGTTAAAAAATTGTTCTGCTTAGGAAGTCAAGAGTCTTAAAACATACAAAGCAGTCAAGTTTCAAGTGTTGTAATAAACTTTTGATAATTTGTTAAGCAATAGATCCTCAAAATTATTAGTTTGTTTTCATAAGTAAATTTTTGCCTCAAGATAGTTTACTAGATTCATTGGGTGTTGGAAACTTGTACCTTTTTTGTTTATGATGATACCCACTCACCCAAACAATTGAAAGATAATTTAGTTGGCTGAAAGAAAAAGATACCTAAGTGCAGTTTATAATCATGCGACCAGAGATCAGTACTAAGATTCCTAGCACTTAGGTTGGTAATCTATAAGAAAAAATTGTAAAAACTGTTCATCTTAATAGCAGAAATGATCTGTTGCAAGACAACAAAATAAAGCCTTCTAAATACTTCCTGGACAAACAAGGGCGTTGTTTATGACCAGTGTGTAGTTGAAATCATGTTACCAGAACCAAATTCAAGATATTTATGTTAGATGTCAGCTAAGAGACCAAAGGCACCCAAGGGTTCATAACAGTAAACAGAGATAAACCCAACTTTACCTAAAGACCCAACAAGTAAAGGGCAGACCAATAGTTTTAAACCTTGCTGGTACCAGATCAAGAAAAGTATTCCATACTTCAAAGTGTGATTATAAATTTGCAATTAATGTGCCTCGCTTGGCCAAACAGAAAGCCTGATCCCATAACTTTTGATTCCACTATTCCAAAATTGATCACCATATAACTCAAACTAATGAAAATAACCTAATGAAAATCTCATAGCAATATGCATGGTATTACGTAAATTGAAGTTGAGAAAAATACCTGAAGATATGTGACGATGCCAGCTTACATAAGCTCTTGTAGGCATGACCTCAATATTTCAAGTCGTACTTCGAGTGTCGGGGTTCTCACATGACCCTTGGATGTCTCCTTAGACAACAAAAGCAATATGTGCAACCTAAACGAAAGTTGAGCTTGTATATTTTGATCACAGAAGCCACCATATATTTCACATTGAACCAAAACATTGAAGAAAAGCCCAATTTAAACCATAGTGAGCACAACTTGAGCTAGCAAAAGTGAAAAATAGCAATAAGAGAAGGATGAATTATTTATCTTAGCACGAGGTAACTGATATGTGACATTGTCAAGTTAGATAGTGACAAACTCTCACTACCTAGCTGATTATGCAATTGATTTCTCCATTGTCAAGCATAAATCAGCAAAAACTTTTCCCGAATAATTAACGACACATTGTCATTCATTACCCTGACGTTAAAATTAATAAGATTCCTGTCTTATCTATTGGCTTCCATAATTAATGCACGCTAGTGCGATTGTTGAGTCAACACCTTCACATCCCAAACCAGGGTGGGGATACATGTAAACGGCTAGATACATGGCCACATGATTCTGAACTAGATCAGCACCATTGCAAATGATTGTGAACTATCAGGAACGACATTGCAAATGATTGCTTACCAGAATTTCCTTTTTGTTCAGGAAAATTTTACCTTCAATAATGAAGCGCAAATGAGCACAATATTCCTTGTATCAAGCATGTCTGGACAGAGTTTTCAGAACTCTGTTCATATTGAATCATCCATTGATTTTATCTGTAAGCAACAAGTGACACATGTCACTCTTTTCATCTCCAATGCATGTTTAAGCGGAATCTAGAAACGTAAAGTCTTTTGCAAAGAGTTCTAAATGCATCTTGAAAAATAACATAAACAACAGAGACCATTAATTATCCACTCTTCCTCAAAGAGGACTTCTCTTCACTTTCTTTTTCTGGTAAATACTCTTCAAATTGTTGAAATTGTTCAGCATATCTTTAACAAGGACTCGATTCATTTAATTTATATATCATGGTCATTCATACAGAGACTTGCCCTATAAAATCAAGTTTTTATGCCCTAATGGCACTGTGCCATGTAGCACATCAGCGTATCTCAATACCAGGCAGCTAATCTCTCACTTCCCTCGTAACTCCTAGATCAGTTTGAAGGGTGTTCATGGTTATGACCCAATCCCGATAGTTCGTGATCTACCATTTTGCCTCCGTCTGCATCGAGGTTCCGTATAAAACTTCTCGACGCTCGCAATTCTAATTCCCTTGCGGTCTTCCTTATCACTGTTCGTCAGTGTGTCAAAGGGCAGGGGAATCCACCGGGAAAAGGTATACACACTATACTCCTACCGTCACACATCTCAAAAGCCACAAGCATTCGCGTTCAATTGCTTTGGGATTTCGCGGGGAAACAAGGGAGGCGGAGAAAGAGACGAACCTTTCAACGGCGGTGCGTATGTTCCCCGCGGCGGCAGCTGTTGCGATCGAAGGTTTTAGCAGACTCAACTACAAACACAAAGACAAATCGATCGATACAAATAGGACGCGAGAACTCAAAAAAAATGAGGAAGAAGAGTTGGGCCACCGGAAAAGATGACCTCATCATCTGCGGTGGCGAAGGTGAGGGGTGGTCTGCGACGCCATCAATGTGGCCGCGAAATGGCTTCCTCTCGCCTCCGTGGGAGTACTTGAGATGAAGAAGGGAGCCAGAGAGAGCGCGAGGGCCGAAACGGAGAACCCCAATTCGAATGCTTTCACGAGGGAACAAACCCCCAATTTAAAGAAATCGTTTTACGCGCGCGTATTTGAGATCTGAAACCCTTCAAAAGAAACTTCTAAACAATTATTTTGATACGTAAAAAGATGAATCAGTTCTTTAGACTGGAAAAATCGTAAAGCGGTTTTTGAATTGGTTCGATTCTGTTGCAACGTCAACTGTATTATAAAACCGATCTGAACTGGCAAACAAATCATTTCTTTTTTTTTTTGGGAAATCATGAATTTTTTAAATTTTGCCATTGGGATGCATAAAAAATTAAATATTTAATTAAATTTATAATATTTCAATTTTATTTATGATTTCTATTAAGATGGAAAGAAAAAAAAGAGAAATATTTGTACTTTCAGATCCCTTAGTAAAACAATGCATGAAGTTTATTCGATGAAAGACCGGATTTGCTCACTTTTATTTTTGCTAAACTAAAATATGAGGTAAAAAATTAAACTCGGTTTAAGCATCCAAATCAATCCTTAAGGTTGCCTGATTCTTCTTTTCCTACATCTCTAAAACATGATCTCAGTATTAAAGCACCAATTAATTCAGTCCAAAAAAAAAATTAATGGCTCAGTTTTTTTTTTTTTTTTGATAGAATGATTGCTAGTTGACTTAATTCAGTCCAAAATTAATGTCTAATCACTATAGGTAGATATTCCTGTAAAATCCATCAATAATCAGAGCAAAAATTGAAAGCAAAACGAAAGATATATCCATCATATGATCTGCCCAAAAGAGTTGAATGCAGAAGCCAAAAAAGGATGATGATGCTGTAATTGACCAGTTCACTGAGGTGTTTGCTCCCCCACACCCTGTCCATGATTCAATGGGCATCATATCTGCATGAGTGATGCAGTGTCATCTTACTATAATTTTCATTTGAATAAATCATGTTAGTTTAATTTCCTAGATCGGTCGAGTAGAATAAGATGAAAACAAAATGAGAGAAAAATGAAACAAATCAAAATTTTGATTTTGATTGAAGAACAACCTGCAAGAACAGGAGGAATCTGATCAGCTGGAATATGGGGGGCCAAATAGGAACCTCTGCTGATGCTTTTCCCACTGCACATGCTGGAGATTTGACAGGCACTTGTGGTCTGCTGTCTGCTATCACAAAGAATCAAGAAGTAAAGCAAGAATGGGGCATCCATGGAGCTGGTCCTGAGATTAGACCTGCTGAGACTCGGAAAAAGATCACTCCACTATGTCAGTCATATTACTTTGAGTAATTTGATGAAAGTTTCATGTTTCTTTCTAGGTCAAGACACAGATCACAGAAAGTCTATCAAGAAGGAAAGCAAGCGTGGGGCATCCATAGTGCTGGTCTTGACATTAGACCTGCTTAGACTCAACAAGAGATCACTTCACACTGTCAGTCATATTACATGAGTAATCTGATGAAAGTTTCATGTTGCTTTCTACTTCAAGACTACTGCTCACTGAAAGACTTATAATTCCTCTTGTTAGGTTCAGAATTCATAAGAAAAAGTAATATTTGTCATTTTAGTGCATTAAGCTAGTAGCTTGTTAACCAAATGCAAGTCTCATAGGAAAAGGACTACCTGGCAAGTTGCAAGCCCTTATTCCATCACTTATTCTCCAAACAAACATCTATCAATATCCCAATAATTCTATAAATGTATCAAGGAAGAAGAAACTCTTGGATACAGTTCTTTTCCAGAGGAGGATAGCTCTGATGATAAACTGGTGTAGGACTTTGGGTATTATCTTATTTTATGAGAAAAACTTAATAAGGGTAAAAAGAGAAATAAAGAAGATCCAAATTATGTAACTGACATTTAATTGCATAACAAATAAAGACACTTCTGTGGTATGGAATACTTATAACAAGACTTGCTGCTGTCAGAATCCATCATTTAATTCAAGAAAACATGCTGCAAACTTGGACTTAGACTTGAAATTGCCAAACCAATATAAATGGCCAAACATACTGCAAATATGCCTCATTCTATTCAGTGATTCAGCCTCTAAGAACAGAAATGGCCACCTATTTAATGATTCAGCCTCCGAGAACAGAACTGAAATGCTTTTATGGAGCTCTAGTAAATCACTTGCAATTTATTCAAAGACTGACAAAGTCTTGTAGCCGATGTTTTTCCTACAATTCTGATCTCCAGTCCAATATGTAACACAGGTTTGCCATTTATCCAACTGTTCTCCAGGATTTCAGATCATATATTTATCTAGAGTATTTTCATTTGAAAAGACCAACATGGAGGTCTGTTATAAAGTGTTGTCACTGATCTACATGTTAAAAAAATAAAAAGAAAAATTGCAACAAGTAACTAATGAAGTCAGATGAATGCCAGGAATAATGAAGTGATACAATAATTTAACAAGGTCCCATGACAAGAAAAGCTGGCTCAACCAGAAGCTTGTTCCTTACAGCCGTAATAACAGTGTAGCCCCAAATAGTTACCACATCTTATCACACAATTCTTAGAAGCATAGCCAGGAAAGAATCTCTAACACAACATTCAAGTATCCAAACAACTCATAAGAACAGATAAATATTAAAAGATCTGCAGATTACATATATAAGTATGCTATCAAGAAATATAATATGGTTCACAAAATGCAGAAAGAAAATTAGTATATAGAGCTCTCAACTGCTTTAAAAAGGTGCTAATATTATGTCACAAGTACTTTGGCACAAAACAGAAAAGTTCATTAGAGCTGGAGCTACCTACTGACTAGTATGAGAACTGATCTCGATTCCCTGTGTTGAAGATGAGAAGCAAATATATTTTCATCAAAAGTGGTACAAAAGTAAAGAGGAAGATGAAAAACTGAAAAAGAAAAGAAATTTGTTAAAAGCATTAGAAAAGAACAAATTGAAACATTAGATTCAGAAATATCAGGACCTAGATAGAGATGAACGGTAGAAGAAAATACAAGACCTGGACTCCAAATAATTTAGAGGGTTCTGACAATTTCTTGCATTAGAATGCTCGTGACATGTCCTCCAAAAACAGCACACAGAATAAATATTATAGGTAAAGTTTTCATGAGTTGGAATTGGTGATTTTCTCTTAAGTACCTTCATGCATCTTGTGATCTTCTAAACACTAGCAAAGTTTCAATAACTGCTACGGATAATTGCACTAATATACTTAAGGCTGGATTTATTAAGCTTCTGCTGATGCATGATTAATCAGCACAAACCGAGGAAACAATGATACCAAATGGAGAACTCAACCAAATCATATATTACAAGCACAAAATCTATAGAGCATCTAGCCCATTCCGTAGAAGAATACATGAATAAATCAGTCTCAACAGAAAATGAATCCCAGAGATAGAACAATTGGGAACCTCACCCATTTTTGAGCCTACAACAATGAGGTGTCATATCACATACCATGGTGGAAGGAACAAATGAACAATCTCCGAAGGTAGTCAAAAGTCCACTGAGCCCACTAGTAGGCCCCAGGCACGCATGTGGAAGCTATCAGCTCTTTAAAGTATCATCGCACATTAACACAAGAACTATCCATGCCTGCGCTCTTTTTCAAAGGAACCATTCACCTATTCCAGATACTCATCTCCATTATGAGACTACAGTTACCAGTTTATCATCAAGACTTTTCCTGTAACCCCCAATCAATATGAAAAGCCACTAATTTACTCAGCCACTTTCTCGCTTGCAGTTCCCTGGGAGAAGGTATCTGTACCGGTCAGCATTCTGAATTAGATAACTTGGAAGATTCACTGCAGAGTAAGAACTAGGAATTGGTCCCAACTTGGCAATGATTTTCTGGAATGTGTACTCCTCAGGAAGCATGTCAAACAGGTCTGCTCCATGGCATATGACATCTTGAATTCTGGAAGGACTCAAGTAATAGGAAAATCTGATGCGATCGACGTGGCTGTAAGCTTTCATTTTGAATATAAACTCGCTAATATGCCGGAAGCAGAAGCTGCAGTGCCATCCAGAATCAGCTAACAGGTCGTCAGTCTGACGAAAATGGGCATATCTGGTCTTGCCATCTCGATATCGGTGAATCGAAGCCCTCCAGCTATCATCATCAACATAGAACTCAAAGGAGTAGAGGTAGTTCCGCAGCTGGAGATGAATCATTTCTGGAATATCATCACACCACCTAAGCAGGTTGATTGTATGGCCACTGGGGATCTCATCAACATCAGACATGATCAACAGGTCATCATCGCTGATGCCAGCGATCCTGATAAGCTGATCTAGTGCCACTCGTTGGTAGGACTCCTCGACAAAAGGATTCTCACCTTTCATGAATCTCCCCCCAACAGTCCCATAAGTCAACCGTGACTCCACAAACTTGAAGCGGCTTCGGTTGCTCGCAAAGAAAAGGGGCTTCTTCAAGCCAGTGAATGTCGAATTGGACTCAAGCAGGATGAACTCCGAGACGTACGGGCTGAGCTCATTCCACCGGACTTCGAGAATGTCAAGCTCATTGCTGAACAAGACGGCATCAAAGACGCGCCTAGGAATCTCTCGAGTTCCCCATCCGTGGAGCTTGCACAGGTTCTCCATGGAGACGTTCTCGTGGTGGTAATGGGGTATGGTTCTGAAGGGTTTAGGGGGGGATTCCCACAATGGCCGGAGGAAGTAGGTGATCTTCTGGCCATGGACATGGATAACGAATATGAGGATGGGAACGCCGATCAAGAGAAGTAATAACGCCTTGAAATCGAACCACCGGAGGGCGCATCGGAGCCGCTTAGACATGCTAAGAGCTGCCCTTGAAGCCTGCAACAAGGTCCAAACACAATGTAAGAATAGATCAAAGACAAGAAAGGCTCTAGAATCCCTAGATTTGCCAATATGGGGGCGACAAGCACGAAATCTTAGGTGTTCAGTCGAACATTGTAGGGTTCACAAGGAGAAAACGCGATCGATCGCCACAAATTGCGATCGGAAGCGATGACTACCTCACCGCAGACGTCGTCGCAGATATCATCCGTCTTCTTGGAGCGATAAGGGTACCCGGTCTCCGGCATACTGAAGAAACACCCCCAAAGAAAAAGATCGACCTTTTCCCCAACAAGAACAAATAAAAAAAAACCGTCTTTTTCTCCCCAAAGGCAAGATTTACCCACAGCGACGCTCCCCCGGCGCGGATCGGTTCCCGCAGCCGTCCCACCCGCCCTTGATATCTCTCTCCTCTTCCCCCTTCCTCTATTATTATTCCTCCTCTTTGTCTGCGGCTGTTGGGTAATGTAGTAGTATTACGCTTCCCTAACACTGTACTCAAACCTCTCTAATTATAGCCGTTTGAGCGGTGGGAGTGCTGTGTTCTCTCTCCCCACTTCCAATGCTACGCCAAGGCATCGAGTAGAATTAGTCGCTGAAGGTAGAAGACGGATGCAGGCTTTTTACCGTATTGCATACGGGGGGAACACAACGAGAGAAGAAGCAAAGACGACGACGATGAGCGTAGGTCTCGACCAAAACAAAGCGTGTTGTTATCGTCTGGATTTGTTGGTATGGACTTCAAAGTTCAGAGTTGGCATGTTGATGTCGATGCTCACATTGACCCGTTAAGATTTGGTAGGTTTCTTCTTATCTACTGTAACTGACTCCTCTTCTGAATCATTGACTAGCACAATTATCAAAGCATATTATGTATATAGATGAAATATTGTATGACAATTAGAGTAAGTTTATCTTTCACAGACCAAATCTATAATGAATTGGCCCCAAAACCATGTGGAAGTGTTCAATGTTGATGAGATCATATCACCCTAACCTTGGACTTGATGCCCAAAATTCCTCTTTCCTCACCCCTAAGAAATCAACTAAGTTGTCTTGCATTCATAAAGATACAATGAAAGTGCCCACCAAGTCCCACGTCCAACCATGAAGTCCACTATCTAAAATAATGATGCGTAGGAATATTCTTAGTCTCTGATGATAACTATGCATTGATGTCATACTTCCAATTCCAATCATAATTTCCCCATCAGTCATTTATCATGAACTTCCATGAACTTTTGCTAATCGCTAATGATGTTAATTCCATAACTTAAGTTAAAAATAAAAGCAATAAATATATTAAAAGACCATAATTTAATGACTGTTGATTTGAATTAAGCTTCAATCAACAATGAATTTATAGTTACTAACAGAGGCTAACTGCAATAATACATATTTTAGGTTCTGAAAATGTGTAAATATGTGTGTGCAAGTTAAATTTAAATACATAGGATAAATATGAAAACCATTAACTTTGAAGGAACATCTATCTATGTATGCAATTAGTTGCTTGTAGCAAGGGCTTGATTGAGTCCAACCATTAATGCTCCTAGGTGGAATTCTACTCACCAAGTCCAAATCGATGGAGTTCCTTGTTTCAGCAAGAACTTGTCAACCATCATTTGGCCTTGAAGTTTGTATCTTCTTGGTAGCAGACATGAACAACAAATTTAAGAATGAGATTGGTATGTCATGCATCAAGTTGAAGCTTTGCAGAGGATTCCAAATACGCAAACTGTCCACTTTACAAACATACATAGTACCCAGTAGATATACCTTTCAAGAGCAGGCAAAAAAAACACTACTAAAAGACATTTAAGTTGAATGTTGACTAGAGAAGATCATATGATGTTCAGGATCCATTAATCAAAATGTAAATACCTTGGTTTTCATGACTTGACTTGACCCAGGTCTTCAGTAGGTAAGTTATCTTTGACCTCCTTTGCAAATTTAATGTGTCCATGTAGGTCTAGGATTTGAATCCTTCCAAATTCATATATATCAATGATCACTTGCACAGTAACTTCTATTCCCTCTCAATGGCTGGACTCGAAGAATTCAAAAGGTTTCAGACCATGATACCATCACCAAGTTGTAGGCCAATAATGACATTTGACATATTGCAATCACTACAGTGTCTATAAGAAAAGATTGCAAAGCCAAAACATCCTCCATGATTTATGATCCTTGATATATAGAAGTTACAATGCATCCTACTGTCTTGCAACAACAACTAAAGTTGCTTGAATTTAAACAGTGTCTTGCAACAACAACAACAACCAGCATCTGTCCTTACACTGGACCATCCTCTAGCATAGATGTTCTGCAAGCTCTTTCCATGTCCATCCTCTATGCAACTACTAATCCCAAAACCCATTTCCTGCCCATGCTTGACCTAGATTACAATGACTTTTAAGCACAGAGGTTCATGAGAACAGACATTGAGTGATCTGCGGTTTCAGCAAAAATGGTGCACCAACATAAATACAAACAGCCACAAGAAGGAATCAGAAGAAGAACGATTGTTCCTGTTTCTTCCTTGACTAGAATAATCACAATAAACATGTAAGCTTTCTAATGCCAAGATAAAACAACTGGCAAGATACTCCCAAGTCCCAATGGAATTATAGTCTAAACTATAAGTGGCAACTGCAAAGGAGTTCGGTTACCTACTAAAACCTGGTTGGCAAAAGAGGGGTCCACTGCTGCCATTGCCATCAAATGGAACATGGCTTAGTTGCCTCCACGCAATAAAGAAGCTCATTGCAAAGCTCATAGTCTTCCAAGCACCAAGGTCAAACTCTTCATCTGTTACAATCCATACCATCAATACAGCTAATCATCCAACAAGTCAAGTAACTTTGGCCTTATGCCACCTGGAGTTGGGTGTTCAGAATCAGATACCTAAAAAATTTGCAGTCAAATACTATAATGAAGTCTTTTAAGCTAGAAGGCAATGCATTGGATAACATAATTTTGTTGTTAGCTTTCTTGGTTTCCAAAGATTGTCTTATTTGATCAACTACTACAGTAGAGACTAAAAGTGAATATAGATATCAAACATGCAAATCAGTGTAGAGGAACACTCAATCTCAGATAAAACAATTTAAAATGAGATTGAGGGTGAATTGTTAAAATACAATAAAATCTCCAATGCAGCCATTGCGTGCATGAACTCAGGTTTATGTTACACCTTGAGTAACGATTTAACTACCCCTGTATGAGTAATATCAACAGAGTAATAAGATCAGGGGTGTCAAGTTTGATCCAACATGCCAACTTGGTATGAACACAACACAATATTAGCAGGTTTAAATTTGCCTTATAAGGAAATTTCGTACTTGAATGATACATTTGTTCTAGGTCAAAGGGATTTGCAAAATTTTTCCCCTTGAAAAATTCTTGGTGCTTACTTTAGACATCCAAACCTCCATGGGAAGATACCAGGGACAGTTTATGGAAGATATGTTGCTAGGAGTGACTGTAAGAGCCAAAGGAGTTGAATTGTTTGGCTCTGAAAGCAGAAGTATCCTCAAATCAGAGTGTGGTCGATGTGATCTACACGTGGTGATTAGGTAAACTCTGAGTACCTATCTCATTTACAAATTACTAATAAGCATGACTTCTCAAACCATGATAGTTGCATGGCCATCTTAGTTGGATTATTTATGCATTTGTTGGTTCAATTTGTAAGAATAATAAAGATATGGTCAATCATGAAATAACATTATTTCCTAAGTTCATATTATATCTTCAACATAAATTTGCCAAATATGATAGCTTGGTGTGTTTTTCTACTTTTTGAAATCTTCATATTTCATCAATGTTATAGTCTAATGGGATAGCTGATCTATTAATATTTTTTAGCATAAACCATTATGCATAAACTAAAGTTAATGGTAATACATCAATCAGACCCATATAAGCAAATCCAAGTCTTAGCCTACTTTTGATGTGGGACTAAATCGGGGGTGTTACAATCAATGTCTATTCATATCTAAACTGAATATACTGCAAGTATACTATTTGAAATTGAGAAACATGCAGAATTTTAAAACCTTATTATCTATGAAAAAAAAGTCAATTCTATTCTTGTTCTTCCTTGCAACTAGAAAGGCAAGATATAAGTTTCTGAGAAGTTTCTTACAAGAAACCACTACCACAACAGATGTCATCCTCAAAATAACAACTACTCTGTTCTCAATTTCAGAGATAAACTTTATTGCATTATGCCAATCTCCACAAAGATGGAGATTTTTGGCTATACAAATCACAGCCCCAAGACCCATGTTGGTCAAACCAAAAGGGATAGTGAGCCTCTAACTATGATATGACAGCACAACTTCAACTTCCTTGCTCTCATCATTTACATTGTGAAGTGTGAATCTACAGAAGGAACATTAACCAATTGTTTCATCCATACACCTAGTTGGTCCAGATACAACTATATATTCTCTGATATCTAGGATGAGAAGTATCATCCACTCCAAATGTTGTTTAACTCAATCAAGCTAATGCCCTGATCCTTGTTCACTCTTCTCCCTATCTTAGTTTCCTCGGTTTCTCTACATCAGTCCACCTTGATGCATAAAGGTCAGAGAAAATAACATAATATCCAGCAAAGGAATGGTCCGTGTTTAAGATCCTATTTGCAATTCTTTCTCCTATATTAGATCCCCATAGATTTGAGAGGCTCCAAGAAGAGCTCCCTAGATACTGACATTTACTCAATGAGCTCTTCAGCTTCGTGTACCTTCCCTAACAGCCTGAGGATGTCTACCATGCCTGCATAGTGATTCAGCTTTGGCTCTACTCCCTACTTCCTCTTAAAATCCTGAATGGCTACAAGAAGAGATGAGACTTGCAAATGTCGCAGCATTTGACATCACTGCATCGTTTACCATTATCTCAAATATAGAGATGGCATCTCTGGCAAAGCCATGTTATCATCATACAAGCTTAAACATGTATTTGATCGCATTCTACGAGTCCCAAGTCGGCCGTAAGCAAGGAGATCATTCCACAAGGTGGCCTGGTTGGGCTCCAAAAGGAATCCAACGTCTCCGTTGTGGCCACTGTGCGCTTACCCGGAAATCATAGAAGCCGAGAAACCATATCTCTACTAGCCATTTTACCGAATACCTGCCGAGCGCCTAAGACATCGCCGCACTTGGATCACATGTCGACCAGCGCTTCACGCACGAAGAAATCGCTGGCGCATTCGAAGAAAAAGGAGTGTTCGTGGAACAGCTTCCCACGCTTCAGTTGGATACAGCGGAGAAGAGGACACTGAACTCGTCGGGGACGAAGGCCGGAGGAGAGGAGAGCGTGACGGAGGCGGAAGGGTTATCAAGGGCTAATTACTATTAATTATTACTCCTATTTAGACCCTCGTAGCATCACAATTCTTTTACTTCAAAAATTTATACTTAAAATCCTAATAGTTATAAAAGTAAAACAATTTATCTCTTTTTTTCTAATACCATCGGCGATAATAAACCTTGGGCACTCCTTTGTCAATATCTGCCCAAACAACGTGCCCTATCTCGTTAGCTCCAGCTCCATCACCATCACCTCTTCGTCCTCTTGTGTCCACCACTCTGATGAGAGCACTGTCATAGGCATAACCATATTCTAATCCATCTTCGGAGCATCCGTGAGCGTCAACACTGCCACCCCTCTCTCCATTACACCACTCATCCTTCGAAACGAGTCGGCTTGCTCCTCCGTCGCCACCTTTGAGAGCTCCTCATCCTCCGCCTTTGTCCCTCTACAACTTCGACACTTTGATTTACTCTTTGGCTCTAAGATAGATGTTAACGACTCTGTAGAGATCATCAGGGTTAATAGAGTGAACTGGAAGCTGATGACTCCTTCCCGGAGTCTTGCAAAGAAGTTACCATGAAGCATAAGCTACTAATGGAGAAGATAGTGAGATTACTCCCCACTGAAAATGGCTGTGTTACATGTAGTTTTTTGCTCAAACTTCTTAAGGCCGCCAATATACTCCACGCTTTAACATCATCAAAGATGGAATTGGCTAGGCGAATCGAATGACAATTGGAGGAGGCATCTATTAATGCTCTTCGATTCCACTCGACTCAAATTCGAGCGGTATGTTGTATGACGTCGATATAGCGATGGCCACGTTAGAGGAGTTCCTGCTTCAAGGACAGAGCCCAGCAACCAGTCCACCTAAAGAGAAGCTTCGTTGTGAGAGGACGAGGTCTCGGTCTACCGAGAACATGGACTTTGAGGGATAAGAGAACAACCGTAGGTCATCCGATGCCTCCCATAGCTCTAAGCTGAGAGTGGCCAAGCTAATCGATGGTTACATCCAAGAGATTGCCAGAGTCAAGAACTTGCCTATAGAGAAGTTCATTTTTGCTCGTCAATTTCATGTCAATCTAACGATCTTAGAAAAAATAAAATGAATTATTTTATTTTTATAATTATGAAGATTGAGTACGTAATGTCACGTTTTATATCTTTGGTCAATCCAACAAATAAGATTAACAAAAATAAAATAAATTATTTCACTTTTATAATTACAAGGATTCAAATATAAATTTTTTAAATATAAAAATATAATGCCACAAGAGTTATGAGATAATATATAATTAGTCCGTTTATTAATTGATTTATGAGATATTATGTTTATCCAACACGCTTAAATAACATTGGACGCATAAATTATGTTTGGGTTTGAAGCCTAACAACATAACCCTTATCCATCATCGCTGTTTAAGATTCGTGCTAGACACGATGGGCATGGCCGATGTGGCCGTCCATCCCTATCCCAGATTTATTACTAGGCGAATTATTAGTTAGATCTTTAATCGATAATTAATTTTGCAAGCTATTTTAATTAAGTTATATGGTCAAAATTTATTCATTAGTTCTAACATATAAACTCGAATGCACAATTAATGTGCCGATTTGACACATCGGCACAATTAATGAATATATTTATATTCAAAATACATGAATAATAAGTCTTTAATTGAAGCATCAAACAACATTTAGAATGTTCATTATCACAAATAGAAATCAGGTATAATTGAAATTTGTAAGAAATTTGATGACCAATGATGTAGTTTTACACGCTGATTCCCTGCACCAAATAGTGCGTCTTGTAACAGAAAGCAGAAAGCCACTTCCGCCGGTCTCGTTCGCCAGCGATCTCTCCATTGGCTTCCTTCCCAATTCCCTGAAGGAAACGATGGATCCAAACCCTAAGTCCTTTCCCATCCTCTCCTACGTGATGTCAAGGATCGCCTCCTTCAAGGCTCCCCAAGCCGTCGACCACCATGACGTCGAGCAGCCACCTCCGCTCGATCGCCCCATCCGTCGCCACGACGGCGTCGGCGGTGGCGACATCGACCTGGTGGTGGAGCGGCTGCCCCGACTCCAGCACCCAGCCCTCCTCGCGTCCATGGCCTCTGCTGTCACCGAGGTCGCCCAGACCCGCTCCGTCCTCCGCCTCCTCGGCGACCGCCCCGACCACGAGGCCGTCGACGCCGCCCGCGCCCGCGTCGCCGAGATCGACGCCGACCTCTCCCGGGGGCTCGAGGAGATCGTCCGGGCTCCCCGCCCCGAGGGGGTCGACCGGCTTCGGTGGCGGGCGGAGCAGGCGGAGCGGGAGAAGGGGTGCCGGGCGGAGGCGGAGCGGGAGAAGGCCGCGCTGCGGGCCGTGATTCAACTGGACGAGATGCACGAGGCGTACGAGAAGCTGCTGAGGGAAGCCGAGAACAGGCTGGTCAAGATGTATGGATCCGCCGCTGAGGGCGGCGATGTCGGCGACGGTAAGCTGGGTGCTGAGATGGGACAGGAGGAAGGGGAGGAGGTGAATGAGGAGGTGATTGACATCCTGCAAGGAGGGCCAGGGATGTCATTGGAGAGGGTGGACCTCTCAGGCCGCCATCTACGGTATCTTCCGGAGGCGTTCGGGAAGTTGCGAGGCTTGCTGTACCTCAACTTGTCCAACAATCAATTACAGGTCTGTCATCTCCTCCTCTCTAGGTGGTAATTCTCTTGGAAACTTCTTTCTGTGGGTGTAGAGGAGAGAGCATAACCCTGTTTCATGTCTCAATTTGTTCTATTAAACTCCAAATTTGGTGATTCGTAATTTTTTATTAGTGCATCAAGATTGAAGTTCATTATCTTTACTTACTTGCTACATTCAATTTGTAGAAACATCATTGAACCCTCGTCATTGATTCTCTTTCAGTTGCCTTCGCACACATTATTTTATAATATTAAGTTGAATTACTGGACATATTACTTCTTTAACCTTTTTATAGCCCTTTGCATCTTTTGCATAGGTACAGATTATCTATTTGTGGATAAAGTTTGTATAACTGAGAATTATCTGGTACTTGAGAACTTAATCGGAACAATGTAATTTGGAACTTAATCAGGAACGTAATTGGAACTATTTTTGTAAGCCTGAGAATAGCCATTTCAGCCTGAATTGACAAAGTTTCTATGTTTTATTTTTTCACTGCTTTTATATCTGGGTAAGTGGTCCAATTGCTTGTTAATGTGATATATTATTTTATTGCAGTTTCTATTAAAGTATTTTGTATTGCTTTGCTTATTATTTGCCCGTATGTATCTTGGCACGATGACATTCTGAACAATACCAACACATACATATCAAAACCAATGGCCACGGGAGTGTTTTATGCAATTGCAATCCTTGGAAAGTTGTATCCTCCTCATTTAATTTTGGTTATAGGTAAAATGATTAATTATTTTCATTCCCAATAATGTCGTAGGTGATGAATGCTTTGATTGGTCATCTACATTTCTTCTTCATGTAACTGTTTTTGGGTTTGTGGCAACAATTGTTTCCAAATAGCTACGATCTTGAGTTTTCATACTGTGGTGGTACGAAGGGGATGATGAAGCATGTAACCAGTTTGCAATAAGTATATTTGTGAGAATTATAGACAGATCGATTGATGTTGGAGGCTACTCTGTGTTTGTAGGATTAGGTGAGTTGAATTATTATAATCTGATGACTTATTATGCTTGATATTAAACTTTTATTTAAATATTGAAATATTAGAGAGCAATATATCAATTTTGGAGATGGTGTTGACATTGATATATGTTATTATCTGTATGAGAAATGAAAATATTGCACTTGCAAGACATGAGGGAAGCACCAAATTAAATAACAAGAGGAAAACTGCTCAAGTCGGTTAGTCAAAAACTCTGGCAATGCATTGGGAAGGTGAGATTTCAGTTAATTCAGACGAGGTGAAGGAAAATTGAAAAAGAAGTCTTGTTGGAAACTATAATAAACTAGCTTGTTATAGCACAGCAGCTAGAGCCTGCATGTAGTTTTGAGTAAAGCTGTTATATATGGATGGAAACTGACTCATCAGTTGTACTTGTGTATAATTTCGCAATGTACACTGCACTTTGTACTGATGATTTGAGTATAGACCTTTACAGTTAGCTTTGGAATACCTAATAGGATATGGTATTCTCTTTGTGGTGGTATAAATTGTTATCATTTGCACTTCTTATAGACCATTTATCTTATGGTCTTATTCTCTTTATGGTGTTATTAGTGAAATGTTCTCTAGTTTAATCTTATTTTTCAATTTAAAACGAATGTTCTTTTAAATCATTGCCATTTGGAATCATTCATTCTTCTTTGCATCTTTTCCAACCAAAGGATATATCATTTACCACCATTTATTTTGTCTTCTCTTCCATATCCTTTCACAAATCATGGACCACATTAACATTTAATGTGATCATCAAGTTTGGTTCCTGCATTCCAAATTGGCCAATCGGTTCTGCTTCACTATCTTGGTCTGTCATGATTCACTCTACATGTATATCTCAACATATTCGGCATGCGTAATCTGTCAGTTTCGACCTTTCTTGTTTCCGATCAATTTCATGCTGACTTATGTTTTATTAAATTTTTTTTTGTATCAATATAATGCAACTATATTGTAGCAGGTGACTCGTCTGCTTAAGTCACCTCCTACCTCTGGGTCACACTTTTTCTATTAGATTTGCCCCTGTTTGTCTCTGACATCTTGTGTAATGGATTCAAGATCACTAAGGTTACTGTATTTCTGTACTTGTTCTTTTGGTTCCAGTTTATACTTCAAAATTTACCTGAAATGCAATCCAAATATGTATTTTAGCTCCACATATTTCGAGTGCAGTTGTCGAATTCTTTTGTACAAAATGTAACCATGAATAAACTCAATAAGGCCTTTTTGCCTTTTCAAGAAATAATTAATTATGACCAGCAAGATAGGAAGAATAACATCCTGAATAACAGTATTTGTTAGTTGACTAGGTATGGATTAGAGTCTCTCTCTTCTCTCACGCGCTCACTCTCTCTCTCTCCCCTTCAGAACTTGTGTTCAACTTGACTTTCTTTTATAAATAGAATGTCCATTTTAATTTTGTTGAACTATAGAATGGTTTTTTAATGATTGAAATTTGCACGACTTGAGAATGACTGAATTTGAGGTTTTCTCTTGCTGAATAACATGATTTGCATAATCAGGTCATTCTTTTTATTTCTATATGTTTGGTTATTTACTGGTACTGAGCTTCCTTCATTTTACGGATATAAGATATCCGTAGGCATTTACAAGTACTTGTAGATACACTATTACTGTTAAAGAGCTGTAATACAGCAACAAAGTAAATTGTCAAACACTAGAATTTAGACGAGATATTTTACATTAATTGTGTGTTCAGCTTTTATGACTCGAGTTACCACCTTCACGATTTATTTGCTTCTAGAAACTCAATATGCTGGATCTTTTTTATTTTTCTTGCAGGCTGTTCCGGATGCCATAGCAGGGTTAGAGTATCTGGAGGAACTTCATCTTTCTTCCAGCAGTCTGGTTTCGTTGCCTGATTCAATTGGACTACTGTTGAATCTTAAGATTCTTGATGTGTCTGCTAACAAGCTCAAGTCACTGCCAGATAGTATTTCAAAATGCAGGTATTACTTGCATAAACTTTTCCACATAAAATATCCAGTTCACTGTTGTTGGAGGAAATCTCATTTTAGTCCATGTTAAATTCAGGTCCCTGGTTGAGCTGAATGCAAGCTACAATGAGCTAACATATCTGCCGACTAATATCGGGCATGAGCTGCAGAGTCTGGAGAAACTTTGGATCCACCTCAATAAGTTACGTTCTCTTCCTACATCTGTTTGTGAGATGAGAGCTCTGCGCCTTTTGGATGCCCACTTCAATGAACTTCGAGGGTTGCCATATGCCATCGGTAATTTGTCAAATCTGGAGGTTCTGAATCTGAGCAGTAACTTCAGTGACCTGCAGGAGCTTCCTGCTTCATTTGGTGATTTGATCAACCTCAGGGAACTTGATCTCAGTAACAATCAGATCCATGCACTGCCCGATACGTTTGGCCGCCTAGACAAACTGACAAAGCTAAATTTGGATCAGAACCCATTGGTTGTCCCCCCGCTGGAGGTCATCATGCAAGGGGTTGAAGCAGTGAAAGACTACATGGCAAAAAGACTGCTCGACATTTTATTAGAGGATGAGAAGAGTATGGCCGAAGAAATGTCACCGACGCAAGCCGGTAATGGTTGGTTGATGCGCAGCACCTCTTGGCTTAACAGTTGGGTTTCTGGGGTTTCTGGGAGTGTTGCAGGGTATCTTGGTTCAGGACAGAAGTCTTTCAGGGATCCCTATCTTGACCAGCAGTTGTGATCATCAATCTGCTATGTCCAAGTCTTTTAATTTGTATAGATAACGAGAGAGAAAAAGTGAGCAGCAGCTACACTTTGTTTCGACACTTTCTCTTTCCCCCCCCAGATTAGAGTCTCCTGCTTCTTCAGTGATAAGTGGAAGCAAATGACAGTAAGAAATCCACATGATGTTTGTGTACAAATTTGGCTTTTCCTTGAAGTTTTTTATGCCTATTAGTTTGTTCCTTCTGATAAATTTGAATGATTAATGAGATTGGTCCAGTCTACTGTTCTCTTTTCTCTCCGAACTGAGAAAAAAGATATTTTTTCTATTCAATTTAGGTTTAGCAAAATCAAGAACTTAGGTGTATATAATTATAAAAATATTTCATAGATATCCATTATAAATTAATAATTTTTTTGCATTTATTTTTTTCTAAATTTAACTTAAGAAGAAAGAACCGACGAACAATAAAAATAATGACGAGTATTTTAGATAATTAGAAATTTTAGTATTTTTAAATTCATTAGTAATCATGGATAATAGTGGCACATATACATTATGTCAAGTATGCTATTTCCATTAGGATTTGTTGCAATAGATAGGTAAATGCGGCTAACAAATCTGGTATCAGAAGTCACATGGAAAAAGGATCTCAGAAGCCCTTGTCACGCATCTTTCATCTCTACTAGACCTCAAACAAATCACAAACCGCCGCAATATCCAGCCAATTATCTCCGATCCCCCACCAATTAGGAGGCTCTATAAGTAGATCAGGGTAATCGATTTAATTTGCTTCCAAGTTAGTGCAAGGATGTCGCCGTCGTCGTCGTCGTCGTCGTCGTTGGGGTTGTTCACGTCGATCTGCCTGCTCCAATCGGTGGTGGCGGTCACGTGTGGGGCGCTGATGATGTTCTACCTGGACGAGATCGCGGCGTTCGGGCACGGATGGGAGACGGCGGGCAAGCTGCGCGGCTCGACCCCGCACGACCAGCTACTGATCCAGACGTCCGATTCCTTCGCCGGTCTTCTCCTTCTCGCCGTCGGTTTCCTTCTTTTCATGGTCGCCTTCGTCAGGGACCACGGTTTCCAGATCTTCTTCGCCAAAGGCTGCATCCTCCTCCACGCCGCCATGGCCCTGTGGCGCGTCTACTTCGAGCGCCGTCTCGAGGACCTCGCCCACGACTGGCCCCGCCAGCTCGTCGGCGACCTCGTCCTCAGCCTCTCCTGGGTCTTCTTCCTCGTCTACTCCTGGAGGGAGAAGTACGACTAATAGCAATCACGGACATCGTCAACCCGAGGTATCACTCTCTCCTTGTACCCCTCTGCCTTCTTGTAGGTTTTACTCTGTTTTCCTCTTTCCTGAGTAATATGGTCGCACTTCTTACTGATTTGCTAGTGCCTGCATAGATATATGGTGTTCTTGATTCATGTCATCTGCTACATCGTTGAATCCTTGTAAAGTTTCTCCTTTTCTTTTCTTCAAAGGACAATTAAAACTGTACTTTGTGATCTATGAGATGTATCTGGTTCTATCATCGTCGGGCAAGTCTTAGCAGTCGCATTAAAATTCTGTCGTCGGTGACTTTTTATGTCGTAACTCAACCCATATGATAATTGCAAGATCAGTTTCATGATGATCTTGCTTTCTATATGTATGGCTTTTGGATTCTTTTAGTTATTAACTCAGTATTGCCATGCCTTAGGCTTGTCATCATTTGGTTGATGCATAATTTATTGAAGACATACTCTTAAGTCGCTTGTTTGTTGGTGGTCATGCGATTACTTTAGTTTCTCTTACCTTATTGCTTGATTTGGGAGACAGCAAGTCTGTTTGCTAGCATTTGCATTAAATTTACCCTGGTTACTGATATGGTCCATATTCCATATAAATGTAGACATGTTGATCATGTCACAGATGCTCGAGCATGCATGAAGCATGTGATTTAGTGTGATGAAATCTGCCAAAAGTAGCATTGACTGTGATTTAGTGTTCATGTGACATTGACATGTGAACTGGCTGATTTCTTTTGTCACAACAAGGGACTGAAGAAACTTTTTGGTACTTCAAACTCTAGTCAATTTTTTTCTTGCCTCATTTAATAGTTCCAGTCCTTTGCTATATGATTCTTGGTTACATTCCTAACATGAAATGCTCACCTATCCCTATTTGCTTTGGAAGAAGTGGCTGGGATCTTGTGGTTATCTATTTTATAATACAAAGGACCTGTAAGTTATAGTTCTCCTTTAAGCTTGTTTGCTTCTCATCTTTCCTGTGAGTCACACCAAATTGTTGTTGGAACAAGCAATCAAGACATTAATTCAAGCCTCACATGCGGCTCCAATATCATCTGCTTTTGAACATGCTCCATATGAGATGACTTGATGAATTGATTGCTTGTACTATCATTTTTTTAAGCCTTTTTGTCACAGTTGGACTGACGGGTAACCTGAGAAAGGGGAGGGTCAAGATAGTTTGACAAAATATGAAGCAATAAATTTAATTAAAATACACAAATACCAAAGAACCATAGGTAATTTTTGCATGATTAACCCTTCATCATCTTGCAAGTATCCTGTATCATGCAATTCTCCAGGAAACTGAAGCACACTAGAAACATGATGTAGTAGTGGACTAGTCGACACCACTTTATCAGGAAATAAATTTGTGCTGTAATGACCAAACTCTGTGATTGGAAAAAGAGTTATTAACTATTGTTTATAAACAATAAATGCATGCGTGGGCAGAACCTCCTATTGATATACAAGGGATTTTACTGTGTTTTGTTATGAGCAAGCTCTGAAGCTCTCATGATGCATGTATCATTTGTATTATTAGCATACTTTTGTATCACAGATAGGCTTTCTGAATCAGGAATTTGCAAAGATCCTAATGTACATGTCAATGTTGCTCTGCAGGTCTTTGAAGGGAAGACTACAAGTAGTTAAACTGTCAAAGGAATCAGTTCATATGAGCCTCAAGGGAGAGGAATAGTCAATGGTTCAGCCTGTTCAAAAGAATGACCAAAGTACTTGTGAGTTTTGAGAACAGAAGGATACATTTAGATGCATTACACCGATGATGATCTACTAGAAGCTTTTTCTCAACTGTCTATAGGTTGATTTATGACAAATACATATTTTATATTTTTTATAATTTTTGCAAAGGTAATTGACAAAGCTGACTTCTTTCATTTCAGTTTTATTTTAGCTTTTTTATTTCAGCTTATTGGATACTTTTTTAATGGGTGATTAAACTTCTTGTGGCTTCTTCTCTTCCTTAAAACAATTTAAACTAAATGTTGAAGTCCTCCAATTGCCAAGATCATTCTGAGGCTGCAAGAATTAGGACTGATGTTAGCTATTTCAGCTTTTAAATAGCAAGCAAAGCTGTATTTTTTTTCTTTTTCCCAACTATATTGTTTAGAATACAACGGTTTGTGGAAATGCAATGAGATTAAACTCCAGATACGTACAACCTTGCTGCTATTTTCGGTTAGGAATGAGGAGCTCATTCCACAGTGCAGGCTTCTGATACATATTTTGATGTATAATGTTGACTTAGGTACTTTTATCATACTGAGAAAGTCATCACCATGTACTTTGTTTGGTACAATGATATATTTGAATCACAGAAAGTAATGATTATCGATTGATTAGATCATTGTCTTTATATCAGAATCTGCACATTCTTTGAAAAATCTTTTGACCAATGAGCCTCCATAAAATATATTAGAAATCCGAAAAGTATGCATTTGAGTTGCTAGATGGATCGACTATTATTAGTTTGGACTTAAATATTATGGATCAATGAATTTTAGTGAGTAAAATATTCCATCTGATTGAATCGAAACACATTTTCACATCAGATTGAGTCAAATAGTCCGCTTCTGACTCCTAAGTCCAAGTTTTTAGGCTGCCTTTAAATGAGATTTAAGAGGTGTTAAATGCTGTGTTATTAGTTTAATCTGCTGAGCGGCATTTAAATATAGTCAACTCAGCTTTCTGTTTGATTCTACAATAGAAGAAAAAGTTATATAGTTAACTCAGATAACCCAATTAACTCACATGGAAAATATTTAACCCAGAGAGCTATGTAGTATTAGCAGAGTGAGCAAGGAAACAAAAAAAATGAAGTGTCAATTAATCTTCTTGAGTAGGAATAATTTAACCCGGTTATCCTGTATCTAAATCCAACTTTAAATTTGGTTGGGTAAATTAGTCTAGTTCCAGGTCAAATTGAACCATAACCACGGCTTGTGCCAACAAAATGAAACCTTTTTTGTTATATGCAATATGAAGTACACTAAATTATCATACTGAGATTGTGAAGTGTTAATACACATCAAAGTAAATAGATTCAATATGAATGGTCAACCTGAACTTTGAGAAACTTACAGATCTACCATAATGCAGGCTTCTATCTATTGCTTGTCTGTGTATATTGTCTGCAACAGAAATAGATGAAGGGAGTTTGGTATGGAGTTTATAGGGTAGATTAAGCTTAATGCTCCACAGATGAGCATGTAAGCACTATGTAATCATTTGGTTTATTAGCAATGAACAGGTTATGTCACAACTAAACAAACTTATCTCTACTAAAAGCACATGACTGATGAACCCAGGGGAATGAATTTAGCTAGCAGCATAGCTATCATGGTGCATAGGACGAGCACTTGTATTATTTTTCTCTGTATTCATAACAACTCTTGTTGGTCTAAATCTGCTCAAGTTGTTTAGCAAGACAAAGCTTGCTTAAGCTGACACAGAATTAGGTCATCAAGTTTCTTTATTGCTGATCTCAAGGCATGTTCCTTTCCAGAATTAAGATCATATTGAGCTGTGTTTTATGTTTGCTGTCAGGCCTTATCCTTCTTGTCTATACCTTGAGAAACACTTGATTCTGTGGGGACCTTCTGAGTTCTGACCTCAGAAGGGTTGGTCATCTGTGTACCTAATTTGCTATCATCAATGGTGATCATAGTGATGATCATGATAATCTTCTATATTTATCATGGGTTATCTTATGTTCTTGTTTGAGCTTATTAGATTGTGACAAACCGCCTCTTGTAATTTGGAAGTTTAAAGACATTCCTGAGTCCAATCAAACTGTTTCAGAGGATCCTCAGCTTCCTCTCTGTTGGACTAGAGATTGATCAAATTCTCAAAAAGTCATGAGCAAATTCAGAAACATCTGAAAAATGAGAAATTGATGTTTGTACTCTATTTGTCACAATTTAAACTTGCTTGAGCAAGAGCACTACTGTATTTGAAGTTAGCAGAATTTATCACATAAACTTGTTCATATTTCATTTTTTGATGGATTATATTGAATTATAATGTTCATCTGTAATTACTCAAAGTTCAGTTTATCAGGTTCCAATCGCATTAAATTTGGTAGATAAACACATATTCTTTTTATATATGCCCTATAAGTTGTAGGTTAGGTATCTTCTGCCTGTAATCGGTTATCTGGTGGTGATTAGTGATCGATTTCCGCTAATCTGACAGCTTGGATTCTACTTCCAGATGACAGTGATTAGTGTTTGTCATCTCCTGTTTTGATGCAATAGGTTTTGTTAGATTCTGCAAGGGAAGAAGTCTATAGATGAATGCTAGTAATTGTTGAGGAAGGCACATGATGTGCTTTAAGCAGAAATGTGGATTTAAAGTAATGATGATTAGTTTATTCTGTCATCCTTTCATCTGTTTCATCGTTCTTTAGCCATGCTCTTAGTAAAAGGAAGGCAGATGCTTTCTTCTTCTTTGTGTCTTATTTTATCTTAAGGCTTCGGTGAGAAGGCATTGCTGAAACCAATGTCATTGTGGATTAACTCATGATCTCATTCATTCCTCACAGTGCCTTCATGGAAGCCTCCCTCCTATGTTTTCCTATTGGCTTTTTGAAGCTGATGAGCTAATGCTGTGTTGGAGAGATGCCTGCAAGAATACAAAGATGGAGAGAACATGGCCATATTTACATGCACCATGTGATCCATATACTCCTTATAAATAAATTTAGAAGACAACACTGGGAATCTTTTTCCAACTTATTTCAAGAGTTGTATCCACAAAAATTCTGACATTTCTTTAAGTTGAGATATGAAATATGAAGGAAAATAAAGGAAAGCTTAAATTGTAAGTTTTTTACAGCCTATGCAATTTCTTCCAAAGTTTGAATCTTTATCCACCTAAAATGAGAGTGATGGCATACTTTTATATGCATCAACAGAGTCTTCTTTCTAATGGGTCAAAAAAAAAAGGGAAGGGGAAGGTTTTACTACTCATCTGAATCTGATCACAAAATGACATGCTAAAAAACAATGATTGCATTTGCTATCATCTGGAAATCTATATTAGGAGATTTCTTCATCATTAAAGGCTGTGGCAGTTATCTTGTCATTATGCTACATATTTCATATATTGAACACTGTCTTGACTAACATTGTTATATATCATGATAATGTCAAAAAATACATTAGCCACCTAATCACATGAAAAGTGAGTGTTATTAAATAGAGGAAAAAGCCAACCAGATATGTCATCAAAATTATATATGACTTCAAAGAGAAGTAATTAGCTCAGTTGAGTGATGGATGGAGGACAAGCTGAGATAAAATAACTCACACTTTTGGAAAAGTACATGTGGAAGTCTTTAAATAACATAGTGGCCTATGATACTGAGGAGCTTGAATGCATGTCGACTGCCAACTCTCCATAGCAAAAGATGGAAGACCAGTTTCCGTTTTTGAGAGGCGGCATAGATTTCAATGGTGTGAAGGTACTGCCATCAGATCTCCAACACAGCCACAGGAGTTCGTCTTCCTCCTCTGTTCTCAGCTTCCTCAACCCAAGAACTCCACTGCCTTCATCATCCTCTGCATCTGCTGCTGCTGCTGCTGCTTCAGAGTTGCCAAACATGGCCACCTTTCTTCTGCAGAAACAGAGACATCATGAATCCGGCATTGCAGGGTGCTTGCAGTGCTCGGTCTCTTGCAACATGATCGAGTTCTGCTCGACGCGGGGGCGGCGGCCGACGAAGCTGTTCCGAGGGGTGCGGCAGAGGCACTGGGGAAAGTGGGTGGCGGAGATAAGGATGCCGAGAAACCGGACGAGGGTGTGGCTGGGGACGTTCGATACCGCCGAGGACGCCGCCATGGCGTACGACATGGCCGCCTACAAGCTCAGGGGCGACTCTGCCTATCTCAACTTCCCCCACCTCAAGCACGACCTCCATGAGCTTGGCTCTCCTCATCTGCACTCTTCCGTTGCCTCCTTGTTGGAGGCAAAGCTCAATGCCCTCTGCAACTCCTCTTCGTCCTCCTCCTCCTCTGGTAGCTGTAAGCAGAAGAAAGCTGGTAAGGATGACAAGTCTGCGGTTGCTTCCATCACCAGGACTCCACGCAAGGAGGGGTTGCAGTCAGATCAGGGGAGAAGAGAGATCTCACAGCAGGAGTTGATCTCCGGAGGAGATGCGGAAGGAGTTCTACTGAGCAGGATGCCTTCTTTGGACATGGACATGATATGGGATTCCCTCCCTATGCCAGCAGCAGAAACTTGAATCATCATCATCTACTTCTTCTTCTTCATTTATACTTGCTCTGTAGATCCGAATCTCTCATGTTATTTGCTTGAGATCCATATTTGATTCATATGGATTGAACAGAAAACATTTGTTTGGTATTCAACACTGTGATCCACATCAGATTGTGTTCTCTGCAACTTTTCTGCATGTCAATTATCTGATTGCCGTGTTATGTTTACATGAACAAAAAACGAATGCATAAACAATACAGCTTGCAAAATGGAAGATTAGGTGTTCTCCTCTATTATTGTTGTCACGATCATGAGACACTATTACTCCCTCGAGGAAGTTTCCAAACCCTGTTCGGTTCGCCACTATATATGCCTTGCATCAATTGCAATAGTTGGGTTGGAATCAGTACATAAATTATTTGGTCAAAGTTTCAAACAATTGAACCATACCTAATTTGCTTCGAACAAATATTATGATTATTCTGACTGATTATGTAATTAATTGGATTATTGACTTTTGATACTTCTCATCGTATCACTTATAGTTTACTAATGACAGAATAAAGATAATATTTATAAGTGATCGTCAATTTTACAAAATATCCAATCAATCGTTTTTACTTTAATTGCTATTCCAATCGATGTGTAACATCACTGTCTTAATCACCCGTCATCCTCTATTCAACAATAGTTAATTTCTGATTACTTCATTTAAATTTTCAAATCAAGTTAATTAATATTTATCTTAGTAATAAAAGTCATAGATTATCTTCCATATCCTATACCAAATCATTTAAAATCATTTACACTAATGTATGTGCCACAACTACTTTCTTTGATAATTTCAGATTTTATATTATTTTTTAGATTACTTCACTGAATATACATAGTTATATCTTCTCAAACATAAATATAAAGTTACTATAGTTTTTACTCATTTTAGAAAATTGATCAAGAACTTCTTTTAGTCTATCATTAAAACTATATACCATAATAGAGGAGATAAATACCAAGCTCTAATAACTTATCTATCATCATGTGATATATTATCTCTAGCTACCACACACACTTCAGTTAGTTGGCTCTACAAAATGAAAATATCGGCATATAGTTGAGATTAGTCTCACCCTCCTATACTAAGCTTCTATGCCATTAACCTTTTGGTCAGCGGTCTTTCAAACTACAGTTTATCTTATTAACTACATGCTCACCCCAATCCTAAAACATCAATCACCATTTAAAAAATTATTTAATAAAATCCTAGACCTTCAGAAACTTAAAATATTTGATTGTTTATATTATCTCTAGCTACTCTCATATGTTTCACATAAGTTAACACAACAATTCAAGCCTTATATATTCATTAGGTACTCCCTTAAGCATAATGTTTTTTGGTGCTATGATCCTCAAACTTAAATGGTATTTATATCATATCAAGTTATTTTTGTTGAGTATATCTTTCCCTTACAAGATCTTGCTCGTTTGGTAATGCAAGCAACTACAACAATCATCCATCACTTGGTTTATACCTCAAACCCCTTCAAGCGTATCTCTCACCACATCAATCAATAGTTATCCTCTAGACTTGTACTCTTTTATTACTCCAATAGCACATCATCGCCTTTACAACTTCTTCATTTATCTCTCCACCAACTCACTCTGCAATGCCCAGTGAAACAAGACTCTCGACAACACATGATATCTTTGTCCTCTCCTCAGCCAAGTAACATCAAAATATATTAGCTTGATTAGGTACATATAATTAACTCTTCACCCATTCTTAAACCTTCAACACAACCAATAATAACACCGAGCTTGAATATCACATGATAATTGTTGGTGAACAAATGTGCCGTGGCTGGTGAGTCAGTGCGGCTGGGTCCACGGGTCGATGTCGGGAGTTCTTTGTTGGCTGAGCTGGACACCGAGGTAGGTTGGGCCTTCACGACGGGGTGTTGGTCAACGTTTCTTGGTCCGACGGGGTGTCGGGAGTTCTTTGTTGGCTGAGCTGGACACCGAGGTAGGTTTGTTGGCTGAGCTGGACACCGAGGTAGGTTGGGTCTTTATACTGCCGTAAGAGGGTCGGTCGTACGTGGATTGGCATGGTGGACACAGCATGACACCAGATCCTGGCTCGGCGTGCTGGGCGTTGCCGTTCCGGGATTACCGAGACTAGGCATGTCGAACAGTTTCTTAGGGGTACGAGTTCTGACGTGGCATGTGACATCAACTGCGACGTGTCTCGGGGGCAAAACATACCATATCAACAATATGCTTTAAAAATAATATATTTAAATCATGTTAATTTTTTAATCTCCATGCTATCACAAGCTTTCTACCTGAATCTATTGAATCCAAAACCATCACCCAAGTCCAAAAATCTTCACATTGGTATAAAGTCATGTGTGAAAAATATGATGACTTTCTTTATAATATCACATAGACCCTTATACCATCTCACCTCAAATAAAATGTCATCGAATATAAGTAGATCATCCGAATTAAGCAGAACTCAAATGGATCCATTACTAGAGATAAAGCATGTCTAATAGTTAAAGGGTTTTATTAATGATCAAGTGTTCATTTCATTCCTCTTAGATTAGTAGATCTCTACTCAATAATCTCTCATTAGTTTTTATTGGATCTTATCTACAAGATCCAATAATTCAATGGCTTATTGGATATCCGATAAGATATGGGCTCTAGTAGATATTTCATATCTGAACCTCTACTTGTTACAATTCCTACTATGTGTGTGACTCTCTATGCCTAATATCGAGCTGGTTATGAGTCATATCTATCAGAACTCCTTTTGACTTAATGAATTATCTCTTATAATAATTCACTTGACTCATCGACTATAGATGTACTATGCCACTACGCCATAGTTCCTAGACGATACAAGAGAATCCAATCCATTAGACCTATTTGTCCTCAATTACCATGTATCTATAGTCCCTCATTCATCTAATATTCAAGATATCATATAACGGACATGGTATTATCAGGCCCATACGAAATCTACTCAAGTCTTGCTCTAATCGGATTCTTCTAGAAAACTTTATCTCTCTCTCTCAATCCGAATGATCCTAACCAAGGATTTACCTAAGCAAGAATATATAGGATATTCTTCTCATGACACTAAGAGTAGATGATCCTTTATCGACACTCAATTACCCTCGGAAGGTTGGCTACCACTCTTGATGATCGGCTATGCTAGATTTAAAACTTTCATACCTATAAGTATGATATTAAAGAGTGGAGTACTCATACATGACATCCTTAGTGTCTTAAGTTTAAGGACCAGATACACAATTGGGACCACAGAATCATTATATGACAATGAGTTATCATCAATCATCTAGCATTCCGTGAGCGGATCAATTAGTGAACTCATTCTCTAATGAGCATCTGCACTATATCCCTAGTATCCCTATACGAGCAACTATGAGACTAGCCACCTCATTTATATGGACTGGTATATAGTATACTAGTATATCCGGTTATCTCAATATCGCTCTCGAGTAACATATAATCGGGATTATTTAGGATTTGTATTTAAAGGCGAAGCGATTTCATTATCAATCTCATTATTCTCACTGCACAAATCCATGAATATCATAATATATATAACATGCAACATAAAGTGAGAAAATATTAATAAATAATAATAAGTAAAAAGATTACGTGGCTTGTCACATATGTCATTACTCACGTGATTGGCTTATAGGACATTTATGACTAGCATGTGGATGATATTATTATCACAGATAATAATTTCATTAAGATTAAATATTTTTTTAAATAATTGATAGATTGATTATCCATAAAAAAATGTAGGAACCTTAAGCTACTTTACATCTTCGAAATTTTTTTATCTCAAAAGAAGTATATTCAAATTGTATTATTAAAGATAAACATGCATAATACTAAAAGAGTTGTCACCCCACTCTCCGTAACTGAGTCACTCAAATTTTATGATAACAGCCCTATTATAGATCCCACATAATACCAATAAGTACTTAGTTCCTTATAGTTTTTATCTCTCGTATGTTCAGACATTTCATTTATAGTTAACAAATTATCATAATTTATGCACCGACCTTCTACTATGCATCAGTTTATATCAAAATGTGTTCTGCAATATCTTAAGGAGACTTTCAATTATGAATTTCTCCTTCGTAAACACTCATCACTTCATCTTCATGTCTTCATCGATGCTAATTGAGCAAGCAACACCGATGATAAAACATCTATATCAACCTATATTATCTTTTTTGGAGCAAAGATGATTAATTGAAGTTTCAAGAAATAAAATATAATTACAGGATCCACCATTGAAGCTAAATATCAAGCCATCACTATCAGAATTCAATTCAGTCACTAGTCTACTATATAAATTTAGCACCATCTCCCAATTTATTCCTATAATATATTACGATAATGTTTGTGTCACCTATTTATACGTCAATTTAGTATTTCATTTACACATGACACACATTGTCATTGAATTTCATTTTATTAGAGATCAAATTACTAGACATCAACTACATGTTTCCGCGACTCTTTCATAAAACCTCTCACTCATAGGATATTTCAATTGCATCAATCCAAAATTAATATGCTTGATGAAAATTTGAGCATGATAGAATATATAAATATGAAATGATAATTTTGTATTCCTTATATATTCTAATCCTCGATGATAATTTTGTATTGCTTGTATACACCATTTTGAGCACATAATTAAGAAAAATTTTCCCTCACAATATTGAAAAATCTCCAACTACGGACGCCATGCTTCGTCTTCGCGTGCTTTGATCGAGCAGCATGTTCACGACCGTCTCCTTGTCGCTCTCGAACTCGACGTTCTCTGCATCCTGACATGAGGGGGGGAGGGGGGGGATGCGCAGCGCAGCTCGCTCCCGGTCATCGTCCAAACCGGTAATTCCGTAAGCGATTCTACCAGCTTCGATCTCGCGGATTCTGCGCTTTATCCTCTCGACATGCAGTCCAACCTTTACCGAGCTGTCGATTCAGCGAGCACGAAAGCGTACCTCTTAATGGCGCCCACCACGCCAGCGCGCCGTCGTTTCCCGTTCAGAAGCCGGTAGGCGTTGATGGCGTCCTCTGCTTCCTCGGCTGCATCTCAGATCTCCTTCACCCATTGCTTCACCCGCTCGTCTCTCTTCTGTTTGGCGTCAGCTCGCGGCTGAACGACTGGACTGCTTCTTCAACACCTGGCCATGATGGAGCGAGTTCTTGGACCATTACCTTCAAACATGCTGCGACTTGCAGCGTAAGTCCCTGATATATTCATCCCAAGTGTTTAAAATTACTGCAATCTGCATCGAGTAGCTGTAATCGACTGTTTGTCCCTGTAATTTTCTTGCAGCCGAGATGCTGAGAGGTATGTTCGAAGGGGTCGTTTGAATTGGCCCGAGGGTGCAACCTCAAGAGAGAGCATGAAAGCTGTGTTGAAACTTCCTCGGCTGCAGGTACTACCCTATTTAATACAGATTTATCTATCATTTAATTACCCGTTATTTGCTCATTCAAAAGAGTTGGGAGGACCAGTGTGTCGGTTTTTGTGCTTCATATCTCCCCTTATGGTGAAGCCAAAAATTTTTGTGATGATTCGAGCTGTCTTATGATAGCTTTTGCTTTGTAGAATCTGGTGATGCAGCACACGGATCATTCAGCTGGGGACTTCATCGATCTTTTATGATTTTGTTCTCTGTTGGGTTAATGATTCATTCTGGTAGTTCACACCTGTGATCGTCCCCTCATCCTCTACTCGTGAGCTTAACTAATGAGGTCCCCAAAAGAGTTCATGAAACTTTGGTGTCACGGTTGCTGCTTCCCTGCACGTCTCCGTGAAGTCGTCAAATCCGAATCACTTAACTCTCCAAATTTGACACATATAAAGGTCTCACAAAAGCGAAAAATCACACTCACCACCATTGCTGCAATATTATTTCTACACTTCTTCAACCACACTCACCACCCGCGCTGTGTTAGCCCTCTGAACAAGCACTGATCCCCAGAGTCAAAACAGAAATCTTCAAGGAAAAGAGACGCGAAGGTGAAGGCACAGGAGAGAGAGAGAGAGAGAGAGAGAGAGAGAGAGAGAGAGAGAGACGTGGATGTGATGGTCGGGGGAGGGGGAGAGAGAAAGAAAGAGGAAATTGTCGTCTTTCTCGGGTCAAATTCGATGGCAAACGAGCCAGACCTTTTGTTGACCTTTCTATGCATCAAGTCAAACCACCGTATCTCCCTTACCTTTCCATTCTTTGGATATTGCTTTTCCAAGAAAATAAGAAAATTATATGATCTTTAAAAAAAATTAAAATCACATATTCAATATATATATATATATATATATATATATATTCACAAAACAAATTAATTTCGCATTAAATCCTCATCAACAAACTATCCCTTGCCTGTCGTAATAATTATTAATAATTATAGTCCCTAATGATTAATAAGCTATATTAAATTCATTGGGATAAATTCATCCTTTTATAGATTTTAAAACTATATATATATTATACATTTTTAAAAATTTTCTATATAAGACTAAAAATATGAAGTGGCCCCCACACCACCCCGTCACCACTCCGGTCTCCTTCCCGAGGCGGGTGCGTCCCATTCATTCTTTGGCCCCTCCACCTATTTATACAAGAGCACTAACCGGAGAAGGAGAAGAGGGAGAGAGGGAGAGGGAGAGAGAGAGAGAGAATACGGTGGTAATGGAAGCAGCCACAGCAACTACAAGGTTTCTCGTATCAAGCCCTACTCCTAACCATAAGACGCTTCTCCCCTCCACAGCACGCCTTCGTCGGCGGCTGCGGCCCCTCGCCGTGCGCTGCCTCCAGACCCCCGACCCCACGCTCCCCTACTCCGCCGTCGCCTCCGGTCTCCCCCGCCACCGCCTCGTTCGCCTCGTGGACGAGTTCGCCTCCCTCACGGAGCCGGTCGACCGCGTCAAGCGTCTCCTCGCCTGCGCCGCTTCCCTCCCGGCCTTCCCCGAGGCCGGCCGGGTGTCGGCCAATCGCGTCATGGGCTGCACCGCTCAGGTCTGGCTCTCAGTAGCGATGGACGAACTCGGCCGCGTGCGGTTCGCGGCCGACTCCGATACGGAGATCACCAAGGGTTTCTGCGCCTGCCTTGTCTCTGTTCTCGATGGGGCGCTGCCGGAGGAGGTCTTGGAGATGACGCCGGAGGCTTTCGGCGATCTGAACGTGGTCGGGTTGCCAATGAGGGCGCACTCAAGGGTCAACACGTGGCACAATGTGCTGATCAGCATGCAGAAGAGGACCACGGCCTTGATCGCCAAGAGAGAAGGGCGGCCGTCTGCCGATCCATTCCCGTCGTTGGTCATCGGGCCTGATGGGATTGAAGCAAAGGGAAGCTACGCAGAAGCTCAGGTGAGCTCTTTTTCACTTAAAGATTTTGAGCTTAAACTATTAGGAAAGGAGGCAAAGCCAAATTAGGATTTATACTTGAAACCAAACCCAAGTGCATGGTAAAAGCCCATAGGAGGAAATAGTCCAATCTAAGAATAAGCTGTAAACGTGAAATTGAAAACAGGTGCATTGTACAAATCCAGATGTGGAAATAGCCATATCTAGGCTTAAGCTGATACCATGAGAAAGATTTTTTTGAATTGGGTTATCACGGATTCCAAAAATTTAAGTTGTTAGGAAATGACTCGTTCTATAATAGACTCTAATATTTTCCAACAATCATATAATTGAATTTGTCAAGGAAGAATGAACATTCCCATAATCACGTTCATGTACTCCATTGTTCTTGTGTCGTACATTGCACATATATGATAGCATTTATTAAGGTTTTAGTCCTTTAAAACCCCAAACGATTTATGTATCCTGCAGTTCTCATCATGTTGTCATTTGCTGGATGGTGGCACATGATTTATGTCAGTAAATAAGACAATTCGGCGACCTTATTAAAAGAAGTGCTTGGGAATATCTGTTATAAGAGGATTTTCCTAAGGCTCTTTTTGAAATAGCATAAGGGGATTTACATTTTCTTTGGCATTTACTGACACATGCTTGGGGTTGTAGTAAGATGTTCTTATTCTCTCCTTATTTGCATGTTCTTGATCTTTGATTGTATTTGTTTGATTGTCATTGTTTTTACTCCTCTAGACACCTGTAATGCTATTGTTGTACTTAATTCTGCTATAACCTGAACTACTGTGGTCTTGAACTCTATTTGTTCTGTCCACAATTATCAATCCATCAATTGCAGACATAGTACCTAATATTAGTTCAGTGCACAAACCCTCTGGCAGACAGAGGACTTTGTGTTTGTATATGCATATGTTGTGCCAAACCATGCCAACAAATTGTGGATGTGCCACAATAGCGAAGATGAATATTTCGTTATAAACAGATGTACGTATACTTCATCTTATGTTGGTGTCCTGCAGAAAGAAGAATTCATTGCTTTACTCTTCTGTTCGACATGAACGGATATTTTGACAAGTTCTCATCAGCCCATTATAGTTTAATTGCAGGCAATGTTTTTATCTCCTGATGGGTCAAAAATTAAAGAACTGGTGAGTGTCCTACGAAAAAAGAAAATCGGTGTCGTTGCACATTTTTACATGGATCCAGAGGTCCAAGGCATATTGACTGCTGCACAGAAGTTGTGGCCTCACATCCACATATCTGATTCCTTGGTAATGGCAGATAGGGCTGTTAAAATGGCAGAAGCTGGATGCAAATATATTACAGTACTCGGTGTGGACTTCATGTCTGAAAATGTTCGCGCAATACTTGATCAGGCTGATTTTAAGAAGGTATGTGCCTATGTGGTTTTCATTTAATTTTATCAATGAACATTTTGCATACTCATTCATCTTGTTCTGTGTTCCCTTAAGATATTTACAAAAGTACAAGTTACAAGTTCATAGTTTTTCATTAACACTATATATACACAATCAACTGTTGGAACTAAGGTTTTGCTCCGAAGAACCCATCATTGTAGTCAGATTATTCGCTTTAAGGTTTTGAACATTGATAGTGGTTGATCAGGTCTTCACAAATTAAGGTTATAATTATTTCCATTGACTTGGAAAACTTTTATGGTGTTGTTAACACTCACCAAGTATAAGAATCAATATTCTACATTTCGAGTACCAGATCCATGCTGACCCATAACTGGACCGGATCCATGTACTGGCACATGGTACACTAACACACACTGCCACAAGAGTACCGCATGTGGACAGGCTGCCCAAAATTGGACAGTTCATATACCAGTCAATGGGTGGATCGATTTGTCAATTCCTGATAAGAGAAATGCAAATTTGGTTTAGAACCTAAAGTGTAATCAAACCTATAATGAACTTAGATGGGCTGTGACAAGACCTAGTTGACGTTGTTTTGCAATTGCTCCATGGTGTCATGCCATCTTTCCTTGGAGCCTATTATTTAATTGATGTCAGACAACTTGGAAATTGTCTCTTCAGAGCTGTTATCTTATATGTTCCTTTATTGGATTGTTGGTATTTACTATTTTGCCCAAGAGTTGCCTATGGACAAGAACTTTGCCAGTTCTTGCATGGATCAGTACTAGTCTGCCACTCAGATAAAAGAGTTTCTGCAAACCTTTGGCACTGCAAGATAACTATAGCAGTACCCAGTCAGACAGCTACAATATGCACTTGGTAGTTTGGCATGTCCTTAGTATGACAGTTCAGGATTTTATCTTGTCGCTGAGATACTAAATAGTTGTTTGCTGGCAGACTCAGATCTATGGCTTCTTGATTTTAAAAGAAATATACTCATATATTCTAAAGGTTCTAATGTTCTCTTTATAAAATCTATGCTTTGGTTTTATTCTGGCACAGTGGAAGATATCTTCAGGTCTTTGAACTTTTCAAATTTTGTCTTCTATGATGTTTGTCAATTATTATATACATTTAACAAAAAAATCTTCCATTTTAATTTCGCAGATATGTCTCCATCATCATCTTATACTGCTCTGTGAATCTCCTACAACTGTGCAGTTCAGATGCTGCAATATGAATACATTTAAGTTTACATGACAATCACATATTGAGTCTCAGCAACCTCTTGTACTCTGCCTACATTCTTGAAAAGGAAAATCAAATGCATTCTTTTTATAATTATTTTCATTATGGATGTTAGACTGTTAAACTTGTTTGAGTTTAGATTTTATCCTAACTCATTTTGAGATAATAATAATTAACAATGATCACGTTTGTTTTTAGAAACAAGCTTGAATGCATCTTGAAGTACATTTAACTGGTTTATCTTGCACAGTGGTATCTTTTGGAAGACTCTTAACCACAATAGGTTTCATGCAGGTTGGTGTGTACAGAATGTCCAATGAACTAATTGGTTGCTCTTTGGCGGATGCAGCAGCGAGTTCGACATATATGCAGTTTTTGGAGGCAGCTTCAAATTCACCACCTTCATTGCATGTGATCTACATAAATACTTCTTTGGAGACTAAGGCCTATGGACATGAGCTAGTGCCTACAATCACTTGTACTTCATCTAATGTTGTGCAGACGATTTTTCAGGTTGGCAATGCTCGTAAACTCTTTGCTCCCTTTTAGATTTTGCATTTCATATCTGGTAGTTGCATATTTTAGTGAAGCACATTGCGTCAATTTGGATTTCTAGTCTCATGTATTCATAATTTGATTTTTCTCTAATAAAATATTTGCTAGGCATTTGCTCAAGTACCGGATTTAAATGTTTGGTATGGTCCTGATTCCTACATGGGTGCAAATATTGTGGAGTTGTTTCACCAAATGACTGACATGACAGATGAAGAAATATCAGGAATACATCCAGATCATAATAGGAACTCAATAAGATCATTACTGAAGAGGCTGCACTACTACCAGGTTTGTGGACCGTTGCACTGTTCTTCCTTTCTTTAATCAGCATTTATTACACAGAAATGCTACTTCGATTTTTGGCTGTCATTTGCAATATTTTTAGTTATAAGGTTTTATGCATGTTCAGTTGTCAAAGTTCATGCATGTTCTCTTGAGTTCCAATTCCCAAAGAAAACGGGTTACATCAATGTGACTTCCTGCATTTAAACTAATTACTTTGACCAACTTTTTATTGTAGCTTAATGTAATTATGTACTACTGCACACTTTTGGTATTTGCTTGGTTATATCATGGAAAGAAAGCTAATAGCACAGACATGTCTGAGATGCTTTTTGATGCATTATCCTGAAGATATTTTACTTTGAGTGCTTCAAATTATTGATAAGACATGCTAGAATGTGCCTTAAATTGCTTATTGGAAAGGAGACATCAGTTGTGTTACAAATGAATTCTTTTGTCAATTTAATGCCCTGTATTTCTCATGGAGTTGAAGTTTTATCCACATTAGATTTTGAGTTATCATAACGAACGTGGGTTGACATGGGGCAGGGACAATTCATAGTGTAGGAATTTTAAAATGCTTCAAATCTAGCAATATATTAGACAGACCATGGTTTATATGGAAATTGTGCAGTAATTTAGTTATTACTGACACTCGTGTTTAAATAAAAATTATTGCAAATGCTTTCTCTAATAGATCTGGTAATTCCAGCGTGTTCGTCTGTTGCATTTGCTGATCATGAAACTCGTACAACTTTAACATACAGGATGGTAACTGCATTGTGCACGATATGTTTGGTCATGAAGTAGTGGAGAGAATAAAAGAGCTGTACTGTGATGCATTCTTAACAGCTCATTTTGAAGTTCCGGGTGAAATGTTTTCTTTGGCAATGGAGGCAAAGAGGAGAGGAATGGGAGTTGTAGGCTCCACCCAAAACATTTTGGATTTCATTAAAAACCGGGTACAGGAAGCTTTGGACAGGGACATCGACGATCACCTACAGTTTGTGTTAGGAACCGAATCAGGAATGTTGACTTCCATAGTTGCTGCAGTTCGTAGATTACTGGGTTCAAGGGAATCAAGATGTAAAATTAAAGTTGAGATTGTATTTCCAGTCTCATCGGATTCAGTATCAAGGACATCAGTGAATGGGTCTCAGGGTCTAAATTATGCTATACCAAGTGATATCACAGAACTTGCTGTTGTTCCCGGTGTGGCAAACGGTGAAGGGTGCTCTGTTCATGGAGGTTGTGCTTCCTGTCCATATATGAAGGTTAGTGCCTCTTTCTATGTATCTAATAATAATCCTTAGACCTCGGTGTGAAATCTTAGATATGTTATCAGAACAATAAAGACAATCCGATTGAGCTTCATGCAAGGAGGCATCTGCCCATCAAAATCGTGCATTGTCACGAAAATGTATAGACTGCACCGACCTGCTCTAAAATCTTCATATGTTGAGTGCAGATGAACTCACTAAACTCGTTGTTGAGAGTATGCCAGCAACTTCCCGACAAAGACGGCACTCTTCATGCCTATGAAGCTAACAGGTTTAATGCAGTAACACCTGGTGGAAAACCGGTTGCCGATATTGGATGTGAGCCAATTCTACACATGAGGCACTTTCAGGTTAGTTATTGGCTGCATCTTTCCGTACTCTATATCTCATTCTAACTTAGAGTTAGAGGTTTGTCAAGAATTCGTCGGTATTACCTTCTCCTCCTACTTTTTTTTTTCTTTTGCTGATGAATCATTACTCTTCGACTTGATGGTAGACAATCGGAGATAATTTCTCTATTTTTTTTTTTCATCCAGGCAACAGGAAAATTACCTGACAAACTCATCCATCATATCCTCCATAGATGAATACCAACGGCAAGTTTTAAGAAGGATATGTAATCCATCCACAGTTCACTGCTTAATGCAGGTGTGCTCGATATGTTTGACTCGGTTATGCCAATTTGATAGTAATTATTTATATACTTGGGTGATTTGTTGTTGGGTCATGATGGTGCATCTCCTTCGTCATAGAACTTGCTATGTATTAGTCTCTCTAAATTTAGTCATTTTGCTTATATCGGGCATTGTTCATTGAAAAATGAAATGACAGCTTTAATTATTCGCCAAAGCTAGAAATAATTTTCAGAATTCGAACTCCAAGATGTTTTAATACAGATTAATAAATAGTATGATAGATTACATTTCCTGTAAACCTTTTTTTTTCCAAATTTAGTCCATTTTTAAATGGAAGATAATGACGAGGTTTATTTATAGGACCCCAAAAACACAAAAAAAAAACAAAAAGAGGTTGTGGATATAAATAATCCCGTCGTCGTCAATTGCGTTTTGGGTGTAAGAGGCGCTGCTACTTCGCCCGCGTTCATTCTCCTCATAGTTTGCCCTTACCGGCCAAACCCATGCTTATCATCGTGGCGAGGATAAGAACTATTAATATGTTTAAAAAGACTAAAAAGTTTTTTGAGAAATATTGTAGCTGAGGGCTTAGATCAATTAACCAGACTTAGTGTTTTGAAAATATTAATACTAGGGACTTAATAATATTAATACCAAAAAGGACAAGAGTTGGTATTAAGTGGCTTGTCAAGTATTTTAGAAATATGATAAAAAGGGCATCGATTGAAAATTTTGATGAAAAACAGAAAACCCCAAAAAGAGATAATTTTTCTCTCATACAATTAAAAAAGAATGTCACATTGCTAAATATTTAAAGTGGTAATATGAAACATATTGGTTAAACTCTTGGATTGAATAAGTAAGAAATCTCATAATAATATCTACTCAAACCCAATCATTTGATTCAAAAAGTAACTTTTATTATCGACCGACCTACGGAAAAACTAACTGGAAAAGTCATCAAGTTTTATTTGCCAAGAGAATATGTGATTTTGCTCCAAAACTTAGTAAATTATAAATAAAGGGTTATTCTTGAAAACCAATCATCTGTTTGTTAAGATGCTCAATAAAGAATTTGCGCATCCATCTATAGATACAAGTAGATCCAAGTTGAAGTTTCAGCCCAGAATTTAATGGTCTAATGTCTGCTGAGATTTCCATGATTACTACAGATCTCATTTGTTTTCCTTCATGTTTGCTCACATTGTGTGACTATGAACAATGTAATGTAGAGCAGGATATCCTACATTATGAGATGCAAGAAACAAAGTCTGGTCAATCTTCTCATTTAGAATACTTGCCTGACTAACGCGCATGTCAGGCAGCTTACATTTCAAGAAAAAAGGGCAAAAAAAATTTACCAAATACCTAATCAAGAAAACTACCATGGTCGCAGGAGATGAAAGGGAAGAAAAATATCATAGACTGACTACATTAACATCACGACAAACTAACAAAGTTTTATCGATCTAGGAATATAGTTCGCAAGGAGTTGAGTGCCAATTATGTGATATCTGTTTTGAACACCTGCTTATTGCTTATCAGTTGATGACTCCGTAAATTTCCTAGATTCAGTATCCCGAGCAAAAATATAAGGATCTTGCTCGCTTTCTGATTTGGCATCGACTCTCCTTCGTAGCTCGAAATCATCTTTTTCGGTTGATGGTTCCGCCAAGCTAGTAGTCCCACAAGTGGTTGTAACACCGAATACCGGAGATGCCTCCATTTCAAAATCCTCGTCTGATACTTTTCCCTCAGAACCACTGCTCTCGGAGCTGTAATCATTCTCATCATTTATAGTTGAATCACCCCCAACAGTCTCAAATTTTGAATCGGTATCTTCCGCCATCTCTGGTTCAGCTGGATGCTGTTGGATTGGCACTGCATTACTGATAACATGACCTGCCTTTAATTTTTCCATGTAAACTGCCATTTCACTTTTATACCTCTCCTTGTCCTTCAAACCTCTATCCTGATACACCTGAAATTTTAAATTATAAAAAAAATTGAATAGAAGTAAACTTGTCATAATCTTCATTTAGCATTGGAAGAAAAAAGTTTTGAGTAAATTGTTGCTGGTACTTACGGCTTTCTCAGTCTCTGTAAGTTTGTTCCACGATTCACCAATTATTTTGCTAATTTCTCTGTCTTTTCCTGGATAAAGTGGCTTAAGCCTAGCGTGCTGCTCAGCAAAGAAGAAATTATATCCGCTCCTGTTTGGTTTTGGATGACTAGGGTCTCTTTTACTGAGCTTCTTCCTACGGCGACGATGGCGAACACTTCTGAAGTTGCTATTATCAGCAAAATCACTGTACCGTGTTAATTGCTCAGAAGTCTGTTGAGGAATGTGATAGAGAACCCCTCTGAGTTTTGCTGATCCAACAGTAACAGTCACAAAATATCCATGCTCAAATTTTCCATCAATTACTCCAACAACTTGAGGATATTGGGATGAGGCCAGACCTAGAGATAGGGTAGTAACTGATTAGTAATCTTGGCGGAAGTGCTGGTATCTGTCATGGAGTTCAGACAAAACATTTATGACGACAATGACGAGTGACAATTAGCAAAAGATAATACTCTGTCAACACCTTGTTGATACATGAGAAAAACTGTTTCACTAAATAGTAACTCATTGTGCATGTCAGCCTCAATCTTGCATTGCTTCATTAAGCACTCAACAGTCAGAATATTTCTCAAATTTGACAATAGAAATTATTTCACGTCGTGGTTCAAGGCAACTGAACAACCTCATGGATATACAACAAAGATTGTTATCGAAAAAGTGTATGTGATATCACTAAATTACTATAATGCAAACTCACCATTGTTTCTCATCCGTTTTCGGGAAGAAGCCTGAGTTTCAGAAAATGGTAAGACATGCTCGACCAATCTCTCTGACGAACCCGAAGTGGCTGAGGCTATCTTTGCAGGTGCTGCAAAACAATGTAAGGAACAATAAGGCTCAGGGAAAAAGGAAGGGAGAGGGGGGGAGACTGCATGTGCAAACCAGCTGGAGAGTTCCATCCTTGAGACCGAAAGAAATATATCTGCTCATAATGACGCAACAAGGACATGTAGTATTTGCGAAGCACAAATGATGCATTTGTGGCCGTAGAGGGGAAAGCAAAAGCAGCAGTCACTTCTCTCCATCTTCGATCTGCAATTACCTGTCATCAAGTAAAAGATATAAATAGTTGCTGTGATTTGAGAAGGTGCTGGCTAGAAATATCTTTTGACAGAGAAAAACGGGATGACAACCTTTATGTGTGCACATGTAACAATACAAGTTACTAGATTATTACCTTATACCAAGTGGATCTCACCACCAGGTTTCAAATGCTTAAAACAAATAATCAGTGAGAGGTCATCATGTACATATAGGGAGACTCATCATGTTATGTTCCAATCTGGGACTGTTAGGGTATCAGGATTTTCTTCAATTGAATCCTTGAGGTCTTTGTCACTTGTCAGGAAATAAGCGAACATGTTAAACAAAGCTTGGTGACAAGATATGCGACTTTTACAATCTAAATACCAACTTAGACAAGTCAACCTAATCTGCTTCAGTATGATGTCGACAACTGTTTGCTCCAATAGGATTTTACTTATAGGTAGAACCAGATACCTGATGTCATATAAACATGATTTTCTAGATATGTTAAACAAGATATAAAATGTAATCCTACACGTTAAAATTCATAACACCCTTAACTCTTTAAGAACACTGAAATGCAACTTGGTATTAGATACTTAAGTTGAATACACAAATTATAGAAATGTCCACAGCTTTATGCTAAAATACAATGTCATGTAGTTCCTCAGCAATAATGTATATTAAATAATGAAAGCATAGATAAATATTTGACAGACATGATTGCAGTTATGATCCTTGCTATTGAAATTCTGGAACTCGTAATAAAATTCTATGCAAGGTTTAAAATTTCCATCTGATAACAGTTTGGACAGTTTGTCAAACTTCTCGGTCACCTACATACCAGGTGATACACCAAATTGTATTGCTTGGTATCACTGAAAAGTAATAAATAAAATCAACCAATACCAATTTACATGGTATAATATTGATTATACCACCTGTGACTTACTGATTTGATCAGTATTTGAAACCTTGATTTCATGAATAAAGAATGTTATGCATACCAGTAATAAAAATATATAGCAGCAAAAATATAACTTAAAATTCCATATAAAATATCATTTTCAGTTTTGACCCATTACCTTTTCGATTCCACCTCGAGATGTCACCTCAACAAAAAGTCGGTGCAGGTCGAGATCCTTGCCTCCTATAATTGGTACCCTAGGAAGGAACACAATTCAAAAAATTAGAGACAGAGTGATAAATATAGAATGAGAATTTATATCGCCAAAAACTGAAACTAGATTAACTTTTCTAATTATACAGTGAATAGTTTCCAAGATATTACATCTATGGAGTCTGTAAGCTACATTTCTAAATCCCTATACCAACTATAATACCAATCTATTTGTTCAAGTTTTATCTGTATAATTCTTTGATCATTTCGATTATTTTATTATTATCATTTCACCTAAACTATGAGGTTCAGGGTAAGTTATTCAAGCATTTGAAGGGATTTCTAGATTGGGCAAATTTGGGTGAAAAACCTATCTATCTCGAGAAGATGGTTAGGAGACCAAAAAAATTATAAGACGAATAAAGGAAGAGCAATTCTGATAGGGTACAAGTACGATGGTATATATGTGGGGGTTTCATCTCCATTATAATCTTCACCATTCCAAAATCCAAATTTCCATGGCTAACCTAAATAGGCAGCAGTCTCATGTGCTGGTGTTCTATAATGTAGCAAATGATAAGCTAAAATTGATAAATTAGGAAATTAGTATGCAAATGGAAAAGGATTGGGACTAAAACAAAAAACATCCTTCTTTTAAACATGCGGAAACTACAGCTATTATACGTTAGACATCTTCAGTTGCATGCAAATAATAAAAGTTCCTTTAATACAAAACCAGAGATAACCTTGCAAGGTCAGTCATAAGGAAATTTGCTTCTAACTTAAAAAGCATTGTCTATCAGATTCCATAATAGGACAAAAAGCATAAATTGAAAAGAAGTGAATCCTAAATATAATGCAGTGTATCATTTCCCTCGCATCGAGAATATGATAGAACATACAATTAGAACTAAATGATTCCCTAATTTCTTTAACAATATATCTCAGATTCCTATCTCTGGTGTATACTATCTTTATTCACAATGTGATTTCTTACTTTTTTGTACTCAAGCATAAATCTTCCTTGCTTGTCAGGCATTCTGAACTGCTGCAAGTCCCAAGCAACACTAAGATATCTATAGATTTTGAAGGAATGTAATTAATGAGGACAGGACAACTTCATATCAGGATTTGCATCACCTTCCTTGACGAAGAGCAAAATATATCAAAAAAATATGCCTTTTGAAGAAAATAAGAGAAAGGCTCAAACCTACCCATGTTAAAGATTTTAGATCTTCTCCTATTTGCACCTGTCAACTTCCATCCCAACCAACTAATAGAAGGAATTCATTTAATATAAGAAGACAGATCAACTGGAGACAACCTCAAGCATACCCAGGCAGTATCTTGCAATAAAAACATTACTCTTCGTGATGTCTAAGTGCTACCCTTTCTTTTTCAGGCATTTGATACATCACAACATATATGATACGACTTAAGCCAGGTCCATCTTTACAGATGAATGTCATGTATCTACATGAATCTTACGGAAAGACGAGGATTGGCTCAAAGGATACATCGATGTCCAGTAGACTGAAAGAAAGGGTTGCAGAAAAACCATAAGATTGTGTCCTACCTCAAAGGCCTCTGTAAGAAACTTTTTCTTTCAACCATACCATCCATATCCATCATTGAGAAATATTTAACCCTTAATCGACTGAATAAGATCGACAAAACCAGATACCTTCCTCATGAAGGAAACATGACCAGCAAAAACAATAACTTTTACCTCTAACATAGATCAGATTTACACAGAAGTAGAAAAAACGGATATAGGATGAACAAGAACTATTCAATATAGAAAACGAAAACGTTCCAACAGAAGAAGAATCAGAGAGTCAAGAAACAAACTAGTTCTGGGATGAAAAAAAGTGAAAGTGGTTCTCACATGAACTTAGTCCCCATTGTGGAGTGCAACTTCTCGAGCGTTTCCCTAAACAACTTGGGATCAGCAATTACATCTTCGTAATCCGCCAGGGGCTTAGGATAGGGATGATACTCCGCAGGAGAGGTGGCGCCCTCTTCCCCGACATGCTGAGGATGTGAATTTGTCAGCACCACATGCTTGCCCTTATCAGAACCCACTCCCTCCTCCACCCCTTTCCAACCCTTATCACTAACTTCACTCCCCTTCTCAATCATCGTCGTTCCCCCCACCACCACCGCCACCAGCTTTTATCTGCAATCAAACCGAAATAACTGCCACAACATTAAAAATACACCAATAAACAACCCTAGATCGTCGATTACTTTCATAACAATCAACTATTTTATGCTTAAAATACCATTCACATCTCCAAATTAAACAACATGAGATGTTGCACTAATGGGTTCCATAATTAATGGATGAATGAATGAAGCCAAGGAAAACTAGGGCACCAACATTTCCGTTTTATCTTCCCGACTGCAGCTGTGGTCAAGATGGTAACAAGGTACATGCATACATACCAGGAACCAAAGCAGGAGGAGAAGGAGGAGGATATGTACTACATATATATTATCTATAAATACATCTATATATAAATATATATATATATATATATATATATATATATATATATGTATGTGAGGGTATATATATATATATATATATATATATATATATATATAGAGTGAAAATGAAATGATAAGAAGAACAAACCATATGGATTGTACCACCAGACCGAGGAATATTTTGCAAGGGGGAGATGGAGAGATGTGAGGGAAGATGCTGGGAATACATCAAATATTTTTGTCCTGTGTTTTTTTGTTGGTCGGTTGGTTCACAAAGAGAAAGAGAAAAAGGATGATAATGTGAGGCTGGCAGGGGATTAGGGGAGGAACTAACGTGTCACGTTTCGGCATCGGAGATAACGGCAAAACTCTCCCCTCTGTCACTACCGTTTCCCCTGCGTTCTCACCTTCCTCTCATTGGCTCAAGCGATGGACCCCACCGGTCGGGTGGCCCGGGGATATCGAAACGCTTTCTTGCGCAGAGAAACGCCCGTGATTCTGATTTCTCGCGCAGAGATAAAATGCGACTTGACGGACGGGACCCACGTGCGGGGCCCGGTGCTGATCCAATAGCGAGGCGGGTGAGCCGAGATATTTACAGTAGGCTTTTTTAGTCACGGGATTGGGTCGGGTTGGCGCCCGTGAGGATCCGTGAAGCAGCAGCGACGACGAACGGAACGGATCCCGTGACTTGACGGCCCCGCTACGTCGCCGTTACATGTAACGGCAGATTTGGGTGGGTGGACCGGGTCGTAGAATCAACCACCCCCACTAAAAATCTTGAGGAGGAGATGACATGACATGATGGCGCTCACCGTCGGCATGGTCGTATGACTTCCACTATGAATTCGGAGCCTCCTCGCTCCTTCCATATGTTTGAATTCGAATATGGATTTATATTTGGGTGGGTTGAATTTTACGGATATTTTATTTGTCAATGATGATAATAATGATGGATTGGATTTATTTTTCAGATACATATAATAACATTGGTATTCACCGAATATTCGACTACAATCCTAAATAACGGTGAATTGTTCTTCTCACAAAGGGATTCATCCTCAGGATTATTTAGGAAGGCTAACCAAGAAAGGAATGGAAGGCATTTTAATATCTCAACTAATATTAATATTTTCCATATATCACTTATGTTAATTTATAAAACCTACCTTAATCATATTCAGATGACTGTTTGAGTTAAAGAAGTAAATAAGAACTAAAATATCCTTAATATTTATGTCATGAGCCTCCTAAGGGTATTAATGTAAATTGGAATTTGAACTAATAGTTATTTTATTATAGACACTTAAGATTTACTATATATATATATATATCCATCCAAAAGATCAGAGTTACTGCTGATCCAAAGGATCAAAGTTATCAGATTATGAAGAGCTCAATATTCAAATCTTCAGTGTTAATCTTCATATCAATCCATCACCAGCATTTGTCATTTGTAGGAAATCAAAAATCTCTTTAGCCCACAGAAATCCAAAATTAAAGGAAAAAAGGAGCTCTTATAATGATGAAGTTATCCATCAAACCAACATGATAAACAAAGCTACTGCAAGCAACCATGGAAGACTCAACAAGGATGGCAGACAGACCTGAGAACCACAAACAACACACACATCCCAAATCCATGGACCTAAAACACTGATATATCATAGTTCTTGCTGCTGCTGCACCATATATACTGACATCAGAAACCTAAGACACGCATTCTTCTTCTCAGGCCGCAGGCTTCTTCTCCTCTTCTGCCGCCTCGACCACCTCGACGTAGGCCGGTGCATCCTCCTCCACCGCATCGGCTTCAGCCACCTGTTCACCTTCTTCGGTGGGCTTAAACGCAGTCTCTTCGGCTTCCTTCTCCTCCGGCTCTGCTGTTGCTTCAGTTGCTACTGCGGGGTCCGCCTCAGGCTCTTCTACGACCTGTTCGACGGCTGCCGCAGGTGCAGGATCAGTTTCCGCGGGGGCGTCTTTGGGCTCTTCTACAGTGGGCTTTGCGACGGCGTCTTCGGACTCTACGACGGCCACTTCAAACGGTGGCGCAGGAACAGATGCAGCTTCGACAGGGGCAACCGGTGCATCTGTTGGAACCTCAACCACCGGTGCTGATACGACCTGCACACAACGCCATTGTTAGGAGACATTCAGAGATTCGTAGAGATAGACTGGGGAAGATGCGATGGGCTACGAACACATTGGTGGCTCACCTCAACGGAAGCCATGGGAAGGTGGAGAGGAAGACCTAACAAAGATGCGAATGATGTGTTGAAGTGGGATGGGAAAGCTTGTTGGGTATGTGAGGGGTACTTATAATACGAGGGACTCCATGGCAGTGAGAATCTTGGCAGACATCCGGCCGTGGCGCCATTGGCCGGAACAGTCCACCGGTTTCCTATATTGCTGCTGCGTTCATGCGTGCAGCTTTTCGTTTGTTTGGCTTCTTCACGCAGGATTTGCGCTGAGGTGGATTGATATGCGTACTCCCATCTTTTTTATATGGGATATGCTCTGTGCGCAACCTAACAAAAGATAGTATCCTGAAACGGGGTTCTGAGTGAGGAATTGGAGGGTGGTAATAACATCCGAGACGCGCAAGAGCAACGGAAGGTCGAGGGGAGTGGCAGAGGCTGCCACCCGCCAATTGACCGTCGAAATGACCCTCACGCCTTCCATCACCGTCGCAGCGGCCACGCGGGCCCATCGGCGACGTGGCGATGACGTATACTGGAGTGAGAGACAGCTCAGACTGGGCCTTCCTTTCCTCACGTGTCCTGCGAGGCCGACGGTGGCCCCGCCGGCCGTCGTCTGCTTCGACGCGCAAGGCCGGTTTGTACGCATGCAGAGAGGGAGATAGAGAGAGAGAGAGAGCTAAGCGAGACAGTTTCAATGGGCGAAGACGCAGAGACACCTGACGAAGATGAAGGCGAAAGCAAACGGCAGTACTGATCGATGGAAGCAACAAATTGCAGTGCACTCAGCGTGAAAGAATTATGGCCTCAACTCTTTTTTGTGCTACCTCTCATGAAGGATGCAGATTAGTCATATCCTCATTCTCATTCTCTGTTAGGTTCATTAAAAGAAAAAAAATAATCGAAGGCTTAATCCTAATTTTCCACATCCATGATATGATGATGCTGTTCTTCAACACCATATCATTATAATTAATTATTCAAACTGAAACCTGTAATTCAAATTCTCATCATCAACCCAACCACAATGTGGGGGTAAATTAAAAACAAAAAACTTCAACTTTTTTTTTCTCTTTTTTTGATCACCTCGTTTTGTTTTATTTTCATAAAATATCTATCTTTTCTAATCATAATCTTTATCGTTTTATCCATGTCTTCTTATACGTTTCAGTCATCTTTATCTCATTAAGTTGCAGATCGTTGATATACTTTCTCTCCCTCCTTCCTTGCATTATCCATCGTTCAGTTCGTCACGTTCCTTACCCGAGTAGATAACATCATTCAATCCCTATTGAGCTTCTATCGATTGCACCCATATTACCTATCCTAAGGAGGGCGACACAATCTTAATGGTGATGACAAACAAGAGCACAAGCACAAAGTTAGAGTTGAGAGCAGGAGGCGAAAGGTAATATCATCTTCTAAAAAATATATTTTATAAAAATTAAGCCAAAAAAAAAAGTGAATATATAGATTTTTATAGGAATTTAGTTATTGTTTTACTGAGTTATGCCTACACAACATCATTTCATAGACACCAAAGAAGAACGCCTTCTGAGTCATTGTCTCAGTTACAGTTGAGGAAGGGAAGAATGAGTACGAGAGGACTGACGCAGCTTATGCATGGCTCACTTCAACCACACATTAAATGAATTCGACAGCCTCTGAAACACCGGATGGATGCGGAGTCAATGCTGGCAGAGTGGGTTATGCAACAAAAGGATCGATAGAGCTCTGTTGTATACAGTGCAGACCTGCACTGCCATTAATATATGCTTCAATGCACCGATACAAAGCAATATGTAAGTCTGAAGAAGAGCGATTCAATGCACCGACGTCATTGCGTGCATTAATCACGGTCGACCTCATCTGCTGCGTGACGCCGCCTGCAATCTACCATTAGATTCGGCTGTCGGTGACCGAGGAGATACAGGTAGAGATGGAGGGGGGGGGGGGGGGGGGGGGAATTGGGAGAAGAAAGCCGTTTGACGTGAAGCAACGTAACGTAACGTACGTGCATGGGGACGGGTGCTGATCCGACGGTCAGCATGTCTTTGATAGCGACGCCGGAGAGAACGGGAGATGGAGAGTAGCGAAGGGGGACATGTTCCTACCGCTGCCGCGACTCTTCTTTCTTGTGGGGTCTGTGCTTGTGGTCAAACAGCAGCTAATGCTTCGAGCACTGTGATATCATGACATCGATTTAGTTATTGGATTCAGATTCTTTAATAAGCATGAAATTTAAAGAATGATGATGATGTTAGAGCTTAATACGAGAATGAGTAGTTTACTAATAGTCCAAGTTCTTAGATTATTAGTGATCTAATTAGGATCTTGATCTTAGCATTAGAATAGATTATGCGTTTGAATCTTGTTTGCTTTGGTATAGTGCTTAATCCAACTTGCTTATTATATAATTGGATTATTATATACTTGGGTTATTTGGAACAGTAAGCATTTTATATTGTACAAAAGCGAAATGAAATTTTATTGAAAATTTTCCTAATTCTAGTGGAGATATGTGAGAATAAGATATAATTAATATACACTAAACATCTTAATCCTTTTGGGGTCTAATGATGATATAATGATGATGATGATATAGTATTCATCATTGACATAAAACACATTCATAATCACAGGAGCTGCAAATACAGATCGAATAGTAAGAGAAAGGCACGCATATGATTGCCAGTCCATCAAACCATCAAAATGTTTGGAGGAGCAATTAATGAACCTTGTGAAGTTGATTGGCCCAGTTGACAATATATGCTCTCATCATCTCCTAATCAAAGTTTATGCCACTGCCAAAACTGTCATGTCTGCACTAAACCCACTGCAACTGGAGCTACAAACGTAGTGGCTAGAAGATACTAAGGACCAATAAATGAACCTTGTGAGGTGATTGCCTCGGTGACAAGATAAACTCCCATCATCTCCTAATCAAAGTCCTTGCAGTGCCAAGACCGTCATTGTGGAAGTAGCACCTAAGTAGATTTCAAATGCATTAAGACTACATTCTTGCAGGTGTCAGTTTCCAATGCAATATTTACAAGAAGAAGAAGAAGAAGAAGATGTCATTCAAGGGTTTGGTCAAACAGCCTCTCTTCCCTACTCCCCAAACACAGTATGTTACAGACACAGGAGCCTGCAGATCCAAAAGTGGTGGTCAGAAGGGTCAAGTCCAAAGGCCTCTCCTCTCTTGGCCAATACGTCAAACACATCAAGGACTCTAGAACCCAAGCGTGGGGGCATTGAAGGAACCACCCAGTGTTGGCTTGGAACGGAAGCCAGAAAGCACAGCAAAGAGGCGGTACTAGGACTCGGGCAGAGGGGATGGGGTCTCCTCCACAGTCCATAGTGAAGGCAAGCCATGCCTGTCATAAAGAAACCGAGCTTAAAGTTCCCTACCCACTCTGATCGCTTGAAAAAGACCTCACCTTTCCCTACTGCTAGTCTACTGCTGCTCTCTTATTCCTTCCTCCTCTCTCTCTCTCTCTCTCTCTCTCTCTCTCTCTCTCTTTCTCACTCACTGGTTGTTCTTCTATATAAGGAACCTGGTGTTGCCTTGTGTTGTCTGGCTTAGACAGGGCTGGTGGAGGTATGTGCGATTAGCTAGCAGAAGGAAAAGAAAGGTTTCTCAGCAGCTAACCTTCAGTGCGATGGATTTGGTTGCAGGACATGATGAACAGGCCCCACATTCCAGCGTTTGGGAGCTGGGACTACTGTGATGACCTTCCCATCACGCAGTACTTCGAGTCGGCAATGCAGGCTGGTTTAGTTCGAGGCCGACCTTTCGGCGAGGATGCTGATTTCTTGAAGGTGACAGCGGACACAGTGAAACCCACTCACCACCACCACCACCACCACCACCACCACCACCACCAGAGAAAGGTTTTGAATCTGCTTCCTAGTACCCGAGTTCTCCATCTCTTTGCACTGATTCTGGCTCATCAGGTGAAAAAGCCTGGAGAGAGGCAGTACCAGCAGGGGCAGCAGAGAAAGCAAGGGAAGGCGAGCGATGTGACAGCACAGGCCACGCCGAGGAGGCCCAGAGCTGCCAAGGCGGTGGATGAGGACCTGTACAAGATCCCGCCCGAGCTCCTCTACCAGAAGCCCAAGAGGGTACTCTTCTCGCGCTTCAACTCTCATGCTGAGGGGTATAGCAGTGACGCAGTAGAAGATTAATCTGAATGTTTTTGTGACATCCGAGTGCAGAAGAGGCTGCTGAAGGGCTTGTGGTCAGGCTGCCTGGGACTCCACTGCACTGCGTGAGGGGGGGAAGAAGAAGAAGAAGGTGGAGGAGCAACGAAGTGAGGTGTAGCGTTTGCGTCGTGCTTTGCCGTTGGTTTTTGGTACACTGTAGAAATCAGTGGAGGAGAAAGATAAATAGTTACAAGAGCGAATTACCTACTTTACTATATGAATACGGTGTTTGAGAATCGAATGGTTTCTTCTCATTAAGATCTGTTGAAGCCTGTGATGTGTTCTCGTTGCTTCTTTACTTGGATCATACAACGAACAGCTCAAAAATAGCCTCATCGGTTAAGTGTCGTCCGATGGCATCAAAGCTCTCACGAGCATTGAGTGCGGCAAGCAACAAAAAAACACAAAAGGACGAGTTGGCTGTGGGAGTCACTTCGCAGTGTCTCCCAAAGGCTATGATGTGCTATGATATGATGAGTCCTTCCTTCCCTTTTACCCACCATCCTTTTCCTTCAAGTTACATGCTCTAAATTTCTGGGCCTATCCCTCTCCATCATTATAAATGATGAACCCAGGTTTCTATCAAGTAAATCAAAATATACAGTGTGATGGAGATCTCTCCACCTCAGCTACAAGAATCCAGTCACGTCAATGACCAAGCCCTACCCTTCCTATTGGAATGCCACTGTGTTGTCCCATAACCTCTAAAGATGGTCTAAATTTTTTGAGGGATTTTTCTGGTAAGGAGTATTGATGGGGCTATGCTTGCCTTGGACAAAATGGATGCTTCTTTTTAAAGCTGGGACAAGGAATTAAAATTGTGTGTTCCAAGTATGTATACCTTGATCCAATACATATACCATTTATTCTTATTATTTAATAATATTAGACTAAATCTGAAACAGAAGAATTCCATTCAGAATCCCATCCGACCATAAATACCTAGTGGTGAAAGTAGTTGTCAGATTGCTTTTTCTGTAGCATGGCTCAAGTTTTTCTCCATTTAGATGATGAGACCAATACCGAAATTTGAGATCTAACAATTTGGGATGTACAGCTTTAGCCACAGAGGATCAAATAGGCTGTTTCCACTAAAAGATCTGCACCAGAAAACACACAAACCACATTGAGAAGTAACCTGGTTGAAATGAAGACTGTATATATATATATATATATATATATATATATATTCTCTTCAGTTAGTATCATGTTCAAGTCCAATTAGAGAGTATGTTGTGAATCTGCTTCCCTCAGGATTCCACTATGTAAGATATCTACTGGTGCTCTCAAGAATCCGACAAAAGTGCTCATTACAAACAACTATAATTTTAACACCTTTGCTATCTATTTCAGTATCGAGAAAATTTAAGAAAAAAAGTAGGTATTGGATTTGAAAAGGGAAAAAGAAAACTCAAAAGCTAGCTTTTTGCCTCATCCATTTTGTGGCTGACCACTTCTCTCCCCTCAGAACGGCACATCCTCCATGAAGACTATTTGGATCTGTTTCCCCATCAAGCCCCTGAAAGGATGATAACCAGGATTTAAATAAGATTATGGTTTAGCTTGAAACAAAGCAGAAGGAGGTCACTTTTGACGAAAACTAAATTTCCTCAAGCACATTGATAGCATTGAAAAAAGTATGAGACTGCAGACCATGCTCCAGAAAAGAACTGCATCCCCTTTATTTGGTTTCACGCAAAGCCCCTTAACCACCTTTCCGCCACAACTGCACTCACCAGATCCAGCCTGAGTAAGAAAATAATAGAAAGATTAACAGACTGAGGCATGAGAAAATTTAAACAAATAATAACTACAGACTTCCAAAATATAGATCTGAATGTATACAGTTCGTGACAGTGATGCATGGATGAACACACAAGATTTGATCGGAACATGTATCCAAATGTTGGAATTAGCAAGGAAGCAAGGAGTTATGAAGGACAAGACTAAGTTAGATTTTTTTCTTTTGAGATAATATTGCTCTCAAAAACTGAAGTTGTCATCCCCTTCCACCTCTTCCATGTCTATTTGTGCTTCTCAGTTCACTACTTGGCTTAAGCTACAATCAACAGAAAAACTTTACTTTGGCAATGACCAACTGGCCTTGTATGTTCAAGGAATTCCCCTCTCATATAAGCTTTCCTCGATTAAGAGTATGACACTATTTAACAAGGTCATTCTTGACTTATAACAGATAAAAACTTGACTTACGATAGCTATCACAAAGAATATAAGCAAATAACTTATTCTAATGCAAAGATTAATCATTCAAGAGAGATCTATATCAACTAGATACAGGTGACAATTGATTTCTTACATTATTTAGGTTTAAAAATTTAACATATACTATAACACTCCAGTTTAGCCCCACCTCTGAAGTGAGATAATACTTATATTAACTTATAAGAGGTTGATGGGCATACTATTGTTGATCTTAGTTTTGAGCTAGTGATTCATGCTCAATGAAGTTAACATGTCAATTATTCCATCAAGCCAAATCGTGACAATTGATATCAGAATTAACCTATTACTGGGAAATGGCGAGAAGCAAGAGTAGGAAAGAATTACCCATAGATGGGGTTGGACGATGCGTCATAGTGTGGAGTTATCATTGGGTTACGTCTCACATGCACCATGCGCATCATGCTAGGGTTTAATTCTGAGCTATATTGGGTCTCGACGATGATGTCAAGCCATTAAGTATGAGAGAATATAACATCCCGATTTAGTCGCATATCGGAAGTGACCAAAAGACTAAGATTAGGTATGATGGGTGTACTACTGCTAACTTGGACTTAAGCATTTTGAACCAGTGGTTCAAGCTCAACTAAGTTACTAAGCTAGTTAACGCATTGGCCGGAGTCGTAATTATTAGTATCAAAGTCGATCTAGTATTGACGCATGGTGAGAGGCACGAGTAGCAAAAGGCTACCTCACATGCTCCATGCTAGGATTTGATTCTGGGCTATGCTAAACGATATAGAGTCACTAGGCTATACCTCACATCCACCATGTTAGGGTCTGATTAGCCTTGACAAGGATGTTAAGCCCTTAAGTGGGAAGATTGTAACAACCCAACTACGTTCAACATTGAAAGTGAGGTGAGACTAGACTGACTTATAAGAGGTTGATGAGTGTACTATTGTTTGTTAACTAGGATTCAACTATTTTAGGTTAGTGGTTCAGGATTAACAAAGTTAATAGGATCAGTTATCCTATCATGTTGGATCATAATATTCATGTTCTTAATAAATTTCTTTAAATTATTTAAGGGTGACACGCCATTTGAAGGAACAAAAAGAATTTTTAAATTTCACCTTAATGACATCATTTCACCTAATATTATAATCAACTTTAAGAAAGAAAGAAGCTCAAAATCAAGAATTCACAAAATACACTAACCATTGGAAAGTATGTTTCACCTCCTTCAACATCATCACTTAAATACATGAGCATTGTTGCTACACGTTGGCCTCCACGCTTTAAGTTAAACTGCATTCAGCAATTGACGATGCTCCTGTGATGCTCCAACAAAGGATCAACATGTGCGTGAAAAAGAAAGAAATCTTACAGTGTCAGAAAAGTAATCATGATGAGGTCTGTAAAGCTGACTTGTTTCATACCTATAAAAAACCAAACATTTGCAATATCAGTAGGATGTTTAATACTTATATTTCTAGTCTTTGGGAAGAGTACTTTAAACTACTACCTAAGTACTTGAATGAGCTCTCCATTTTCTGCAGGAACTTGAGAGAATACAGCAATCCGCTTTTCAATGGCCTGTGTTGGTACGAAAAAGATAACACTTTAGAAGAATGAGTTTGTTGGGTTGTGGGTTGAATTCCTTGAACTGAAAGTGATAGGCAAGTGACCATCCAATGAGATTGTCAGGTTGTAGGTTGATTCAATTAAATACAACACACAAGTAACTGTCTAAACTTTTACATCTGACAAAAAATTGAACACAAGTGAAAGCATGAGAAACTATGCATGAAGTGGTTGACAGTATTTATACAGTCAAAGTTTGACATTAAACACACTTCTGCAAATCATCATCAAAGGTGTTTAGGAAATTCCAAGAACAACTCCTAGGTCCTTCCAAGAAATCTCAGAACCAGAAAATGTTTCCGGAAACTGATAAGAAAGTCTATCTTCCAAAAATTGAGGAATTCATGGGTAGAAAATGTGAGGTTCTAGTTTGATGTTGGTCTATGCCAATCTTTAGTTGACCATATCTCACATACGTCAGCAGTAACTTAAGGACTAAAGAGACAAGTTATACCGAATCAAAACAAATTCTTGAAATTATAGTAGTAAATGCCATTGTCTTTTTCTTATCTTTGCTAATTTTATTTTCGGTATGAACGAACTAATTCTTGAAGCTGAGAATGTCCACATGAAGATAAAAATGATAATGTGTTAGGCCTAGAAAACAAAATTTGCTAAAAAGCAATTTTGGGAAAACGGAGAGACTAGAGGTCAAGTGGCAGATTGAAGTGACCATTGCAATCAAATCACACAGCAGGCCGAGAATCATGATCATACAAAAAGTGGCTTTGTCAAAGCAGGTTATGGAGCCAAGTTAATGCTATGGCACTCTACAGGCACGGAATGGAGCAATATGTCAAATCGACGTGTTTCCTATTCATCTTTGGCATAGCCATGCAACTGGTGCATGACACATGCTGCCATGACATGGTACATGAGCTGCCACATGTGCTGATCAGTGCATGGAAATACCCCTTTTTAATGAAACAAATGAAACCTCACTAAATAGTCCATGATGATCAATTAGAAATGTTAATTGCATACAAAGAGTTGTAGGCTTTAACAAAGGAGACAATTATCTTAAAAACTGTTTCAAAAAGTAACACACAAATAAAATCAGAAACCAACCTCTATAATTGGATATTTCCTTTCTTCTGAACTTAGAAACATACCAGAACTGGTTCGAACATCACTTTTCATACCCTGGGGGAAATAAGAATAGATAGAAAGGTAAGTAACAACCTCAGAAAACAGATATATAGGAGAATATGCATAGTTTACAGGTTTTGGCTAACCCCGCAAGAAGCAAATATATCACCTGCTAATTTGTCAGAAAACTGTTCTATAAAATACTATTTACAAAATGTCATCTAGCAGTCCACTTCCAGGAAGTAATTGTCATTCTCAGAAATTTACTTTGTTGTCTTGAAGATAGTTTCCAGAAATACATCCAAATTGTATGTTCATTATTTGAAATTTGAAAATACTTCTGTTATAGTACATTTTTATCCAAGTCAGCAAGTTCAGTTCATTATCGAACTGAAATGCTATGAGGTAGACAATAAATGTAAATTTTCAAAGACATATCAAACTTTTAATTTTATTTTGTCGATGTGGCTTATCTGCATAGAGTAACAGGAAGCAGATGAAAGAGATATATCTACAGTTTGTCACAAAAAAGTTTCAAGTCGTCAAAGTCATCTGCAGACGAAAAAAATCAGTTTCAGGTCATCACAAGTCCTTTGCAGATGAAAAAATTAATCTTGAAGCTAAGCTTGTTCAGGTAACCAAATATGATAATTTTCAAACATTTCTATATACAAGAAGACTAATGTAAAAATCTTATGGTAGCTTACTGTTGTAAAAGATGACAAATGTTCAAAGAAAACATTTTTATTGTGTCAGCTCAAAGGAATTAACAGATATATTTCACACTCCTGGGGAATTGACATCAACAGACTAACAATTGACCCAAGTCAGAATAACTAGGACATAAACACAGAGGTCCACACAAATATTTAATTTTAAGAAATAAATTTTTTTTTAAAAAAAACATTTCTTAGCATGCACATCTTAGTCTTGTATAGCCCAATACCTCCAACCTTTGACCAGAATATATTCTTGATAAAATCATACACAAAATTGTTTTCTTTTAACAGACCATATGTGACCAACATTCATCCAAGTCAATCCAACATGTCATGCCCATCATAATTCTTTAAGCAATGTATCTTAAAGTATTAATCAGTACCATGTATGAATACTAGCACACGAAACATTTTACTGTACTATTACTCAAGGACTATTGTACCACCCAAAACGGTATAGTAGGGGTGGTACGTACTACGTACCAGTCCGGGCATTGGCCGATACATGGACCATCCCCGTTTCGAGTGGTCCATGTAAAATAATAAAAAAATCAGAAAAGTGGTAGGCCCCTATCCAACTCAGCATTAAAAAAGAAAAAACAAATTATGGCTCACGAATGTAAGCCCTCTTCTCGCGTACGCTGCAGCTGCCGCTTCCACTTCGCTGCTACTTCCTAGGTACATTGTTGCTGCTTTTCTTTTCCTCTTCTTCCTTCTTCCTTCCTCCCATTCCTCTTCACCCTCTTTTTCTTCCTCATCAAAACACCAGTACACACCTCTTCACCCTCTTTTTCTTCCTCATCAAAACACCAGTACACACCTCTTCACCCTTTTTTTCTTCCTCATCGAAACACCGGTACACACCGACATACCATGTGTTGATACAGGTATTGATTAGTACCCAAAATGGCGAACCTTGCTTCTACTAGAACAAGACAACATAAACTACAAAGAAATAGACCAACAGGCTTTGTATCATACTTAATAGGATATTATGAGATTGACAACTTGCCTTCCCTGTTTTGATATCTACAACAGTAGAAGTCCGAAGGCGTGGTTTAGCAATTGCTCTAAGATAATCACATTCCTGGATCATTAATAACCACTTAATTTTTATAAAAAAAATTTCAAGGCAATTTGATAAACATAAAAACAGTCACTGGGCAACAGATAAAATAAATAAGAAAACAAGTCTTATATCATATACTAGGAACATAATTCAGTAAACCAACCACTAAGAGCCATGCATAAGAAGCTAACAGATAAAGACATGATACCCAGCAAGATATAGGTAGCATATAATTTTTAAGCAAACTGCAAAGTATCGCAAAAAATGTGTAGTCTTAAAGAGCTGAAGATAATATGAGCAGAAATATTCGGCTCCGTAAAGAAGGACAAGAAGGGAACTATGACAATTGACAACCAGGGACCAGATTATCTAACATCTCAAGAATATAACACATAAGCAGAATTAGTGTTTTACTCTAGAAATAAGATACATCCCTAAGAAATTTTCAGTTGCGTGGAAAGCCAATGGAAAATGGTTTTCCGTTGGGGAACTACTTCATGATTGAAATTAGTAGAAAAACAACGAGAACCAGGAAAAAAGAATTCCATTTAGAAAAAACTACTAGGTCCTTTACCATATTTTTCCAGAGTGAAAAAATAAAGTTATCCGTCTCTTCATTCCTTCTAGTTCTCCAGGCTAAATTTCCTGTTACCAAAAAGAGTTGTTCAAATATATCGAGCTTTTTGGACCTACACCCTGTGCACTTGGTCACTTCTTTAAGCTTTTTTATTAATTTTTTAACTTTCCAAGTTATCTTAAATCAATAGTAATATTTCAGTATTTCACAACAATGCTATACAGATTGAAGAATGACCAATGGTCTGGAAAGGTCCATTAAATAAACAGGAATTCTTTTTCCAAAAATTTCCTTAATATGAAGTTTGATACTGATTGTGCAGCACATGCAGATTTTGATGTTATTTAGAACAAGGGAGTCATACCTAGCTCTAGCATAAAACGATAGTGCTATCAAAGTTCTGAAAATTATGGAATACCACAGAGAAGTCTCCACTTTCAGGAGTCTACCTTGACTTGAGGTAGATCTGAATATTCTTAACACAAGAATCAACTGTTCTTAGCCAATCTCCCCATGTCTCCAAAATTTGCCATGAAAAGAAACTTCAGATGGTACAAAATACAAACGACTATTATCTCTTCTAACAAAAGAGAACTAAATATTAGAGTAAAAGAAAGGAAATATCTACATCCACCAATCTTCCGGAAATTTGATGGATGGCATTTACACACTATATTAAGCTCCATAGATGAAGCTGTTGCTATGTCTTATAATGGCTTTTCAAAATACTAAAAGCCTCAGATATAGATTCACTGTCCTAAGCAGGTCCTTTTGACAAAGGAATTTAGACTATAATTTCTCTGGATATGACTGGTTATCCATGAACAGCCTACCAAACAATTCCCAGTAAATATAGTAGTTAAAAATTCCGTCATTTGAGTTGAGTTGCTAAAAAAAAGTGGACTTATAATCCTTCAAGTAGAAAATACCAAGACCTTGAATTTCTCTCTTTTTAAAGCATAATTTTGGTCATGAAACTACCATTCGATCTGCATGTTATAATGAAGCAATAATCTTGCTGTAAAAGGAAAATGAGAAACTAATAGAGCTCATTTGACAACATAGGTTGAAATAATTCTCCCCAAAAATTTGATTGATAAAGTAATTCTATGATTTTAGTGCATTTAAAAGCATTTATGGTATACTAGACTACTAAGTTACACAAAACATATAATTGCAATTTTCATCAAAATTATTAATATTATATTTGCAATTTCTTTTCTATAATAGATAAACATTGTAATTTCTACCTATACTTATATCTCATTTTAGCATAGGCGTGTGCCAAACTCAGGTATGTATCTCAATATAATCCCTTAACCAGTTACATGCAACATTGATTGTGGGTTAGCTGAAAAGAGTAGTCCCGTCAATAATCAACTGTTTAAAGGTAGTGTAAAGTTGCCTGTGAATCAGTGCTTTTGTTACAAAAAAATCCAGTTTTGCTCACATCTTGACATCTTGCAAAATCTTGACTTAGGCCATAAGCTGTACCAAGAACTTAACAAACTGAGCATATAACCAACTTTCTCAATAAAAGAAAATTCGTGATTAATTAACTTGTCTCTTGAAAAGTTATGAATCACATAACCATGTATCAAATTATATTCTCAGAAATGTAAAAGAAGATAAATAATGAAGCCAACTGAAAATTTGGTTTGTTCTGATTAGTGGACAAAAAGAGAAGAAAATAAACTAAAATGAAATTGATGTAAAAAGATATAAGAAACTTGAAATTTTCCTCTGTCGTAGTTTAACTAAGATAATTCAAAGATAGTTGCAGCAGATGTGATTGGCAGTCAGATTATCCTCATTGGCTTCCCTCCATAACTTCTGCTGTTGTTGCTAAATAACTCTATATAACCTCACACCCAGTTTTTCTTTTCACAAGGACTCAGTAGCTTCTTATGTTCTTATTAATATCAACTTAACAAAAAAATGATTAAATTCATAAACACCCCAGTCCCTTCTACCTGAAGTCTTTAGAATAATGCAATATCACCTAGTTTCCCATTTCTAATACGCAATGACAAAACAACTCCAGTACTAAAAGAACGTAAAAAAGTAATCAAAGAACAAAAACATTTGACAGAAAATAATATTACCTCCATGCTTAAGAAATTATGAAAAAGAATTACTCGTGGTGACCAGCTGAGGATTTCGGGTTTTACCTAAACAAGTCAAAATGGAACATTAATTCAAAACAACCTGAAAGTTCAGATGATGATATGGTGATTACATTGCGAAATTAAGATTTGACTGTGCCAGTAGAAACTTTTTTTTCTTAACAAGAACAAGTTCATTTTGGTCATAAATCATTAACTAATGAGAACAAGCTAGATTCCATACCTCATAGTTAACAAATATCATATATAAGATGCTGCTGCTTCTTAGTCTAATTAAGTAGGCATACATTGGGAATACAAATTCTAAGCAACTATCTATATTTAAGGCTCCTATTTGTATGTTTCATGACCGAATAGGCAAATAGATCTTATATATTAATTAATATTTCTTATCACTGAAGATGACACTTTGCCCGAGCAAAAGTGTCCTGTAGTTTGGTGAATTTTGTGCATATTATAATTAGTTCAAGTAGAGTACAAAAATGTCATATCATGTTAACAACCTGCAAATGCTTTGAAAAGGTATGGATTTTACAATGTTAAGATATATATGTACCTTAACAGTTTCAAATTGCATGTGTTTTAATTTCTTATAAGAACATAGGCATGCTCTACCCATGTGAAAGCAATAAAAAAAGGGGGCAAACAAGAGGATATCTAGCACCCAAATCAATCCTAAAAAATCTGCATATGGTATTTAAGGGAAACAAGAACTATGCTCTATGAAATTATTTTTTTTGTTTTTCCCATAACTGTGTTACAAGAGATTATATGAATAAACCAATTTATAAACAACAATTTATGCTATTTTCCAGTTAAAAGCATCTAAAAGGCCACAAATAATATGATATCAACAAAAAAACCTTTAAATAACAAGAATAAAATCAGTAAATAACAGCAGCAAAATTATCACTATGAAAGCAAAGTTGGAACGTACAAGTCCGAGGCGAAGGAGTGAAGCCTCTTTGTCATTTTCCCAATGAGAAGTACCTAGAATCAAGAGTTAATGCAAAATATATATCTTAATGCATACCATTGGATGCTACAAACAAAAATAGCAAGGTCAAAATAATACTCCAAGCAAAAGAGTAGTTACAACAAGTTTTACCATACATATAACCATATGAAAATAGTGACTCCATACTGAGACACAGAATGCTATAACCATGAAAAGATGTTACAAACTGATCTGCAAGAGTAAGCATCAACCATGATGATGGCGATTTTAAGAGTCAAAGCAGCTTTTAACTATGGTACTACTATTACATAAGTTAAAAAAAAACCTATGGTATTACATGAAGTAACAGCATAGTGGTGGTACAACAATGGCAACAACAACAGCAACAATGATGAAGGCAACAACAAAAGTAAAGGAGCCTCATGACAAATATCCAGTATCAGACCTCATGAAAAATTTACTTTAGCCAAGCTTGCCATGTGGCCCTCTATTTTAAATTAGTCCATCACTTATCAGTGTAACAGTTAATCAGGTTGGAAATATGATACGAACTTATTAACTTTCTCTCATCTTACTCGCAATTGATGCAATCTGTCTTTGATTACAATGAATAATCCCTTTCACCTTCAATTTTCTTATTGAAAAACTCATCAACCTTAATATCTGTACCTCAGCTGCACTATTTTTTTCAATATGTTGCATCCTAGAGGTAAAGTCTAGCATGTTCAACATGTCCTTCTTTGTGGTCTTATACAATTAGTAATAACCCTCATGGGTTTTAGCCTGAGGGAATCTTTTATCATTATATATCAAAGCTCTTTTCCACATGAACATCTTATTCTTTTTCCTTGAGCAGGATCTCTTCCTTTTCTCCTTATTTTAAATAATTAACATCCTTTCCTCCATCCACAAGGATTCACAACATAGAAATACAACACAAACAATGACCATAAATAACTTTCCCGACCACTTCAAGTAAAAGAAAAATAAATGAATACTGGCTCAGGAAATCTTATGCCACATTCCAGGACTCCGTCCTGACACGGACTTAGCTGGTTTTGCCTAAGTCGTGCGGCACCCTTGCGCGTCCGTCCGCAAAGGTCAGCCTCCCCGAAGCCTCCCATTGTCCCTTAGGACCAACAAAAGAGAGAACGGGTTAAAGAGAACGCCTCAAACGGGATCCACAAGCAAACATGTCCGAAAAACACTTCATAGACAAAGCAAATTACAAACAGACTTTACAAGCTCTGAACAGTGGCACAACAAAGGGTAAAATGGTCCATTACAGACCGAAAAGCTCTCGAGCGTGTCCACATGACACAATCTTTATTTACAAGCCTAAAGAGGCCACCAACCCAACTAAAATGGGACTATTAAGCCTTCGGCCGCCCCTTTACATTCTGTACAAGGCATGAACATGCCAAAAGACACGGACATACATAAGCATTACATCAAACACCTTGTTTAGAAGTTTGTCCGTGACATTCTCCCCCACTTATCCCTTCAACGTCCTCGTCGAAGCCTTTGTGAACACTGCAACTCTTCGCCTTTGCTAAGTCTTCAATCTTCTGCTCCAGCTGCAATGCGCCTCCTGGCTCCCAGCTGCTCTCCGCCGCTGTTTTTGAGTAGTCGAACCTTTGATCCGCCATGCTGCTTCAACTCGCCAATGACTCTGACTCTGGTGTGGGGTTTGGCTGAGTTGTGTTGATCCTCGTTGATTCCTGCGGATCCACCAAATGAAGGAAAAGACCATTCTTACTGCGCCAGTTTCTCAAAATTTCCACATGCTGCTTGAACTGGGTGGATGCTTGTTGGAGCTTTAACGAGCATCGCCTCGCAAACTTCTGAAGTTTTGGGTCCTTCCTCCACAAAATCTGCTCATTGACTCTTCTTTCAGTTAGTTGTCACATCCAAGTAGGTTCGCATCACTTCCGCTTTCGATTGGCATTTCGTTGGGAAATGAAGCGGACAATCTACTCCCAGTAGCACTGATCACCGTTGGTGAGGATTTGACAACTATTGTCTTCCATTATCTTCGAAGGGTCTTTGAACTTGTGCAGAGCTCCTCTGCTGGATAGATAAGAGAACTGGGGTACTCGGTTTCGCCCATTCTCTTAAGAGTTGAGAAGGCAAAGGTTACTTGACTTCGCCCGCCTCCTCGAGGTTGTACTTCATGCATCGAGCTGGTTACTGGCCTTCGCCTGCTCTTTGCTCACACTTCTGAAGCACTTGAAGTGTTTGCACTCCTTGCGTTGAGTTAGCTACTGTGATTCACCTTCTCAATGCCATTGAACTTCTGGAATGCAGGAAGTTTTCACCCCAACTTGGAGTAATTCTCTGATAGATGAGGTCGCCTCTAAGATTGTACCGTCTTCTCCATCAACCCTGCCGCCTACTCCACTGAGTAGCAAAGGTACAGCACCACGTACTGCCTGCTTCGTTCCTTGGTCGTGCACTCTTGCATGACCCGAAGTCCTTCACTTACGGCTATCTTGATGAGAAACTTGTTGACACCGGTCTTACGAAGTTTCTTGGCCTCTGCCATTCAGCCTTGTCTCGGTACTTGGAGATTGCCTCTGCATGCTCCACCTCCTCGGCCCCTTTCACGACCAAGCGCTCTCCCTCCGTGAGAGCAAGGGATCAATGACTTTGACGGAAGTCCCGCCTCTGCGGTACCATGGCGCTGCCATGCCCATGGCCCTACTATCCGTCGCCTCGCATCTACATCCCTTTTCTTCACAATCAGTAGATATGCCTTCGTGACACTCCTCTGAGTCCACCTCCATTCTCACTGATTGCTTGATTTTGGGTAGCTAAGTCCCTCAGGACTTGTCGTCGCTTCCTCGCCCCTTTCGACCTCCTGCTTCAACACCTCTGTGTTCTCCAAGCAGTCTGTTTGGTCGATGGAAAGACAGACTGCAACTCCCATGCATGGCCTCTGCCATCACATTGTAGGGTTTGCACCGATTCTGTTCTCCTTAGCTTCCTTGGTAGCAACGTTCGCTTACTCGACCTTGTCCTCTGACTTGTCAGGCTCCCTTAAGCGAATATGAGCTCTGGAGCAGTCCAACTCTCCAGCTGCTTCGATCATACCTCTGCATGATCAAGTCCCTCTCATGGGACTCACTGGTACTTGCATTCGAACTTTTCCCTTGGTGGAACCCAGCCCCCCATATGCTGATGACCAAGGTTTTCATCCGATGCAAAATTCGGTGCACGCCCGGAAGACCCGCCTCTGCGGTACCATGGCCTTCACTCCTTGAATCCATAGCCCTTCTTGCCGTCGTGTGGTTCACCAAAGCGGAGCTCCCAGTAGCTCCCGATCATACCTCCATATGATCTAGTCCCTCCCGGGACAGTGTCGTGTGTGTCGCATTGCCACGAACTGTTCCACCACGATCCGCTGCACCATGTCGCCTCCTGGTGACATCTCCATTGCATTCTGATCCTTGTGGAATAAACTCGAATTGTGAACCCTCCATGTGTGGCCTCTGCCAATACATCGCAGGGTCTCCTCCACCTTCGATTTTGTTCGCTCCTTTGGCAATCGACCTTCATCCACCCACTCTTGGGTCACACCTAGATGAAGCACCGCTCTAGGACAGTCCGTCGCCTAGTATCTCCCGAAGTCCACCGACTTCACTGTAATTTGTGCACCATTGTCTGGATCCTGGGCCTCTGCCCCTACCAACACAATCTCCGCTGCGCACTGCTTCCTTCATGACAACTTTGAATGGCAACATTGTGGCATATTCTTCAAGAGTACCCGCCTCTGCGTCCTCTTGCCCCGTGCTAAGGCCTTCTAAACCCAACTTCGCCTCCGCAAATTGAGTCGCCTTAGTTCCTCCATCAAATGCTCCTCCGAGATAAGGTGCATGTGCCTAGAAGCTCCCTTCGTCTTTGGCACCATGCAAGATGAGTCCGCTCCGTCAGAATGAAGGACCCATGGAACAACATGATCCTACTCTTGCCTCTGCAAGAGTTCATGTCTTTGACCTCTGTCTAAGGAAAGCACTGTGCTTCTGCTCCATGTTCCAACTTCTCTGCTGGCTCCCTTCATGCGGCTTGGGTACTTCACCAAGTTACGCCCAAGTTGCTCCGCTCCTCGTTTTCGCATTGAGTCGATGGTGGCCCTCGTGCCCACCATTCCACAGGTCAGCCCTCCCTTGAGTCCGATCTCCACATCGACTCCAAGTGTGCCTTCATTTAAGTTGCTTCAGGTCGCTCCCCCACTTGATCTCGCAATGCATCCACCCATGCATTCTCTCGAGCGAGATCATGTGACAACTCCTCGCTGCTTGCTCGGTCCATTGAGCTTCGTGGAGTTGTTGTTTGTGAGGTACTCCTCCTCAACATGTGAAGTCCATCTCACATGATTCTCCCTCTGGAGAGCCGAGACTTATCCCTCCTGGATAACTGTCCCATTGGAGCAACATCTCTCTTCGTTTCGGAGACCACCATCCCCTTGGACTACTCCGATCTGCAGAATAAACTGTGCATTGTTCTGCCTCCTGCAAACGCACTTGCTAGATTGCGCCTCCACGTCAATACAGCCACCACTGCACCCCTCAAGGCCTAGCAACATGCTGAACTCGTTGCACACTTCAGCCTCCTCCGGACGTATCCTTCGCATGCCGAAGAGAAAGTTTCAATGCTCCATAGCGCCGAGACTCGGTCGCCTTGGGATGGCCACGAACAATCCATCGTCCGCATACAAGCCCATGCATGAGTACTGAATTCTTCGAGTTAGCAATTCCCCTCACCTCTGTGAGCTTTGCACAACTCTTTCGGTCGCTGAGCAACTCATTCCACTTTGCATGGTCTCGTCCTTTGCCAAGCGCCTCGCTTGCCTTGAGCACCATCAAGTAAAGTTGTCAACGTTGAGCCGTAGCTCAAACTCAGCCATCCCAACCTTTGTGCGCTCCGCATTCTTCCAAGCTTGCCTGTTCTCGTGGTGCCTCTTGCGCGAAGGGTTGGCCATTCCTCTGAATGCCAATGTAAGATGCCCGCTCCTCTGAGCGACTCTTTTCCCTACATCTCCATGCCCGTTTTCCCTCAAACGGTCGCGCGTGTGCTGACTGCCCTCCATGCAGCCCCACTAGGTCCCCCACGTTTGCATGTCAAGTGTTTCTATGAGTGCTTGTCCCGCTCTGATACCATTTGACACGGACTTAGCTGGTTTTGCCTAAGTCGTGCGGCACCCTTGCGCGTCCGTCCGCAAAGGTCAGCCTCCCCGAAGCCTCCCATTGTCCCTTAGGACCAACAAAAGAGAGAACGGGTTAAAGAGAACGCCTCAAACGGGATCCACAAGCAAACATGTCCGAAAAACACTTCATAGACAAAGCAAATTACAAACAGACTTTACAAGCTCTGAACAGTGGCACAACAAAGGGTAAAATGGTCCATTACAGACCGAAAAGCTCTCGAGCGTGTCCACATGACACAATCTTTATTTACAAGCCTAAAGAGGCCACCAACCCAACTAAAATGGGACTATTAAGCCTTCGGCCGCCCCTTTACATTCTGTACAAGGCATGAACATGCCAAAAGACACGGACATACATAAGCATTACATCAAACACCTTGTTTAGAAGTTTGTCCGTGACAGTCCGGTAGGCATTAAGTCATCGCCATACCTCATGGGCTATGATTTCAGAAGCAGGATTGAGGCCCAAGTTTGAGTCCATTCATCATGTGAACATAAGGTGGAAGCACAAATAGTTATGCATGTGATACACCAGAAGCAGTGTGAGTGCATACAACAACAACCATAACAAAGCTGTAATGCCCCATGTAAACAGTGTAAGTGCATAACCAATACAATTCTAAGACATACCAAGTGCAAAACCTAACAAATACTATCTACTGTAAGTAACATCATGTTGTCAGCTAGAATTCCAATTACTACAAGATATCATTGGTCGAACTTAAAGCATGCCCTAGTCAGGTCAACGGTTCACCACCCAAGCGGATGACTACAAGCCCATAGTACACAATTGTTGGTTTACAATGCCTTCCAATATGATTCAATACAGGCAGTATTTAATGGTTTGACAACCTGCCAGTATGTGAACCAGGGTAAACGTCAGGTACATGGCCTGTACCACCACCTGGTATGCCCAAGATAGGCCCTAACGACTTGTATAGGGCCTATGGGCCCTGTACAAGGAAATTTTTTTTTTTTTTATCAACCCTTTTTATGATTTTTTTTCAAGACTTGATATTTACCACGTTCCATGCTTGATATGCCGGAGCATCTCCTTGTTAGAGAAATAGTAATACATTTAGAATCAAGAGGAGCTTTGACCATAACAACAACTTTAAACGACCATGAACTAAAGAATGATTTGAGAAATTTAAATCACAACTCATTCTAATTGAAGTTATACCAGATGGCTCTTCTAATCGCCAAATAAATGCCAACTGAAACAAAGAACCTGCAAGCATCAACAACAAACAAATCATGCAGTAAGAAGTTGAAAGAAACTGTTACACAAGCCAGCATTTGAGGAATAAGACCATCTCATAAGTTTATAACCTTCTAAGACATTCCACCACTATTAAGCAAGAAAAAGACATGTTTGGTCCTCAGAGATTCCAGTATAATTTATGTATGCTGCTAGAAAATGAATCTTAAAATTCACACAACAGATGCAAGAAATGATTTGTGGTTACTTCTGTAAAGAGAAAATCATAGGAACTAAATATCAAGTTGTGCAGGCTTGTACAACAACGTTGCATCAGAGGTATGCTTTGCTAGTGCTAGTAGATGACAATGCTTAACAAGCATATAGACCATTCTTTCGGTGGCTATTTGGGATATAATGCATCCCATTAATGCCACATTGCTCCAAAGTGTGAGCTATTAGAAAATATAATTTTAAACAACTTGAAATACCTAAAGAAACATAGATGTGAATATCTTGATCGGTGTCAATGTAGAATAAATGGGATGCTTTACTAGTGTTCAACCAAAAAAGCAGTGATAACCTGAAATAATAATGCATACATAACAACCTTTTTTTTTTTTTAAGTAAACACTATAGAACATTGAGAACTAACATCTTAACATGTAAATGCTTTTTTCTACAGTTAAGACAACCTAGATGCTTGATATGTATGCCAATATGCCTTTCATAGTTTTTTCCAAAGACATTGCTTCAAAAAATAATCATGCAAACCACTGTACCCCACACCCATACTTCTGCTTTAGAACTTCAATCTTCTAACCCAAGGAGATGAACTAAATGGCAGATATCAAATCCTATTAACTGGAAACATGGCCAAGGCTTTCCAATGTCCTCCAAGTAGTGGAACTATTACCCTACTCTTTTCTGCTATCTCCTATCACGGTTTCACCGTTCTAGAAAACATGCCTCTACTTGTTATAGGGGTAGGATCAGACGCCCAAAGATAATATTTCAACCCATTGACTCAGGACAAAAGAGAGGATATCCTCGGATGGTTCTCATGAAACTACAGTCTTCGCCAATTTGACAATCCAGCCAAAGTGTGAGAATCTCAACCTCATGGCTAATTTGACTGTCACTGAAAACCTCAAGTTGATGATATGATTATCGAGATTTAACAAATACATCTGACCAGATGCTTCCCGTTTCTATCTCCACTACTCATACGGCAGTAATAGGACTTACCCTATCAGTCGTCGAGTTAAAAGATTTAGCAGCTTTCCATAACAAGATCCCTTGGTTATCATCAAGATACAGGACGTCGCCATCTGCGACACTAGTTGCACGGCTTTCCCACGAGTTTGGATTTCCCGCTCACATACGGGCGGTACAGCGTAAAGACCAATAACCAATGGTGTTTTGGCGGAACCTAATTATGGCGATGCCCTAATTTGCAGTCAAGAATATACCATCTCTCGTCTTCTGCATATTCTCACTATAACACCCTAAAGTACATAGCGAAGCTCGCAAACTATTTCACTCGGATCGCGATCCGAAGAATCAACGCCAAAGAAACCAAGATATTCAACAAGATAGCATCAAATCGAGGGCAAAAACCTAAGGCCACCGAGGAAGGGGGAAATTACACGAACCTATGATCATCCCGATGGTGATGAAGGTGAGAAGCGCAAGGATGTACTTGGATTGAGCCATCATCCCACCCAACCACCGGGAGATCACCTCCAACTCCTCGCGATGTATCCTTTCCCGTTCAATTTCCCCTTCTTTCCCCGTTTATTGCGTTCTGGAAGCGAAACCGGAAGGAAGAACGGGGAACGCACTTGAAATGGGAATTGGGTATGGAGTGGTGGGAAGGTAACGCCGAGCGGGGCGGAAGCCCTTCCGACGGATCCTTCTGCTCGTTGCATTCGGATCCGATAAAAGAAGAATAGTCCATTAAGGCGGTCAATGCGCCCGAATCCGATGTTCTTGAAACCAATCCAAATATATCTTACATTAACGAATATAGTGGGACCCATTACCAACGCTGGTAATACATTGGGTACATCTTAAAATTTATAACAAATGCGCCGGATCCGATAGGAAAGCCACTCGAATCCGAAGATTCATTCAGGTAGACTTTTCGTACCCCATTTTCAATGTACCACTTTAACCCATCCGCATTGTTACGGAATAATATAGCGGGCCCCGAGACCGGTAGACTACTGGGTATAAATAAAACTAATAACATTGCGCCGGATCCGAAATGGTAGCAACCCGAGTCCGAAGATTCCATGGAGAGACTTCTCGCTCTCGATTGGGTGATACCAGTCACCTACCCGCATTGCTATTGGCTAAAAGGCCGGTAGAGTTTTGGGTATCGAGGAAAATTTAAACGACACAACGCTGATTCATATCTCGACTAACCTTAAACAGCAGTCTATTTGGTTGGCCACAATTGCTTGATTGTTTAACTTAATGAAAGCCCAAATCGACATTAAGCTAATATGATAATTCCTATATAGTTTCTCAATCATAAAAAGTCATATATTGAATCACTAATTATTCCGTTTAGAAAGAGAAGAATTGGTGATATAGTTATTTATAATAATAATAATAATAATAATAGTTATAATATAAGAATCAATATTTTAATTGTAGTTCTAAATGGCCGATAAATAGGATCGATACTGATTGACGTCCATCATTTTTAATGACTTGACGTATATAATAGTACAACGATTAATCAAAAGCTTTGTAGAAAATTATGACCTTCACGATCACATTAATCTTCGTTTAGAAGAATCATGACATATATGTGTGTCATTATCAACGCGTTTTATAATGCCGTGATTAGTTTAATTCATACGTATGACATGACCCATTATGGGTTTACTGGATTAGTGATTCTTTGCGGAAATGAATTATGGTGTGATCAAAGGAGATGAATGATACCATATACTTGTCACAATTTCATATTGACAAGGGAATATATCCAACTGGCTAGGAATGATTCTATATAGTCGGTTTTTTAGGTCAATCACGTACAACTTAATTATTTAGAATTATTAAACCATCGTAAACTAAAATTAAAAAAAAAAATATTTTTTAAAAAATATTTATTATTTCAGAAATAATATGTAATCTTCCGATTAGTCTCACATCGAAAGTAGACAAGATTAAGATTGACTTATAAAGATCTGATGAGTATATTATATTAATTTCAACTTAAATATTTTGATCATTAATTTAGATCAAATAAAATTGATAGACTAATTAGCTCATCCAGTTATGAGTATTTATGTTGAAAGATTTGTTCTTGCAATATAATAAGTTTTAAGAACTAGACTATCATGATTCAACTCGATAATATCAATCGATGACTAATTCTTACCCTAACAAGCATACATATTTAGATTATGGAAAGTAGTAAGATAAAATATCACATATTGCTCACATAATCAACTTTATTATTATTATTATTATTATTATAGTGCTAATCTAAGAGTATACAATTTGCATTTAACTTGCCCGATCAAATTCCTCTCTCTCTCTCTCTCTCTCTCTCTCTCTCTCTCTCACACACACACACACACACAAATGTCTTGAGGCTGCAGGCTGTCTCAACATTGTCTCTTTTGCCGGGCAAACCTCCACAACAGATCGGCACTTCACACCTGAGACACAAATTAACATATGTAGTTACATACTCTTAATTACTATATAAAATACAATAATGGTTTTATATATAGTGCTAAGAAATAAAATATTATCAGATTGGCTTCACTTCGAAAATTTTCAGACAAAAGAGTAGAATTTTGAAGGTGAATACTAAGATCATTCCGACTCACGAAAATAACCTCTCTAATAATATAAATAATAATATATACTCCCATCTGGTGAAAGTCTATGAGATATTAATCATCCATTAATTCTTCAATGGTTTATGTGAAAATAAAGTAATATAACAAACGAATAACAAAGTTGATTAGAGTCTTAAAATATAATATGTATAGGAGAGAATTATCTGAAACTAAAGAAACAACACACAACAAATCAATAGATGCATTGATGTGTCTATAATGTTGCTGATAACAGATGATGAACCTGCAACAAGTTGAAACGTACATTAACTTTGCTGGTAGAGACGAAGACAAAGGAGGGCATCTACTGAGAAGAAGAGAGGTAGAAGACGAATCAACAGTCTTTCTTTCTCCCCTCCTTTCCCTTTCTCCTTCTGTTTTGAGGTGGGACGGGAGCAGCTTCGTCACCTGAGATTTCGAACTCGGTACCAGCCCTTCTTGCAGGAGGAGCCGACCACCTCCATCCCTTTCTTGAGCAGGTCCTTGAGGTGCTTCTGCAGATCCGCCATTGATGGAGCAAGAAGGAGGCCACTGCACTGGGGGCTGAGAGGAGAGGGAGGGGAGGCGGACAACGGAGGAGCAGACGGGCGCCATTAAAGCGTCGGACTCCTCGGTGGTGCCGTTGTGGACGAGCGGCTCGTGTTGAGGGCGACGGATGGGGAAACTTCCCGCGTTCATTACGCATGCAGGCCACTCGCTCTCTGTTTCTTCATGCACCTTTTTTTTCTTTTTCTTATTGTGAATATTATATATATATATATATATATATATATATATATATATATATATTCTCTATGTAAAATTAGTGAATTTATATTTAAATCCTCTAAGTTTGAGTTTAGCACATAATATATATTAGTTATGAAAGTGAACTATTATTTAAAATTTTAATTATTTTAATGATATTTAAAAATCATGATATCGAAAATATTAAGACATTTTAAGTAATATTATATCGATAAGAAAATAATAACATAGATAAACACTTTAGCATTATGTGTTCGATATTTTATTATTATGTGGTTGACACATTGACACTACGTGATTGATACATTAGTGTCGAATTATTGATACCTTGTTACTGTGTAGTTGACATCTCAACACCACATGATCGATGTTTTAAAGTCGGATTGTTGACGTCTCAACGTTACGTGATCTGACACCTTAATATCATGTGATCAATCGATACCTCAAGGACGTTAGGAACCGCATCTTCTCGACATTAATGCATATTTACAAGTGTAACAATCCAAAAATAGCACTATAAAAGGCCTTCAAGTATATTCACAAGAGGTTTCTCATCTCTCTACTAAATTACATATTTTGTATTTAATACTTGATTGAATTTTTCAAACCTCTTACTAATTTAAGCATTGGAGGAGCCTTGTCGAGTATATCTCCGATATTTTTTTTTTATTATAGAATTTCTTATTGAACCAACTCATCTCCCGGTATCAAGTTTATGATAAACTTAGACTTAAACCAAGGTTGACTCTGATAATCAAATTATGTTATAACAAAATGACACTAGAAGAAAGGTTCAATAAAAGAATGTCACAAACTCTCTGAGCACGAGAGTTACTATTGGGGTTGATCAGCAACATGGAAGGTTGCAACAACTGAACCCTTGAAGAGACGGTTCCCCCAAAAAGATGACTTCTAACACAAACATGGCTGAACATCTAAAGAGACAGCTCATAACACCAATATGATTGAACCTTCTTAAAAGGTATTTTACAACATCTAACATGGTAGAATCGTCCTTGAAGAGGTGGTTCTCAATATTAACATAGTTGAGCCCTCAAAGAGGTGTTCCTCGACACCAGCATGGCTGAATCTTTCTAAGAAGTGATTCTCCAAATTAGTGATTTTTGATATAAATATTTAACTCTCGAATAGGTATTTCTTGACACTAACATGGCTAAACCCTCGAAGAGGTTTTATACTTGAGATCAACATCGCTAAACCCCCAAAGCGGTGGTTACCCCTATAGAGGTGGCTTCCGACACCAATATGATCAAACCTCGAAAAATATGATTCTTGATACTAACATGGTCAAATCCCCGTGAAGATATGACTCCCAACACAAATATGACTAAATCCTCGAAGATGTGATTTCTAATATCAACACGGTTGAAACCTTCAAAGAGGTGGTTCCCGATCAAACCCCTGAAAAAGTAGTTCCTAATATCAACATGAATAAACCCCTGAAGAGATGACTCTTGATAATAATATAGTTGAACCACTTGAGGAGACAATTCCTAACACTGACAAGATTAAATTCAACTAAAAATTATCCCTTAATGATGCAGCCAACTTGATCCAAAAGTATCTCCTAATAGCGATGCAAACTAAATCAATCTAGAATCATCTCTCAGGATACAACTAAATTGGCATAAAAAAAATCACCCCTATGATCAAATTGGTCTAAATCATTCATTCTAATAATAGTGTAGTCAAATCAGTTCAAAGTGCTTCTTACGATGATAGTGTGATCAAATTGGCCTAAAGCACTCGTTTCGATGATAACATGACCCAATCAACCCAAATTGTTCTCTTTAATGATAGCACCACTAAAATGGTTCAAAGTGCTCCCTTCGATGATAACGTGATCAAAATGACCTAAAGTACTCCCTTCGATAATAGTTTGGTTGAAATGCCCCGAGGTGCTCCCTTCGATAATAGTGCAACTGAAAGGGTCCAAAGTGCTCTCATCGATGATAATGTAATTGAAATAACTTAAAGTGCTTCCTTCAATGATAAGACGATCTTCACGGCCCCAAGCACTCCATTTGATAATAGCGTATTCGACACGGTCTAAAATACTCCCTTCGATGATGATGCATCCAACATGGCCCAAAGCGCTCTCTTCAATGATAGTGCAATTGACACAACCTAAAGTACTCCCTTCGATGATAATTCGAAGTGCTCCATTTGACAATGACCCAAAAGGCTCATTTCGATGATAGCACATTTAAAATAACCCAAAGCACTTCCTTCGATGATGGCATGGTCAACGCGATCCAAAGCACTCGATAACAAAATCAAAATGACCCAAAATACTATTTACAATGGCAATGCAAAAGAAACAACCCAAAGCCCTAACTTCGATAATGGACCGACAACTACATCGTTTACATGGGAGTCAACAGTTTTATTTAGAATCACATAATGTCCCGACTCTACTATGGTCATCATGGCATAGTGGTTTGTCTTAGCGTCGATGAGCATAGTAGAATCGGTACATAATGTAATTCTTAATAAAACTATTATTTCCCACGTAATCGGGGTAGTTGCCTATCCATTGTCGAAGCTAGGGGTTTGGGTTATCTTAGCATAACCGCGATGCCACATGACTGATATCTTAGCATCGAATTATCGATACCTTAATACTACATAATTGACACCTGAACAATAAATTCCACATGATTGACGCCTCAATGTAGCATGATAGACACCGACGCGTCTGATAACTGATACCTTAGGACGTTGCTAATCTCATCACATATGCTACATGTCTTGTAGATTCAGCAAGTATAATTCCGCGTGAGCCTGAAGATGCACGTAACCATCCCTAACAACAGTACATCTAATGATCCAAAAAATATATAGCGTGCTCTTAATGAGACTCTCCCAAGTATTTATTAAAAATTAAAAACGAGAAATAAGCACGATAATTCACATGCTGTAAAAAAGTGTCTCAGAAAAAAAAAAAAGGAAATAAAACGAGAAAGCATGCGAGCCGCGGAATTGGATGAAGAAAGGGGAGAACGGAGAGAGAGAGAGAATGGGATGGAATCTAGGGTTCTATCTTCCATCCTCAACCTCGAGATCTCCTAATCCTCCTCTTTCTTCTATCCATAACGCATCTACCTCTGCTTCTTCTTCTTCTTCTTCTTCCTTCTTCGAATAGAAAAAGCTTTCATGGGAATCTAGATTCCTCTGCAGTGATCTTTCATCCAAGGTATCCTTTGTTATCATCCCTGTCCAGTAGTTATCCTTCTTTATGTATACCGTTCGTTCACACATCTGTTTCGTGATTGGTTGCTCTCCCCCTGTTTGCTGATCTTGATTCCTCCAAAAAGTGGAGCTTTTGTTCCAGGAATTCCACGGAATCTGTCCGTGCTGCAATAAGGAGCAAGAAAAGGAAGAAACTTGGAAGAGAAGAAGAGGGTTCCATCGATCGGATTAAAGGGCGTAAGAGAGAGAGAGAGAGAGAGAGAGAGAGAGAGGTGGGGTGGGTGGGGGAGCGTGTTTTGATTTGGGGTTTCGACGGATCCGCCAAGTGGAATCGTCTGGTTCAGCTGCCTGGCGGCTCTGGAGTGCGTACTAGACGTGATCAGGGCCCTCCCAATGGGTTCCTGCCTGTCGCCGGAAGGACGGAACGGCGGCTCCAGCTCGTCGCCCCCCGCGTCGCCGGCGTCAGGGACCAGGCGGCGCCGGAGAAGCCTGAGGAGGCAGATGAGTGGCTTGCCGGAGGAGCAGCTCCATCGGATCCCCGGGAGGATGTTCCTCAACGGCGCCAGCAGCGCCGCCTCGCTCTTCTCCCGGCAGGGCAAGAAAGGCATCAACCAGGATGCCATGATCGTTTGGGAGGTTCGTCAGATTCTTGGTGGTGGTGGTGTTTGGTGTAATGATTCCATGCTTAGATTCGACATTTGGGCTTTCATCATCTTGTTGCCTTCCTTTTCTTTTCCAGCTAATGGTTTGCTTGATGTTTGTGATACCAGAGTAGACATTGATTTATGTGCCATGTTATGCCTTCTACTGGATCTAGTGGTAGTTCTTCTTGTCTGTGTTTACAGTCCAGTTGCATTGTAGAAATTAATATCATGTTCCAGGAGCAGAAAATCCAGTGGCTTGTTTATTACCTACCTGTCTTTTTGCTCATTGATCTCATCATTCTTCATCTCCTGAATGTCGAATTCTCTAATTAGTAACAAAATTGGAATCAATTTTACTCTTTTAAGTCTCAGGTTTTGATTCTTCCAGTTACCATGTGTCTTGAATTTTATGAAATTTCCTTTTTACTTTTGTTCTTGTTTCGGATCGATATCAATTCTGTATACAAAGTTTTGCTCTTCAAACTATATGCTTGTTGTATTATTTAGTAGGAAACCAATGACTTCCATTTATCAGCATAGAGATTCGAATTCAAGTGCTTCTGTTTGAAATTAATCATCATCTGAATCTGTGCATTATAGCTTATTGTTTTCTCTACTGGTACCAATTTTTGCCATACTTTATATTTAGCATATGACATGTCAATGGCATTTTTGCTTCCTGCTATTGGTTGTTTTAGAAGTTATTTCCGGTTTGAACACTGTCATTTTAATGATCATCTTATGTTATCTGGACAATTATGCAGAATTTTGGCTGTAGAAGTGACACTGTTTTTTGTGGAGTTTTTGATGGTCATGGTCCAAATGGCCACATGGTGGCGAAAAAAGTAAGAGATATCCTCCCACTAAAGCTGCGTGCCAGATGGGAAGTAAATATAGGAGATGATGAATGTAAAGAGAACAATCTCAGTAAAAGCATGGATTCAGAGGAAACATCATCTGTGTGTCTCAATGAAGAATTCAGAGCTTCCATTGGCTTCAAGGATTTGATCAAGCGTTCGGAAATCATAGCAACACTGAGAGACCCATTCCTGAAGGCTTTTAGAAAAGTGGATAAGGAACTGAGACTGCATCCAGATATTGATTGCTTCTATAGTGGGACAACAGCTGTTACTTTGGTTAAGCAGGTTGATTATGAGCCATTAGTTTCCCATCTTGGTTTTTAATGAAATGACAAAATGTTCTGTTTAATTGGTTATTTAAAAATATATACAATTATGTATTGCTAAGTCGGGTTTTATTCATCTTAGGGTCAAGATCTTGTCATTGGAAATGTTGGAGACTCGAGAGCAGTTTTGGGGACTAGAGATCAAAATAACACCTTGGTTGCGGTGCAGCTGACCGTGGACCTTAAACCAAATCTTCCCAGTATGATTTTCCTCTTTTTTCACTTATACTTTTTGAGTACGTAAGTTCATATTTTACATATTCGCACCGACATGTTCTTGCAGGCATGTTTTGTATACTTGAAATCATTTTTGCACAAATGTTAATGGATATGACTATTTTACCTTTTGGGTTGTTAAAATCTGCGAGAGATTTATCTCTATATACTTGTGATGGAGAATCTTCTGGTCATTTGAACTGGTTATTTCAACCATGGTAATGGTACTATAAATATCTTGTATGGTTAAATTGCTAACCTCCTTGGTACCATAAATGAAGGTAACTCAGTTGGCTTATATATGATTGATTTGCTAACTAGCGTTTTTTTTTTAAGTGCTAAATTCTCGTTGATTTGAGAGACTTGGCAACTCTTTCAACATTGATTTAAGATATTTTGCTTGAGAGCAATAAGATACTAGATTGTTGTTCCTTTAATGTAGTTCTTTATAGTTATATCTGCAGCCACACAAATGGATCTGTTTCATAAGCCAACTGCTAAATATACTTGTAGAACAGATCTAGCCAATGGTCTTGCCATTTATTTTTCTATTTAGATATTTTTCTCTCATGAAAGCAACTTATAGGTGGGTAGGGATTCCCGAAATATTTTTATTACTACTTTGCTACTTGTCTAATTTGTTCGATTGTTTTTTTGACCATGAAATTTTCTTTTACAGGGGAAGCAGAAAGAATTAGACGTTGCAGGGGCCGTGTTTTTGCTCTTCGTGATGAACCAGAGGTGGCTCGATTATGGCTGCCTAATGCTAACTCTCCGGGCTTGGCAATGGCACGAGCTTTTGGGGATTTTTGTTTGAAGGATTTTGGTTTGATTTCTGTGCCTGAGATTTCATACAGACGCATCACAGATAAAGATGAGTTTATAGTCTTGGCCACTGATGGGGTGAGATGAATTATGATTTTCCATTAGTATGAGCCGACAAAATTCCCTGAACTTATTGTCAGATTTTTTTCTTTTCTTTGCAGTTTACGAAATAACATGACTAGAATGCTTATGAAGCATTATCCTTACATGTTTGGTTGACTCGTCAGGTTTGGGATGTATTATCCAACAAAGAGGTGGTAGACATTGTTGCTATGGCTTCCACAAGGTCCTCTGCAGCCCGTTATGTTGTTGAATCAGCAGGCCGAGCCTGGAGGCTTAGATATCCGACCTCGAGGGTTGATGACTGCGCTGTGGTCTGCCTATTCCTTAATATAGATTCATCTGACAGTGTCTCCACTGCCAAGGCTATCGTTGGTGGGTCACCAGATGGCATTGGGGTTCTCAGCGATGAGCAAGAACCTCCACAGCCTACGTATTAGATCCAATCGAAAGCAAAATCTGAGCTGGAACAGAGAATCGACAAGATGAGGGGCAAGGAAGCTCCAAGAACTATGTCTAGATCCCAATCATACCGACAATTCATCAATGATGATGCCACCCAAACGTAAGGTGACAATTGTTGTGCTCTGGAGGGAGTTTCAAGTAAATATCCCATGATTGCCACCGAAATTTATCGCATGTCAGAATTAAGCATCCACCACCAAGATCTCTGCAGGCTAACTGAAATGTCTGCAGTTGGTGCTCCTATTCTTGTTGAGAAGAGCAGCCCGACTATATTCGAGTGTGCAGGTGTTCTCTCTCTCTCTCTCTCTGAACTCTAAATATCAGTGTGTTGGATTGCATTTTTAGTACAATTCCAACCTTGTTATTGTGATCTGTTATAATCTTCATGCCCACTACTGTGTGGTCCTTCGAGGAACATATGCATGGGACTGTCGTTGATCTGTATTCAATCTTATTATGTCCAAGTATTATGTTTGTGTTGGTAATATATACTCCGATAGATTATGATGGATCATTCTGATAGGGAATTGCATTCTGTGAGGCCGTTTGATTCAATACACAGTCTGCACTTCCTTTCCTACTCATATTGGATTGTCCAAACACATCGAGCTAACAAAAATGCTGTTCTTATGCGGTTGTTTGAGCCTAGTATTTAATTATTTTTCCTCCAATTCTTCCGACATTCCCATCAATTGTTATCAAGCTGAGAGGTTTGTGGCGTGATAATTAATAACCGTTTAATACCATATTCAAATTCGAATTTGAGGATTATAAGGCAGCTAAAAGATTATTGTGGGGTGCGTAAATGTACGCAATGCCCGAGAATTCCATCAGATTTGAACCTCACTGATCTGATGATTCATGGTGGAATATCTTTGCGATACTCGATACACTTACCCAGTCTATACTATAATATCGCAGACAAACATACACACACTTATCCAAATAGAATAACACTTCCTATAAAGTGGTATTCAAAATGCCAGGCTTAGATTTCTCTCCCCGTGAGAAATACAGCATGCATGTTCTAATCATCAGGCTTATCAATTTCATATCACAAGAAAGAATGTCATTCTTAGTTCGATGTGATAGATTGACTATAATATCCCAAAAGTTTGATCATAATTTACTATTTACTGCCAAGCAAACAAGTTACACCTAATCAAGCAATATTGCCAACAAAATTTTTTGTAACTGAAAATTCAGCACATCGATTTTTTCTAAGAACCAAATGTAAATGACATCACTAGCATTCTAAATTCTAAGCGATTGTCCTGACTCATTATGATGTATCTAATAACACAAAAGTGTATGTAAGCGTTTTCTGATGTATCTAATAACAGAAGTGTATGTAAGCGTTTTCTGATGTATCTAATAACACAAAAAAAATCATTATATGCCACTGAGCATCCAAACTAGAAACATGAAGCCGTAATCATATCCAGCAAATTACACAGACTAGAAAACAAGAGAGAAAAAGATGAGATTCATCTACATAATCACACAGTATCTCACCTGATACCTATTTGCTACATGAATCATCCTATAATTACCTTGAAAAGCAACATCTGGAAATCTAAAGAACAATAAACAGGCACCAGAAAGGTAAGATGGAGAAAATATACTTTGTTGGGTATCCTTATGCCGTGGCCGAGGCTGAGGAGTCGGCACGGTTTGATCCAATCCTGAGTGCGCAGAGTCACCCACGTGGATGCTCGGGCAAAGGTGGGCGACGTCAGGTTCGATCCGAGCTTCGTCTCTAGAATTGATCTGATGTCTAGCAAGGAGTTGCTCTTCCTCCCTCGTCCGGCTGCCGCTCTTTCCGTGCCAAGTTCATGCACACAGGCCGAAGTCATGAGGGGGATTTCTCGACTCGACCCCTCTAAAGCCTAAGTCAGTGTTGAGTGGTGTTCGGGGGAGTTTGAGTGTTCAAAGTTCCACCCCTGACGCTGGTCAGGAGGTTGACTCTTATACTTGTGAACGAAGGTCCGTCGTACATGGTCTGTTAATAGCTGCCAACTCCTCGGGCGGCCGGCTTGTACCTTACATGCGGGCACCGACCGACTTGCATGGATCGACACCGCACGACACCGTTCCGAGCTTTCCAGAGCGGCTTTGTACATTGCGACACTGTCTTGTACGGCCTCGGATAGCGCGAGAATAGGCGATCGTCCCATCCGAGTCCGAGGTGTCGTGTCGACATAGTGCCCCATATCAGCCCTGAGGCTCAGCGTTGGCACTGACGTGCCTGCTGACTGTTGCCGCAAGGGTGGTACCAGAATATACCCTATCATACTTCACCAAGTAACATACTTGACAAGCATACATATGGTCAAGACCAGCAATTATTAATTATATATTTAAGTTTTTGGTTTATAACAAAGGTCTAAGCATTGATGCCATGGTAATGTTGCTACTTGGAACTTAGACATCTGTGAACCATATTGTGCCATGTTTTGTTTATAACAAAGGTGACCAATGATTTCATTCTAAAAACAGTAGGGTCAAGTGGAACTCCTTGAAAATTGCTAAAACTCGAAATTGCACAAACTCATGAAATGGCAGGCTTACAGTATAATGGTTCACTCCTGGCATTCCCTTACTTGCTTGGACCCTCGGCATAGCCGTGAGTAGCCTTAAAGAGTTGCTTTGCAATGCCACAAATCATCAAACTGGAAAAAAGAGGTCCCGAAAGTCTTTTTCAAACAAATTAAAGTCCTGCACGAATCAAATGCAAATGTCCAAAGAACAATGACAAACAAAAAAATGTCCCCAGATGAACACAAAAGTTTCTCATTAAACTATCAACGCAAAATGACGATCATTTTATTGATCAAAGGATCTATGTTCCCCGTCCTATCAACCACATTAAGAAAACCTGTTTCACATTATTTTAGATCAGGAGAAGGAATTAAATAGTCATTATGGCAGGACTACACAAACAAGTCAAATATATAGACCTTGCTACAAAGACCATCTAAGATAGCTAACTAAGATCTTCTTAATAACAGTCAAAAGTAATGATCAAACGTCCAAAATATCATCAAAAATAAAAAAAAAGACACAGAATTCACAATATTTATTTTATCTTCCAAGTATGCCCGGATCCAAAGATAAAATTGCTCAAACACAACAAGAAAAAAGGTGAATATATTACACTAGCAAAAAAACCCTTCCTGTAATCGAAGGTTCCTGGTTGCCATCACCAACAAGCCAAGTTCTACAATATTTGCTTTGTCAAAGTTCCTCAAATACAATGGAATATACAGATCAAACAGTAACTTTCAACATATTATATATAAAGAGATATCCTTTGCTGATCCATGTTTTAACAGAATCCAATCGAGTAAAGCATAGCTAAAAATAAATGGTTAATGCAACTCACAGACCATAAAAATTAATGGATTATGAGAAGCAAGCAGTCTTCTTCTAGTTATTAGAGTAAAACCTCCATGACCATTCAGTCACAGATTAAGAGACATCAAGAGACGAGAACCACTAGGAAAAGAAAGGCAAGTTACATCATGACAGTCAAATAGAGATGCCCTTTAAACTGAATAACCTGCCGGATCGAACTCCCGTTGCTACTTCTTTGCGTTGCCTTTGTTTTTCGAGTCGGTAGTGACTCCTACTGCTGCTTGCGCAGCCTTCTTAGCTGCCTTCTCTTGGAGCGCTTTCACATCCCTGCACAGCATCAACGTAACTCGAGATCAGTTCTTTTTGCCAATTAATTACCCCGTCAGCCTACGTATTTAGGATCCGTTCGACCATCAGCTAATCAATCAGATCAAGGGAAGAGGGATACCTCTCGCGGCGCTGTTCAGGGGTTAGGCCGTCGTCTCGCTGCTTCACCTGAGACTTTCGAGCTTGAGCCCTCTGTCGATCGTCCTCCCTCTGGTTTCCCCGTGAATCGGAATTAAGAGAAACACATTATCAAACACAAATTCCGATCGAATTAACAACAAATAAAGAACTCAAAAACGAAAAATCGCGCTAAAATCGTCCAATTAAGATCAACAAGAGTGCAAAATCCCGAATTAAACGATCGATATGAAGAGAATAAGAAGAAGAAATCTAAGAACTGAATTGAAATCTAATGATGTCGAATAAGGATATGAGTCAACTTCTTCCCTCTTGAAGAGAGAACAGCGGAGGAAGAATCACTACGCGGAAGAAAGAGAGAGAAGATTACATGACGAGAAAAGGAGGCGGAAAAGGGGGGTTGTACAAAGGTTGGCGGGAGGAGTTTTCGTCGGCGATGGGGATCTCGAATCTTCCAATAAGAATAAAGAAAACGGAAAAGTGTAGAGATCCGACTGCAATAAAAATCCTTCCCGTACGCGTTTACCTTTACGAAGGTCTCCTTATAGAGTGGGGTCCAATGCTAATAGTGACCCTTTCCGCTCACGAGAAGAGGTAAGTTTCAGGGTAATAATCAGAAGACACGTGGCTCTGGAAGTTTCCAAAAAGAATAAAGAGAAACTGGAAACAACAGACGGGTGCGCGTTCACGAGTGTCAACTTCTGAAAGTGGGTCCCAATGCTAATGGTGACTTCTACCATTCACAAGAGAGGTAAACTCGAAGGTGAGAACAAATAGTAAAATTATCCGTCATCTACGTGACATACTTATTCTTCGTACCTGTTTTTTCATTGGACCAGAGAAGGGTCCCAATGTTATTCTGCACTTTGACATAATCCGTGTGGGACCCTTTCTTTCCAAAGTCCTGATTGGCCAATCATGTGTATAAAAATTTCATTCATGTTTTTAATTATATATATAATTTTCCCCATAATTTTTAATTTAAATTATGTACAAAATATTTTTACAGGACACCTTTCGATCATACAATAAATACATTAATTAATAGGATGTCTCATGTAAGCTGATAGTGTTCTATGGGCTTCTCATATTATTGGAGGAATATTGCACTGCCATCATAGGATGTGTGGAAACACCTACTATTTTGTTCTAGATTGAGGTATTTTGTTCTAGAGAACAAGGATGTCTCTGTACCAGCAAAATCCAAGGAGGAACACAAAAGCTGGCATTTCTTTTCTGAGTGGCCATTATTGAAGTCAAAGTGAAGAATTGTCATAGAACATTGCAGATGGATATCTTTATTGGCTTTGTCCCTGAAGATTTTAACTCATGTCTGTAAACAGATAAGACAATCTATATATTTCTTTCCATTATCGAAGTCGCTTCTTCTTCTATTCTTTGTTTGATCTGTAAGTAAATGGAACAAAAGGAAATCTTCTTTTCTGCTAATGTCGAAGTTCTATATTCTTTCACTTCATTGAGAACCAAGCAAAGCTCTTCCACCCTTAATTTACATTCTTTCATGTTTTTCTTTACTTCTCATGACTATTTTCTTCGACAGTCATCTGACTGACCTTGAGGTTTGATTGATCAAAGTTCACATGCAAATTGCAAGCTAGAAGATAAGGCAAAGGTAAAAAGGAGTGGATGAGAGATTTCCACCATGTGAAAAGCATAAATATACAGAGGTGTGGACTTCATTTTTGCTTCAATCAATGCTTGAGAAGCTTTCTAAATCAAAACCCAGACACACTTGGAACCCATGCGATAAGAAGCTACTGCTACAGATTTCTCCCTCTCCCTCTCCTCACTCTGAGATGCTCCAATCTTGTCTTCTTCCAGGGATAATGATGGCTCTCAGTAGAAGCCTAAAACTTTTCAGTATTTGCTGTGGCCTGCTGCACTGATTTCTCGGTCCATGTGCACCGGGCCTGCTCCTGTATGATCGTATATAACTGAGAAAGAGGTAGAAGAAGGCCACCAACCATCCACGCAATTACTTTCAGCTTGTTTGTTTCTTGCCGTTGCCTCCCTGGCCTCACTTTGACTGCTGCAGGCACTTAAGAGCTCGGAGAACAGCATCGACATGGTGAAAGACATGCCGAGCGATCCCACGCCCTCGACCCAGATCTCCTTGGACGTCATGCAGTTTGCCGAGCTCGGATCGAAGCTGGCGCTTAACCAGTTCGAAGTCTCTGCTCAGGACCAGAGTTGCTTCCTCAAGTTGCATGACGACGAGTTGGTGACTTCTTCCACCGCCTTGCGTCCGTCGCTTCTTCCTCCTCCACCAGCTACGAGTAGGTTGGACGAGGTGCGACAGCTCCAGAACCGGCGGAAGAGGGCAAGAGCTTGGAAGACGAGCGAGGAGGTGGAGAGCCAAAGGATGGCGCACATCGCAGTGGAACGCAACAGGAGGAGGCAGATGAATGAGCATCTCCGGGTGCTGAGATCTCTCATGCCCGGATCTTATGTGAAAAGGGTATGATCACAAACATATTAAGATTCGAGATTGAGCTTAAGAATCTTGCAAGGATCCACAAGAACGAAGAGCCAGGATAAGTGTTCCTGTTCCCTTGATTCATGCAGGGAGACCAGGCGTCCATAGTGGGTGGAGCCATCGAGTTGGTGAGAGAGTTAGAGCAACTCCTACAACGCCTGGAGTCCCAAAAGAGACGAAGACTCTTCGGCGGTGGCAAAGCTCCAAAATCGGTGATGGATGGCCCGCCGCTGCCTCTCCAGCAGCGCCACCAGGTTAATCTTCTTGATCTCGACCACAGCAGCCGCCTCCGGGAGGAGATTGCGGAGAACAGGTCCTGCCTGGCCGACGTCGAGGTCAGGTTGCTGGGCTTCGACGCCATGATCAAGATCCTCTCTCGTCGGCGGCCGAGGCAGCTCATCAGGACCATCGCAGCCCTCGAGGACTTGCAGTTGGCGATCCTCCACACCAGCATCGCCACCATCGAGCCGACCGTTCTCTACTCCTTCAACGTCAAGGTAATCGAACAGCTCACTCTGCTCATCGATCTCACACTTCTTTCGCCTTGTTGCTACTGAGGCGCGACCCATCTCTACCTGACAGATTGCAAGCGAATCCCTATGCACTGCGGAAGACATTGCCAACTCCGTCCAACGGATCCTGTGCTTCATCGATGCAAACACATCATCACAAGCGTAAAATTAAACAGGGTGAAACCGTAGCATTTCCTGGTTTCTTCTTCTTCTTCTTCTCTCTCTCTCTCTCTCTCTCTCACTCTCTCTGTACGTATGTAGCCAATCTTAGTGGCACTGCTCACTGTACCTGCTTACATTATGCAACTATGAAGCATGCATGTTGGGTGTGAATCGATCCTTATCCATCCGAGGGAGATAAAGACCACGCGTGGACTTTGGAGGTCAACCACGCGTGTACTTCAGCGAACGCTGCCACGGTTTGACTCGTCAGGGCCGGATAAGGTCAGAGCATGCTCAAAGACAAGCAATTTGCTGGCTGGGTTTCCCCATTGCACTGTCTTGCTTACTGCAGAAACCCTTCTCGGTCAGAGGAAACGTTGAAATGAGCTGTTACAACCGAATGTATTGCACATTTTTTAAAGCATAATATTGTTAGAATGTGTATATATAATATATATAATTGCACTTTTCTTAAAGCACAATATCGTGAGGCTGTAATTACCAATTTGCCATCGTTCGAGCCGGCCCGGCAGTAGGAATTAGGCCCAAAGAAAGAACCCGAAGACCTCACTATAGTTAGTTGTTCACTGCCCATACGTAATTGCACTTCTCTTAAAGCACGATGTCGTGAGGCTGTAATTACCAATTTGCCATATTGTGGGCCGGCCCATCAATTGGAAGAAGGCCCAAAGAAAGAACCCGAAGACCTCACTGGAGTCGGTTGCTCGATGTTCACATGTCATTGCACTTTTTTTAAAGCACAATATCATGAGGCTGTAATTACCAATTTGCCATACTTTGAGCCGGCCCATCAAGAGGAAGATGGCCCAAATAAAGGACCGAGAACCTCAGTGTGGTCGGCTGCTTGTTATGGCGTGTCACCGCCAAAACCCCTTCCACTGCGCTTAAGAAGATAAACCGTGATGTTGAGATCTGCCATCTTCTTCCTTCCATCTCCCTCCTCCTCCCCCTGCTTCCCTTCTCTCCCACCCAAGTCCCTCATCATCTCCCCTCCTGTCCTCCTCTCACTCCGATCCTTCTGCCATCAACGGAGGCGGCAGGCCCGCAAGAAACCCCCCTTCTCCCTCTGCCGCAGCACCCAAACCGATGCCGCCTTTCCCTTCCCTTCTTTCCAGCATCGGCAGCCACCGGAAGCTGAGGACGATAAGTGGGACTCCTCCAAGTACGAAGCCCTCCTCCGAGGCGGCGAGCAGGTCACCTCTGTTCTCCAGGACATGGTCAATCTGGTACCTTTCTAGCTCAATGAATGGTTTTCCCGTTTGCTTGGTTCCGCGTGAGACTATGATCCGTGCTGGTGGCGGCGCAGCTGGCTGACATGGACATGGACGAGGCTTCGGAGAGGGTGGCGGTGGAGATCGCGGCCCAGGGTGTGATCGGTAAGAGGGTCGACGAGATGGAGTCCGGCTTCATGATGGCGATCGATTACATGATCCAGATGGCGGAGAAGGATAATGATGACCAGGTTCGCTTCTTTGCTGTGTTTCCGAAGAATCTTTTCTGCAATTCCATTTGCCCCTTGATTGTGATGCAAACCTAAATGTGACCGAATGTTATGTACTTCTCATGTCTGAGAAGTCTGTCCTATGGGAACTAATGTCCAACAGGAAAGATGTAAGCGAAAAATTACTTGGAATTTAAAATACATGGTCGATCTCGGAGAAGTTTATTGGTAGCTGAACAATCGTATTGAGACTATGTTTTTTCTGCCATCTCTGTAGAATGTATTGTGCCAATCAAGCATGCTTTTTTATTATGAAACATCTAGCTGCATCATGAGCTCCATATCTGCAGTAGTATCTTTCTTCACTGTTAGCAGGTATTTACTCAACCAGATTTCATTTTATTGGTCAAATGACACTATTTTGCGACTGCACTATTATGTCATCGAGATTGTTGTTGGAGTTTCTTTTTATTTTTTTGGGCGCTTTCTCAAGTTGTACATAAGACAGTGCTTGTTGCAATATTAGCCATCTGTTTGCATTATTTCCACCAATATATTAAACACTTGTTGTGCAGAAGTAACTTGTTGTTATTGTATCCAGCGCAAGTCACTCTTAGAGGTGGTAAAGCAAACAGTGTTGGACCATCTGGCCAAGAAGTGTCCGCCACATGTGAGTCTCGTTCTTTTCTATGCAGAAATTTGATGATATTTCTGTACCATTAACTGGGGTTTTGTCATAGGTGCAAGTAATTGGCCTTCTTTGCCGAACTCCAGATAAAGAGAGCAGGCATGAATTGCTACGACGGGTTGCTGCAGGTGGAGGTGTATTTAAAAGTGAGAAGGGCCTTAAAGTTCATCTCCCAGGGGCAAATCTTAATGATATTGCTAACCAGGCTGATGATCTACTAGAGGTATGAATGACACACATTCTGGCTTCTCTTGGCTCTAGCATATGCCGTACCTTGTCACTCTTCTATTATTTTATTTACTTAACCTTGGACCACAAGGCCTGCCAACTTCTACCAGGTTACATTTTATTCTGTATTACTGCATCGGTACAAACCATCATCACCTTGCTTATATGTGAAAATGGAAGATAACTATGTGGAAGTAATTCTACTGATGCCACATTCTCTAATTTGTTTTGAGCATTTGGACGTTGATCAAATGCTTTGTACTCAAGGATTTAGCCAATACATGACAACACACATGTTTCTATGGAAATCACAGTATTGCTAAGGTGTTCATTACAAGCACTTTGGTAGTGAAGATGCTTTATATGTCACTTTGTCTTCATCGTTGTTTCACTATCTCCTGGACAACATATTAATGGTGACTGAAATGTTGATAACTAATTTGCATATATTTGATGCTTCAGATACTTTAAACCTAAGCTTTCTATAATTATATATATTATTTGTATATGTTGAAACATTCACATAGAATCAAGTCTTATCCCTTGATTGCCTTAGTTTTTTGTTTGACAGCCTCTTGTGAAATTCTAGTCCTTCTTTGCTGTATGTTGGGTATGTTTCGAGTATGGGTGCATATAAAGTTATGAAGTGTTTGCATCTTATACTTTTTGTTTTTTGTGCTATACTGTATCTTGTACAACCTAATTTATAGTAATAATTTGTCATGAGCAAGGAACTTTTCCGAGTTCTTATTGCCTTTATTACTTTGTAGACAATGGAATCCAGACCTAGTATTCCTGATCGGAAGTTGCTTGCGAGGCTTGTTTTAATTAGAGAAGAAGCTCGCAATATGATGGGTGGTGGGTTATTGGATGAAAGAAATGATCGTGGTCTGAATACTCTACCCGAAGCAGAGGTCTCTTTCTCTATTTTTTTTCCTGTTGAGCAATAGATTGTTCTTTTCACATGTGGAACCTTTTTTTTCTGTTCAATTGCTAGAATAATTGGCTAGTCATCTCAGTCCTCACTTAGTCAAACTTGCATGTTTGGTCTTTAATCAAGGTTGTGCCTCAGCCCTCAAGAACTTGCAAAAAGTGTACATCTCGACTGATTCATCCACTTGCATATGGCTTTATTACATTCTTCTTGAATAAGACAGTATGAAGTCTTGATTGCACCCTTATTCTTTTGTCTATGTGGCAAAGATTATTAAGATGCTTCTTGATAGATAGCATAACAAAGATTATAAATATTCCTTAATTTAGCTTCTTGCAGTGAAATTGTAGCTTGATGATGTGTTCCATATAGGATCTTATAACATTTGTATAGAATTTTGTCTTTTGGTATTGTATCCTTCCTTTTTTTGGCCAATCTTTTCTATTGATCTTTCCTATCTATTCTCGTTTATACAACAATTTTCTTCAGTTGGATCTTCTTTTCTCTTGAATTATTTTCTAAATCTTTGCAACTTGTGTTGCACAACACCACTTAATGGAAATGCAGGTGAACTTCTTGAGCAAGCTGGTTTCCTTGAGACCAGGAAGCACTGTCCAGAAAATGATAAGTGATGTGATGCATGGGAAAAATGAAGGTGCAGACAATGTAGGTAGTGGGGATGAAGATCCTAACAGCGAACAGAATTCTCTTGGTGGTTTTGCAGGAAGGGTTCGTTCTGCTGCCTTAATTTTGTCTAGTAAAATCCTTGCAGAAAACAATACAAACTTATCCTTCCTTTTAAGTACATTTATGTTTTTCAGGGAAGTGTCACAGGTCGCAGGCCACGCCCTGTTCGCCCTGGCATGTTTCTTGAAACCGTTTCTAAGGTACCATGTTCTTATTGAAATTTATGTTCATGGCCATGTTTGATTATCTGAGAGCAAATTTCCATGGCAACATGATATTCAGATGGTAACAGCTTTACAATCATAATCTCTACTTGTTATGCTGCCAATCTGTTTTTGGTTTGTTAGGTCCTGGGTGGAATCTATTCAGGGAACGTATCTGGAATTACAGCTCAACATTTAGAATGGGTAACTGTTTAATCCACTTACGATCATTACAAAAGGTATGTTCTTGGGACATCGTAACTTGCATCTAAATTTTTGTTCCCTGCCTTAGGTTCACCAGAAGACTCTTCAAATTTTGCAAGAAATGGCATTCTAGTTTGCTGTGTCAGTTGAGGCCAAAGAAAAATGAAAGCAACTACAAATATCCAATTGATCAGCAACTCAAAACGACATCAATATATATATATAACCATGTGTAAATCAGGTTCAACATGTTGCTTATCTTCAAATGATTCGTCCGATTGTTGTCTCCAGTCTAGTAAATGTAAGAACTGATTCAGTCGGGGACTGTAGTAGACCAGCCATCTTGTGAGATTTTAGAAGAGAATCCTTGAAGCAATACTCGAATGTTTCTGAGGGGCTCTATTGATTAAGAATACTTCATGGTAACCAAGGATCTGGTTATCATCTTCAGGCGTCTCCTCAACATTCAACCAGTATCAGTCCACATCTCCCAGGAGAGGAAGAAGCAGAACAGAGGTCAACCGGCTCGGTGGCATCCAAATGAGTTTTTCTTGGAAAGATGTGTATATTGGCAGATATGCCAGGAATTAAATTTAGTGTGATAGACATGTAGCAGTAGTGCACACAAATGTAGCTGTGATTTCATGTGATTTGTGGTATTCGACATAAATTGTGGTATTTGACAAATGAGTCCAACTATTGGTGCACACATGACCAGATTTGGTTTCCTACAAAGCCATGATTCATGCGCAGTCCAAATGTTGTGTCCATAACAAACGCAAGTGTTTGATATGTCTTTACTCCCATGCTGTGAAAAATAAGATGTGCTAATTGTGTTTAGTCCTTTTTGTTGTTATATTGGTGTCTAGCTTTTTCATGATAATTGTTCTTAGAACAATAAACAATCAAGAGAAAAAGGATGAGTTTTTATTATTAATTATTATAGGAATATTACGAAATAAGAAGAAAAAAAAAAACTATCACACCCTGGCACTGGTCAATAAAATATAATTATAATGCTAAAAAGTGATTGTTCTTTCATACGATAAACAATAATGTTAGATCTTCCTAAAGTCAACATTGCGTTGACTTCCCCCACACACACACTCTTACATATGACCATCCCAACAAGTAAATCTACGACAAATCTACTTACCAAATCTATCTGGATCAAACGTCATCATATCTACTGCCGAGTCACACCACCTGAATCGACTCCCACCTGCAAAAGAATAGACAGCCAGCTCAAACGCACATATTTACACCACCAACCGCGACCGAGAGAGAGGACGCCACCACCACCACCTCTTAAATACTCCGACGCGCGCACTCTCTCTCCGTCATCATACACAGATGCAGAAGGAAGAATATATAGAGAAGTGAAGATTCCAGAGATTGAGAGAGAGAGAGAGAGAGAGGATGGAGGATGCGGAGCAGTACCTGTTCAAGATCGTGATCATTGGCGACTCGGCGGTGGGGAAGTCCAATTTGCTGTCGCGCTACGCCCGCAACGAGTTCAATCTCCACTCCAAGGCCACCATCGGGGTGGAGTTCCAGACGCAGAGCATGGAGATCGACGGCAAGGAGGTGAAGTCCCAGATCTGGGACACCGCCGGCCAGGAGCGCTTCCGCGCCGTCACCTCCGCCTACTACCGCGGCGCCGTCGGCGCGCTCGTCGTCTACGACATCTCCCGCCGCACCACCTTCGACAGCGTCCCCCGCTGGCTTCAGGAGCTCAACAGTACGTAGACGCTCACAAAGATCCCACCTTTGCTCCCTCTTCTCGACCTCGACCTACTTCAGTCCCTGACCTCAATCTGCTCCTACTGTTCTCTTATCTTCACCAACGATTGGATCTTTTCCTGTGGTAGATCTGACATCTTGCTATTGATCTATTATCTTCACCTTCTTCTAACATATATGCTGGTTTTGGGTAATTCCTTTTCTTGTTGTTCTTTGTATGAAAATGAAATCACAAGATCTGATGTTTAGGTCTGCCTTATGAAATCATCTCGAATTATTACTCAGGTGGAATTAGAAATATGTGAAGCTCCATGTCATGGCTGATCTTGATAGCAACATGTTATGTTCAGCTGCCTCAACGGAGAGAAAGTTGGATTGGTATTAGCCTCCGGATTTCTCAACTCTTCCATAGAATCAATGTTGCTTCAATTGGGTTATACATAAAATGGCTAGTCTGAATAGTTCATTAATTATTAATTTAATTTCCATAAATCTTCAATTTCTACCTAAAAAAGATACTATTTACAGATAGCTTCTGTTAAGAACATCACAGACATATACAAAGATTTCCCATCATTAATGGATTATCTAGAGAACAACTAAAGCCAAGGAGTCTAAATGTTTCGAACAAAATTGAAAGGTGAGATTTCAGCCTAAACGCAATCATGTTCAGAGCTTCTGATATATTTATAAGCAAAGAGACAATTTTAAGATATCCAAGTCTATTTGGTATTGTGAAATCCCTCTTTTTTATTTATTGTTTTTTAGATGAAATTTACACTTAAATTCACAGGTATTTTATGGCTTTCTATCTCTATTTTAAGCACACAGTTACATTCAGAACTATTCTACTACTACGCACTCGAGTGCTTTGATGTGTTGCCACTGTACCTCAATGATAAGAAGGACATTGCAGATTGTTGAAGTCAGCTTTTTTCTTAATTAGTCCAAACCAGAAGTTATAATCTAGACGAGAAAGGCAAAGTGTAGAAGTGGTCTCTTTTGCTATCGGCCTTGAAGGTTGTTACTCAGGCTGTGACATGAGCAGTAGCTGAAACTATAATGGAAGTCACAGGGGTTTAGTTGAAATTTGAATGTGCAACAATCCATTAAAAACAGAGATTAAGGCGTCATACATATCCAATTGTTGAATTTTTTGTTTCTTTTCCTGTTTAGTTTGACATGTTCAGCTTGTCATCAGCTGATTCTTGTGCATCAGATGTAGTTTATAGTTTATACTTTGGAGTTTTGGCTGACTTGGTGTCGAGCTGAATGTTCTTTTGCATCTCATTTGTGATTGAAATCATAATGCAGCACATTCTGACACCGCGGTTGCGAAGATGCTGGTCGGCAACAAATGCGATCTGGAGGACATCAGAGACATATCGATTGACGAAGGAAAAAGCCTTGCGGAAGCCGAAGGGCTCTTTTTCATCGAGACCTCAGCTCTGGATTGTACAAATGTGAAGAAGGCATTTGAGATTGTCATCAGGGAGATTTACAACAACATCAGCAGGAAGGTTTTGAACTCTGATTCCTACAAAGCGGAATTGTCTCGAGACAGGGTGAGCATTACCAGAAACGGGAATGATGAGGCAAAACAAGCTTCCAGCAAACTCTCCTGCTGTTGAAACTGTTGTTGTGGATCCAAAATTATAGCCATCGAACGATTTCGAGCCATGAGGATGGATTTTGTTTGTCATGTGTTTGAGATTTCTTCAAGGTTTTAAACGAGTCATCCGTAGAGCCAAAATTTAGATAACTATTGGTCAAGGATGTACATTTTTATGATTTGTTCTTTATGATTTACTACTATGAAATCATCTTCTTTTGTAATGGAGTGCTGTAAAATTCCGGTACTCAAACAATAACTTTCATATTTTAGTAAGTTTAGTGTGTTATTCTGCCTTGGAACCCTCGATGAATGTTAAACCGTCGGCACAGTATTTTCCATAGCCTTTTTTTTTTTTTCTTTACCAAGTTCACATAAACAGATTTCATATAGTGAAAATGTTATAAATTTCAGATAGTGAAGAATTTATAAAATTATTTTAATCACAACAGATTTCATATGATAAAGAATTTATTATTCTGATCACCAACAAAGGAACAACAATAGGTTAGTCTCTCACATCACCTCCACTGATTAGGCATAGCTAGGAAGGATTTCCTTTTACCAATATGTGCAAACCTAATTATGACTGAGGAGCTTATGGAGATAATGATGCTAATAGACATAATTAGCATGCAATTAATCAAATGGTCACAACTGATACTACAAGCAGCCTAAGTGAGGAAGACAGGTTTTGATCCCTTTGTTGGCCTGACAAAATCTTTACCAACCAAACAAGCAAACAACTCCAAGGAAAAAACCACACATCACAAATGAACATTATCCTTTCATTTAATAACCATCGAACAACAAAATATCGCTAGCTGATCACATGACGTAATTTTTTCCATGCATAAATCATCAAAATACCTTCTATAGACAGATTATTTGATGTGTATGAATTCTATTTTTAACTAGGTATACTAGTCTATTAATTATGTATAATATTCCAATTTATATATAAACTCCATGGAAACTAGCTGTGATTAAGAGTTAGTAAACAGGATTACTCCATTGATGAATGGCAATTATGCCACTACTTAAACCAGATTAAAGATGCACATTTTCCACATAAGGAAGAAAGTTGATTGGCTCTATGAACACCAAAACAAGATTTCCACATGTTACAAAACCATTTACAGGTTGAAAGAAACCAAAACAAGAACACAGTCTATGTATCATTATGTTGTTCTTTGGTCATGCTCCGGGTGCGCACTCTCCTTCCTTCGGGGATCATAACCTTCCCTCTCTTGCGTGGCTTCTGCACAGGCTTTTTACATGACACTCGAACATCATCGTTGTCGTCCGAAGGTGTCTCATCAACAGTGATGATGGTAGCTTCAAGAGAAGGCTGATTCACTTGGCAGCTGCCGTCACTACTTTCTACCTCCGTGAAAGTCGTGACATGGATTACACTGCTTTTATTATCCTGTCTTACAGCATTGGAAGTAGTTTCCCCGCAATCTTCACCATCTTCCCCTGCTTCATTGGTGTCAAGTTCACGGCCACCATCTTCCCTATCCACTGCTCCAGTAGCACTGAGCACCTGACAATCTGTAGCATCAACCTCATTGGCATTTGTGTTAATCTCCCTACCATCCACAATCTGGCAATCTGCCTTGCTGACACAAATTTTCTGAGAACCTTCACAAACCCTGTGCTCTGCTTTAGTTGTATCAGCTTCTTGGGAATCTTCAACAGCATCCAACTTTTCTCCATCTTCAGTGTCTTGACATATTGCACCACCCATTACTCCCATGGCTGGACTACAGTGAGCAGAAAGCAGCTCTACGTGCTGATCTCGCTCAGTGTTATCTTCAGGATGCCCTGATGTCGAAGGGCACCCAATGCTGCATGTGCTAGGGTCGATTTTCTCGGAATGGTCATTTAAAATTTCATATAACAGCTTCCGGATGACAGAACGCTTTAAAGAAGCCTCGACAGGAGGAAACCATTTAGCGCCGAGCTGTAAACATTTCACAAAGCACAAAGTAAGCTGGTCAGACATTCTATTTCAATAAATCTTGCACAACTAGTAGAAATCCAATGCCACCTCGCACTTCGGATGAAAAAGAGAATTTCAATCAGGCAGGATTATGGCATCAGGATAATAATTTAGGAAACCATGTACAACAAGAATGGAACCTACCATTCTTTTACCACAATAGAGGCACAAAAGGAAAGAAATATCAGAACTTGTTCAGTACAATGAACGCAGAAATCAAGAAACAATGGTTAAAAACTGTAAAAAGCAAAAATTCTAAGCAATCTGCTGCCATGCCTTCCAAGCAAAAGTTCTGGCATAGCCAAGGGTGTTTGCCTCCAAGGCTCATGTGGGCTACTGCAGTGTGTCGGAAGGACCTTGGTTGCCTGGACAGAACACCTTAGCAAGACGGGATCTGGATCACACGCGAACCAATTAAATGCATTTCTCAAATGTGTTTCCACGTAAAAGGCCTAGTTGGGTGAGAATTGCAAACCCCACAACTGACAATATTATCTATGAAGTCATTTATTGTCGGTCTTGTCTGTAGAACATTTAAAATATTGCTTTCCAAACAAGGAAAATGCACCATATTATGCTTTCTCAAAAAATGAGGCATGGTCCAATCAAACCATCCAACATAAATGTAACACCAAGGCCCAAGCTTCGACTTGAACCATGTTAAGAATCCGATAACACTTCAACAATCCTGAAATTTATCCACATTATATTCAATATACTGATTTATAAAGAAGCAGCCATATGATTAGGATTCTATTGGTCCCAGGTTGAGGATTCAATGGTATAGCAGCAAATGACAAAATAAGGCTAAAGAATAATTATTTCTCAGATTGGAATTTGCAAGGATTGTCTTGGTCCCAGTTGAGGTTATAGGGGATAGGATGAACAACAAATTAAAAAAAAAGAAGGTTGTGGAACAATGGTCTCTCAGGCTGAAACTTGGGAGAAAGAAAGGGGAGAAGTTGAGGTTGGAATACCAGTCAATTAAGCACTAAAACTTATGGGATGGTTTTACTTGAATAATATTACAGAAGTGCATCTTACAAGTGAAAAAAAAATGTAGAAACTTAGAAAAATCTTAAAAAGTTGACACAAGTAAACAGATATCTATAAACTTAACTTGTAATATTAAAACCATATTTAGAAAAGCTCAAAGCATAAAGTGTTTAGAGGAAGAACAAAAAGAGGAACTCACAAAGCTGGAGAACCTGGTGATCTTGAACGGGTCAAAATTAACAGGAACCTCTTTGAGAAACAACTCAACATAGTGAAGTAAGAAAAGGCCACAGTCAAATGAATTCTCCTGTTGTGGCAGCTACAAGCAAAAACAATATTAAAAGTGAATCATTGATCATATTGGGAAAAATTTGTAAACTAGTAAGTATAATTATCTAAGTCAAAAACTACAATTCAATGCTGTTATATAGAATAAGAATGAAAGTAAGAAAGTTAAGTCAGCAAAATCAGGTTCACAATTGGCAAACAAAAGGATTTTATTGAATCATGCAAGAACTACTAATGAGATTTTCACTAGCATCAGAAAGAGAGAAACTCCAAGATCAAGAAGATCCATTTAAGTCAAATGCAATGTATTCATATTTGTAGTTGTATTATCATTAAATTTATTAATGTTACATATTTATGCAATATTGCATATAATATTTATTTAATGGTTGAAAACAATCAGGCATACTATTTATATTATGGTCACACATACATGGATATTACACTTGTATATGTTGTTATTTAATTATTAAAAGAAGTGAAAGATCTATAAAAGTGGAACTGAGAACTATTATGCCTCCAGATGCTTTATGGCTTAAATTCATACAGTAGTACAAGAGCCAGTAGTCATCTTCGATATAATAAACCATGTTAAGGGTAATATGAACATCAAAAGGAGAAAGATTCTTGGAGAGGAGTAATGATCATGGTATGCAATTTCGAATAGTACCGCCCGTACCGGGTGGTACGTACCGGTCCGACAGCATACCGGTACACGGACCGCCCGCTACCGGATGGAACGTGCTACAGTGCTATACTGTATCGCTGCTACAGTGCTACAGTAAGAGAAAGAACTATTTAAAACCACTCGGTACGCCTTGGTGTACCGAGCGGTACACGGTACCATACCGTACCGAGCCAATCTCGAAACACCGGTACGGTACGGTATTGCATACCTTGGTAATGACATCAAGAAAAGCACAGATATACAGAAAAAGTTTTAGGCAAAACAGAAAGAATATTGAACCAAATAGGCCAATCAATAATTCCAATAAATGCATTATTCCCAAGGACATTCATAAAGTTCGAGTTACGAGATTGTATACCTTATTAATTATGGAGTTGAATTACAAAATTCAAGTTGTTTAGCTGCCATTTTCCTTGTTAAAAATGTGGAGCTAGAGGAAGAGCTAACCTCAGGAGAGACAAATCTTAATTTTAAAAATTTCCAAGAATCATCTTCAGTTGTTTCTGGATTCCTTTCCTTCCATTCCTCCCATATGTAACTGTCATTCTCAAAAAATTTTAAAATAAGTCATAAAGAAATGATACAAATCTAAATAACCAATAAGTGCAACTAGTATATAGAACATCAATTAAACATGTATTCATAAAAACCCAAAAAATAAAAAGAATATAACAACTTTACAAGCAAGAAATGTTGTGTAGAATTATGAAATGAAACAACAGTACAAGCAAGTGCATACACAAAAATTCTTGTATATGACTAAAAGAATATACTTTAGAGATTCTTGTTACACATGAAAGACAAAATACATAGGAGCAAATCTCAATACAAAATATTTTTTTATGAATCAAATAATTAATTACAACTTTACAAGGACTACTTGAATTGGTGAGGAATGATGCCAAATATCAAGATTTGCTTTCCAGGGCATGTACAGATGCTACAAGCTGGTAGACACATGCCATGTGCATATCATCATACAAATACCAGGTCATGTGCTCATGCCCATGCTTGCAAATAGTATGTGTATAACATCGTCTTTCCCAGTTATTTCCAAAGATCAATCCTACAAGAGCTAACAAGTCTTTTCCAGCTTCATGAAGTTTGACATTTCATAATCTGAGATTCTTGCTTTGCTGACCGTTGATCGTCTCAATTTCCACCTTCTACTAAAAATATATATTCTGATATCTACCTACCACATACTGTGTACCACATACATTTTTATGTTACGGAAAACAATTTCAGAGACTACAGGACAAAACTATGTTGAGCTTTATGTACATATGAATACCTTTGGATAATGTTCTTGAGACCATTGTGACAGCCCTTGATAGAATCCATATGTAATATACAAGGCACTTTATCTGATTCAATTTCATTATCTACAGTAACAATATAAAGCATGAGTATAGTTGCATAACTCGGGATTAGAGTATGGGGCTTCAATCATAAATTCTTGCCTTCCAAATTAGCCACTTCTCCAGGATGACAAATAACAAGCAAACTCCAGTGCAGACTGTCATTCAAGTAACACTTATAATAACATGTCAACGCAAAACTTTTTATGATCACAACTTGCAAAGATTTCTTACCTGAAGTTTACTGGTATGAATATATACTCCTTGTCAAATATATTTACTTTTTGAGTCCACCTACGAACACGCAGGAAAGCTTCCCTGCCTTCCGAGACACCACCGTGGTCCTTGCCTACTAGCTTACGGTAGAAAAAGCTGTTGAAGAAGTGAAATCTATGCTTCTGATCAGGTTGAATCTTGTTCTCCAAGTATCTGAAATGCAAAAGATGCCAATTGATAAAGTTCCACAAAGTCGGTACGAGGACAATGAATGTATATACCTTGAAAAGATATATGCTGACCTAAAGATAATTCACAAAAAAAAAACTAAATATTGATTTGAAAGATTCACTCTTTTCCTCCCAACATAATAGAGAATTAGAGATCCTACAGACAATATAATAGAATGACGAGTAATGCATGTGAAAGAACTAGGTCATATTGTATCATCCCGATTAGTTCCACATTGGAAATGGCTTAAGATTAAGATTGACTTATAGGGGTTAGATGGATGTATTACTGTTAACTTCAACTTAAGCATTTTGACTAGTAATTTGAACTCAACGAAGTTAACAGACCAATTATCCCATTAGGTCGGGTCATGATAATTAGTATCAGAGCTAACCTAATATTGGAACATTGTGAGAGACTCGAGTAAGAAAGGACTACCCGTGGACGAGAGCCGAGACCAGAGCATGGAGACACCATTAGATTATACCTCACATGCACCATACTATGGCTTGATTCTATGCTAATATTAGACCTTGATGAGGACATCAAACTCTTAAGTGAGTGAAATTGTAACAGCCTGATTAGTCCCATATTGGAAGTAGACTAAGAATAAGATTAACTAATAAGGGTTTGATGAGTTATCATAGACTTAGCTGGAATTGCTTAAGTCATGAGATACCATTGTGGTAATGCCACAGACTTAATTAGAATTGTCTAAGTCGTGAAGTACTCTTGCGCCAAAGTCACGGACTTAACTGAAATTGCTTAAGTCATGAGGCGCCCTTGCGTTATCCGTTCACAAAAACTTAGCCTAGTTACAACCTTACTCAGGTCCCGTAAGACTTGTAAAAGAGCAAATTGATTGGTTCGAAAGCAAGCGGCGGACAAGTCCCGACGTCTCATGAAGATGGCAGCTTTACAAGCAAGAACACACAAAACCAAGGCAAAACACGCTACCAAGCATCTGTAAAAGCACACAAAAGCGACGAATGGTTTGTTCACGAAGATGTTGCAGGTGCATAACAACTGTTCGTGACATTCTCCCCCACTTAAACTATCGACGCTTGCTAGTAGGCTTTGATGTTTGCTTCTTCATGTCGTAAGGCATCTTCAGGCTCTCAACTAGCTTCTTTTTGGCGAAGCTTTCGCCACTTCACCAAGTACTCATGTTGCTATACTCTGTTGGGTAGTTTTGTTTTGTGATCTGCTAAAATGGTTTTAACTCGCTTCTCGTAGGAGGCTCTAGTGGGAGTTGGAACACTTCGGGAAGCATCCTACGGGTTTGAGTGGTAGGCTTTTAAGTTGCTTATGTGGAAGATATTATAAATTTTGAGCCACGCTGGCAACTGCAATTTGTAGGAGATTATCTATCCTGCTGATAATTGGAAAAGGTCCTTCGTACTTGTGCACCAATCTCTTGTGCACTTTATGCCTAAAGAACTGGAGTGATACTTGTTAGAGCTTCATCAACACCATGTCGCCAACTTTAAACTCCCACGATCACCTTCCCAAGTCTGCTCATTTCATCTCTTTGGTTGCCTTCCCCAAGTAAGCCTGTGCAATATCGGCATTTCAATGTCATTCCTTTGCAAAGTGATATGCTAACAGACAATTCCCGATATAACCGATCGCTAAGTGTGAGGAGTCGACGATTGTTGTCCCGTAATGATCTTAAACGGGCTCTTGTTGGACGCAGAGTTTCACTGTAAGTTGTAGGAAAATTAAGCTATGTCCAACAGCTTCACCCAATCTCGTTGGTTGACACGCACGTAGTGCCGAAGATATTGCTCAAGGAGCGAATTTATTCTTTCAGTTTGGCCATCCGTCTAGGGGTGGCGGCTTGTGGAGAAGCATAACTTAGACCCCTGCGATTTGAATAGCTTGGTCCAGAATCGTCCCAAGAATTGTGCGTCCCAATCACTGATGATATTGTGCGGGCCTCCCCAATACTTCACCACATTCTTCATCATCAATTTGGCTGCCTCCTTTGCTAAGCAATATAGGGGTCTAGTAATGAATGTTGCATACTTTGAAAACCGATCGACCACTATAAGTATCGATTCATGCCCTCCTACTACCAATAAGCTTAATATAAAATCCAAAGAAATACTCTCCCAAGGCCTTTATGGTATGGGCAATGACTCTAAAAGTCCCACTAGCTTCCGTTGCTCTACCTTATCTTGTTAGCAAGGCACGTTTGAACATATTCCTCCACATCAGTCCTCGTCTTCGGCCACTAGAAGGCCCTCTCCACGAGAGCCAAGATTCGGTGAATGCTCAAATGTCCCACCCAAAGGGAATCACGACACTCTCTCAAGAGTTCACGCCTCAAATTGTCCACTCAAGGAGTATAAATCCCTTGGGTGTAGATGAGTCCCTCCTGGTCCTAAAATCGTCAGGCCTTGCCCTCTTTAATGACTTGCATCAGGGTTACTACTTGGGGATCACTGTACAATCTATCCCTGATCCTAGAAAGGAAGTTGGAATGCAACTAACTTGCTTGGCCTCCGCCTTCCAATTACACGGCATTCGCTAGCTCCACCTTCTTGCTCAATGCATCGGCCACGACATTTGCTTTTCCATTGTCATATCGAACTCAATCAGGAAGTCTTGCCACTATGCTTGCTTTGGGGAGAGTTTCTTTTGAATTTGAAAGTAACTCAATGCGATGTTGTTCGTCCTCGGTATAAATCACGTTCCGAAAAGATAATGCCACCAAACTCATAGACAATGAACCACAGCTATCATCTTTTTCTTGTGCACCGGATATCGTCACTCGGTTTTGTTGAGCTTGCAGCTCTCATAGGCCATCGGGTAACGCTCTTGCATAAGTACTCCCCCAATAGCGAAATCTGAAGCATCCGTATGGACTTCAAAAGGCTTCGTCTGGCAATTTAAGTACCGATTCTTTCAACACAGCAGCCTTTAGGTCTTGGAATGCCTCTTCGGATTTGTTTAACCATCGCAAAGGCTACTCCTTCAGCAACTCCGTCAGTGGAGTTGTGCGCTTCAAGTACCTATCTATGAAGCGATGTTAATAGTTGATGAAACCAAAGAAGGATGTTAGCTCTGGTACCTTCTTTAGTGTTTGCCACAGCTTGCACCTTTGATTTATCCATCCAAATGGAACCTTCGACGATTCAGTGCCCCAAAAACAAAATCTCCGTCTGAGCAAAGTAGCACTTCTTCATTTTCACGAACAAAGTGTTTAATCTGAGAACATTGAAAATTGTTCGAAGGTGCTCGACATGCTCCTCGAGCATTTGGCTATAAACGACAATATTGTCCAAGTAGATGACCACAATCTTATCCAGATACTCCTTGAATAGTTGGTTCATGAGAGTGCATAATGTGACTTGAGCATTGGGTTAAGGTGAAAGGCATCACCAAGAATCCAAACGCTTCATACTTGGTCATACAAGTAGTCTTTGCATCATCGCCTTCAGCAATGCGCACCTACCAGTAACCCGACTAAAGGTCGTGGTTAGAGAAGTACTTTGCTTTGCCCAGTTGGTCGAACAAGTCCGCGATGAGCGAGATGGGATATTTGTTCTTCACCGTCACCTTGTTTAGGACCCGATATATGACGTATAGTCGAAGGCTCCCATCTTGTTTCTTTTAGAATAGGACTAGAGCTTCAAATAGTGCTTTGGAATTACGAATGAGACCACTACTTAGTAGTTCATCTAACTGCTACCTAAGCTTTGCCAACTCTGAAGGGGCCATTAGGTATGGTGGTCTCGCTAGAGGCTTCACTCCCGACTACAGCTCGATGTGATGATCCACGCCTTTGTGTGGCGACAGAGTTTTCAGCAATTCAGGTGACATAACGTCTATGAACTCCTTCAAAATATTCGTCATCATAGCAGGTTCATTAATGGCCTCGGCATCAAGTGGCTCCAACTTTACAATAGCCACAAAAGTTAATTCACCTTTTTGTACCCTCTTCTTCAGTTATAATGCCAATAATTATTGTGGGCCCTCGATTCCTCCTCAAGAAACTAGAACTACGCAAGGATTATCGCCCTCCATTAGGCATAGGGAGTTTAGAAATGACACTGGCACCAACTTCACTACGTGCATGAACTCCATTCCGAGAATCACTTAGAAGTCGTCTTGATAGGTATCCTCTTTGCCAACCCGAAGATCTGCTTAGCCTCTGAGTTCACAGCCTTCATCCGATTCGGGCTCTTCTCTAAGTTCAACCTAAGTTGTCTTGCTTCTCGGTCGATAATAAAATTGTGGGTAGCGCTCGAGTCCACCGTTGCACGGGTTGTTCGGCCATTTAGCTTGATGTCCACGTGCATCAATTTATTGTTCCCTATTTTATGTGCCTTCCCCTTCATATTCTCCCTCAGTTGACCTCGCAATGCATTCAACAAACGCATTGCTCCTGTTCGGGGTCCTTGCAACTCCTGATCGTCGCTATTGGATTCTAAACTACTCGAACTAAGGGTGACAGTTTTGCCCTTGTCTGATATGGGGGGGGTGGTTTGATGTTGTTAAGGAGTTGAGTGCTTGCTTCTGTGGACGCTCCCTCATCATATGTAGTCCTCCGCACAAGAAGCATCGACCAAATTTTGAGGCCTTGCCTTTTGAGCTTGGCCCTTTGTGGGAACTCCTTTTCTTTTGCTCGCTTTCAAACTTCTTCCCTCGAGAATATTTGGGTGGGAGATTTCTCGAAGATTGTTTCTTCTTCCTCAAGTCCTCTGAGGAAACAAAGTCAGTGAGCCTTTCCACGACTGCAATTGCCCCGATCGCATTGGTGGCATTCCTTTGATGCAATTCCTATTGTGCCCACGACTTCAAGCCATCGAAGAAGCTGAACAGCTTATCCTTCTTGGACATGTCGCGTATGTTCAACATCAGTGCAGCAAATTGATTTACGTAGTCCTGAATGAAAGTTCTTTGGCGGAGTTGTCTCAGCTTCTTTCTTGCAACGAATTCCGTGTTCTCGGGTAGGAACTGAGTTCTTAACTCTCACTTTAAGTCCTCCCACGTGTCCACTCGGCACCGACCTTGTTGGATCTCTTCCCAACGTGTTTGCCACCAAAGTTTTGTATCCCCATTCAGATATATAGTTACTATCGAAACTTTGATTTCTTCAAAATCGAGCCTTGTAGCTCGGAAGTACTGTTCCATGTCAAACAGGAAATTCTTGAGCTCCTTCGCATCTCTAACACCCCTGTAGCAATGCGGCTCCAGTGCCCTCAAGTTATGTGGTGGAGCAACGCGGGTGTTGCTCCCTCCCACATTAAGAGCCCTTGTGAGGAATGTAAACCTGGATGTAAGTACCGCCATGACTTCGTGTGGATGTTGCACGGAGCTTTTGGTGTCTTCTGTCAATCGATTGACTAGGGACTTAACATTGTGAATCTGAGATTCAGCTTCTTCTTACGAGTTTTCTACCCCAAGAAGCTTTCATTGGCCTTGGCAGAGTTCTTCTAAACTCGCTTCAAGAACGTCAAGGTGGGTTTTCGCAGCCATAAGCCTCTCCTTATGGCTTCTTTTCCTGGTTAGCGCTCCAAATTGTGCCTCCTCTGCTCGCGGAGAATAGCCAACTTCTCGCTTATCTTGTTCGCTATCGCGCTTCTCTTGAGCGGTTCCAACAATTTGAGAGCGAGTTTGCACTTGCAACCCACCTGTAGCTATTTGGGGCAATGGTCCAGCTTGCCCCATCTTGCTCGATTCGCTACAATGCTTCGTCATAGCGAGATTACAAGACTTCCTCGTTATTTGCTTGAATTGCTTGCCCATGTTAATACCATAATGTCACGGACTTAGCTGGAATTGCCTAAGTCGTAAGGCACCCTTGCGGTAATGTTATGGACTTAACTGGAATTACCTAAGTCGTGAAGCACCCTTGCACCAAAGTAACGGACTTAGCTAGAATTGCCTAAGTCATAAGGTGCCCCTACGTTATCCGTCCGCAAAGGATCAACCTAGTTGCAACATCGCTCGGGTCCCGTAAGACCTATAAAAGAGCAAATTGATTAGTTCAAAAGTAAGCAACGGACAAGTCCCAATGTCTCGTGAAGTGGGCATCTTTTTATAAGCAAAAACACACAAAATCAAGGCAAAATACATTGCCAAACATATATACAAGCAAGGTAGGCAATACCGAATGATACCGCTCGGTACGAGCGGTACGTATCGGTTCGACAGCATACCGGTACGCGGACCGTCCGCTACCAGGCGGAACGAAAAATAATAATAAAATTATATATATATATATATATATATATATATGTATGTATTCATTTATATTTATATATAAATATTTTAGAAAAAGGCGACGTTCAACAACATCGCCTTTTAAATAAATATATATATATATATATAATCTTTTATATATATTAATTTATATATATATATAAACGAGGTGACGACGCCGAAGCGACGTCGCCCCGCCTGGGAGGAGAGAGGCGACGGGGCCGAGTTATATATATATATATATATATATATATATACCGAGCAATATACCGCTCGGTATACCGTTTCGTACCGTACCGAGCAAACGTCGAAAAGCCGGTACGGTACGGTATTGCGAACATTATGTACAAGTATACAAAAACGACAAACAATTCGTTGACGAAGATACTGCAGGTGCACAATGACTATTCGTGATAGTGTACTTTTGTTAACTTTAACTTAAGCATTTTAATTAATAATTTGGGCTCAACGAAGTTGATATTCCAATTATCCCATCAAACCAAATCATGACAATATATCAACGATAAGCAACAACTAAGAATATCTGTAAAATTTTATATAATTATCATTTAAAATATAAATATGTCTTGTCCAAATCAAAACTTTGATCGGTTGACAAAAACACAATCCTCTTTACACCAAAACTATCATGTGATGCTTGAGAAATCTCAGTGAAGGCTCAAGGTTAAAGGTTCATGAGTAAATTTGGATCATAATATTAAGACTTACACACAACCAAACTACATAATCAGCATGTGCAATTTGCATTTTTTTGTATGAAGAACCATATTTCAACCATGAATTTATAACTGCCAACAATTTTTATATGCCCACAGGTAAGGTTCGCTGTTGACTTCTATAGCTGCTACATGTAACTCAAAACAACTTTACTATCCCAATAGAAACAGGCAATTTACTTATCTTAAAGCAAGACAAAAATAATTTACAAGTGAAGTACATTCATCACATTAACACATTTTAACTAATGGTGGCAAGAAGATAACAAATTGCAGCTAGGTAAATTTTCTTGACATTAGTCGGTAGTTTTGTTTTGTGGGATTCATTTTACATAGTTCACATGATCGATACATGTCTCAGGATCAGCAGGGAATGATACAACTAACATAGTGAACAGTCATAAAAAAAATAACTCATTTTTTTATAATTATATAAAACATAAAAATAACAAAATCAATAGGAATATTATACAACAGAATTCTACGGGAAAATGACTTTCCCAAAAAATTCTTTGATCTTCATATTTCATAAAGTATCTCATTTTCTTCAACTATATGAAATCAAAACATAAAAGATAGAATGTTAAAAAAAATAAAAATCAAGAATAATAAATCAAAAATATTTATTATGTACTTACTAAAAATGAGTATAGATGATATCATAAAATGATATTAATGTAACAAATGGCTTTTATATATATATATACATACATATATATATAATATATATATATATATGTATATGTATATATATATGTATATATATATATATATGTATATGTATATATATATGTATATGTATATATATATGTATGTATATATATATATGTATATGTATATATATATGTATATATATATATATATGTATATGTATATATATATATGTATATGTATATATATATATGTATATGTATATATATATATATACATATATATGTATATATATATATATACATATATATGTGTATATATACATATATATGTATATATATATATATATACATATATATATATATATGTATATATATATATATACATATATATATATATATATATATATGTATGTATATATATATATGTCATACAGAAAAGTGCAAATTTACAGCAGCTTCCAAGATTTAATAATGGAGTCATTACAGCCTGATGCTTCTTTAATTATCAAAATAAAAGGTTAGATAATGCATTAGTCATATTTCATAAATTTCATAATCTCAATTCTTTATCATGGCAAATCCATATACTTCAAAGGTTGGTGCTTCTCTTTGACCTCGCCCTTCCTCTTCTGATATTTTTCTCTCTATTTTACCAACAGTGGAAGATGAATAAGATAGTTGCATCTAATAGTAAACAAAATGGTAGGAACATCTTCTATTGAGCATCTACATCAACCAATGAGCACCAAACAAAGGCACTTGTCTGTGCAGCAGTGAGATGCTTATCTATATGTAGTATTGCGAATGAATCTGTTCTTAAATCTGCAATTTGATGCACCAGAGTAATCCATTTGAATTTGATTGATCAAACCGCAACAAGTTATCTGTGAAGGACAGATATAACCCTCACAGTTGCAAGTTATATGCCAATAAAGAACATTCCTTGGTTATCACAAAGCTAATAAAGTAGAAATAAGGTTCTGTGCAGAAAGAGCAAAATGATGTACCAAATGAATAACCAAAAGTATTCAGTTGACCTTACTTGATATAAAAGTCGATAATTGTATCATTGATAAATGTTTCAGGTTGTAAGAATTCAATATCTCTTTTACTTATGGAAACAGCATCAGGATCTCCCTTAGGGTAGATAACATCTTCCAAGGATCCTGCAATTCTGAAGCAAAAGTAGAGAGGACAATCAGAGGTCTCGGAAAAAAAGAAATAAATCTGCAGTACAAAAATATAACAAATGAGATCGAGTCTTCTCCAGTTCACAAAATATTATGTAAATGTATTATGCAATTTGCTAAAGTCACTTTCCTGTTCTCCACTTTTGTGTTCAACAAGGTTAAAAATACATCATGAGCATGTAGGTTGCAAGATTTCCAGGTTTACCTTTGAGTTCTATTTGTGACAAGATAACAAATATCACCCAGATCAAATAAGACAAAAAGACCAATATAGAAAATACTCACATTGCGAAGAAGTCCCTTGATGCATTAGAATCCATCAAGTCATTTTTGCACACCATATCACTAAAATAAAGAAAAATTGTTAACAACAAAACCACGAAGGAGTTTACTCAGGTGATAACATGAGTTTCAAGGCATTGGTATATTATTTAGCTCACAAAGTAGCTGGATAAAAGGGCTATCAGTGTTACTTCCTGCCCAATATCTTTTTAACATACATCAATCCAAAGAAGTATAAAAATTAAAAATTATTTTAAAACAAAATTTTCAAATGTTTTTCTTAAAAACAGACAGCAGTCTCAAAAAGTAACAAACAAGCTCTAATAGCTTGCACTAAAAGCCATAAAATGCTAGGAGTCCCCATAATGCTACCTAGTTGTAGCTGTAAAGGAAGGTCATCTCCACACAGGAATCAAGTTTAATACTATTAGAGAGCTGTTCTGAAATACAAAAACAAAACATATATAAAGTGAAAATCTATCAAAGGATGGACTCACAGGTCCATCACTGGTCTATCATAGTCATCACAAGTCCTATATGGTGGTAAGGTAAGACACTTGGTAGTGCACTCCCCCATCAATGTACAGGATGGAATCTATATTCTCCTAATAGTGGATGGAAAAACTAATACCACTCCTAACTTACAGTGGATAGAGTGACACCCCTCACCTGCGAAAGTGCAAAAGTGGGGGCATATTCCTCTTAATAGCAAATGGAACAACCATCCAGCTGTCAATGATCCATTAATCACATGAGAGAATCACTCTACTAGCATGGGTTTGGTCTACCTACTCTTGGCAAGGGAAAAATTTTCATATATTATTTCATATACCATACCATTCATTTTAGTCATGTAAGTTATAAAAACTTGCAATTTATTAATTTCAAAACAAATGCATCACATAAATCCTTTAAATTCAGTAAATCCAGTATCATAAGGTGTCAAGTCCACTATGGGCCTAAGTTGGCCTGAATCTATATAGTTGACTTGAACCAATCGGATTTTTAGTTAGAACCCATCTGAACTAACTTCAAATCGGTTTAAAATCAGCCTAGAACCACCCTAAACCATCTAATTGGACCTCAATTGATCCAACTAGGCTAAACCAGCTTGAACTAGTTAGAACCAGTCTAGAATCACCCTGGACCGGTCCAAACTAGAGGGCTGCAAGCTCAGGCAGCAAGGGACCACAAGCTAGGTTGCAAGGGGCCGCAAGTACTGGGCCACGAGGCTATGGGCCGGGACACAAGGGTGCAACGAGTCAGGTTGCAAGAGCTAAGCCGTGCTAGGCCGTAGGTGCTTGACCATGTTGGACCGTGTCACTCTGAATCACAAGCACTAGTTCACGTTGGGCTTGGCCGCTGGCCATGCCATGGGCTTTGGCCCACACCATGTCGCACCTTGGTCGACTGACTGGATGGCGACACTGGGTCCAACCCAACTGACCAATTTGGTCTGACTTGGGTCAAGCCTGATCAGATCAGACTTGAATCGCTTAATTCAATTTCATTTTTTTTTTAACAAGAATTTAAACTAGATAACTTCAAAAAAAAAAATTTAAGGCATACATCACAAACAAAGAATATAGAGCCTAAATATATAAAATCATGTTAACAATAATTAATGACAAAATAGAAATCCTAAACCTACAATATCATAAATCTAAATTTAATGCATGAATATCATGAAATCAATTTAGAAAATCAAGTGAGAACAACATAGATCAAGTACTAAAAATTATACATGAATAACAAAATTTCTAATGCTAGGAATCACATATTGACAGCGTAGTTTTAATTCTATAAATCATGAACAAACAAAACTATAAATAAACATTTCAAAAATAACAAATAATTAACAAGGGAGAGCCAAAGAACCTATATTTCTCCGAGATGAAATCCTACTCCCCCTCGATCTGTCTCACTCACAAGCTCTCTCGAGCCACCATAAATGAACAAGGAAGGGGTCCATCCGTCAATAAATAGGAAAGGAGGGATGATTCTCCCTAAGGAGAAGAATAATTTGATTTTTTGGGATTAAATAATAAATTTATTTGATTAAAGTAATAGATTTCAGTTGCTAATTAATTTTCCTCATTACCTTGCGTTTGTAAGGAAATAAATTAACCAATTAAGGCAAAATACTAATTATAGAAAATTTTAAATTTTACAAAAAAGGAATAAAAAAAACCGATGTTTACATTCTTCCCCTTGAGGAAATTTGGTTCCAAGTTTGATTTACCTTAAGGAAATAGATGTATGAAACGCTCTTTGACATCTTCTTCATTTTCTCAAGTGGCTTCTTGGTCTAAATATATAAAATCATGTTACCAATAACTAAAATTTTAATGATATATTTATTTAAGCACAAAATAGAAATTATAAACCTACAATATCATAAATATGAATTTTAGGCATGAATATCATAAAATCTACATAAAAACTCAAGCAAAAACAACATAGGTTCAAATCAAATATTAAGCATGAATAACAAAATTTTTAATGCCAGAAATAATGTATCAACAACATAATTTCAATTCTAGAAATTATGAACAAACAAAATTATACATTACTATTTTGAAATTAACAAATAATTAAAAAGAGAGACAGAGAAAATCTACCTCTCTCTCCAAGATGTAGTCCTCAATGAACAAATAATTAACAAGCTCTCCAAGATCACCATTGATGAACAAGGGAGCGGTCTACCAGTTGTCGAAAGGGAGGGTTCCCTCTAAAGAAAGGAAATATTTTGATTTTTTAAATTAAATAAATATTTTACTTTATTTTATTCTTAACTTGCTCATACTAATCGGTAATATATTTCAACTGCTAATTATCCTTATTGGGTTATGGCGTTACACATGCAAGGAAATAAATTAACCGCAAAACACTAATTCTAGAAAATTTCAATTCTAGGAAAAGGGAATACAAATCCAGTAATTATAATCAGTATTCTACCGTTGAATCTACATCAGATTTCTTACAAGCACTAGAGAACATACATCTCATTCGAAAAAATAAAACCAAGTAACATGTGTCTGCACAAAAAATGGCCAAGGGCAATGTTTCGAACTGGGTGAAAAATCAAATCAACCCCGATGGCATTCTTGAAGTGCGTTCATGCAGTAACTTAATTGCATAACTGCATATGAGCTTAAGGAGCATACCCAAAGCTAGCATTCCATATATGTTCATATCTTGCTGCCAGATTCCTAATCCTTTGTTCCCTCTCCATCCAACACATGTCATTGACGGAGAACCTTACTTCCGGAAAACCTACAGGCAAATCTATAATTGAAAAATCAACTCACGTTAACCCATAAAGGGAGGGGGAGGAAAATATTAAACAAGTATAAGGAGTTGCAAGACGTGCTTCTGATCCTATCATAATATCTTATAATGACAAATTGCATAAAGTACATCAGACATACTGTACATCAGAGATGCGTAAAGTACATCAGAGATATGTACAATGAAAACTACAGACTGTATTATCTACATCAGAGATGCACACCTCCAAATTGCATAGAGTACCATGGATGTGTATGATAGAAAATAGAAGTTGTAAACTTTGAAGTAATTGCATCCATGAAAAAGAAATCTTTCCAAAAAATATGATAGATAGTCTAATTAGATTTCTGAACTAAATAAAGTACAAGGACTTAATTTGTAGCTATTGAAAAGTTATTATGTATCCCAAGGACACTATTCTTTATTTGCACCTGGAAGACAGCTTGAATAGTTCCTTTCTTGCATGTTCTCAACTGGAACTTCCATATATGTGTCCCAATAAGCTACATTTGATGTGGCATAATGCCTAGAAATAGAGGATAAAGGATCTGTTTGATCCACAGCAATCAATTTTTTTTTTCAAGCGCCCGAAATGAGTGTGACTCCATATTTTGATCATGGCAAGTTACGAAGTATTGACTGCAACTATATACGAGTTACCAGCTGGCATGAAAATGCCTTTGTGCCCCATAACAGAACAAGAACGCAGCTGGACAATTTGATCTTTAACACTCCTCAGTCCTCACAGTGCCATGTCATGTGCTTTAAATTGGCATGCACCAGCACAACAGATTATGAAATATCCAGTCAAGTCATGACCAGATGTAATCCACTCTGTGTCTGTGACATTATTTCACATATATGGTACATCCCATCCAGTAAGTAGACTACGTAATTACTTCAATCCATATGCTAGCCCTGCCAACGTGGGTATCACCCATCACTGAATTGCAAGAAGTTGAATGATGAAACACCATGTTCTAATTATTGATGACTGCATTATTTTGACATCTTTTTAATCCCTTAACTAGGTGCTTCACAGTAGATAGGACTCCCAACACCTCCATGTTAAATAATCACATACCCAGGACCCAGGTTTATCAGCTCTGGAATTGAATCCCCTCTTAAATCCTTAATTCTAGCCTTTTAGGATATAAGGATTTTGGCAGAAAAAAGGATCCAAAGTCTTGAGTACTGGATTTACACAATACTGGTTAGTACACCTATAAAAAACTCTAGTTACTTCATGCTAACCAAGCATCACATCGACTAAAGCTTTCTTCTTATGTCAATATAGGATGACCCAGAAAATAAAGCCTAGCTCATTATTGGAATGCTCGCTCCATAAAACCCAGAAACCAACATGGCATATGTGAAAATAAATCACAAATATTTGCCATTTTGATAAACATATTGCACTTGAGATAAGTCATATTGATTGACTGCAACAATCCTTTCCAATATAGTTTCATGGTTGGAATAATGAAAGAAAAAGTTTAACAACTTAAGCAAAAAATACTAAGATCATTACTTGTGTATCCAGCGATCTTATCTTTTACTTAAGATGGATATCAGTAGAAAATTTTCAATCAGAAAATCCAAAACAATCCAAGAGCAAACATGGCTGACAGAGAATCTAGTGATCAGGGTATACAATACCGTACCGTACCGGTGTTTCGAGGTTGGCTCGGTACGATATGATATCGTGTACCGAGCGGTACACCAAGGCGTACCAAACGGTTTTATATATTTCTTCCTTCCTACTATAGCACTGGTGTACGACTCTGGTTGCAGCGTAAGAAACTTTTGCAGTTTTGCCAAAATCATAGGCCAGCATACTATGGTACTTGGCGCAGGAAAAGGTAAGTCTTTATTTTGCATCATCATCATACTAGGCACTGTAGCACTGTAGTAAACTACAGTATGTACTGTAGTACTGCTACACTGTGTACTGTAGTAATGTAGCACGTTCCGTCCGGTAGCGAGCGGTCTGCATACCAGTATGCTGTCGGACCGATACGTACCGCCCGTACCAGACGGTACCATTCGAAATTGCATACCATGCTAGTGATTACCAACATAAGACAAGTTACAGAAAAAGAATGCATAAGGGGGTTGCAGGGAGTTGATGCACCATTAGTAGTTGATAACAAATAGACACATGAAGTATGTAAGAGACAAAATTGAAGTAAATTAGAACAAAAAATTGATGAGTAACACACCAGAATCATTATGATGTTTCTCATTTTTAGTCACATCATTTTCTCCAAGGCAAAGTTTAACTGATGCAGTAGTTACCTGTTATAAGGAAACATAACTATAATTGTGCATAACCATGCAATATATAACCCAAAAAAAAGGACTAAGTGACCAAAACTCACACTTCCACTCCATCGACAAACAATATGAACAATATCAGCAACTGCCCATTCAGAAGAAAACTTCTCATCACTTCCAATCGCATCAGAACACTTTATCTTAATGCAATCTGCAGAGAAGACAACCTGAGATTCTCCATATGAAATGCCCCCATGTATGACATAATCAGGGAAAATTTTAATTCCCATCTGATTGCTAAACTGCGAAGCACCAAATACAGAGAAAATCAGGAAGTGTATCCTTCATATGACCAAAAATATCACAGATTATTTTAAAAGCAAATCAGCAAGTGTTATCTTTATGGTTAAAGAGATCTCAAAACAGCCTATACAAACCCAGGCACAGACCTATCTGAAAGCACACAGGTGCCTTGGGTTTTTATGTGGAAGCTTAGACAATCATGAAAGTTCGATCAACTTTAAAAATTTAACATTTCCTGTATTTGAATCTTACAGCAAAAACATTGACATACGAAACACATCATTAGTATGTTAAAGTACGTATAAAGCATATATTGCATGATATATTCATACATGAATATATCTATTCATGGTTAATAATATGTAAAAATTTAGAAATGCAAATATGGTAATCTAGTGTAGCTTAGGCATGCAAAACTGAATCTTCAAGCTCTGGTGATAAAGTCCAACACCAAACCCTGCTCTCGAACTTTTTCTCATGCTCGCCTGCTTCGCACCATCCATTGTTGCCAGCCCACCAAGTATTCTTCCTTTTCAACTTCTTGTCCACCTCTCCTCTTCATCTCCTCCTCTTCCTCTTCCTCTTCCTCTTCTTCAACTTCTCATTCTCCTTTCCTCCTCGTCTCCTCTTCACCTTCTACTACAGAACATATCTGTTGTACCATATGTTGGTATGTCGGTTCGTACTTGTCCAACCAAGCATAGATATGGACCGACACTCAAGATTTTAGACCATGATCTCGCCAACTATTTACAATTGACCTCAAGCTTAATCAACAATAAATCTAGATGTTGAACCCAAATGACTCAGAACAATTTGCAACAGGAAACCAAAAAGGTTTAACAAACTCAAAAATTATTAAGAAACCACAAAAAACATATAACACAAATTAAACTTAAGGACAACTCAAATAAACTCTAGTAAGACTCAAATTGACTCCACTAAGACATAATAAACTCATGACCATTTAAGCTGGGTTAGGCATCCGAAATGTAACAAGACTCAATCTTGTCCTTGTGAGAAATTGTAATTAATGCTAGATTTTTAGTTCTTCAATATCTCATAAAGAAGTTTAACTTTCAAGCTTTATGCAAGATGATTACTCTTGAAATTCACTTCACTCCATCAACCTTGACATAGCAAGTTTGTGATCTCAAAAATATTGAATCCTGAATTTTGATGATAAAATCAATTAATGAGTTTATGGACAAATATGATTTTGAGATAAGTGACATAGGAAATACTTCGATCATGGATTCGAATAATCAAAGGGCAAATTATCAAAGTAAGAAAATAAAACGTTGTGCCGGGAAAAGTATCATGTCAGAAATTGGACATCGAGCTAGAGGACTGGTCGACGTGCCAAAGATTGGACTTCGTACTATAAGTTCGGGCATCATGACAGAAGGATCGAGTATTGCGCCAAAAGATCGGATGCTATGGGAAAGTCCACATGTGGATCAAATTCCATAGTAACATTCAGAAGACAATGATAGAATGGATATAATAGAGCATGGTGAAGTTTATATGTAGTGATGTTACAAGATAAGTTGATGGAACACTGAAATGGATAAAATAGAGCATCAAAAGGAAGTTCCAAGAAATCTTTGTTGACTAAGGAAGTTGGTAGAACACCAGAACTACCAACTGCCGCAGTGTCCTTTTATTGTTAGACTTACATCTTCAAATTCATCTGGATGCATCTGACCATGCTCATCATAACTCGTAGAGGAAGCCATAATTTCATCCAACTCTGCTTTCTCATTGTTCAAAGCAAGACCCTGTTCTGGTACATCCACAGCACAAGGGTCTCTGTCATTATCTCTATTGTGCATGTCTATACGTAAGCCACTGGTTATATCACCCTTAAGAGTCCAGCCTGAAGTGTCTGTGACAGAAAAGAGAACAAGCATGTCAACAGACTTGTACAAATATGGCTAATAAGTTAAAAAGCAAACAAAGGCCACAACCTTCTCAAAAATATGGAACCAAACACATAAATTTGAAATTACAATATTTTCATGATTGTTATAAATTATTGTACAATGAGAAAAGCAGTTGCCAATGCGATGATTTCATGATGGATGAAAGGTTCTTTTGATAGACTGCCACATTCAGGGGTAGATATGGAACCAAACACATAAATTTGAAATTACAATATTTTCATGATTGTTATAAATTATTGTACAATGAGAAAAGCAGTTGCCAATGCGATGATTTCATGATGGATGAAAGGTTCTTTTGATAGACTGCCACATTCAGGGGTAGATATGAAAAAATGCCCCTTTTCAAAAGAGTGGCAATACAAAACCAAACAAACCAAAGCATGTGTATAAGTGGATGATACTTCCCACATGAATATGGGTTATAATATGTAAAGTCCGCTGAACCCTGCCGATGGATTCTACTCATGTGATCTTAAAATTATATACAAAACCCAATAACTACATTACTAACTGCAACAGTAATTCCATAAGTGCAATTTTTCAAAATATCCTTGGTCAAGGTACCAGCACCATGCACCAAATAGTTCATAATGCAAATCTTGCTCTGACATTCTTGGTAATATTATGTGGTGATGAGTCAGGTATTTTGCTCAGTACATTGGTGGAAAAACCATTAGAATCAAACCATGAAGCCTGACTTTTTCATTGTGCCATACCCGTTGTGACACCTCCAGTGGAGATATTCTCAAGGAAAACCCTATAAGAACTTCTAACCTTGAGAACATGCCTAAATAATTAAATATTAAAAATAAAAGGCATAATAGTTCAGGAGCTAACCGAGACAATTCCAAAAAACATATTCAACGAAAATGAAGACCACAGACCTCAGAAAAAAGATCAAAGAACTGCAAAGCATGAAAGACACAAAGACAAAAGACAAGCACATTCAGGAATCAATATAAATACCCAAAAACTTCCAAGTGTTCATCCTCAAGCTCCATGATTAAATATTACTCTTCAATAAGCATATCTTTTAGTAGACACAAAACATTGATAGTTCAAGATGCTAAGGTCCACAGTGATGAATACATGTCTACACTTCCTTGAAGTGTCTGATCTTGTAATAATTATAAAAAAAGAATGCTGTCATTACAGTGGCAGTTGATGTTTATGCAAAGTCAAAATACCTCACTATATAACATTCAAATATAAGAAATATCATCTCAGCTTCGGGAGAATAATGCAACACCCATCAAGGATATGATGTACCAACACCATGAGATACACATTTTCAAAATGAATATCATACACAAGCAGGAAAAAAAAAAAAGATTCACATAAAAAGCATAACCACAATTTTCTTATGATGTTCATGCTTTCAAAAAGGGCATCATAACAATTGTTCTCATGCATAAAGCAATTCTAATTGAGCTACCCTTAACATTGAACCGCATCCAAGTAGTTCAGAATATAAAATATTGCTTTATCTAGAATCAATACTAGGAAAAATCTAGGACTTCCTACCAAATACATATTCTTAACCTACAATATCCAAATTCACTGGGTAAAATAAAAAACACCCACCTGATGCAACAACAAAAATCACTACATGTATGAACCCAATGTTCTAACCATCAACTATTTCATGCCTATTTCAGATGGTATTCCTATCTCAACCAAGAAACCGGACACATTATCAGGATTTTGTGTTGTATGCACTAACACATTTAAAACCAGCCAAGAGTTAACCAAACCAGTTAACCATTTAATAGAAGTTGCATTGGCTTTTTGTGATCAACAATACCAGTTCATTTTCAAGAAAGTCTCCGTCGTTTGCATCCCATTGCCACCCAAAGATGCTGAGGAAGACTGGATGAAAGAACAGGAGATCACAGAATGTCAAAAACTACTTATCATTTACTCATCAATCTGCTTTTCAGTTGTGGTTAATTACATTTCGAATAAGCATATCTCATTTGTCGGGCCTTCATTGTGGTTAAATCATCATACATGACAATTTCTAACATGGCAAGATCTACTGCATCAGCAGTAGTCACAGGTACACATAGTCAGCTGCTAGCCAAAAATAGGAATGTTGATCCCAGTACGAAGTCAATGGTAATTTCTAAGATAAATGATTGGTTATTAAATTTAAGAAAATTCATAGAGCTAAGATTTCCTGCTGATTAAACTATATGCAACTTCCAGTATATATAAAGACACACTCAACCTTTCAATAACTCCAATTATTGAGGCTTATATCATCATTAACAGCATCTAAATGGAGAAAAGTTTGCAAATGTGGTTGATCCAAAGAAATTACCATGAGAAATAACATAGATGGCAAATCATAATAGACCTTAGATACTTCACTTGTAATAAGTTAGGCACTGCCGAAAATTCATTGTGCTTGACACAGCATACCAACAGTATGGTTCACAGATCAATATCAAATTCAGTGCTGAGGATCTAGGGCAGTGATCATTCAAAATCGCCCAAATCAGTTTTAGGATCTTGCATTATCAAATCAATCAGCAGGGATCAGCAAAGATTTGCCAGAAATGGAATAGCATAGGCAATATCAGTAGAAAATTGGCCAAGAACAATCAAAGCTTAAAATTGGACCAACAATCATGGTTGGCCAAGCATCAAGATCAACAAAAGATGGACTAGAACTTCCAAAAATACTGATGATTCCTCAAAAAAGTGTACGGGACTCAAGATTCAGATACAGCATGGCCAATCAAGTTCAGAATAAAAAAATCCCAAAAACCATGATCAGCATATTCTCATAGCGGTGCCATGTCATGTTGTAATGCCATGCATAGTGAGCATTGAATTCTCCCAAGTTCCAAGACAATAAATTTCAAGTTCAACCCTATCAAAATTCAAGAAAATGGTTCATATCTTGAGAACATTATGAAAATTCAAAACCACCAAGGTACAATGCACCATGAATTTAATATGTATTGTAATTTGTGCTTGACTTTTAGTAATTTGTGACTCATTAACTAGGTGGTTGAATGATTCAATGTACAAGGGATCTATGAAAGGGGAAGGAAAGAAGATTGATGGGGGATTCTTGTCTTTGAAACTTTATATCAATTTTTTATATTTTGAACTACTAGTTCGTAGTTATCTCTTTGAAAAAAGAGAGAGTTCTTTTGTTCTCCCCTATCTTACTTTTTTTTCTCACCCTCTTCTTCTCTCTTCATCTTGTTTCACATAATGTGGACCAACGGAAAGGGTAAGAATCTATAATGGAAAATGTCCTCCAAGATATGTGTCTCATAAAAGTTACATGGTCCATTCACAGAATCATCTGACATGGTTGGCCTTTCTTGCTTCTCTAGGATGGTTTTGCTTTTAACAATCATATATTCTGTTAATATAGGCTCTTGGAGAGCAATCTAAATCCTATCCAATTTCCAAAATGTTCAATATGATAATCCGACGGATATGCTAAAGGTTACTCCAAGGTTTTCAATTTCGGGTACCAAACCATGTCAATCCATGTGTTGGTCCATGACTGGACAGGTACAGGTCAAGTCCATTCTGGCAATACCGACACACAATTTACTATTGTACCATTTTGTTGGAGGGACGGAGAAGCAGGAAGAAATGAGGAAGGAATGAGAAGGAAATATACCATGGATGAGACTGATGACTGGGCAGTGGGTGCACAAGTGGGTTGCGAGCAACAGGTGCGCATGCAGGCAGCAAGCAGCGGAAGATGATGGCAACAGGCAGGTGACAGACAAAGGAGAGGAACACTAGCAATTCATGAGCCCTAGGCAATGGGGCACCTAAAAGAACAAAATAAAAAAGACAAAACAATTGTTCTAATTAAAAAGACCGGACCTGATCACATCACCCAAAATAGGACAGTCCACAACCCTATAAACTGTGACTAGCACATATCGGTCCAAATGAAACGAAAATCTATGGGTTAATCCATGTCATTTGAGTACACTTTAGAGATTCACTCCGAGATTCGATTCATTTGGAGTGATCCTTTGACAAATCATTTGCATAATAAACACCATTAGATGAAATCAAAGTGGTGGGTATACTCTAGAAATACTTAAGGTACCATTTGTATCATCTAATCAAGTCGAGACAAAAAAAAAACTATGAAGAATGGATATCAGTATCAGACACCAACACAACATGATATTAATACATAATAAGCTACATCTTGGGGAAAAGAATAGGACAATGTTCATCACAGATACAGCAATATACAATGTAATCATATTATCTAGGGCAAGCGTCATGCAGTAAGCCCACTAGATTAACCATAGTATTTGTCTTATTTAGATTAATTCAGACATATTAAAATCCAAAAAATGACTTCGTAAGCTTTGAACAATGGCACAACAAAGGGTCCAAGGTAGTCCATTGTATCCAAAAGCCCCCACAAACAAATGCCCATATGACACAGCTGCAATTCGATTTTAGTCCATTGTACTTACCAGAGATTGCCCTGGTGGACTGCAATTCGTTACAACTACCACCATCTTGAATGTCCCATTATGTCCACTAAAGGGTCATCGCGAACCCAAAAATCTCAAAAGAAAAAGGGATTGGTCAAGGAAGAACTTACAGGACTCGAGCAAGTGGTACTTGTAGACCGCGTCGTCCATCTTAGGTCTTAATCTCGACTGAAACTTCGCCGTGAGCATCCCGGCCGCCGCCTCCACGGCTGCCTCCTCCTCGCTGAAATCAAAGACGGCGAGATCCTTTTGCGAAGAACCCCTCATCGCAGGGCCAGGATGTACGCCGAGAGATCGCCCAATCCAAGTCCGGAGACACCAGAGTTCGGTATCGCAGGTCGATCTCGGGGATCAACCTGCAGAGATAACGTCGTCCCGGAACGAATTGCTCGGGAGGCCGATCAGACAATGGGCCGTTTCTGTTAAGAAAGCCCCAATTTAAAAGACGAGAGAGCCCAAAACAAATAACAGAGCCCGTTTAACGCCCCTTTGTAACAATAGAACTTTTTCGTATCGCTTATGCTGTTGTTCCAAATCGACTACGATATATCATGCAACGTCCGATATGACTTATAGAAAGGTTCCTTTATATTATATTATATTATATTATATTATATATATATATATATGTATATATACATATATACACACAAATATATATATATATATACACGTTTAATCTATTTTAATTAAACCGGAGGTTATTTTAGTATAATCTAAACATAGTCCTCCTCCAATTAAGACTAAATAGGGTGCTAATCTGAAAAAAAAAAAAGTAGATTTATTCGTGTTAATCCTGTGTAAGTGTTTGATTATTTGTTAAATAATTTAATTTAATTATTGGGTTAGCATTGTGAAGCAAATATTTTATAAGTGCTATTCTTGTTGTTGTTTAATGATTATTTTATCATATTATTAATCTGTATTAAAAAATTCATTATTGTTATAATGGTTGCATAATTATTTCATCATTTATTTAGCTGTAAAAATTGATAACTTGAGCTATACCTTCCATTTGTATTTTTGGATTTATATTAAAGAGAAAATAATTTTAATAGTATTCCTTTATTCTGTACACTTCAATTTTATTTATTAAAAAATATAATTCATTAAATAGCATTTATTAATTATGATATAATTATATTTATACTTATATTGTGTTATATTATTACCAAAATTATTTGTGAAATCTATGTGTCCTAACATCATAACAAATATTTTAAAGGGCGAAATAAAAAAAAATCTACTTAACTTACTTTTCTGTTCCATTAAATCATGATTTACAACCATAAAAACTTTTGAATTTTATTTTACAGATATTATGCATTTGTTTTATTCTCTTAAGCTTAATTCTAAATCTTGTAAGCCTTAGATAATTTCAAGTCCCTTAAGGCTAAAAATTTAATAGGAATGGGTTTGCTAGGTGGCTTGAATAATTAGAAGCCTTTGATAACTCGAGGTCTGATTTTTATTGTAGAAAAATTAATACACAACCCACCAAGATATATTATATACTATGTGTGAGTCAATTAAATTCTGGATCAAAGGAACATAGTTCACCTCATTGATCGCATATGACCAATAATATTTATTTTTTAATATTTTTTATTTTATTTTAATATTTTTTTTAGTTATTTATTTATTTGAAGAGAATTTAATTTTTTTTGGGATTTTTGAAACCTAAAGGGAAAAAAATATTTTTTTTTTCTTACTATTCAAGGACTTTAATTCCACGTCGATAGCAGCTGAAGGACTTCTCTCTCAACTTTTTTACTCTACCCTCAAAAGTTATATTAAAAATATTAATAAATTAAATTGGTTTAATTTTATTTGTATATATTTGTGTTTGATGAGTCGAATTTAGGCATATATTTGGGAATGACACATGTTTATTTAGGCATAAATTTATTTATATACACATGTTTGATTTATTTTATAACATGTTGGATAATTATAGAATTACTCATTTACCTCAGCTACATTAATCGCTAAGGTACCACTCATGCATCGCGCGGTTGTGCGTCACGCGAGAGCGTGCCATTAGGGTGCTGGCTGTTGCGTTTGCACAGTGCCACATGGCACTTGCTTATTGGTTGGGATTGGTAATAAATAAGTCACTTCTCACCTAACATTGTAGGAAAAAATGCAGTAAAATTCTGCAAAAATATGAGAAAATTATAGAAAGAGAAAAAGAGATAAGTTTTCTCCTTTTCACTCATTTTCGTTGATTACTTTTGTTTCTATTTTATTGCTATTACGAAACATCTTTAGATTATTCATAATCATGCTCGTAAAAGAATCATCTCGGTTGTATCTCGAGCGACTCCTAAACAACATTTGTATGAGATCGAGAAATACAATTAGGATATTGCTTGCACGCCTTTAGATTTTTTTTCTAAACTTTCTACTTTAATTTTTACTCATTTAACTTATTTAGATTTAATCAAAGATTATTTTAGTATTATTGCTCCAATAGATCGAACACCCATCCATGACCATCGCTTACTCGACACTTTCATCACTGTTAAGGTGACAATCATTACGTATTGTGTTATCATATCCCACTTAAGAAAGAGAATCGTTGTGTTTTATACCTCATGCTTATCCTTGTCATATAGAACTTCATGCAATCTTCTTCTTCTCTCTTTATAGTAGGAGTAAGAGTGAGGATGATAAAAGCTATTATTATTGACAAAGAAATAAGGGGACAACGACGAGATAGAGATGATGACAATCGATGATCCATAGTAACGAATGAAGGACCAAGGATATTTTCATTGAGTTAGCAAAAAAGAGATGCTCAAGATAAAAGACGTGAGTCGATAAAAACCTAATATTAAATTTTTTTTAGGGGTATATATAATATTAAAAAAATCTTCATCAATTAATTATTAATATAATAATCTTGTTAATCATCGATCGATAACGGTGGATGAAGGACCAAGGATATTTTCATTGAGTTGGCTAAAAAGAGATGCTCCAAATAAAAGATGCGATTTGATAAAAGCCTAATATTAAAATTTTTTAGGGGTATATATATATTATTTTAAAAAAATAAATCTTCATCAATTGATTATTAGTACAATGACCTTGACACTCTAAATAACGTCAAGATCTTTCAAAAATATCTCATATATTTTATACCAATAATTTTTATTTAATTCTTTAAATCAAAGTGATCTTACAAAAAAAAATAAAGGCTATTTTTAAGTACTAAAAAATTGATATGTTTTTAATTCATAATTAATGATGATTGATTTGGGTTTATTGGACAGATGCAAAGGGAAGTGACAGACATATGGGCAGTATATAAATATTTGAAGTAAATTTTTGGGGGACAAAGAGGGCATTTCAAAATTGTATAAGGATAAATATGTAAAAGCACGTTGCTCTTTTATCGGCCACAATAATGTAATTCGATTTTGAATGGTTATGATATGAGTAGGATGAAAGGTTTATACCGGTACGATATATGGATTGATTCGGATCGTAACACATCGGAAGGTATCAGTGCGACGAATCCTTTATATTTTCACATCCAAATTTATTCGTAAAATTGCTCATTTTATTTTTATTATTCAAAATGTTACTTTAATTAGATATATAATTTGCTTTATGTAATAAAACCGGCCGTCCGAAGAATAGGAGGAGTCCGCTCGAGCCCGCCCGCGTTGACGTCTCCGCGACTTCGCTCGCTCTCCCTGCGCACCCAATCGGCGATCCGCAAAAGCACCGGAATACCCTAGAAGAGAGATGGACGGCGGCGTCCCCGTGGGAGGTAACGGAGGCGGTGGCGGTCCGGCGCCTTTCCTGCTGAAGACGTACGAGATGGTGGACGACGCCTCCACCGATGCCATCGTGTCTTGGAGCTCCACTGGTGCGAGCTTTGTGGTCTGGAACCCTATCGACTTCGTCACCAGCCTGCTTCCGATGTACTTCAAGCACAACAACTTCTCCAGCTTCGTCCGCCAGCTCAACACATACGTAAGGAAACCAAACTTCAGCCCTTCTTCTCGCTTTGTTTTGGGAATCCAGTTCTTGGGTGTGATGTTTTAGGTCCGATGTCAAGATCGAATCTTGGGTTATTGTTCTTCGAGTTGATATACTTTGTCGTCGATTATCCTCGGAGAAAATGATCATGATTTGGAGTCAAAATTGAATCTTGATGTGTAGGGATTCAAGAAGATCGATCCGGAGCGGTGGGAGTTCGCGAACGACGACTTTGTCAAGGGTCAAAATCACTTGCTCAAGAAAATTCACCGCCGCAAGCCCACCCACAGCCACAGCCATCCGCCGGGAGGTGGGCTTGCTGACGCCGAGAGGGTTGCGCTAGAGGGCACGATCGAGCGCCTCAACCAGGAGAAAGCTGGCCTCGAGGATATTATCCAGAAGTTCATGCAACAGAAGTCGGGAACCGAGATCCAGATCGACGATCTCGAGCGGAGGTTGGCCGATATGGAGCAGCGGCATCTCAAAATTCTTGCTTTCGTCCAGCGAGCACTGCAGAAACCTGAGCTTATGGCAAATCTCATGAAGATGGCGGAAACCTCGTCGATGGACATCTCGGTCATCCATAAGAAGAGGAGATTGCCACCAGATTTGGATTACAGCAATCAGGCTTCGGTGAACAACTTGCGTGCTGATCGTAATACCTCTACCAATCCCGAGAAGGGGTACATACTCGATCAGGACTTCTGTGAGAAGCTAAAATTAGAGTTGAGCTCAGGTATTCCAGATGATAGTCTGATAACTGTTGTCACTCACAGCTCCAATGAAGATAATGACTGTGGTCAGGAGCTGGAGTGCCTCCCTTCCACACCTGAGACATTGCAGCTCTGTGGAACAGGGGCACCCCTTTGTTCAATAAGGAATGCTGTCTTTGTTAGGGAAATTGATGAAGATGATGGGCTCTTTCCTTGTCATTTGGGTCTAACACTTGCATCATCTGCAATGGAAATAGATGGTGGTAAATTTTCAAGTAGAACTCCAGATTTGGTGGATCAAGGGGCAGATCATGCCACTGATCTCAAAACATCCAATACAGCAAGAGAAAATGATCTTACTATACCAGTCGTGACTATTCAAAGTATGGTGACCCAGTCTACTGAAGCCAAAGTCGTTTCCTCACAAGAGGTTCCACCTAGTAATGAAGCATCTGCAGTTCATATACCGGCGAATGATGTGTTCTGGCAGCAGTTTCTGACTGAAAGGCCAGGTTGATCTGATGCAGAAGATGCGAGTGCCCGTCTGAGGCAAAATCTTTATGATGAGCAAAACGAGGAAAGCATGCCAGGAAATGACAATGTGTGTGCAGTGTGGAGCAATTAGGTTGACACTTACAAGCTTCCTGAACCAGCTTCTCTTGTACCATGTCTTTGTAATATAAGTGCTTCATTCACTGCAGATTGACATGAACTAATGGTGTGCTTCAATGCAAGGAGAGTGGTGGTTACTATAAACCTATGACAATGCTCATGTTGAAGATGCGATTATTCATCTTTATATATCTTGTCTTTGTATATAATGGGAGAAATATATGAAACACACATTTCCAGATGTGTTTGATATTTTGGACTCACTGTGCATGGTCATTCTTATTTAATTTTTTGTTTAATCAGCAAAATTGATGATTGTTTCTGGCTACATAGGGGCAAAGTTGTAATGTGAACATGAGTTGGTGCAGATCCAAATAGCTCCATGTTCATGACCACTTGAACATGAGCTATACTATATTTATGCCTCAGATCCATCAACTAATTATTCATTATGATCATTTTTAAATACATATATAATCATAGTTATAATAAATAATTTTTTTATTTTTTTTTATCATATTACTGAAACATCGGTGAATAATGTCGATAAATGGATGACAGATTTGGAGATAGTCACTAATCACCCTTTCAAGCTTTACCTGTGTTGTAAGAAATCACACAGCTAGAGTGACATCAAAATCATGAACTAACCCTTTCACAACCACAAAACAGTGACAATACATTGAGTTAGAAACACCAATGTAGATTTACTCATGGTGGCACGGTATATGTAAATACCTGATTTGTGTGCACAGGATGTCTTACCAACTCTTCTTTTGGACAATCAAAGAAACAATTGAACTATATTACATAGTTATAGTCAAACCTTTTTATGCACATTTCAAAAGGGAATGAAAAAAAGTTATGGATATGGAATTGCTATCCATGATGAAGATTCTATTCCTCTAATGCATTTGCCCACCACCATGACACATTCCCCTCACCCTCCCACTACAACAGTGTGAAGTGAAGAAATTGGTTGCTGGCTCTTTATTCACTGGCCACAAAGCCAAAGCAGGTGGAACAGCTGACATCTCATTAAAGCCTTCCACTCACAGAAAGAGAGAGAACACAGAACACAACTCTGAGATCTCACAACCAGGAAGAAGAGATGGCAAAGCTCAGCTCAGGTTTCACTGTGGAGAAGAAGAGCCTGATCCTCTGGCCATTGCTTCTTCTTCTCCTTCTCCTCCTCCCAGAGCAAGCCACTGCAAGTGGGATGATGGTGAAGCTGCCCTGCAGTGGAAGAAGAAGAGGTCAGGGGTGCCTGCTGGAGCATGGGGTGGAGATGGAGATGAGCTCGGAGGAAAGCAGGAGGCTGTTGTGGGCTGTCACTGAAAAGAAGTACATCAGCTATGAGGCTCTCAAGGGGGATGTGGTGCCTTGCAACAAGCCTGGTGTCCCTTACTACAACTGCCATGTCTTCCCAAAGGCCAATCCCTACAACAGGGGCTGTCAAATCATCAGTGGCTGCAGGGGTGACAGCCCATAGAAGGGAGGCCAGACCTGCTGCAATTCAAGGTGTGAAGCTAAGCCTTTAATCTCACCTTTTTGCTCGGATTGTAATAGCTTCCTCATTGTAGTATAAGCATGAAGTGCTTAGATTGTTATGTCATGTCTCCAAGGAATATAATTGTTTGTTGGATATTACTGCAAATTTAATCCAACTACTAATATCACCTGACATGTTCTTGAAGTAAAGCTGCCTGTTTGTACAATGAACCAAAATTTCTTCAGAAGAACAATCAGAAAGAACCTTACGAGACATACATAGATACAAAAGCAAAGTGGAGAATGCACAGATTTAGGGTCAGATTCTGCAAGTCCCATTGTAGTTCATCCTGTGTGTGTTTTGAAGGATTCTAAATGTATTAATCACATGATTCAAGTTATGCATATCAAATTCTCTCTCAAAACTCAAAAGCAGGAATTTATTCTGAGTATTTAACCTCCAATAGTGGCATTTCTGGAACTATCAAATAAGCTACTAGTAATTTGAAAACTACCAAAATATCTGGAATTGATTAAAGGTACCCTGTTTCATATTGATCGGGCATGAAATTGGTTTCGATAGAAGACTTCCAGATTTGATCCAATTGATATCCTGCACCAAGGGGAAAGTAGAACACACATCACACAGTGTCAAGCATTTCCAACAAAAGTAATATTCTTAGATAAGGTGTTAATTCTTGAAAAATCAATGCAACATAAGTTAACCAGCAAATCAGATGACTTGGTCTGTGAGAAGTCACATAGATGGAGAGGAAATGGAATTTACATTGGATTATATTTGTTGTCAGCATTATATTACATCAATCATCCTGTACATTCTTTGGATCAGCAGATATAGTTTCTTTATTTTCTTCAACTCAACTTTCCTCCCTCATCACCAACACTGTATCAACAAGACCAGAATGATGTCAGGATTGATATTAGATTGGTTATACCGTGGATAAGATTAGCCTTGGCAATTAAGTCAGACCGTAGAACGAGTTGATATGTAAGACGATATCCGCAACTGCAATTACATGGTCCCCATTCAGCTTATGATTCAGCCCTTTGTCTCCGCGCTCGAGCCCCCCAAGATAGGTTGCCTCCTGAATCCTTATTCACGCTCCTCCTTTTCAACTCAGCAAGCTGATCTTGCTGATGGATTTTCCAACCAGGTCTCTCCTCCAGTTCCTGATAGAAAATGACTATGATTTAACATATAGCACACACATGACAAAATCCCTCAAAGGACTAATTGAAGAGCAGTAAGGATTAGAAACAAGGATTACTAGTTGTAAAATTTAAGAAAATCAATTACATGAAGTGACAAAATGAACTGTACCTGTCAGGTTTAGCATCACAGGAAATGAAAACAAGGAGGTTACATGTGTATTTTGAAGGGCCTTGTTGCAAACAGGTTTTTCCAAAGTGAAGAAAAACAAATACAATAAGCATAAGAGAATGCTGTTCTCTCAAAAAGAAAAAAAAAGTGTCAGATATAGTTGTGAAAGCAAAATCTTTGAACAATGAAAGCATGAAAAACTTGAAAGAGAAAATGAAAAGTCATCCAATAAATAGGCGGGTTACATGTTCGGAATGGGATTGACAATGTAACTTTGATCATCTAATTTTCCATATTCATCTGCAGAAGATAACCTTAAATATCAAGTATCTAGCCCTTAATCTGAGATCTATATTCATATATGCACAATGCAATGGTATAGTGGAAACCAGAAACCACATAGCTACCTTATCACCAGTTAACCAGCGACATAGTGATGTTTGTATCTCTATTACTGGATAAACAAAATTTCTTTGAAAAATAGTGCTTTGAACATTAGGTCGAAACACGATTCTTTAATCATTAACCGGAAAGATCTTGCAAGGAAAAGAACAACCATCTTATGAGTATCATGTTGGATTATACTCCCACTATCCACACTTGCAATTTTAATGTGAACAATTAAGAACCATTAGGATGAACATAGAAAAAACAAAACTCAAAATACAAAATAAATAAATAAAACACTATAAGAAGACATGAAAATCCTGATAAAAACCAAGTTAAGAAAAGTCATATGGCAAAGTAACAACAAAGATGGATTTTGGAGACAAGGCTCAAGATGCTAAACTATGTCATGGTATTCACCTAAAGAGTACAAAAGGAAATATTGTGAAACCTGTTCTGGGCTCTCATGACAAACTTTCCACCAAACAGCATAACACTAAGATAGTCGAAATAAACAATAAGCCAAAGAAAAGAAACATAATATTGTAGCAATTTCACTACCTTTACATAATATCAATCTAGGCAAAAAGAAGACAAATTTAGAATTTAAATCCTAAAGAAACTAATAGAGAATCAATCAACTAGATAATACGACATGCTTAGAATAACTTAGCACAAACATTTCAATCTTGCTATCAAGTAAGATCTAACTTTGAAGAGATTTCACACCACAAATCACTCAATTCTCAGTAAACACTTAAGTGTCTGGAAGACCACAATCCTCGATTTCAACAATAAACGGTATCTAAGAAGAGTAAAAAGTCAAAAAAAAGTTAGCAACTTGAACAAACTACACATACATCGGAATCGAATTTAAGCGATTGAATCCGACAGGGAACCCAAAACCTATCTCGAGATTACCGACCTCATCAACCCGCCGCCCGGTGGAGAAAGCGAGAAGCAACGCCTGCGGGGGTCCGAAAGTGTCTCATAGGCCTCCTGCACCTCGATGAACCGCCAGGTGTACTCCTCCGCACAATCAGGCGGCAACACGTCCGTATGGTACTTGCGGACCATCTGCTTGCACGCCTTCTTCACGCCGTCGAAGCTGCTCCGGGCCTTGGCCTCCTCCCCGACAGCCGCGCGGGTGCGGAAGGCGGACGAGGACAGCCGATGCCACCCGCCGCCCCCCGGACACTGGGGCAACCGGAAGGTCCCACTGCCACCGCCGAGAGGGGGCGGTGGTTGACCGGAGCGCGGTGTTGCCGTGCCCGGGGACTCTCCTTGCGCTCGTCTCCTCTGATTGGTTCCCTTGCCCTGTTTTGTGTCGGGTATTTATGTTGCCTTGAGGGCTCTAATTTGCCAATTTATTCCTTCATACTATTAATACACGTATAAGTCCTTCAAACCTTATTTATTTATCCATTAAATATAATAGAAATGATGAAAATTGAATTATTGAGGACTCTAATTTGCTAATCGATTCCTTCAATTTATTTATTTTACATATAAGCTCTTCAAAACTTATGGAATTATGGATAAAACTGTGATGATTTTCATCTTTTTATAGAGATATAAATGTGTTCTTGGAATATTTTTTCGTGTTATATTAAAATTTCTATTAAGGAAATGAGGAACGAATCGAAGAAAGTGATAAGGGGCATTTTAAGTATTTAAATATTTAAATATTATTTCAATTTTTTAGTGATTAATCTGATTTTATTAAAATTATATATATATATATATACATGCTATTATTATTATTATTATTATTAATTTTAAAGGGGTAAATATGCTATTTTTTAATGTTAAAAGGATAGATACTTAAAATAAAGATACATATACATATATACATACTATATTAGATTTTAATATAATAAATATGATATTTTCAGATATTAGAAGTATAGAATATTATGCAATTTCATGGAAAAAAAATTCTTTTTTATTTTTTTTTCTAAAAGGTACCCTTGAATTTTTAGGTTTTTCGCTTGAAATATCATTTTTTCCTACAATACCCTAAGTATTCTTTCTCATCATCCTATCATCTATGTTTTGTCATGCGGTCTATCATAAAAAGGAAAAAAAAATCAAGAAGAATAGAAAGTAAGACGAAGGCGAAGACGAAGTGGACCAAAGACATTTAGAATATTAGAGACATAAAAATATCAAATACCAAATAAGAAAATTAGTAATTAAGAATATATACCGAAAAAAAACTTAAAATGAGAGGCTAAACTTGTCATAAAGTTTAAAGGAGTAAATATGTTATTTTTATTTATTATAAGGACAAATATGCAAGGTAAGATCGTTAAGTTGTAAATATGTTATTTTTAATTATTAGAAGGACAAATATGCAAGGTAAGATCACAATGATCTATTTAGTTATCGAAGACGAGAGAGAGAGAGAGAGAGAGAGAGCGAGAGAGTGAGGTTACGGCCCGCGGCGCTCGGAGCGTCCATCCGCCTCTTAAATCTTGGAGGGGAGTCATTTCGTTGGTACATAGTGTGGGCTCCGGACCTTCGAAGGGGGCTATCAACAATCCAAATCCCAAGCATTCGAATCCGTCGCGCCGTCCTGATCCGTTTGATGTGCGCTCGAGGCGTCTCCGATCCCAAAGTTTGGATCTTGTCATGTGGTTCCTTGCCCAGAAAATGAGCTCCAAATCGCCCTTTTCCCCTGCTTTCGGCTCTTCTGGATCGCGACATTCTGTTTCCGGGGTTTGGTGGAGGCAAGCATGAACGTTCGTATCCTTGGCACCGTTCCGGATCAGCTTGTTAGGCGTTTGAGCCGTTCCTGAACCGGAGCGCTATATGGTTCCGATCTTTGTTATCTTGTTGCGGAGAGAAGACGGGAGGGATCGTTTCTGGTGCAGCCCAATGTTCGTGATCTTCTATCGCTTGAAGAACATAGAGCCCATTTCATACACGGGCGTTTGATGCGATTTTGTCGTTCGAAGGTAAATTAAGCTTCGACCCTTTTCCGTTTTCTTAGTGAACGAAATCAGATAAGAACGCTTCTTTTTTGTGGAACCCGACATATGTTCTCTGTTCCAAGGACCTTGTGTTTTTTACGTGGAGACACTCGGCAACATTTTGGTTCTTTTGTTCGTGCTGTTTGGTGCGTTGGAATTCAGGCTTCTGCAATGGCCATGTCTGCTGATAACATTCGGGGCTTTGCGCTGGCACTCTCCTCGAGCGTTTTCATCGGGTCAAGCTTTATAGTGAAGAAAATAGGTTTGAAGAAGGCGGGGATGTACGGTGTCAGAGCAGGTTGTGCTCTTTTACTAAATCTCCTTTTGGTTCTGCTACCTTGCATCATGATTTTTGGTCTTCAAATTTCTTCTTTTGTATAAATAATGGATTTGCGCAGCTAAAAATATGCTTTGGGGTTAAGAAAACCTAATCTTTTGGATACAAATAGCACAGGAGTTGACAGTTCGAGATAACAAAAGTGCATTATTAGTTTCAATGAGCTTGAACATGTAATTCAGTTGTTTTTGTTCTTTAAGGATCTGGAGGGTTCTCCTACTTATATGAGCCTTTTTGGTGGCTTGGGATGATCACCAGTAAGTTCCATTATGAGTATTTCATTTCATTTACTCTTCTCATTTTCTTCGTTCCTGGTTATTTAATTCTGCACCTCTCTTTTGTTCCATACTATTAGTACTTGTGATAGTATTGGTTCTTTTCACAAGTAATAAACATTTCTGATAAAGGTATTGCCATCATTTTAGTTGTTGAAGTGTTAGTAGAAATTTACAAGTTGATTTGTTTTGGTGCAAATTTTAGCTCCCGATAGAAACAGGGATAGAGCAAAGAGCCATTAGTGCACTATCAGTGCATTAAACTTTCAGGAGGATGCAGTCCATATCTATGGGCTGCTCCTTTTGTTGTAAAGTTTATTGTATCAGTATGTTTATATTAAAACAATATCATCAATATGGTTGTATTTGTGTTTGCATGTATATTGACAAAAAGAGACGCATAGATAGATAGTAGGGAAAGAGAAAGAAGAGGGAATGGGATGAATTCTAGCAATGTAATGTAGGAAGAAATGAAGATAAATGTGAAGACTACAGAAACCACTAACAAGGGGAAGGTGAGGACTTCTTAAAGAGAACAGGATACGGTGAGGACGAAGAAAGAATGGTATGAGATGAGTTAATACTGTGGAACCTGAAAAAGGAGCTTTTTTTTCTTTTGTCTGTTTTAGATTAGTTTGAAGTTTTCTGACAATTTTCAGTACTTCTTATCAAGTTTTTTTTGTTCTTGATTGGATAATACCCTTCGACTTTGACATTATACTTATAAAAGGCCATACTCAATACGAAACCTAAAAGGTTTTGTTGAAGCTTAGGCCAATTCTGAACACCAATAATAAAATTTTAATATTTTCAATTTTATTTTCTTAATATTATTTAGTGTTTTCTTATCAATTAGATCATTAATTTTAGCTTGTTTGTCATGTTTTATTTAGCAATTAGCATCTCTGCAGCAATACTGTGATAAATGATAATTGAAGTAAGATTATTCAATGCCTTGCCGATGTTATTTGTTTCTGTAGACATAATAGCTTGTTTAAAGAAAAGACTATTAGTATTTGTTGCATCAACTTAGTCGGTATAAACAAAGTTTAAGCAGGTTGTCTCAAACTTAAATGGGCTGCACATGTTTTCCTTTCTCCATGGCCAGTGTAGCTTAATCGCAACTACTGCAACCTGAAATCAAATAGAATCAAATTATCCTAATAACCAGTTTACCGCCCAATTTATGCATTAGCATTGATTGCCTAGAGACCAAATCTCACCTGCAGTAGTAGATATTTATATTGAGTAGGTTCTAGCAATGTATTACCTATCTTATAATAATACGTTTCTGATGTAATTGGGTAGATAGAAGTAAAAACATCTCAGGAATATTTTCTTGTCCTTTGAGTTCTATCCTGACAGGGTCATTGATAACTGGAGGATATCTTTTGTTTATCCTGTCTATAAAAATTATAACCATATGAGGGATTGTAAATACATTGTACCATAATATTTTCGTAATAGTTGATATAACTCTTGTCAAATCATCTTTTGCCATAGAGATGTTCAATACTGATGAACAGAACTTATAGCTTTAAACTGATAATTGCCACCTTTTATTAAAAGTTTCTGTCTTTTATGTCATGTCCTGGGATAAATTTGTAACGCTGTTCTTACTCAGTCAAAATTAGTTCTTCTTGAGCTCTTTTATCTCTCATTTCTTGCTCAATTTGATGTGTTACTTTGCTTCTTTTTCTTTCAGTGATTGTTGGTGAGATAGCTAATTTTGCTGCTTACGCATTTGCTCCAGCAATACTTGTTACTCCTTTGGGAGCTTTGAGTATTATAGTCAGGTACCACACGTACTACTCTCTTAGATATGTCCATGCTCAATAATTGCTTGATCCCTCTTTCTCCTTAAATCTATTCTCATGCAGTGCAGTGCTAGCACATTTTGTTTTGGATGAAAAGCTGCACGTATTTGGTGTCCTTGGTTGCATTCTTTGTGTTGTGGGATCTACAAACATAGTTCTACATGCACCAAAGGAGATAAACATCGAGTCAGTGAAGCAAGTTTGGAACCTAGCTACAGAACCAGGTACCAAAAGTAATAGTTGCCACTAGGAATAACTACATCAACTTTTTATCTTCTACAGTGATATGTCCAGTGCAGACTTGAACTATATCAGTGTGAACATAATCGTAACTGACACTGATGTATAATTTGTCCACATGTTTCCATCATGCCATGTAATTTTTTGTCACTTCTGTAACATTCTGACCAATGAATTTTGTTTTTACAGGGTTCATTGTTTATTCATGTGTAGTTGTCATTGTGGTACTTGTCCTAATTATCCGATTCGCTCCACGTTATGGTCAAACACATATGGTTGTATATGTTGGGATTTGTTCAATGATGGGCTCTCTGACGGTATGTTCAACTACCTTCACAGCTAGATTCAATCTTAATAAAAGAAAATTCATTTTTTATTGTTTGTTTGTTTACACAGGTTATGAGTGTCAAAGCATTGGGCATTGCCTTGAAGCTCACATTTTCTGGAATGAACCAATTTGTATTTGTTCAGACTTGGTTCTTTACAGTTGTTGTGGTAATTTGTTGTCTCCTGCAGTTGAACTACCTGAACAAGGTAACTTGTCTGTATTCATGCTAGTCATTCGTTATGTACATTTAGAATTTCTGATGATTAGGAAAAAAAGGATATTGTTCTCATCTTTTCGATGTGTTTATATATACATGCGGGCTTCAACACGATCTCCATTTGTATTAACAGACTTGGATCTACAAGAGACTAAAGAGGTCTTAATGAAATTTCTTTTTGTTGTTTGATTAATAGGAATAAATCTCTGAGGATCAAGAACTATGGGTTGGAAGAGTGTGGGAGTTCATGTAATTTTTCACATTGTGGAAAGCTTTCCAATTGATATTTGCTAAAACCGGTTACTTTTTATGAAATTGTCAGAACTTGATTAAAGCTGTTCTATTGAAATCACAAAACTGTTTCTAAGAAACCATCTGAAAGTGAGCTTCAGCCATGACTTGGTCCTGGACCTGACTGAAATTGAACTGAAATGAATAAGATTTTATCTGTTTCAACTGAAACAACAACCAGAATGCAAATTTTATAATAAAAAAAAATCCAGGTTGTACTTGGACATTTGTGGATGATGACAAACCAGACCATTTTGCCACTAGAAAGCCCAATTATAGTTTTGTCTGATAAAAAAAATAGTGTACTTTTGTAAAAGGATTTCTCATTTTCAGTTGGAATCTCAATTTATCTAAGGCATACTTGAATACGTATGCTTATATTTATTTTTGTTTATGAGTTTGTACTTGAGTGACAAGGATCTTATTTAACTTTTGACATCCATGCGCGCATAGTTAATGATAGGATTAGAAAACTATGCAGTCATTTGTATGTTTTTAATCTCTCTAAGTGCTTTGAAGTTCTAGGATATGCTGATATGCCTATGATTTGCAGGCTTTGGACACTTTCAACACTGCGGTGATTTCTCCTGTCTACTATGTGATGTTCACGACTCTCACTATCTTTGCTAGCATGATCATGTTTAAGGTAAAAATCTACTAGACAAACTTATTTAAACCTTGTTTCAATGCCCCTATATTTGATGCTAATGGCTTTTACATATCAAGATACCTGAGTTTTATGAATGACAAGTTAACAATGGAGTTAAAATCATCTACTTCTTATATGTGTTATTATGTTCTTGTTTCTTGATATGACTTATACTGCAAATTCTTTTTCTAGAGACATCTACTTTATACTGACTTTTAGGGAAAAACTGATCAGTATTCGAGACGAAACTCATATATAGGGCTGCCATAATAGCTCCATGTCTGTGAACAGCTCAAACTCGAGTTTTGTTTGAAATTCTCTCTTGTTTAAGAACAAAGGTGGACACCTTTAAATAAATCTCTTCATCTTTTAGCTAACCCTTTTGCTAATTATATTCTGACGAAGTGCTTTTTCTAGACATTTAAATATAGTAATCACTTCACAGAGTTCAGACTTCAGACATTAACAAATGGCTGCCTTGGGCACAGATCAGCCAGGCTTTACCTAATTTCTGTTGTTTCCAGGACTGGGCTTCACAGAATGCATCGCAGATTGTTACGGAGCTTTGTGGGTTTGTTACAATTCTTTCAGGAACTTTTCTTCTTCATAAGACAAAGGACATGGGAAATTCTATGAACAAAGAACCAATTATATTTTCTGAGACAGAACTCTCACACCACTAACTGCATTCAATCATACTTGAGTCTCAGATTCGTTTCAGACACATGTTCGGATTCCAAGCCTTGTGCCTCCGCACATGACTTATTGGTGAAGTTAATCCAGCAAAATGTAACAGAAAGCACACTTCCAAGGACTCAGATCATGATATCTGGAAGTGAGTTTCAAAGTTTCCCAGATAAATTGTGCAGAAAAGGAAGTCCGAGGATAATCCTTCTGAGAATTATTTATCAGGCTACAGGAATCTTGAAGAGAAGAATTGCTAATACTAATTTTGTGATAATTAGGTAATTTTATGTTTTTGTACATGTGAAGCACATCTTGCAACTGATTATATAAAGCAAAATGAAGTAAATGATTTTCCAGCCTTTATTTTACAATCTTTAGTTTGAGGTCAATCCATTTTGGACTTCATCTTTTATGATGTTTAACTTATGGAACTATCATGACCATAGTTGATCTTCTTTTTCTCTGTTGTATGAAATACTATTAAATGATAACAATAATAGAGATTAGTAATGTGTTAAATCCTGCACTGTCATTTATATTGTAATCGGGTTACTCAAATAGATTGGAAAGTGGTGATTTATCAGAAAAAAGATCCTTATCTTAAGTATGATGTAATGGTTGGCTAGTCTGTATAGTCAATGGTGAACCTCATTGGATCTTCTGTAAAAGCATTAAATCTGCTCCTACTGTGGAGACACAATGAAGCAAGGATTGATGGCAATGGCTGTCAATTGATGATGCTGCTGCTGCAGTTCATGTCCTTACCAAGGTGTATCTTGTGTATCCCATCTTCAACAGTGGAAATTAGTAATAGGTAATCATCCTCATGATCAAACAATAGAGCAGGGGGAAGACATTGATAGCCATTAGACACCAACTGTCCTGCTCCAACATTGAGGTTGTTTGGTTAGTAGTAAAGCTGTTCCCATAATGCTTCTATAAGTAGGACTGCAGCTTTAGTTTTCATGAGGAAATGTCCAAAGGGGATGAAGTCAAACAGAGGGCTAAGTCACCCATTTAGCTAGTACTGAAAAAAGTTGTGTTTTGCTGATTAAGAGATCAGGGACCAAGAGAAATGAAGCAGGGCTATGATGGTGGAAAGTGCTGGACCTTGGACTGTCTTTTGTCCCTACCTAGACATAGAGATAGATAGATAGATAGATAGAGAGAGAGAGAGAGAGAGAGAGATGAAAAAGTGACCTGTTCTGGTAGCTAGTCACTTTGATGTCCTATAATCACGTAGTTAAAGCTGGTATCTGATGCTTCCCAAGAGACAATGCATGATGGCTGGAGATAGATAGGTTATATATATGTACAGAGAGAGAGAGAGAGAGAGAGAGAGAGAGAGAGTACTCATGTGGGTGGTTGGTGGTGCCATGGGCATCAATCATTTCTGGACAAGGTTGTCCTTGATCAGAAATTTTTTGGGCAACTGTGTCAATTGTTACCACCGATGAGGTATGCAATCTTGTTGTATTGTGATTAAGAATCAAGAATACATAAGCTGAAGAACATCAACTGGTACTCTCTCTTAATGTTCACAAGCCATTTGACAATAGAAGAGGGAGATGATTTTGATGACTTCTCAATTCATGGTTAACAGTTATTAGTCTCATTCACACATAGATTTACCCAAAAAACTCATCAAGAAAGAGATGTTTTCTCCAATTTTTTTTTACTTTGGTCACCTGTTCTTGAGATTCCTATCTCCTTATTCACTCACCTGTTTACGGAATTCTAATATCCGATAAGAGTAGTTTTATTTGCGAATCTTTCTATCGACAGTCAAAATCTTTACCCGTTATTTTTTGTTTGATGTCTCAGGAAATTTTAAGATGTTATTCCATACTGCATTACATCTAAAAAAGTACAGAAAAAAAAGTTGGCAATGACAATATCTCATGAAAGAGAGCATTTCTGGAACACAGATGAATTGCATGAAGGAAACATCAGCAACAGACTTAGGTACCATTTCTAAGAGCAACCAAAATCTTCTGTAGAGAGAAATGGCATTCTATGACTATACTTCCTTTTTACAAACTCCACAGCACCTTCAAGTGAGGATCACTAGAACACAGATGAATTGCAGGCAAGAACCATCAGTAGCAGACTGTGGATGCTGCTTCAAAGTGCAATCAGATCTTTTTTTAGAGAGAGAGTGAGAGAGAGAGTGAGAGTGAGAGTGAGATTCTCATAACTGTGCCTCCTTTTAACAGTCTTCACAAATTATTTCTTCTGAGCTAGATTTTATGCTTTGGTGCTCTTTCTACTACCCACATGGAACATCCTCATTCCTTTCAGAACTTTAGATATCTTCATCAGATTTCGTTTCCCCATTCCCAGATTCATCTTTCCAGCTGATAGCTTCAATGCTTGAAGGCAGCACAATTGCCCAGTTGTTGCTTCCTCTTCCTCGTCCTCTTCCTCTTCCTCTTCCTCTTCTTCAAGCTCCACTCTCCTTGCTTTCTTCTCCTTCTTCTTGGTATCAGTCTCACTAGCATTGGCCTCGTAAGCCTCCCAGAGTAGATCCATCTCTTCGCCACCTTCCGCCACCTTTCGTTCCTTGCACAGCTTGTACGTCATTCGTTCCTCGTACAGCTTGCAAGCCAGCGTCCTCTTCCACTCTTTTTCCTTCCTTATCGATCCATAACTCTGAAGCCTCTCGATGGTCATAGATTCTGTTAGATGCTCTGCTCTGTCTTCGTCCCGGTTGGGCTCTGCAAACTCCCGATGTGAGCCAAGGACCTCTCGAGCATTCGGCATTCCTTTTGCTTGTGCTTCAGTTGCCCTGCATTGGATTCCGGTCCCAGAATTGGCTACCTGGTGCTCACCATCTGTGGCGGAAATGCCCAAAGCGACATCAGTAGGAGTCTCCTCCAAACTGCTTCCTCCGCCCCCAACAGCAGAAGCCAAACACTTCTCCTCTGCTTCTGGATCTGAACAAGCATCCTCAAAGAACTCGCCGAACAGTGCTTGCGCGGCACTCTCCTGCGAGCTTGGACTGGCATCATCGATCGATGAGAGAATTATCGACGCAAATTGGTCTAACAGGTCGATCCTCCCATTGCCATGGAGGTTGTCCTTTAGAATGCTGAGGACAATGCAGCAAGTTTTACCGACGAACTCGGGTGGCGCCGCAGGGGGCGCCTCATCGAGGTAGGGGGAGATGGTAAGGAGAACCAAGAGGAGGACTACGGTGGAGAGGAGGAGAGGAGAGAGGAATGAGAGTAACTGGGCAAGGGAAGGAAAGAAGAAGAGCAGGTAGGCCAAATGCAATGGATGAGAGGTCAAGAAGGTGCAGAAGGAGAGGAAGTCATCCAAGAGGATGGCCAGAAGGAGACCGGCATTGCAAGAAGTCCATAACTTGGACATGCCTTCTTCTTCTTCTTCTTCTTCTTCTTCTTCTTCTTCTTCTTCTTTCTCTTACCTTTGTTTTGGAGTTTGGTGGGGAAGAAAGCAGAAATGGAGGAATGAAGAAGAAGAAGAAGAAGAATAGAGAGATCAAAAGATAATTGCTGGTGTTTCCTTGTATTCCTTGTGGGGTGTAGTTTTGGTGTGACAGGAAAAAGCTACCAAAGATCAATCCTCCACAGGGATAGTGATGTGAACATGGCCACAGTTTCTTTTTCTGCCTCCTCAGATTGGGCCATTGCAGGAATCACAGTGATTGCTAAAGATAATAAGGGTGGAATTAGGAAAGAAGATCATAACATTTTTGAGACTCATCTATCTAAATGCCTGGCTTAGTGGCTGCTAAACAAGAGGATGGAGTAGAGAGAAGATGAGAGATCAGAGTGTGTGTGTGTAAAAGTGCTTGTTGGAAGCACATGCACATGACCATCATTGAGGTTGGCTCACTGTAGTGGGTTTGTCCTTGAGCTCATGCATATACTTTCTGTGGGGAGTCCTTTGCTCTTCCTTTAGGACTCACATGTGACCCTACATGTCCTCCACTTTTTGTGGGATTAGATGCTTGAGATCATTCCTCCATTACTGCAACCACCTTCTCCTTAACCTCTCCCTCTCTGGGTTCCCAATAATGCTTGCTTATTGATGCTGCATCCTCTGTTCAGTTCTGTGTGTCAACATGCTGCATGCATTACTGACTTTACAATCTTCTTTAGCACTTTAATGAATGATCAGATTGATTGTTAGATTTCACCTGCACATCTTTTGAAGATGATTGTTACATGCAACACTCACTAAGAAAGCTATTCACTGCCAAAGGAATTCAATCTATTATATGCAAGAAGATACTTTGTAGGATTAAGAAATTATGTATGGAATTGCTAAATAAACAGTCTAAAAGAGGATTCAATGTACTTACACAAAAGCTTTCACCATCAATCTTCCTTTTCCTCTCCCTCTCCTTTCTCTCTCTCCCTTTTGTTTTCTTGCTGCAGAAGGGATCACTGTCACATATTGTGTTTCATGAAACAAGGTATCCAATCTTAAAGATGACATACTTTTTCTACCAACCTAAAGCAGCAAGATATCCATTTGCTTATCATTTTTGAAGAAAATTCATGTCCTAGATAAAATATAAAGGTTGGAAAGAAAAATTAGCTCTACTGATATTGATTCATATGTCCCTAATTCAGTCTCATAATTAAACTTTATTGCTTCAACATATCATAATTAAGTGACAAAGTACATTTTTATTTTTATTTCTTTGGAAAAAGATAATAGTATAACTATCAAGACTACAAAGAAACCTAGTCAAATCCATTAGGTTGTCATGATTCGATTATATGAGATCATTAACATATGTTATATTATGATTTATGTTCTAATTCCATTAAGATTAAATCTCCCCATCTACATTCCTTGTGATAACAAACATATAAAGAGAAAATTAAGGTTAATTACTTTTAATTGTAATTAATATTAGTAGTTTGAGCTTATATATATATATATATATATATATATATATATATATATAAAGTAGTCTTAATGTTTTTATTATTATAATAAATTGAATTACTGAGATTAAGTACAAATATATGTAAAAGTAAAACTGAGTCATTTCGCCTTCAATAAATCAACCATATATAATTCAGTGATACATCGGATTTTGTGATTCCCGTCCTTTATGAATTTGGGACCCATTAGTAACTCAACCATCTAACGGGTCGAGTTCTAAGGATCCGTAAGCGGGTAAATAATTAGGCCATTTAGCGGATTGAGGATTCCGATCCATATTATCGGGTCGGATTTGTGTCATGGAAATGGGTTATTAGGCCTAATAAACCCTTTATAACAATAGCCATTATTTTTCCCTTCTCACCGTCGACGGCCTCTCCGCTTTCTCCTCTCGCTCGCCCTTCTGCAACCCTAGAATCGCCACCTGCGCCACCACCGAAATCCCATCTTTCTGATCCTTCCGCCACCGTTCTTTCCTCCGATCTCGATCCCTTTGCGTGTCGCGAAGGGGAGGTTCCATGAACTGCGAAACCTGCCAACTCAAGGAACTGGTGAGACCCTATTTTCCGAAATCCTTTTGGCCCTTGTTCGTTTCATTCCTAACCTCATTCTCGAGTAGCTTCGAGTAGGTTCGCATATACCGATCCTCGTTTCTTTCCTCTTCTTCGTGTAATTTCAGGGGTGCTTAGTAGCTATCGCTTTAATTACTTGTTGACTATTCTTCGATCATTAATACCAGTTGGTGGTGCCGACAGAGATACAAGATGTGCTGCGTTGTAAGTTCAATTATTGCTTATGTTAAACAGTGGAATTTGCATGACTATGATTAGGATGTGTAGCATTTGTCTTTTACGATTGTTAGTCTTGTACAATCAGCTGATTACCATGTAGTGGCTTTCTCACCGTAGCTATTTTTCTTGCTGATGCATCGTGGATGCCCCTGTATGTAGACGTCAGGCATGTGATAGCCGTGCGTCATGCTGCACAACACGTGCTACAAATGCCAACAACCTATGCAATGCTGACTTATAGTTCATGTGCGCACCTTGATACGAATGATAAGTTGGTCTGACTTTGCCAGATTCCTAGTTTCGTGAGAGAAAAAGGGTAAAATGTAAATTGTTATAGCTTAGGAAGGTCTAGCACTTGCATATACGTGCAATTAAAGGAAAATTCGGTGTCATTTCAATGATTTAGGTAGGAATTCTTTTGTATTTGAGAATATCAAAGTTACTTTCTAGATTTCTTGGGAAACTAAAGATTTTAAAGTGAGCGAAAAAACAATGCAATGGTAAAAAAAGGTTAATTGCAAAGATATGAAAGTGCTCGACCCTTACGCTATATGAAAATTTACATTTTTTATCCATGAGATTTTCAATTTGACATGGTCACACCAATTTATCATTCATATAGAAGTTTATGTGGTGCCATGTCATAAATATACAATTTAGTTTTCCGATTTTGCAAGGAAAATATAAGGCTAAATTCTTCAGTCCATGGTTTCGCTGTTTTTAAGCTCACTTTTCCAAAATTAAAACAACTTTAGATTTTCCTGTGCTCTGAATATTAAAAAAAAAGGAAAATTGTAAACATACTATTTTTTGTTTATTTATTTATACTTGAATCATTTCATCATGGAATAAACTTTCTACAAATTTTCTTGGAATCAGAGTGGTGTAAACTATTTTTAATCTCTAGTTTTGCTTATGCCTTTTTTATCATGTATATTTTTTCTGAACTTCTGAAACAAATGCTGGAACTGCTTTAGCATTCCGGACCATGTGGTTATCGTGTGTATACTGCCTGTGACCTTTGATCTTCAGCAGTTGTCTTTATCTGTTGCTGATTTTTGGACACCTCTGCATATATTTATCAGTTCCTTTTGTGCAGGCATATTGCATACAATTATCTTCCATAGAGCATTAGGACTTGTTCGGCCCAAGGATGTTGAGTGTGAACACTTCGAGCTCACCTATGTAAGTTGTTTGCCTTATAACAGAAGCTACTTAAGATGTTGAGTTGTAACCATATCTGGCATATGTTGTTGCATTTAGTGTCCCATTTGGATTTATTTCTTTATGTTTGCTTTCTTTCAATTTTTGTTGTGTATGGTGTCATAATGTGGCATCATCATTGGACACCCTTTCTTAACTAGGTAGCATATATCCAATTATCCATAGTTTATCAGTCCAAGTTGTCATGACCTTCTCTTTATGCACATGACCGGATTCTGTAGCTAACAGTCAATCCACAAGTTTTGGCATGCATTATTATTGACTTGACAACCAAGAAAATTGGGCATGCCTTGGTGCTGTTTGGTGTGTTGCTTCTTTATAAAGTGTGCTGTTAGTTTATGGTTTGCGTTTGACCTGTAAAAGACTGCCAGTCTGTTGCATTTGCATTGGTTTTGTCTCCGTTGAAGTTCTTTGTTTTGCGTTTATGTTTCTGTTATAGCCATCTTATCCTGAAGCTTTCTTGCAGGTTCGTTGTGGAGATCATGAGATTGAAAAGAAGATAGATGAAAAGATTGACCAGTTCATTGGTTGGGTAGAGAAACATCCAAACAGAAAAGGCCAGGTTTATGCTTTTATATTATCAGATACCTATCGGTACTTACAGTTCACAGATGATGCTAGGACTCTATTTTCATTTTTTTTAGGCTGATACGTTCATGAAATTTTTGCTGGTGCAGGTATGCTTATCTTTTTACGAGGTCAAAAACAAGCATGCAACATGGTTTGGGAACAAAATTGAGCGCCTTTATTGGGAGCAATGGTATATCAATTTACATGTGTGAAACCCTAAATCTCATGGTAAATCTCATTATACCAAAGCACCCATAAGCACTGGAGGTAGTAAGGCTCTTTCTCTGAATTTGCCAATTTTATCATTATTTTATTATTTGATAATCTAACCTTCTATATATCTTATGATCTTAGAAAATGCATCTGAAGAGAGCAGTTCGAGACATGCTGCCTTAGAGTCATCATTATGTGAAGTCTTGTTTCAAATTATAAGATTTGCTGATGAGAAAAAAGACCACATTCCAACTGTACAAAACTCTGAGATTATATCATTTCCATTTGAGATCTCAACTCCAAGGTTGCTTTGTCCGGACACCATTCTCTATGTCCTAGTAGCCACAATGCTTGATTTAGTGCATTAAGTGAATTAGATTCTACACAACTCGATCTCCAGGTAACACCTTTTCTCAACATGTTCCACAGTTCATCAGACTCCTCTTTTGGTTGGCATGCTGATGTGCTTAAGAGGATGCTGCAGACTGGACATCCTTCCATGCTCAGTTGACTTTAAAATTATGCAGGTGTAAGTTGCATACAGTCATCCTTTCATTTCTTAAAATGTTTATTCATTTTACAGAAACCATTGCTGCTTAAAATGTCATGGTAAATTAATATCAACTACTTCTCTGAACCAGGTTTATACGCCGTGGCGAATGAAGCTGAAGAGAAGGGGCATTTTGTCCATTGATCTTGTACATAACCCTTGGACAGGCCTATTAAATCCTCATCATTTGTTGCAGTTTCCTGAACTACATCTAAGGCATCATGGCAGACTACAATTGCCCCTGCACTTCAGTGTGAGTATCAATGCCAACTTAAAATGTGGCTAACAAGTTATATCATGATATGCACTACATACTTTTGCTCAAATGTTCATTCTTCTGTCTCGGTTGCTCGCCGTGTTTCATATTGCTCTTAACTTGTTTCATCTGCAAGTTTAAGTATGACTTTTCGTGCACCAAATAGGGTTCTTTAACTGGCCATGTTATGTGCTTCTATTCTCTCGCTGAACTTGCATCAGGTCTGCAACCTGTAATTTTCATATTCTACAATTGAGTATTGGCTAGTGATCAACACTCATGCATTGGTAGATGACAGTAATCTACAATAAACATAGCTCATTCTTGGCATGTACGAATTTGAATATTTTATTGGATCTAGTAAAAATCATCTCATTGGAGATATATACAAGATAGTTGTTGCTGTTCGCTTGGTTGGGCAGTTAAAGGCATCCTAGGTGCATCCCTTGGGTCCCTCCGCCATGTGGGATCTGCTGCACTATCTGATCACACATAAAACTAATGCATGTTACTTTAAAATGTACTATTTATCCCTATTGAAGTGAAACAAAAGAGAGTGAGTAATTTGTCACTTAGATGTATCCATATATATGTAGCAAAGGAAAACATTTGTTCTAATGTCCATCAAGATGAATCTTCTTCAAGTTTAGTGATTGCATTAGAATGATTTGCATTACCCCAAAACTTGGTCATGGGCACTGCCAAGGCTTTCTGGTTCCATCAGTGCAATCCTTTCTCTTGCATCTTCATCATCAAAGAAGGGAAAAGAATACCCAAGATGCCATTGAATGACATGACTGGATTCAGTTCCCCCATTCATGCTAAATGGGATATGACTCTCTGGAGTTCAACTTGTCTCCCATCAAAGATAGAATCTTCTTCTCTTTGCTTTATCTTTCTCCCCAGTATCCCTGTCAAGTTTGACCAGTCCCAGAATAGAGAAGGCCAAACACAAACACAGAGAGAACATATCCCTCCTTCTCTGCCATGACCTCCAGTATGTGTTCCCTTCACCGCAAGCCACACGGATCAACTGTGAGCAATGTGCCTGAGCTATTGCATCTACACCTTTTGTAACATGAACTATTTCTTCAACAATTTTCCTGTCTCAATAGTCAATCCAAAAAGGGAAGAACGTGCAATGGTCCACCATCATGGGGAGCAAACTAGTCAGCAGAGGTGGTATTTAACATGTGCCCTAAAATGGAAGCCATCACCTCCCAGCTCACTCCTTGTTTGTGAAGATAAGATCAGAACATATTCTGCAGGCAGGATGGGGCCGAGAACACAAGCATTTAGCTTGAACAGTGTGCCAGCTCTGATACAAGAGTTGGAGATATCAGGTTGTCCACTTCCAACCCATTTCCTGTGCCTGGATACCCTACACGGTTGTGATAGATAAATAGTCATGATGTATAGCACAAATCGTATGATCCCCATCTTTGCAAGTTATTGAAATCCTCTATCTTGGTAATGATATATGTTGAATAATAAAAGAAATAGAAGGAGCCGCATCAAACACAATTACAACTCAAAAGGACCACAGACATCCCAATTCCATTGAAATCGAAGTATGCCATTTAGCTGACGCAAGCGAGTGGGGATGCATGCTTTTGATGTTGACTTTAAGAAATATCAATCCTGTGTGTGCATCGCGCCGGTAGCAGTTGTCTTCATCTTCATTGTCTTGTTTACTTAGACCTGTCATTGCTTTTGGCACTGTTGAGTTAGTGGTTGAAGGCTTCGTAGCTGACTTGTCTGACACCAAATTGGCAAGGAGTCTAATACATCAGATAAAACACTTGGTGTGCAAATAACTCCATGCCTGATAGATATACATTTGTCTCCTCATGGAGTATCATTCTTAGCATTAATATATTGGAATAGAGTAAATGATCTTGTTCAGATGATTGACAAGCATTGCATTCACATTCTCACCGGATAGCATGTATCTGTATGATTGTTCATGCTCAATCAATCATTGGATTCATTTTATAGTGCACCCACTCCTCTCTTTTTTGATAAGTTCATTGAGGTGTAAAACAAATGACAACCTTCTTACAAATCGAAGAGTTAGTTTGTTGATGGTAAGGAAACTTGTATTCCTGCTAGGAAAAGAAAAAAGTTAATACTCTTAATCCTTGAGAGATATTGCTCCTCCGTCCTATCATAATAATTCTTTATGGTACTTGCATTCATAACTTATATAACTTGTTTAGTTATTGATAAATAAGTTATCGTTTTCACTTTAGTGATGAACAATAGAGAGGTCACAAGGTAAGAAACTAAGTAACCTTTTGGGTTTGATGACGGAAAAGGAAGGTCCCAGTGGAATTGTATGACAAAGGAGAAAATGTAGAGGTGACAAAGGATAAGACGTATTAGACCAAATATTAGTAACATATTAATTGTTATACTAGAGATAATATGTTGATTATGAAGAGAGGGTAGACAGTAGTAGAGAATTAAGTGCAGGGCAGGTTGTGACTTTTATATATAAGAAAATTGTTTCTTGTTATCATATAAATTATGATCCGAGGACGAGTTTTATTAACGAGCGTCTCCGATACTGAGAAATCGTACATCAAATCAAGATTTAATGTATAAGAATTATAGAACAATAATAATACCTATGCACTCGAGACATAAATGAGGGAAGTTTCCTGCCCCCTGAATCCATTACAACACAATAATAATACAAAAAATTCAAAAGCATAAATGTCTCTTTCTCTACTTATTTTTCAACAATAATCTTTTGAAGAACCACTTTATTTTAATCTTATGAACCGACCGACCAAATTAAACGCTCACAAACTGCAACTGTAATTGATCATCGTTACTCCTAATCAACAACACCTAATGTTGATTTGCTTACTCCACAAGTCTATCCATATCAATATCACCGAGCTTATTCAGGCGTCCTTCCCACGGAATCAGACAGAGGGGTGTCGGATAAAGTGTCAGCGGTTCGGCAGTCTCCGTCCTTGTCTCCACAACAATGGCCTGTGCACGAAAAAAGCATGCCACAAAAAACATAAAAAGGCCTTCCGGTGATTTTGAGCTCCTCGAGCTCGGGATGATGATGAAAAATATCAAGCTGCTCATTTCAGTGTTATCCAAGTTTAATCTCTCTCTTATAACCATACGGTTTCTGGTTGGCCTTTTGACAGAATGAGCGATGATAGGCCCATTGAGAGGTTAAATCTGCTTGCGGTGAGGCGTCGTTTGGGATAAATCGTGTAAAATGGTCTTTGGATTGGATTCGGGAAATATATATATATATATATATATATATATATATATATATATATATATATATATGTATATATTCTTGAGAAATTATTGACACGGGGATTATCCCAATTATTTCCTCCTGTCGACCACCATTTGTAGGCCACCAGCCATGTGCGCGGTGAGCATCGGGACCAACGTTGGCTTCTGTCGCTCACCCTCCACCCTCCTCAGCGCGAACTCTCGGAGCACAGCCGCCGCAATGTACTTCATCTTGAGAAAGGCCATCTCCTTCCCCAGACAGATCCTTGGCCCGGCTTGGAAGACCGGGAACTTGAACGGCGACTCTCGCACCACCTCCCCGCTCTCCGACAACCACCTCCTGTGATCGAAATCCAGGCAGTTCTCCCCCCAGAGCCTCTCCATCCTCCCCATGCCGTAGGGGAAGTACGTCACCCGATCGCCTCCCCTGATCCGCGTCCCGTCGGGCAGCACGTCGTCGCTTACCGCGTGCTTAGAGTCCCACACCACCGGCGGGTACAGCCTCATGCTCTCGCAGAGGCAGGCTTCCAACGTTTTCATGTCTTTGAGCGCATGTAAGTCCGATCGTCCCTTGGCTCGTTTCGCTTCTTTGACCAGCTCTGCTTCGACCTCGGGGTGGCTTGACACGAGCCAGAAGAACCATGTCAGAGCCGCCGACGTCGTGTCCCTCCCCGCCATCACGAAGCTGATGACCATGTCGCGGATCACCTCTTCCTCGTGGCCTCCGGTGATGAGCCTCGACAGGAGGTCTTTGTGCTGTGTGCCATTCTCCAGCGTCGCCTTCCTCCTCCGAATTACCTCCATGATGGATGCATGGATCAGTTTCACCGCGGCTCGGAGCTGACGCTCGGAGCCGACGCCGAGCGCGCGCTTCGCCTTCCAGACCACGAAGACCGGCGCAGCCCCTCGCTTTGCGCTGATCGCCGAGGCCACCTCGAAGGCACCGGCGAGGGCCGACTCGGGCAGCGAGGGGTCGAGGAGGCCGGGGTCTGTGCCGAACGAGATCTTGCACACGGTGTCGAAGGCGAAGCGGCGGAGCAAGTCCTGCATGTCGACCACCCGCCGGTCGGCGCACGCGGACGACAGGATGGGTAGCAGTCTCTCGCCGACCTCGCGCTCCAGAACATTAACGACGAATTCACGCAGGGATCGGGCGCTGAACTCGTGGCTCGCGAGCTTGCGCTGCATGTGCCAGAGGTCGCCGTCGGCGCTCAAGATGCCGCGCCCGAGGAAGTCGCCGAGGATGTCGGTGAAGGGCTTGCCCTTGGGATAGTTAGGGAAGTTGGTCTTGAGCATGTGCTCCAGATTCTCGGGGTTGGCAGTGACGACGATCCGACGAGCACCGAGGCGCCACATGACGAAGGTCAGGTTCGGCGATGCCTTGAGCATCTCCGTGTACCAATCCAATAGCCTGTGCCTGTTCTTATAGAACGGAAGCAACGATCCAATGACGGGGTGCACTTTGGGACCGTGGCACGAAGGAACGGTGCCAGCGGCCGACAGTCTCAGGACCAATCGGTGCAATATCAGGAAGAAGACAAAGAAGAAACAAAAGAGCAGTAGCGGAAGGGGTGGCATCGGAGGAGATGGCAACTGATTGCAGAAGCTGAACAATACCAGATAAGGGTTTTCACTGCGGAGAGAAACAGAGATAGACATGAGAGAGAGAGAGAGAGAGAGAGAGAGAGAGAGGGGTCGGAAGCAAGTAGGGACTGTTGGAATTTATATGGGGGAAAGGGAAAGGTGTGGTGTGCAATTGAGCACGTGCCGAAAATGTAGCAACAATGCATATCCGTTATCCAGTAGTAGGCAAATAATACTAATATTGCCATGATAAAATGGCTTGTGTTAATCTTAATTAGGATTGAAGTAGAAAATGTATGGGGCCAAAGAGTTTAAGATTAATCCGTGAAATCTATCCATCTTTTCTTTATCTTATCCCCTCGACGTTAAACTTGAATTGATCTAATTATCACTATTATTATTTCTTTCGCTCCTATTCAAACACTCGGTCAAAAATTATTTCTGAAACTCAAAACTCTAATCTTTAGAATCAGTAGAGTTACTGTCAGATTCACTGTCTAAAAAGCAATCCATCCTTTCTTTTCTTCCTCTTTATCATATCTTTTTTCTCTGCTCTCGATCAAAAGCTCAATTGGATACACCTAATCTAGCCAAGATTCCCAATGACTTGTACTAATCTTCGATGTTCGATGAAGTTGCATTTGATTATATTAGCTGTCTCTTATTTCACTTTGGGTATATATAATATGTATATATATATGACTTAGAATTTAATTTTATTCTTTACAGAGGTTTATTTTATACCGAAGAAATAAAAATAAAATAAAATAAAAACATCGCATATTTGGATCAACAATCACCACAGTATTTATGCTGGATAGAACTCTGGATTTCTAGTGGCCATCCCTCAAATCCCAGTCCACAAATATCAAGTTGTGGTGTGGTTGAGAGCGAAAGCTATCAAGTCGATGATGGACCATTAGAAGCCAATTCTTTTCGATGAAGCTATAGAAAATATGCCCACTCAAAAAGAAATTAAAGAGAAGCCCCAAAAAAAACAAAAAGAAAGAATTTAGGTACAATAATGATGATATCATAAAATATATTTTTATTTTTCATCGTTTCACACGACTAATGAATGATATGTCAAAAAGGAAGAAAAAAATTTCAAAACTAAAAGAAAATAATTATAGATCAATAATTAATAACATACTAGAAAGTCAATATAAAATTAATGTGATTCAACAAATCTCACCTACTTTCACAGAAAATTAGATTCTTTATTATGTAAAGTCAATTTTATGATCCTTCAAGTATCCCTATTTAAACATAAATCCTCTCCGTTATGACATAAATCTATATTTTTTCTCTCTCATGTTCTTTAGAAATCTTAGAGGATAACCCTCTCTAGATGACCTAAAAGATAACCTTATTTAAATATCAAGAGTATCAAAAGGTTTATCATATTTTATATTTCCTTGCTAAAGATAATGAAATATTTATAGAAAAATCAAATTTTAATCTTTAAGATTTTCTTATTTGCATCATCGATGACTCTCGTATTAGAATTTCTAGTCCTTCGGACATATAGACTTTAGAAATCTAAAAATATTTGTTAATCATATGTGAAAACGACAACCAACACCTATAACAAAAATTCAGAATTATAAATAATAATAATAAAAAATAAAGAGGATGATAATTAGTGGCCATGCTTCCTGTGTTCACCCACAATACGAGGACAGCGAGAAACAACAATAAAGGAGAACGAAATCATTTTTCATGTGGAAAAAACAAAATTAAGACCTTGAAATTTAAATTAAAAGATTTTTTATTTATTGTTATTATTATTATTATTATTATTATTATTATTATTATTATTATAAAAGGGATACTCGACCCTAATTCTTGATGGAAACATTTGCTTTGTTATCACACTTGCACCAGTGTTAGTAGTCCGCCCACAGCTTGTACTTACGCTCCATCTCTTACTGGATGCGATATGTATTGTGTTTCTTGTACCAAAACAGTGGAATCATTTATACGTCGAAGAGACCTATCGATGCAACAACTTGAGAAACCTTGAGATTGGACGGTAAGTATAGCCTTTTTTTAGAGTGATTTTTCTAGAAAAGACTTTTATGTTAAGTTTTTCATTTTCTATTTTCGTTTTTTTTTCAAAATAGTATCTTCTAATTTAAAAAACATTCAAATTATTTTTGTCACCTTTGCCTATACCATCTCATCCATCATTTGTCATCTTTCTCATCTTCGTTTTTTCTTTCGTCATAATGCCTTGTCTCTAGTCGAGAGACAACGGGAGGGAGAAAAGGAAAACGAATAAGATAAGATATAATAAAGAAAAAAAAAGGGAGAAGATAAAGGAAAACAATAGATGAGTAAGGTGACAACGACCAAGATGATAAAAAATACAGTTTAATTAATTTTGAAATTAAAATATATTATTTGAAAAAAAATAATAAAAAAGAGATGTTGTTTGAAAAAAAAAAACCTAAAATGGTGGTCTTTTCTAATAAAATATTGAAAAAAATGAAGAAAAAAGTATTCATGGAAACAGATCAATTTCTCTTATACTAACTATACATATGTATATATATAATCCGTCGATGAAATAAATCTTAATTTGTTTTTGTTGAGACATCCTAATGATTTGTATATTATGGCATGGTATGAGACAGTATATTATTGCACAATCTCATGTTTTATACTTATGTAATGAATGAAAGTAAAATTTAATTTAATTTTTTTTTAAATAAAAATTAATTTGGTACTTGTCCGTCGTTCGTTTTGTTATCGATCCGTAAAGAAATCTTTCTTTTACCAATTTAACACATGTATTTTCCAATTAAAATTATGTGGTTTAAAAGTTAAAATTATTTTTCATCAGCAAAAAGTGGTAGCATGACACCACTCACGAATAATCTATGTGTAGTTCAATCAGCAAGCTAACACTACCATTCTACCAAAATGTCAGCTTCAACTCGTATGATCATAATATAATTACACTGTTTTTAAAATTATTATGTGCAAATATAATTATATAAGAGTGGAGGTTCTGCCTATATTTATAATAATCTAATTGGCCACAATACTTCTTCATACATAACTCAATATTATCTTAATCAAAGAAACCCTACACACTCCTCTTTCCATCTCCATTTGTATCTGTGGAGACAATTTTCTCCTTTTTTTTTTCTTTCTTTGCTTCTTTTTATTCTTATTATTTTCACTTTTTCGACATTAATGATGTCCTTATCGTGGCGTCACGTCGTAGTCGCAAGACAATGACATCCCGATTATATTAGGCTACAATATTTTTGAGCAAATAAGATCGAAAATACATCTGAGGACACGATTCGTGCCTTGACACATCTTCTAATCTATTTTCTTTTTCTTTATTCCAATAAAGAAAGGAAGAAAAAGACATGTCCGGCAATCAACACATGCAAAAGATGCTTTAAATCATGCCATCCGAAACACCAGTCGGATACGGCAAAAGCTGTCATTACCTGATTTTGACTAAATGAGGTAAAAACAAGAAGAAGCGGCAGACAAACGGACGGCTCAGAAAGGCCTATGTGTTGACATTTAAAGCATGCACGTTGAGAACGTTTATTTAATGGACGGGAGAGAGCACCCAATTTTTCCCTCCCATTATTGAACACGTCGTACGGTCTCGTGACAAACGACGACGACACCATAAGGAACTGTTATTTCCTTACGTATCCAATCCCTAAGTTTGTGAACGTAAATGCTACGCGTGTCGATTTTTTCGTCTCATAACTCATTGTTTATCTTTGTTTACTTCAAAAAAAATTATATTTCATCAATCTCGAAAGAGGGAAAGGCAAATACTTTCTCGATTGATAAGTACATTTATTCGTATCAACATCTGACGAGTGCAAAAGTCTATCTCTATCTTTAAATTTGTCTCCCAAAGTTGAATAAGATCGAGAATCCCTTTTATTATTATTATTATTATTATTATTTATAATTGAATTTATTCGATGATAGTCTAATCAAACCGACGTGGTTGATGACAATCAATTGTTGAGCATCATAGATATCAATCCAATATAATTTTTTAAAAAATGTATTATTTATATCATAGAATATTCATCCATGTATGTTAAATTGATTATAAAAATCCATCGAGTCAAATCAATTATTACATTACTCAAAATTTTTATTTTTTATTTTGTAGCTGACCTAAGCATAAAAGACTTTATCCGATCTCCATCTTTTGTGTAGATCAATATTCAATAGAACATTTGTATTCTTGTCTACTCAAATCAAGTCAAGTTGAATTAAATATCACCGATATCTTCCACGTTAAAAAAATCTATCGAGTCAAATCAATTACTATCTTACTAGAAATTTTTACTTTTCATTTTGTAGCTGACCTAAGCATCAAGAACTTTGTCCAATCTTGATATTTATGTCGATCAATACTTGATCGAACGCTTATAATCTTATCTATTCAAATCAAGTTAAGCTGATTCAACATCACTGGCATCTTCCATTTTAAATATTAAAGAACTCATTGGGTCAAATCAATTATTACTTTACTTGAAATTTTTACTTTTTATTTTATAACTGACCTAAGCATCAAGAATTTCATATGATCTCGATCTTTGTATAGATTAATATTTGATCAAACATATACGATCTTCTCTCGTACCAAATTAAATTGATTCAAACATTATCCACATCTTCCATATTAAAAGAAAACCCATCGGGTCAAACCAATTACTACTTTACTCAAAATTTTTATTTTTCATTTTATAGATCAACATTCGATCGAACATCCGTGGATCTTCTCTACGCGAACCAAGTTAGAATGAATCAAATATCATCGATATCTTCCATGTTGAATGAAAAAAAGCCCATCGGGTCAAATCAATTACTACATTACTTAAATTTTTTATTTTTCATTTTGTATCTGACCTAAGCATAAGAAACTCCATCCTATTTTGATCTTTGTGTAGATCAACATTCGAGTAAACATCTACGATTTTCTCAAATCAAACCAAGTTAGAATGATTCAAACATCATCGACATCTTTCACGTTGAATGATTAAATCAATTACCACTTTACTCAAAAAATTTTACTTTTCATTTTTGTGTATATCAACATTCGATCAAACATATGTGATATTCTCTACCGGAACATCTTCCACATTAAATAAAAAAAAGCTCATCGGGTCAAATTAATTACTTCTTTATTCGAAATTATTTATTTTGTAGCTGACCTAAGCATCAAGAACTTTATTTAATCTCAATCTTTGTGTAGATCAATATTCAATCGAATGTCCATGATATTCTCTACTCGAATCAAGTTAGGTCGATTCAAACATCACCGACATTTTTCACGTCGAATGAAAAAATATGATTGTATTTATACCAAAAAATCTACTTGACAAGCAATCTCCCATTCAAACAAAAAAAATGAATGCTTTATACGAGTTTTATATTCAAATGTTCATGAGTATTCATCATACGTACTCAAATGTCTGATGCTTAATTGGTTTATACTAAATACATCATCGTTGGATTCTGAAATTTCGGACCCAAATCGGATCAGATTCGGGTCGGGTAATAAGGCCTACCCACGAAGGTCTCGGGCTGGGCCCTGGTTTAACTATAAATCACCGACGGTGAAGTTACCACTCCCGACCGGCCGCTCTCTATTTCTCGTGATCGGGAAGCTGGTTTGGGGATTATTAGGATTAGGGTTTTGGCTGAGCGACCCATCGATCTATTTCTTCCCATCTCATCAGGTTCTTGATTTGTCCAGCGTTTTTTCTCCGCGCTAATCTCTTAAATCCAGCGTTTTGTTTGCAGGTTCGATCGTTTCTGGCATTTTTCCTCACTCACAGATCTCTTGAAACGGAAAAGTTTTGGATCTTTGTGTTCTTCTTGCTTGTTGCAACTTCTTCCCCTTGGTCTGATCGTACGGGGCGCGTTTTCTTATCGTTATCAGATGGACTGGCAAGGGCAGAAGCGCGCGGAGATTCTGATGCAGATCATGCTCGTCGTGTCGGCGGTCGCTGCTTTCGGCGTCGGATACACCATCGGCTCCTTTCGGACGATGATGCTTGCATACGCCGGTGGAGTCGTGCTTACTACGCTGATCACTGTGCCCAACTGGCCCTTCTTCAATCGCCACCCCTTGAAGTGGTTGGATCCGAGCGAAGCGGAGCGTCATCCGAAGCCACAGGTGAACTCTGCTGCCGCTTCTTCCAAGAAGAAAGCTGCAAAGCACAAGTAGGAGTCAGTATTCTGGCACCGATGAGCATGTCATTGGGGCTTATGCTGTTCGAATTCTATTTGCGGAGTCATGTTGTGGCAGTGCCTTATGCTTTCCGTGATGTTGTCTCAAAGCAACTTTAGCATCACATATCCATTGAGCTAATGGTTAACTCATACTTCAAACTTCCAAGTATTTTAGCTAAGCCTTATGTTGTCTTTCTTTTCCTTATACCGTTTGTTTGTTACTCCAAATGCCATGCTATTAGTTCCTTTATTATATGTTTCTTTTTCTTGTGTGAGCATATGTGCAGGTAAAGCATACATCACCTTGTTAACTAGTAATGGAAATCTGTGTTCTCCTTACAAAATCAGTGAAATGGCTCTTATGCACTGGATGGAAATGGTTGATGACTTGATCATGTCTTCAAAATTTTAGTGTGATATTTGGTTCTAATTTTGCATTGCTGTTGCCTTTGAACCTCGAAGTGGTCTAGGTTTGACAATCATGTTTTATATATTCGGACTCTTTCCTCTTAATTTCAACAAATGTTGATGGCCAAGATGCATTTTGTGGAACAAAACTCTTTCACTCTCAGTTATTATCATAAGTGGGATCGAATTCTCTTTGGTGGTCTATAATGAAATATCATGTCAAGAAAGCCACTGTTCATGATTAGGAAGCAAGAAGCATATCCAATTCTAAGATCCGAAAAGGTTTTCTAAAGTTATTCTAAGATCCAAAAGCATATCCAAAGGATTTATCTGAAAACAATTGCTTGAAAAAATGGATAAAAGAGTAGAGATTTTTGTATTATTGACTTAATAGTATCTTATGATGGAATTCTTAGAGATAAATGCTGTTGATTTTTGTAACAGGAGTTCGAATGGATTCAATGATGTGATCAAAGAGATAATTTTGGTTACTAGTGTTAGGTAATCTAAGACACAAGATTAAATAGTTTCCTTTGTTGTAGGCTAGTACGAAGGAACAATATTAGGTTATTATCAATTTATACTTAAATGGATAAATTTGCCACTGATTTACTTGGTAAAATTTTCAGTTTGCATGTATGTGTGTCTCTTCCCTTTTCTCTCTGGATTTTATAGGATATAGATTAATAGGCTGTAATCTACACCACTATGATCTTGCAGAATTACCTGTTAGATATTTCTATGTATTAGAAACTAAGTACCCAGTTACTATGTAATCAAATTTTCCCATATTTTAATAGTTAGTGTTGTGTTCGTTCTGAAAACATGATATATAATATGTTATCTAGGATTTAGATTACAGTCTTCATAAATATAACCTTACAAAATAATACCCAAGTATTCTTATCTTTAGGAACTAAGGTGCTAGGTACCATGTTTATAAGATTTCCTGCCTCCTAATAGTTAGTGGTGTCTTCACTTATTGAGTTGTTTCATTAAAAAATTAGTATGTTTTTTTCTTAAATGTCAGATTTAGTAATGCCTTCTATTATTTGTGCGCATGGTTTACGTTATCTTTTACATGGCAAGCGTGGTTGTAGGGTCTTGTGGTGTTCTGGTCGATGTGCGTGTTATCTTATTTTTCTTGTTCTTTTTTCCTGAATGGTTTATGTTATCTTTTACATGGCAAGCCTGGTTGTAGGGTCTGTGGTGTTCTGGTCTATGTGCGTTTTATCTTATTTTTCTCGTTCGTTTTCCTGAATTATTGATGTTAGTTACAGCATACACAGGTTTCTACTTGATTGTGAATTGTGCAATTATGTCAACTTTACATCAATTTTGGTTCTTCTTACACGGTATGTTTACTGGAGTTCATAACCAAATTGGATTCTGGAGTTTGTTCATATGATGCAGCAGCTCGGTCGCTGATGAAACTTTCTGTTCATTGCTTTTTCTCAATCAACATTTATTGTGTCTGATCCAATTCATTGATTTAGCATGAGTTTTTCACTATACTTTGGAAATACTGATGCAATGGTACTATTTTCTTGATGGGGAAAATGTTTTGTGATATGTAATCGTTATGAAACTTGATGATCAAATAGTTGTGTTGCAACAAATCACAATGCAGATGGTCTAAATTTAGTCTAGCTTCATGGTTTTCTGACATGGATTCTTCATTTTGTACTCAGTTTGGGTGTTCCTACAGTTGTAAAGATATGGAAGCCCCTTGTTCTAATAAGGATGGTAGTCTTTTGGACTCTATCCTAAGCATGTTGACATGGAGCAATGTAGAAGTGCCTTAGCCAAGTATATACTTGTCCTTCAGTTTATTGTCATAATCCATCTTAATAAATTAGACATATGGTGGTTGCCTAAGGTTATACACCACATTTATTTATGTAGAAAGTAATTGCTGCAACTTGTTTATCTGGCTTACCCAGACAAGAGTGTTTCTCATTTTAAGCTGTTGTTTTTGTTAATTCTTTTCATTATTTGAGACCCTTAGACTGTGTTCATCTATTTTGAATAAAAAAATAAAGAAATGCAAAGCATTATCAACTATATATATTTTGTTTTATACTTCTCTAAAGATATGTCTGCATTTTTCTGAAAGCCTTTTCCATCACTTTGGAAATATTTTATTGTTGTTGAAAGCATTTTTTTTTTCTTCTCTTATTGTTGTTATTGTTATTATTATCGTTGTTGTTTATCGGTTAGTCTGATTATTAAAGACCCTCAAATGAAAAATATTTATGGGCTTGCATAGCTTGATATTGACCATGATATTAATTTATTTTTCTAGTGAAAGCATGTAATTTTATGGTAAAAATTTGGTACACCAAAATCTATAGCTCCAAGTGATGTCTCTCTCATACCAACCCTCCTCCCTTGCCTTGACATGGTGGTAGGTGTAGTACCCACCAAACAACAAGCAATACTATATGTTCAAAATATTAGATTAACATAATTACATGTTGATGATGATGACATTATTGATGAAAATGAATGGTGATTATGATGCATCTCTCTCTGTGCTCCTTCCACTCAACGTCCTTGAAATTGCAAAATAAGTGCATAAGAATAGACAGCCAAGGTTTGACACATTCTATGTGTTACAAGTGGAAGTGTTCTTTGTCAGGGGAAAAAAAAGGTTCATAATTCAGTAAATAATAATAATAATAATAATAATAATAATAATAATAATAATAATAATAATAATAATAATAATAATAATAATAATGATGATGATGATGATATAATTTCAAAATAATATATTTATTATAAGTGGAAGTTCTTTGCTATGAAAAATACTCAAAAATTCAATAAAAATAATAAGGAAATAAATATACTTTTTTCATGATTTTTGTTGTAATAATTAAATTCCATTATAAAAAATGATTTAGCCATGCAAAGTGAAAACTCTGTTATATATATATCCTAAACCCATTAGACAAAAAAAAAAAGAACTCGTATATTTTCATAGAGTAAAATTGTTGGCCTTCAAGCAAGGCAAGTTTGCATACACTAATTTATAACTTTGATCTCTCTCTCTCTCTCTCTCTCTCTCTCTCTCTTCATTTTCTACCTCCACTTTCCCTTTCATTCTTATCCTCTTTTCTACTCATTTGTTGCTGTTAGTTTCAACTTTCTCGGCTGCCCCTCTCATCTTCCTCCTTTAAGATTTGTACACCAATTAAATGTCTAAAAATTACTAAAAAGAAATATTTTATTTATTTTATTATAAAAGTTTTAATGCATTGCAGGGGTTATTAAGGCCAATGTGTTGTCGAGTCAGCTCTCTGAGTGATCCTTATCCCACCCCATCCATGCCAAAATTCTCCTCTTTCCCTCTCTCTCTCTCTCTCTCTCTCTCTCTCTCTCTCTCTCTAAGTCAGCTTCCACGGTGATCCTTATCCTACCCCATCCAGTCTCAATTCTCTCTCTCTGTCTGTCTGTCTGTCTAATTGTGTGTGTTAGATTGTTGGCTGAATAAATAAATATCTCAAATTCCAAGAACCTGAAATCAACATCTTCATTTTGAGTGATGTGCTACCCTACCAACCATACATATCTTATTTCTTACTATATAAGAGAGGGAGAGGACCACTCCTTCATCTTCTTGCCACTATAGTAAGAGTTTACTTCTCATCTCAACCTTGTCCCCTTCCTATTATTAGGCATAAGAAGTATGCTTATCTCCTTCATTTACATATCACAAGTTTCAAATGGTGATCACATCATGCCTAATCATTTAGCTTTTTATTGAGGGGGTTTACATTTTTATTCTAAAAATATTTTAGTATATATCAGCCAACTTAGTTGATAAAAATCTTATCCAATCTCATATTCACCCCCCTTACCTTTCCTAATTGTCATAGTCCCTCAGTTCAAAGATTAAAAAGATGAACACCACATGATCCCATGAGCTCTTACAATAAGAAGAAAAAATTATATTTCTTTGTTTTGGCCAATAGACATGTCCAGACAATAAGACAAAGTTAAGATTGAATGGGTCTGTGAGAGAGAGTGAAATCTTCCTCTCCTGCCACACTAGGAAGCTTCATCCTCACATGTTATACAGTAGTATGTTGCATGACATGCGAATCATACCCATGTAAAAAACATTCCATATGTTACACATCATCAGATTGATAGCATTCGGATAATTTCTTGGATTGTCACAAATGCTCATCACACAACCAAATCCAATCAGGCCATCCTATCGTTGAATCTGTCACAAACAAAAAAAAAATCTAAATCTCGCATGCGATTTGGTCGTGACCAGAGTCTCGTCACACAACTTTCCCATCAGTTTCGAACCAATAATATTTTGATTGGATATTGAATCTTCAATTTATTTTATTTATTAGTAGATCAATATATATATATATATATTTATTTTCTTTTTACCATCAAATAAGAATGGAAAGTTTTTCGTCTTCTAAATAAATTAAAAAGAAAAACTAGATCACTAAAAAAAAAAAAAGAGTGTTGAGATTGAAAAGGTAGACAATGTTGACTCTTAGCATAATTTTTATTGATTACAATGTCATATGATCACAATTGACCTTAACAACTAACTAGTATTTTATTGATTGTATTTTCTACGACTTTATGGCGATCACTTTCGATCACAACGACTCCGAGAGAACATGGAAACTTCGCACATCCCTCAGTTTCTTCTTCTTCCTTATTTTTTTAGAGTAAAAGGGATGTCAATAAGTTTCATACTATTTAATTGGATTTGTTTCATATCCATTATTATTATTATTATTATTGGCTATCCAAATCTATCTATGTTGGAATCTTTAATTGGATTGCGAATGAGTTCGAATTAAAACTAGAAATCCAAATTGGATTCATCATTATTGATTTTTTATTAACATAAAATAAACTTAAATCATTTTATTATTTTTTAAATATATAAATGACAAAGATGAGATTTAGGATTTTATCTTAAATCATCAAATTTGGTATCGTCTAAGCAAATCTAATTAATACATTCAAATATATCGGATTAGGATTTGAACATTCACTGACTAGTATATCATCAATAGATCAATATTTTAGATATACTATATGACATTCCCGTAGTATTAATATGTAAAGAGCTTATCTCCACCTCATAAGATCCCTTAGAGATCTATAAAAGAGAAGATATGTGGATGAACAAGTAAAAGAAAATATATTGAGTAGACTGGTCAAATTTTTTTTTTTACCAGTCTAATCAATATATTTAAGTCAATTAGGTTTTGAGTTCATATAGTTACTTATTAGGAGGTTGACATCCATAATCTTATCAAACTCAAATCTTAGTGCTGGTGAAACTTTAATTAATATAATAATAATCATTACAATGCATTAAAACAGATCAAGTATTGTCATAACAGGCTTTGTATAATAATAAATAATCACACTCTTTTTTGAAAAAAAATATGAAAAATATCAAAAAAAAATAAGAGTAAATTTTCAGAAAAAACTTGTACTTCCAGAGGTGCCCCATATTTCAAAAATTCCCAAATAATACCCCTTTTTTTCTAGTACTTGAAATACCTCTATGCAATAAGTCAAATTATAATTTTTTCATTAATATAAAAAATTATAATATAGTACAAAAATATTTATATTTTTTTAAAAAATATTTTATATATTTTTTAAAATAAAATTTGTATAACAATATTAAATTATGGTATTTTTGGGTATTATTGAACACTAAAACATAATTTTAAAAAATATTACAACTAGATCGAGTCATCTTATGGATCTATACATAACAAAAAAAAATGTTAAATAGTATATAAAAATAAGATATTATTTGAAAATTTTAGAAACGAGGGGTATTTTTCGAAAAAAAAATCTCCTAAGAGGGATTTTTTTAAGACTTCAAAGATGATAATAATAACAATAGTAATAAATATTTTATTTATTTATTTTTGGGTTCATTTATCCTGCCTTCACAATTCCCCTTCTCCCTCTCCCTTTAAATACTCACGGCTCTCCCCGTCTCCCCCTATCTTTCCTCCTCTCTGTCTCCTCAGCTACCTCCATCCATCTCGCTCTTTCTGCGTTCTCTGCCCATAATATAAGCGGGTTAAAATCCAGATTTGGGTATAATTTATCGCCCTCCCTCCCTCCCTTTTTCTTTGGTTTGCATCACTCTGTCACAGATCGGAGATGTCAAATTTTGTTTGTTTCTTTGAATTCGTAAATTTTCTCCAAAAGTCTTCGGTTTTTCATGTTTTCTTTACTTTTTTTCCCCTTTTCTTGGCCATCTTTTCTTGTTTCTTCATCTTGCTATTCGGAAATTTGTCAAGCAGGTTTGGTTTTCTAGGGTTCTCACCAAGAAAGATTTCCTTTTTTTTCTCCGTGATCTCCCCCCTCCGTTCCGTGTGCCTTTTATTTTGTTTTATTCGATTGCAAATCTGTTTTGCTGAGTGAATATTTCGGATCTTTGAAGCTGTGTTCATATTCTTCCATCTTTTTCCTCAGTTGTTATAGATTTGGATGCATGTGTTGTTAATTATTTTGGTTTTGTCATATTCTTTTAGATTTGGTTTATTTTGGTTCATTTGCATCAAAGAATTGTGACATGGACGAGGAGTACCTGTCTAATTGTGAGGTGCTGAGCGTATGATAGGAAGTGGGTTTTGGTTAGATACTTTTTTCCGGTAACTGCTGCTGCAGAAAGTCTTTTAAGTTTCTACAAGAAGCTTATTACTTGACTTTTTTTTCCATAAACCAAAAACTTGCACCTTCAGGTTCTTAAGTTTTATGTAGTACAGAATATCACCCTTAAGCTTCTCAGGCTAATGGTGTAGGCATTACCGGTACATGCTTCTGGAAACTATTATGAAAATTTGGGTACTTTGTTCTATTTCATTTTTTTTAAATTGATATGTTTCTCATAGAATAATGGATGGTTTACAATGTACTCAAGAATTTTTTTTTTTTTTTTTTGTGTGTGAATATAAACATGATGTTTGAGTCATAAATTATTGTTTCTTCTGATGAGTCTTCTTCTTAGAAGCAGCTAGGATTTCCTTACAGAAGTAAATCAACCGATATATCATTCTACGGCATTCATTTTCTCACTTAAACTGACCGCTCATAATATTAATTAGGAATTGGACAAAGGATCAGTAATTTGCTGATGTATTCTTATGGAATTTAGTGTGTATGGTCAACCCTAAAAGGAGCTTAGTTGTGTACCTTATCATTGATTGTGATGCAGTAATCATATAAACTCTCAAAAGTGGGTTATTTATCTAGATACTGTCTTGTGGATCCACATGTTTCATATGCTTAAGTAGCTAGATATTGATGAGTAGTCTCAGTTCATTCATTTCTTGATAACTTCTGTTTTGCTGCCATATTGAAGTTATACATAATGATGATATGCTCTTATAGGTGTCACATGTTCAAAACAGAGCTTTAATTTTGATATTTACAAATTGTTAGGACTGTTTGATAAGTCCCTGCTTCATCATATACATGTCTCTCCTAACTGAACTTATAGGATAATCGTTATCCTTGACATCAATCATTATCATACAACTTTCTGTTTGTAGCATCAGCATGCTGACCGTGAACTATTAAACAAATTAAGTGATCAGAATTTGAAGACTGGTTCATTATTATTATTTTTTTCTTTCTTGTGTTTCGGGTGAGAAGAAATTTTAGTTTCTTTTCATGGTACATTTGGGTAATGACATGCTAAAAAGGGTATAATATCTGATCTTCTGGACCTGTTGAAGAACCTTTGGTACATAATTTCTGTTAGCATACAGTCACGATTTATGGCTTGCCAGCATTTCTTGTATGTGATCCATCCACCCATAGTTGTCGTTCACATTTTGCAAGTAGTTTCTGTGAAATATGTTTTGGAAAAGTTGGAAGGTCAAAGAAAAATAATTGACAATTATTCTCTTCCATGTGTGGCTTCAGTTGACTCTAAATGGATTCAACTGCTGGTTAACTGCCGTTAAAGTTTTATGGCCTTGGGTAATTGTTCCTACTCTCTCTTCATATCCCTGTATATGTATATATATCTTGTGTGTCTGTGTGTAGCATCTTTACACTTTTCAATCAATTTCATAGTTTTCGGGGCGATGTTTGGGGGAGAGAACAAGAAATATGCCATCAAATTCGAGCAGAGTGCCTGCACGTTGATTCGAAAGAACTATCCAAAGAACAGCAACTGTGGAATGGCATTCAGAACAACAGCTATAAAACAGAAAACATCCTCGGGATCTCCACCTGTGTTGTTTGGATCATTGCCATCATTCGTTCCTTTGTCTCTTAAGATCCCTATAGATGATGGATACCACGAATCTTTCTCTCTAGATTGCTGTTTCTTATAACGATATTGATTATTGTTCAAGTTGCTCAAGGATTTGGTTGGGCCAGCAAGGAAGTTCAGAAATCTAAGTCGTATTCAAAATGCCCAGTTTAGCGATGCCTGGTCTTGTTGGTGCCAGGAAAAGATTTGTTGATTCGGAAGTGCATCGGAATGTTCCAGTTCAAACCAACCTGGCAACTCAGAAAGTTTCAGTTGGGCTCACCCTGCAACCACCCCAGTATTTTTGCCGCCCTGTTATTCCTGGGTTACCTGATGATGTGGCTAAGTTCTGTCTTGTCCTTGTGCCTCGGAGTGACCTCCCTGTTATGGGTGCTGTTTGCAAGAGATGGAGGTCATTCATTAAAAGTAAGGAGTTCCTGGCTATAAGAAAGGAGGCTGGAAAGCTTGAGGAGTGGGTGTATATCTTAACTGGTGATGCGAAAGGAAGGGAGAACCATTGGGAAGTCTTAGTTGGCCCAGGGGATAAAAGCATGGTGCTTCCTCCAATGCCTGGTCCTGTTAAAGCTGGGTTTGGAGTAGTTGTTATTGATGCCAACCTTTTTATCATTGCTGGCTACTCGGTTGACATCGGAAAAGAGTGTGTTTCAGATGATGTTTATCAGTATGATTCTCGGGTTAATAGGTATGTGATATGATTCTTAAACATATTATGTGCATGTTTTTCTTATTCCTGCATAGTGACGTTATTGAACAAAGTTTCTGAATAAACAGTGACTTTTTAAAATCATTTATCCTATCTTTGGTCTAGGTTATTAATCCGATCAAGCTACAGATCTAGTAGTTTGTAAAAATCAGCTTTAAGCCAATAGGTGGACTGATTAATGAGATGTAGCCATGTATCTTTCCCCAGTATTATGATTGTTCAGATCAGCACAAATAAATAGTAATTGTAAGCTTCGTAGATCAGCGTATCAATTTTTTGGTTTTCCTTGGACTTGCAAAAGTAGCCAATGATTGTTGTATCTATAATTGGTTTATCTTTTCTGTGAGGAATTTGTCTACATATTTCCAGTTTACAGTAATAAGAATTAAGTCTTTTATTACAGATGGAGCACATTAGCCAAGATGAACGTTGCTCGCCGTGACTTTGCCTGTTCTGAGCTTGATGGTGTTGTATACGCTGTGGGGGGGTTTGATTCTAATGGTGACAGCCTATCGAGTGTTGAAGTTTATGACCCAGACAGAAACAAGTGGACCTTAATCGAAAGCCTTCGCTGCCCAAGGTGGGGTTGCTTTGCTTGCGGTTTTGAAGGTAAGCTGTATGTCATGGGTGGGCGTTCTAGCTTCACAATTGGCAATTCCAGGTTTGTGGATGTGTACAATACTGCGCATCGCTCATGGTGCGAAATGAAAAATGGCTGTGTTATGGTCACTGCACATGCTATGCTGAACAAGAAGCTTTTCTGTATCGAGTGGAAGAATCAGCGGAATTTGGCAATATTTAATCCAGCTGACAACTCATGGCAAAAGGTCCCTGTGCCTGTTACAGGGAGCTCGACCATAGCATTCCGCTTGGGAATATTTGAAGGCAAGCTGTTGCTTTTCTCACTCAAGGAGGTGCCTGGGTACCGGACACTGCTGTATGATCCTGATGCTCCGGTAGGATCTGAATGGAAAATAACTTCGCTTAAGCCTTCTGGCTTGTGCTTGTGCAGCGTGACGATCAAAGCATGAAGGATCACATTAGCGGGCAAGTTGCTGCTGCTTGGGGTTTTGAGAATGATTGTTACTGTTTGTGTGCTACGTGGAATGCATGACTACTTGTTAAACCTTGGTAACATTTGCTTCATCTTTCTTACCAAGATTTGTTTATGCTTCTATTTTGTATTATGAAGTGACCGCAGAACACCGATTGGATTTATAATTTGTTTGCAGCTCAAGTTTCTTTTGCTTTATGGGTCCTAATTGTCCTCCGGAACTGTAATTTACTATTCAGTGTTAGCCATAATTACTCTGATGATTAAGCATATCGATTAAGTCCATGGCAATATGGTATCAACTGATTGGCAGAGCAGCATAAGAAGTGGTAGGATGCCCGGCGAGTCATTTGGATAAGGTGGTCTTTGTGATGCTGAAGAGCCATTTTACTTGTAGCCTTTGTTTCGAGAATGTCTGGTGTGATTCGTGCAGTTTGATTTTGTTTACTACAAACCAGATTAAGGTTAGAAGAGTCTGTATCGATTGTGTTTTGCTCGATAGGCTGTCACCATTAGAATCAAACCCCCCCACAGCGTATACAACACCATCAAGCTCAGAACAGGCAAAGAGTCACGGCGAGCAACGTTCTCCATCTGTAACAGAAGACTTCACTCTTATCACTATAAACTGGAGAAATGTAAACAAATTTCTCATCGACTACTTTTGCAAGTCCAAAAAAAAATTAAAACAATGGTTTATGAAGTTCTTTTGATAAATCAATATTTAGTCGGTTCATGTGACCCGTAAAGTCAAGGATGATATGATAAACTTATGAGCTTTCCCTATTATTGATTGAGATTAAATATATTTATCACTTTCAATTACTATTTATTTGTGCGGATACGCAACAATCATAATATCGAATACATGGATACAACTCATTAGTCAGTCCACATTGGTCTAAATCTAATTTTAATAAACGACTAGATGATTAATAATCTAGACCAAAGGAAAACAATGAGTTAAAAACACAGTCACTGTTTATTTAGAATAAGAAAAACATGCACATAATATGTTTAAGAATCGTATCACATACCTATTAACCCGAGAATCATACTGATAAGCATCATCTGAAACACACTCTTTTCCGATGACAACTGAGTAGCCAGCAATGATAAAAAAAAGGTTGGCATCAATAACAACTCTTTTAACAGGACCATGCTTTTATCCGCTGGGCCAACTAATACTACCCAGTGGTTCTCCCTTCTTCCATCGGCGTCACCGGTTGAGGTATACACCCACTCCTCAAGCTTTCCACCCTCCTTTCTTATGGCCAGGAACGACAGCACCCATAACAGCCAAAGTGTAAAGATGCTACGTACAGACAAACAAGATCTGAAGAGAGGGTAGGAACAATTACCCAAGGCAATAAAAATTTAACGGCAGTTAACCAGCAATTGCATCCCGTTAACAAGTTAAAGTATATTTTAAAAGATTATAAATTAATATTTTAAATAAAATTAGATAGAGTTTTAGCGATTAAAAAATTCTTTTAAAAAAAATATATTTTAGAAGATTTCAAATACGATTATATAAAGTTGTATATATTAGAGACTCTTATATCTTATATTTATAAATAGGTACATTAATTCAAACCTCAAGTATCAAAATTAAACAGTCCTAATAATTTGTAAATATCAAAATTAAAGCCCTGTTTCGAACATGTGACACCTAAAAGAACATATTATTTAACTTCAATATGGCAGCAAAACAGAAGTTATCAAGAAATGAATGAACTGAGACAAGTCATCAATATCTAGCTACTTTAGCATATGAAACATGTGGATCCACAAGACAGTATCCATATAAATAACCCACTTTTGAGAGTTAATATGATTACTGCATCACAATAGATGATAAGGTACACAACTAAGCCCCTTTTAGGGCTTAGTTACTGATCCTTTGTCCAATTCCTAATTAATATTATGAATTAGGAATAGTCTTGTGGTGGTAGTGTTGGAATCTTGAGTAAACTACAATAAATCTTGATCACTCAACATTCGGGAATGTAGCTCAGATGGTAGAGCGTTCGCTTAGTATGCGAGAGGTACGGGGATCGATACCCCGCATCTCCATCTATGTTTTTTTTTTTTTCATATAACATATTATGCTTTAATAGAATAATAATACTTAAATTGACTTTAACTTTCGATCGGGGATGTAGCTCAGATGGTAGAGCGCTCGCTTAGCATGCGAGAGGTACGGGGATCGATACCCCGCATCTCCATCTATGTTTTTTTTTTTTTCATATAACATATTATGCTTTAATAGAATAATAATACTTAAATTGACTTTAACTTTCGATCGGGGATGTAGCTCAGATGGTAGAGCGCTCGCTTAGCATGCGAGAGGTACGGGGATCGATACCCCGCATCTCCATCTATTTATTTTTTTTATATAACATATTATGCTTTAATAGAATAGTTTTATTTCAATTGACTTTAACTCTCGATCGGGGATGTAGCTCAGATGGTAGAGCGCTCGCTGCGAGAGGTACGGGGATCGATACCCCGCATCTCCATCTTTTTTTTTTTTTTCATATAACATATTATGCTTTAATAGAATAGTAATATTTCAATTGACTTTAACTCTCGATCGGGGATGTAGCTCAGATGGTAGAGCGCTCGCTTAGCATGCGAGAGGTACGGGGATCGATACCCCGCATCTCCATCTATTTTTTTTTTTTCATATAACATATTATGCTTTAATAGAATAGTAATATTTCAATTGACTTTAACTCTCGATCGGGGATGTAGCTTAGATGGTAGAGCGTTCGCTTAGCATGCGAGAGGTACGGGGATCGATACCCTGCATCTCCATCTATGTTTTTTTTTTTTCATATAACATATTATGCTTTAATAGAATAATAATACTTAAATTGACTTTAACTCTCGATCGGGGATGTAGCTCAGATGGTAGAGCGCTCGCTTAGCATGCGAGAGGTACGGGGATCGATACCCCGCATCTCCATCTGTGTTTTTGTTTGTCATATAACATATTATTACTTGATAGAATATTAAGATTTCAATTGACTTAATCTTTCAATTGGGGATGTAGCTCAGATGGTAGAGCGCTCGCTTAGCATGCGAGAGGTACGGGGATCGATACCCCGCTTCTCCATCTGTGTTTTTGTTTGTCATATAATATATTATTACTTAATAGAATATTAAGATTTCAATTGACTTAAGTTTTTAATTGGGGATGTAGCTTAGATGGTAGAGCGCTCGCTTAGCATGCGAGAGGTACGGGGATCGATACCCCGCATTTCCATCTATTTATTTTTTTTTATATAACATATTATGCTTTAATAGAATAGTAATATTTCAATTGACTTTAACTCTCGATCGGGGATGTAGCTCAGATGGTAGAGCGCTCGCTTAGCATGCGAGAGGTACGGGGATCGATACCCCGCATCTCCATCTGTGTTTTTGTTTGTCATATATCATATTATTATTTAATAGAATATTAAGATTTAAATTGACTTAATCTCTCGATCGGGGATGTAGCTCAGATGGTAGAGCGCTCGCTTAGCATGCGAGAGGTACGGGGATCGATACCCTGCATCTCCATCTGTTTTTTCCTTGCCATATAACATATTATTTTTTAATATAATATCTATTTATAATAATAAAACAAATTTTTAGTCATTTATCGCCTTTTTAAAGAATTGTTATTTTTCCGAGTAATTTTCGCCCTTCGGTGGAGGCGTTGAGACTTCAGTCTCAATCTCGTCGAGCTTCCGTTCTGCTCCATTGTACTCCCTCCCTCTCTGAACCCCGTAGCCTTCAGCTTCGCGTCCAGATCTGAGCGACCTCCGGAGCCTTCCAGATAACCGACCCTCGTCATCCGAATCCTTCCAATAATCGATCCGTGATTCACATGAGGAGGTTCGAACGTCTCCCCTTCCCTAATTACTTTCTTTCAATCTCCTTGGATTTAATTCTTGCTTTTGATCCAGAGGAGGCGGTGTATGGAGCCGGAGAAATGGCGGACCAAGGCAACTGAAGCAAGGGCTGAAGGGGATGCCTCGGAGGCTATCCATCTCCATCGCCGTGATCGTGCTCATCATCTGCTTTCTATCCCTATTGTCTATCCGCTTCACACGCCCTTCGAGTAGCGTGCAGGTTAAAATGTCTTAATCGTGATCTGGTTGCGTTCTTCTTGGCAGTGAACTTGGAAGTGGCAACATTACATGGTTTCTCTTGAAGTGTAATGTTTTCCATCCGAGTTTGTGATGAGAGAGTAGTGTTTAGTCTGAGTGTGAAGTAGCCGTAGTATTAAGTAGTAGTAGACATGGTTAGATGTGCATTCATTCTGGTGGGATGTCCATAAGGGAAGCAAGAAGAACCTCTTTTGAGTAGTAAACTTCTTTTACCAGATTTATCCTCTTCAGTTAGGATGTTTGTCTTAGAAAGAAAGATCTAAACCTTTTTGGAAGTCCAAGGCCTTTTCAACAATCTCCAAAGATCTCTTCAGTTGGACCAATTCTCTGACTATATTAGAACTCCTGGAACAGACACTACTGACCAGACAAATTGGATCACATGCTTTTAGTATGGTTACTTAGCACTTGAGTTTAACTCAAATTTGTTAAACACAATTCAGGAACCATGTTAATTCAGATACTGTAGCATTACAATGACGAGAACGGTGGAAGCCAACTGTTTTATAAGATGGCTCATTTAATTTGGTTAGAAACTGACTCCATATGAATTTCAATACAGTTTTACAACAAAATTGAATGACTCAAGTATACTAGATCAATGACAAATCCACTTTTAGATCCAAAACTTGACCCTAAGATGAATTGTTCTCTTATCAGGTCCTGTAATTCTGCGAGGCACAGAATTTCATTCCCATAAATTGTTGAGTTAAATTTCATCTTACTACAGTGCTCTATTGAGCTTTTTCTATAGTTCCATACTGAGGTTTTGCTTATGAATAATGAGCATCAACATAATTCATATGAATTAACCTGGAGTCCCAGTAATGTCTATGGACTTGTTGATTTTCTTGAAGTTTCCGTTCCTGTCATTTTCTTTTCTAAACTTCTGGTTCATGTTGTTGCAGAATTATGATACAAATAAGCTTTGGAAACCTGCTGATTCTGATGGCTGGAGATCATCATCTGCTCCAAGATCATACTGGCCTCGTATGTAATCCTTATGCTCTTCCTCAAATTCTTTTTTAGCATAATTTTGTTTGTACTCAAGTTCACGCTGAATTACTTGGGAACTAGTATGATGAATCTAATGCCTTGATTACAATAATTCATGGTTATAGCTCCCCCAAATGAGAGTAATGGCTATTTACGAGTTCGTTGCAATGGTGGTTTAAATCAGCAACGAAGTGCGGTAAGAAAACTTTTCTGTTTGACATATGATGTACATACATCTCTTATTGCTGAAATAAGAGGTTACAATGAAAAATTGTTGAAATAAGCCTACATTTCATTCTATTCCTTCTAAATTGAATTCATTGTAGTTTTCTAACTTCTGTTATTGATGAAAAGCACTTTTGGCTACATCATTCTATCTTGGAAATTGGTGCGGTGTTGCATTCAAATTCTTTGCTTTTCTGCATTTGTAACTTTTTGATAAGGCTCTGAGAGAAATTTATTATGATTGACTATTGTTACACTTCCAAAGGCTTGCAGTTGATATGTTTTTTGTTAATTAAAGAAAATATAATTCAAAAATAAATAAATAAATAGGATTGCTCTATTCCCATTCATTTCAAACTGTGTAACAAAATGCCCTACTTGCTATACAGTCAGGTAGCATCAACATCAAACAAGTGCAATAAATAGTTTTCATGAGTAGTAACTAATTGTTTGCTTGTAAGATGTTAAACTATGCCTCTAACAAATCAAGGTAGAAGTCTTGCTCCCTACAGAACTATCAACTAAGATTACTGCTATTGATCTACTTTGAGTGTAAAAAGAGAGAAAGCAGTAAGTCCCAACATGACCTTTGTGGTTCACCATGTCTTATGTTTATAATATTTTACAACTTTAATTAATTCATGAAACCATTATCTGTTAGTGAAATATATGCTGAATATGCTTTTAAAAAATTCTACTAAATCTGACTACTGACTAGATAGCAGCTATTTCTAATCCCTGCATTTTTGAGACTGGCAAAACTCATTGGATCCCAAACAGGGTTCAATACGGCTCCTGGGGGCTAGCCAACTCTTCTTTCAGGAATAAAGCGACTTAGCCTCTTTTTTTTACTCACAACAGCTTTAGGTGCCCAACAGAACCGGCCAATCCCTGTCCAGATTAGGATGGGTATCTTACCCGCACTGCAGTACTGCACCTTTTTCTTCTTCCACCTTTTGGCATTGATTAAGCTTCTATGTCACCAACATATGGTGGAAATATTAACTCGAAAAAATTATTCCATCATAGTGCAAACAGCAAGTAACTTCAATATATGTGGCACTTCAGTTATCTAAACACTTGATTTGGAAAACTTTTGGGTGAACCCAGTGCTGAATCAGGAACTTCTGTCTTCTTATTTCATGAATCACCATCAAAGTTCATTTTCTTGTAACTGTGATATTACAATCAGGGTCTGCCATACCGAACCGTACCGCCCGGTATGGGTGGTACGTACCGGTCCGATAGGTTGTCGGTATGCGGACTGTCTGTTACTGGTCCGAGTGCACTGTAGCACTATAACAGTACTACAGTACTCGGCACACCTGGGTGTACCGCTCGGTATACCGTACCGTACCGGTACCGAGCCCAGGTCGAAATACCGGTACGGTACGGTATTGCAAACCTTGATTACAATAGTACTTCATACTTTTTCTGATATGAAAATTTATTATTTATTTACCTGGTTGTTTCAGATATGTAATGCTGTTGTTGCTGCAAGGATTATGAATGCTACCCTCGTGTTGCCTGAGTTGGATACAAATTCTTTTTGGCATGATGAGAGGTATATACGTATCTTCAGACTTTACTAAAATATGTTAATTTTTATGTACTTGCTTTTGGTGTTCATCTTTAACTACTATATTAAAAAATATATAAAAGTACTAATGTTGTTTCAAATTTGTTTAAGAGTACTCCAGTTAGAATTGTAAAAAATGCTGAAGGTCTATCCGGACAGTGCTTCAAATTAGTTCAAAGTAAGCATATATTAATTCTAGCAAATGGTCAATGTATGCGTCATTCTGGACATTACATAGCATTGAAAATTACTTCATATATTAATCTATTCAACACTGTCAATATGTAATCAACAGTCTATATGAAGCAAAAATTCCATATATGGTTAGTCATCTCTTTGACCATTATTTTATGTTGGTTAACTTGATATGAGTCTGGACCCTGTTAGAACAAAGTAAAACTAGATTCTTCTTGCAACCCAAGTTCATAAACTAGAAATTTAATTAATTTACTTTCCAAATTAAAGAACAATGGTGAAAAGATCATATATAAGTGGAAGCAGAGGCGGTCACAATATCCTGATACAGTTATTTCCATATTCCATTATCCTGCAGCTGCAAGTGGTTTGATATCATTGATATCAAGAGATGGAAAAGTTCTCAATTTATTAATATAATTTGCTTTTCTATGTTAGGAACTAAATTGAACTGACTTCTGAACTGGTTAGTGTACAAAGATTAAGGTTAATACTTAATACTTTAATGAATGATGAAGTATAGTGGATAGTACTCTGGTACATATGTGATTCACATCCATGATCCATATTAGTGATTACTCTGGAATCGAACTAACTTTAATACTGGAATTGCTGTTACATACGTTTATATACTAGTTTTCAGAACTAACACTAAATCCTAAATATTTTTGGATGCTAGCAACTTTGTATCATCCTCTGTCTTCTCTAACTGGATGATTCTTTTGTTTTCAGAATTAATACTTTCTAGATTTCTTACCTTTAACTGGATGATTCTTTTGTTACCCTTTCTCAGACATCTCAGTACAGTAGTTTCCAGTCTACAATTTTTTTTTGTTTGACTATTGACCTGTATTATTGCTCTAGCTTAACTACATGTACATTTCTGAATTAGTGATTTCTTGCTCAAACATTCAGATTTGTTGTTTTAGATCAATATCTAGATCAGCAGAACATTGGTCAGATGCTGCACAGAGCTCAGATGGGCATGTGCTGAATAACTCTGCCTTGATTGCTTGACAATTAAAGGTGCTTGGAATTCCTTGTCCAATAGTTTAGTTCCTTATTGGTAGGAATCTTTCCTAAACCTATTGGATAAACTGGATCTAACCTATTTATGATAACCTTTTGAATTCATGTGTCAGGTCTGTGTCAAAAGATCTTGACCCATCAATGGGTTGGGTGGTATTGGATCAATCATATATTTCCTTAATACTAAGGTTCAATGGCCAACCTAGAGAATTTCCTAAAACATGAACAAAAACTTAATTAGACCCATCAACATGTCCTAACCCATAATGCATGATCTTCTCTCGACCCACTAGGTAATATGGGTCAGGTCTAGGTAAACATTCTTGACCCAACGACAAAACGGGTGGGTTTATAGTAGAGTTTGCTCCATATGATAGTACTGTTCCATTTCAAACTTGATCTGACCAGAACTTCTTCCCATGATAGGCAACCTCTTTACCTTGCATTTTATTATATTGTAGTTATTGCTCTCATATTTATAAGATTATTCATTCCCTCAAGCGATACTAATTTGGAGGCTTATTTTCTAATCCAGTGGTTTTGCAGGTATCTACGATGCTGAGCATTTCATTGGATCATTAAGGTATGACATTCATATTGTGCAAAGCCTTCCTGTTATCTCTGTGAATGGGAAAAGGAAGAAGATAAGGTCTTTTCAGGTTAATTTCTGATTCTTATTACAAAATTAAAATGCTATAAAATTTAATTTCATATTCATGTCAATGGTGTTCAGGACATTAGGTTGATGAACTCGACTTATACCTTGTTTTACTTTCAGATTCACCCTCCAAGAGATGCTCCTCTGAGCTGGTATACAACAACTGCTTTGAAAAAGATGAGGGAACATGGTTCTGTTTACCTCACTCCATTCTCACATCGTTTAGCAGAGGAGATTGATGATCCTGAGCTCCAGCGGTTAAAATGCCGAGTAAATTATCATGCACTTCGATTCAAGCCACACATCATGAAAATAAGCAGCGAGATAGTCAATAGGCTGCGTTCGGAGGGCCATTTCATGTCTATACACCTTCGATTTGAGATGGATATGCTTGCATTTGCTGGGTATGAGACCTAATATCAGGCAGTTTTAATCCTATGTATGCATGTGAATGGGCATCATAATTTACTCTACTTGCCTTCTTGTTCATGCATATCTTCAAGATAGAACATCAGTTTTGAATTCTATGAAGGAGAATTAGACTATATGCCCAGACTTTAAAGTATTTAATCTGATCTTTATTATTTTCTTCTAGTCCATATCTCTTTATTCTTGAATGTTCATCAAGAAATTCTTGTGATTGCAAAATTTTATTCTAGAACCTTTGTGACTGCAAAATTAGGTGGAAGTTTAGGTACCACGAGTGTTAAGCTTAGGCTCATCTCCTCAGTGTCATCTTTTGTCCGGTGCTAGCTGGTGTCGCATAATAATGTACCATGTCATAAAGAGAGGGATACTTTCCCATGCCATGAATGGCAATGGTTGCCCACAATGTCACTAGGCTAGTAATCATTTCTTTTGATAAGTTATTCTAATTCTATTGCATCGCCAATGTTCTATGATACTATCAATACAAGGCTCCTCGTCCTACCGATATGTGTTCCACTATAACTCTATCATGGTAGAAAGCCTGTGCTATAGGTCCTAGTAAGGCATACCATTATAAAGCATTCAAGTTCATGCCCTGGAAACTTAATTCTACATTACACCTAATTCATAGGAGTCTTGGTGCCTCAGTGTGAAACAAATGCCATTTGCAATCACCTAGAGATCGTCAACATCGACCTTCAAAGTTCTAACTGCTATTAGAATTTTACAGTATTATATTGTCATTGCTAAAGTGATCGTAGATGCTGATTTTGCTAGCATATGGGCAATATGAACTGTGTTTCATATTTAATGTTCGCAAGTGTTTAAATTTCATTGACGTGTCCCCGTGATGATATGTTAACTACTTAAAAATTTGAAAGCATCCTTTCCCATGATTTTCTAGCAAAGTTCTTATTGTGATTGTGTTGACTTGTAGAAAATTTCATACATCACTGAATATCATGACTTTTCAGGTGTCTTGATATATTTACTCCCGAAGAACAGAAAATCTTAATCAAATACCGGAAAAAAAATTTTGCAGAGAAGGAACTTGTATATAGAGAGAGGAGGCTAATTGGGAAATGTCCTTTAACTCCAGAAGAAGTAAACTCTCTCTCTCTCTCTCTCTCTCTCTCTCTCTCTCTCTCTGTGCATGATATAAGGTACCATCTGCAGATTGTGGTCAATTTTTGAATAACAAATTCAGCATAATCTCTCACATCATGTTGCTTCATTACATGATCCTTCTTTTACTATTACTATGCTGTTATCCTTCTGATCATCTGCACTCATAGTAGTTTTCGTTTCTGTGTCGATTGTAGTTAGGTTGTATACTGTAGATTGGTGAGCGATTTATCTTTAACTAGTCAGATTCTTAGCTGTCTATGATTTCCATATTCATTTCTCTAGTTAGATTTTTTATTGCCATTCTAACTTATTATTTCTTTGTCAGCTATGAAAGTGTTGAGTTTCCATAATCGTATACCCCATTCCCTGATGTTATATTCCAATATGCCATACTTAAAGTGGCAAGTTCCTTTGCTCCAATCCTTTTATCCATTGCATATGTTCATTATTTGTTTGATGCAGTTCACATCCAATATTCCATGCTTGATGTTCATGGTGATAAGAGTCTTAGTTACTAAAGATAAAATTAAGTGAAACTTGAATGCATAAGCAAAGTGGTTTTCTATGCTTTCTAAATCCTTGATGTTTTCTTGGGGTGTATAATTGAAATGAAATTGATTAAAAATATGTATACTGTTGCTCCCTTAAGCACGCTGCTCTTTAGCTGTGACATATCATGTATCCGAAGTTCTTGCTTGCAGGTAGGCCTTGTCTTACAAGCTATGGGTTTCAACAACTCTGCTCGGATCTACCTGGCTGCTGGCGAGCTGTTCGGTGGTGAACGTTTCATTAAACCATTCAGGGCGATGTTTCCTCACCTTGAGAACCATAGCACGGTAGGACCATCTGAAAAACTCGAAGGAAATGCTCGAGGGCTGGTTGGTTCTGCTGTGGATTACATGGTAAGCCTACTATCAGATATTTTTATACCAACATATGATGGACCTAGCAATTTTGCAAATAATCTTATGGGGCACCGGCTATATTATGGCTTCCGAACAACAATCCAACCCAATCGAAAAGCTCTAGCTCCCATATTTATGGATAGAGAGAAAGGCCATGCAGATGGCTTCGAGGAGCGCATCAGGCAGGTCATGTTCAACTCTAAATTTGGCAGGCCACACAAGCGTGTGCATCCAGAATCTTTCTATACGAACTCATGGCCTGAGTGCTTCTGCCTGATGGCCCCTGCAAACCCTGCTGATAAATGCCCTCCTCATAACATCTTGGAAATTCTGCATGGTCAGCTGCAAAGCCAACGAGGCAATGATTCAGAACCTGCCATGATGTCCTACAGGAGAGACAGTTCAGCCTCGCAAGAGGAGGTTCAATATGGATCGTAGCTAGTTCATTTCCTCCTCTATATGGCACCCTCTTTTGTCAAAGCCCAGAGTTATCTGACAATGAATTGCAGCAGATTTATCTAATTGACGAAACCTCAAAGCTCAAACCTGAGCTCAAAGGATGTCGAAGAATTGTTTCCCGAATCATTACATAGATGGACTTTATGAAATTTTCTGTGTGCTTTCTGTTGATGCTGATGAAGTGGTGCCACTTTAGATCAGGACATCAGGGAGCATACTATTGGATATGCCTCCCTCATTAATCAGCCTTTGCGGCTACTGTAAGAGAAAATTTTTCCCCTGTTCCTAAAATTATCTTTGTAGATTAAGTGTGCTCTCTTCATGGAAACATGTAAGGGAGCCGGATGCTATTACATGTCATAGTAATGTATATTTTCAAATGCAGATATTTGATGTTGGTTTCGATGGAAAATTTATGTTGCAGCTTATATTGCAGTCCTTTCATTTCCTACTTCCATAATTCAAAATCTTACTAACCTATACTGTCTTGTTGGGACTCGTAGCATAATCGATTCACCTAAATCATTGAACCAATATATTTTAGGAACAACACAGTCGCAAGTATCTTAGATTTAAGACCTGTCAATATGTTCCATGCTGCGGTTAAACTGATTAAGATCTACATGTAGCTATCATAGAGTTGAATCAGGCTGCAATCTGGTTGCGGAGTTACAGAAGGTTCATCAACTAATGATGCTAGAACTCACTGTCAAGGCAAAGTGAGAAGAACATTTAACATCTTGTTCTACTATATCATCAGATTTATAGGCTGCTAACTGATATCATGGTCTCATGCCAGTCATCTTCCCAATATGGAACACACCACAAGAAGCAAACAGTCTACTTGATGTAGTAAGGGAGGTCAAGGACATAGAGGAGGAAGTACGCCCAGATGACGCCGGAGATGCCCCCGAAGAAGAATCCTCCGGTGAACTGCGCCCATCCCTCCGCCGTCTGCAGCTTGTCCGCCTCCTTCTTCCTGCCGGTCAGCGTCAACGTGGGCGCGGTCGACGGCTCGCCCTCCTTGAACGACGCGACGCCATACATGGTGAGGCAGACGCTCAGAATCACGACGAGGCCGGCGGCGGCGAGCGAACCCGCCGCGCCGGCGTACTCCGTGTTGCGCAGGGGTCCGGCCTTGACGAACGGGCCGACGAGCAGGTAGCCGTGCGCCAGGCCGACCTCGACGCCCCGCAGCAGCGGACTCACGGCGGTGCGGTAGGCCGGCAGGTTGGAGAGGTACCACGCCACCAGCGGACTGGAGGTCACCGGCGTCTCCAGGCTCCCTATGAATGGGTCACCATTGATGGGCTGAATCACTTGGTACGTTGGCTGCCATGAACTCGGAAGCAACACGAAGACATGAATCATCTGCTGTTGCATGCAAATCACTGACCAAATCTACAGATCACGTTCCTCACCTTCTCTGCCTGGATGGCTCTAACTGTGAGGGAAGGCTTCCTTCTGGATTGCAAATCTCTCAATGGTGTTCGTGAGATGCCTTTGGGGATCAACAGACACCTGCTACTGGAAGAGAGCAGGGAGCTCTTCAACTGGCTGGCCATGGGAGAGATGGAGGCTGTGGCCATCCTGCACCAGCTCTTCTTCTACCACAGGAACAGAGATGGAAATGGAGAATACCTTAATGGTTTCTGGAAGGCGATCACTTAGCTCTGAGGTGTCGAAATTTGTGTTCCTCGTTCCATGGACGGAGTCCCAATCCTATCCTTATCTCAGATCCAGATTGCGGTGGACAGTAAGACATAAGCGTTTAAGGAGGAAACCAAAGGGAAATCATACCACGTCCTTAAATACTTTTATCTATGTCGTGGGCCAAGTTGTGTTTGTGTCCAACTGCCAACTCACGGATCTATATGTCTCTAGCTGACAACCACGAATTATGTCGCGATCGAGTACGAAATAACGCTGCACACAAGTGCGAAACGGCGCCCAAATATCGCTATTGTCCGTAAACCTATTGGAGCCCACAGGGAGCGACCATGTTTAGCCTCCACGTCTTCGCCCAAACGACACCTCCAGCACATCGTACCACGGGCCCCGTTACCATGGAACGCAGAAGTAGAATTCCTTCCGAGGGTTTCGAAGATTCGATCACGACCGCCTCGCAATGGGTGTCGAGAAAGATGGGAAGGAGGGGAGATCGCTTCGATCGATGGTAATACTGTGATCTTTCGATGGCACGGAAAGGGAGGAGATGGAGGATAGAGAGGCGGAGGTTCCACCTCTCAAGTTTGGCATGGTGGAAGAGGAAATCTACCGCTCGGGATTCCCCACAGCCACCGATTTCGGCTCCTTGGAAGAGCTGATTATCCGAACCAGGTGTTTTTCCTGTTCCTTTTATTTCTTTCCTTTGTTTTGGACCGACGGCGACGTGGTTGATGCTATTGAAATGGGGGATTTGGCTGCAGGTTCTTGTGCCCGGAGCCTCACCCGGAGAATATAATTCGCTTCCCTGGATTCGTCTGTTCCTGTTCGGAATCGAAGGTAGCAATGTAAGCATTTTCTTTGTGCTTCTAATGAAATTATGTCTAAAAATCGTTCCCTTGTCAATTTGATCTGGAAAATATTTTGAATGTTGTGGTTGATGCACCTTTTTCACTTTCTTTTGTGTCAATATTTTAAGCCTTTGTGCAATTATAAGGTTGGGTAAGGTTAAACTCTGTGATGAGGAGCCAGTACATCGCAAGCCTTTTCTTCAATATATTGAGGAATTCTTCTGAGAAATAAATTTTTGGATAATGTGGGTGTTCTTTACATATTCTAGTTTTGTAATGTAATGCTGAAAAATTCTCTTGAGACAGAAAGTTTTGGATAATTTGAGTGTTCTTTTATTAATCCTACATTTGTAGGAATGGGGAAAACCAATGACTAGCAAGTTAATAGAGTAGTCAGTTAATTAGGTCTTTTTAGTTGTTGGTAAATAAAGTCAGAAAATTATAGCACTTGCGTTTTATTTTTGAAGGTGATAAAACTATAGAATCTAATGATAATTAGTTCTTTTAGTTGTTGGCAAATAAAGTCACAGAAACTTATAGCACATGAGTTTTATTTTTAAAGGTAGATAAATCTATAGAATATAATGGTAATTAGTTCTTTTAGTTGTTGGTAAATAAAGTCATAGGATCTTATAGCAGATGACTTTTTGCTTTTAAAGTTAGATATAACCTATGGAAATTAGTTGTTGGTAAATAAAGTCATAGGAACTTATAGCAGATGACTTTTTGTTTTTTAAGTTAGATATAACCTATGGAATCCAATGATAATTAGTTCTTTTAGTTGTTGGTAAAGGAAGTCATAGAACCTTATAGCACTTGAGTGTTGTTTCTAAAGGTAGATAAACCTATCGATCTAATGATAATTAATTCTTTTTAGTTGTTGGTAAGTAAAGTCATAGAAACTTATAGCACATGAGTTTTGTCTTTAAAGGTAGATAAACCTGTAGAATCTAATCTTCTTTTAGTTGCTGGTGAATAAACTAATAGAAACTTATAGCACATGAGTTTTGCTCTCAAAGGAAGATAAACCTGTAGAATCTAATCTTCTTTTAGTTGCTGGTGAATAAACTAATAGAAACTTATAGCACATGAGTTTTGCTCTCAAAGAAAGATAAACCTATGGAATCTAATGATAATTAGTTCTTTTTGTTGTTGGTAAATAAACTAATAGAAACTTATAGCACATTAGTTTTGTTTTTAATATATAAACCTATAGAATCTAATGATAATTAGTTCCTTTTAGTTGTTGGTAAATGAAATAGAAACTTATAGCACGAGTTTCGGTTTTAAAGGTAGATAAACCTATAGAATCTAACGAATGATAATTAGTTCTTTTCAGTTGTTGGTAAGTGAAGTCATAGAAACTTATAGCACTGGAGTTTTGTTTTTAAAGGTAGACAAACCTATAGAATCTAATGAATGGTCATTAGTTTGTTTCAGTAGTCTGGTAAATAAATCATAGAAATTTATAGCACCTGTGTTTTGTTTTTAAAGGTAGATAAACCTATAGAATCTAATGACAATTAGTTTGTTTTAGATGTTGGTAAATGAAGTCATAGAATCTTATAGCGCATGAGTTTTGTTTTCAAAGGTAGATAAAACTTTTAGTTGTTGGTAAATAAAGTCATAGAACCTTATAGCACATAAGTTTTGTTTTAAAAGGTATATAAACCTGTAGAATCTATTGATTTCCAGGCCATTCATGATTGAAGTTATCTTCTTGTTTGCGACTCGGTTATATGGGAAAGTTCAATATCTTAAGACTCCTAAGTAGGACATGCGTCTCAAAATTTTATCAAATTGGATCTGTTTGGGCTAGTAGATCACTCTTTCTCTCTCTATCTATCTATCTCTAAGGCCACTTTTTTTTATGTGCGAGAAGAATTAGGATTTCTGATTCTAGGTGAGTTGGAATCTTGAAGACCAGATTGGATACCTCTTATGACATCAGTTCTTGTTTCCAGTATTTAGCCATCTGGTAAGGCAGAACCTGTATTAGCCACGGTTTACTGTCGATGCTACTGCACATACTTTGTCCTTTATATGCTTAACTCTACCGCATTTTAGGAAACCGTGTTTGAGCATACTGGCAATACTCGTTTTATGTTTTATGTAGTGCAAAATAAAATAGAAAACAACCCTCTTTTTAGATGAATCTCCTTTATAATGATCATAATTCTCCATAATATGATATATGATAATATCTCATATTTCTTGATACACGATACCAATGTTCTGCATCTGCAGGAACCGGAAATTGACAAGGGAGGGGTTGGGTTTGACACGTAGATAATCTGACGTCCCGTCCCGTCCCGTCCATCACTGATTTGATGACTCGAGTCTAACTAGGCAGCTAACCTCCGGTGAAGCGTGCTTTATAAACACGTCCCTTCGGTTCGCCGAGAAGCCATCCCACCTCTCGTAGAGTCAGTCATGTCTTAAAAGTGAGTTACGAATCTCCTCCGTTGGCGACCGCACCGAGGGGAAAAAGGCCTCGTCGTCTCCCAGTCCGGGGGCAGTCTCGTCAATTCGTTATAACAGTCACCGACGCGTTTCGGCACTTCATTGGCCAAGTCTATCAGGGACCGTCCTCGGTACCGGACACGTGATCACGTCCGGGTTTGAGCAGGACTCCCGATTACGTTATCCACGTTGACCCACTTCTCTCGCCTAATTATAGGTTCCGGGACCCATCAGAATCATCGAGTAAATCGCACCAGCCCGTGTGAGTTAAGTACATGGCTGATTAGATGATTGACCAATGTACTTAGCTGTTTTGGGTAGTAGAGAAGAACATGACTGAGAGACACGTACGGTAATCACCCATAGAATGTGTTTTATCCTTCTTTAATTAATCCCTTAAAGAGAGAACACTTACCCACAAATGTCGTCATTAATTACCAATTGCTTTCTGTTATAAATATAATACGTTCATTTAAGGTGGACCCACGTTAGAGGCGTGGTCCCACAGTTTTGTCCAATAACAAGGCAGCAGGCGTTAGGATAAGTCCTTGCGCGGTTTTAAATAAAGAATCATAAAAAAAACACAGAAAAGAAAATGGAGGGGTTTGTTCTTACCGTCGCCGCTTCTTTTGTCGAACGGGTGGAGACGAGCAGAGTGGGACACATAAGGAGTTCGCCACATTCCTCTTCCGCTTTTGAATTGTTGGTGTTCGTCGTCTCCAGAAGCTTCTCGGCACTCTCGATCGTTTCGACCCACTTGTCTATCCTTCATCTTCCGCACTCCCGATCGTTAGGCTCCGTTCATGCTTCCTTCGTCGTCTCCATCGATCTTGATCCAGATGGTTTCTTCCGTTCCTTCTCTATCTCTCTCTCTCTCTCGTCTTTGGATTTCGTTCGCCTCGTTCCGATCGGGGAAGATTGCTCATGCTAAAGAAGAGAAAGAGATCCAACTGTTTAGTTCGTGATTCTTGTTAGTGTTTTCTCGATCTCCTTTTCTTGGGCATGTGTGGATTTTGGGTTGCGAGCTCGAGTCTCCTCCTGATATGCATCTTTTTGTGTCTCGTTGATAGTGGATTCCCTGATTCCTTTTGTTTTCTGTTCCCTTTCCGATTCTTAGTTCCTCGTTTTTGTTGTTGCGTTCTTGATCTGTCGACAATTCTTCTTCCTGATACCTCTCCTTTTTCTTCCTTATTCCGAATCCTATCGCTGCCACGAACCCAAAAAAAATCGTGCTGTCATTGTTTCTTGTTTCTATTGTTCTTGGGATTTTGTGGATTTTGGGTTGCTCGATAGAGTCTTCCTTGTGTTGATGATTCGTTTGGGTCTTGTTTTCGCTGGTGATGATCTATCTCTGATCCTTTTTCTCTTTTTCTTATTTCGAATTTCTATGCTTTGTTGTTTTTGGTTCTCGAAGAAGCGTGATGTTTGGTTGTACGAGGGTTTGCAAGATTCGAACTATTTGAAGCGGATGGATCTTTGTCGAGGTGGGGTGGTTTGCGACTTCTCTTTCTTTCTTCTTCCTTGTGTTATGATTTATGATCGTCAGACCAAGCAAATGTAAGGTACATATTTGTGGATTTGTCTGGTGATCGTAATGTTGATATGGGCTTGGCAGATGATGGGGTTGGTTTGTTTGCATGAGCGTGGTTTGGTTGAAAATGAGAGAGAGCACGCTGGTCCATGACGCATGCCAGCTTCCATGGTTGTGTACTAGCGTGCTCCTTCTGGTTGTCAACCCAAGATCACCATACTAAGTTTCTCCTCCTCCTTGCCCGTGGAGTTCTTGACCCGATACGTATATATATTTATGGTTGCTTCATCCTTTACATATTCTTAAATCGATTCTCTGCTCTTTCTTTTGGTCTATTTAGTTGTGTTTAATCACTTAATCATACTGTGTTGAGCGAAGGAATTTTAAATTGGGGCAAACATTGAAATCTATTCGACGACCTATTTCTTTGTTGATGCATGATGAGTCTTGAGTTACTTTTGTAAGGAGTGATTGGAACAACAGGGATCATTTTGGCCACAGTATATTTACATGCTAGTAATTTTGTATTTGTATGTCTTCCACTCTCAGCCATAATCTCATCAATGATGGTATGCTACTTATTTATGTGTTCTTCCTTTCTTCTTGTTGGTTTATTATTTCTATCATGGGTACTCAAACAACTCAGAAATTACATATTCTATTGATTGGAACAACAGAGATCATTTTGGCCACAATGACATGCTGGTAATTTTGTATTTGTATTTGTCTTCCACTTTCAGGCATAATCTCGTCAATGATGGTATGCTACTTGTTGATGTGTTCTTCCCTTCTTCTTGTTGGTTTATTATTTCTATCATGGGTATTGAAACAACTGAGAAATTACATACTCTATTGATCGGAACAACAGGGACTATTTTGGCCACAGGATATATAGCTTTACATACTAGTAATTTTGTACTTGTATTTGTCTTCCACTTTCAGGTTTAATCTAAACAATGATGGTATGCTATGTATTCTTCGTTTCTACCTGTTGATTTATTAATTCTTTCATTTGTCATGGGTGCTCAAAGAATCGAGAATGATATCCTCTACTGTCTCATAAAAAATGCCTAGCTTCGGTTGAGTATTATTTGTCATTTTGACTCGATGCGTTTTTGCTTGTATATTAATTAGATAAGATCTAGATATAGCCCATTCTTCCTCTAGAATAGATGCCTTCGGCAGTTGGAGTGTAGTGGCCAAACAAACACTCCATCTCATAATACCATCAAGATGATTTATTTTAAATGATTCAAGACCAGCAATGGAAAAGCAAAAGAAGTTGATACTTTTTCTATCTGTATTATTAAACAGTTGTCTTGTATGAGCATATAAAAGAAAAAGATGAATGACAAGGAAAGCAAGATAATGCCCTTGTAGAGGAAGTAAGGCTAACAAAGCAACATTGTTGCTGAGCTTGGGTATCCATGCTCGATATTACAGCCAGTGTTGTCCCGCAGATGCTATACCTAATGTTGAAGTAATATGAATTTGGTATTTGATTTCTGTACATCCTTTCTAGGTCTTGTCGGTTATAAAATTGAGAACATGAATAGTTTTAAGATAAGCAAGATACAGCTGATGTTTTGTCTTTTCTTTCAAGTATTCAAATGAAGATACTTCTTCTGTACTTTTACATGTTGCTGTAGGTTTGCTTTCTCAGAGTTACTATTCAAATAACCCATATGCTGATCATACAACAAACTGTTAGTTCTACATAAACTGGGGGGGTAATAGCTTTGTTTGGCATTTAGACAGCTAAGTGTTGGCATCAAGAACTTTGGTGGGCATACACATTAAATTTTTGAACGGGAAATCTGAGATTGATTAGAGTCAGTTGAGTGAAGTCAGCAACTGCAATTTTAAGACTTTCGAGGAGTCACTATGAGTATATAACGGGATATATGGCATTTGATGTTAAAACATAAAAAAGAAGCCCATGACTCATGCTGGTCATTGAAGTTATATGACGATGCTTTTCTGTATGTGCATTAAACTTGGTGACTAGATATGTTGTTTTGGAAAATATATGTTGTTTTCTTAGGAGGAACTTGCAGGATGATAATTTATATCTTTAAGGTAAAGTTCAAATCAAGTCCTATCGACGGCCCTTGGTCATTGATACTTAAAGAAGTTTTTATTTCAACATGAACGGGTTTGGTCATTTCTCCATTTGACAGACAAGGATTTGATCGTATGTTACAACCACCTTTGATTTATAAGGAAGGTGCAGAAGGCAGAGTTGGAATTCTACTTTACTGTTCATGTAAGGTTACTAAACTAATGTTACAACATTAGGAAATCCAGTTCTGTGGCACAGGATTAAGGACATAGTAAGGCTTGAGTTTTCAGAGGAAGGTGAGTTCGATTTAGCAAACTGCTCGTTGATTGTGTGGCGTTAGCTTGTTTGAAAGTCCATTGGTACTTTTTTTGAATAGGATGTTCTGAGTTATTGAGATCAGTAATCAGCTTGTTGTAGAGTCGTAGCAGAGATAATCAGGAATTAGTTGCTTGGCAAGCTTTGTTTGAGAGTCCTGGCAAGCGATGTTTTAAAAACCTAATTTTCCTTGTGTTTGGTTCGACGGTATGATTTCTCCCAAGTTTTGGATATATTTAGTTATTAAGAGATATACGCTACATTATTGCAAGTTTTCTTTATATTTGTGATATGATTTCACTTATATATTAGAGTGATCACCGTCGGCATATAACTTATGCTTTGTTCTCTTTGGCGCATGACGGGGAAGCTGGGTGACTCTTTCCAAAACTCTAGTGCTTGGGGAACACAAAGCCTTTGGATGTCGGAGCCATATCTTTTGTTCTTAATCACGTAGTGCACTCACTGAATTATGAGTTACAACATTAGTTAAAAGAATTGACCAGAGTTACAACAATATTTTAATGAAACACCAGTCGCTCGCCATTTCGAGTCGAAGCAGTTAACACAGCAAGCACCTAGCCACGAACAAGTCCACCCCCAACTTCTCAAATAGTAAAATCAGCAAAAACAAATCAAGTTACCATGAACCAAGCACATCCTGGACTTTGGTTAAGAATTAAATGATTCCTTTGTTCTTTCATTATTTGAAGCTCCAGATGTCCTGCAATACCTAGCAGCATCATTCCCAGACATTAAAGCAATGCACTTCAATATAAATCATAAATCATCACATTTTGAAATTCTAACTCTTAAATATCTCTAAAGCCATATTCACGACCTAAAATGGAACCAAGGTATTTTTGGTCAAAAAGGCTTTCCTATAATTCTAACTCGATACTAAAGTGAGAAATAATATATTTACAAGCATCAAGGCCATCTTTCAAACTTCCATTTAAATTTTTTTCCCTTTTTTTACGGTTTTCATTCCAATCATCTAAATTCTAAAACCAGTTCGTGTTCCCTACTTTCTCCTGACTTTGTAAATATTCAGGTTTTTACAGGAATCAAAAAGAATATTACAATCGGAATCCTATACATGATCCAACTAGACCTACTCCATTAATAGTCTATGGCGATCTTAATCTTCTCAATTATCAGCAATGATACCTCTACCTCAAAATTCAACAACGTGCACTTATAGCAAGTAGTGAACTTCACAGATAATCTGTAACATAAACTCCACGTTTGTATAACCTATAAAATAAAATACACATTTGCACCTACACATAATGGCCTTACTTGTTTCATGTTGAACAACAAAATTAAGCCTTCGTTTGCAACTACTATATGGATCTCCTTTCACATCACTGTGCAAGTAAAGATCAAAGGATTGGTCAAAGTTAGGTCTAGCTGAATCCAGGATAAGCCACGAGTCTGAATCTAAACCTCTTTTAATCTTCTGTTTTTGAAGCATTTTTTAGGGGGACTCTTTTGTTATTCTTTACACAATGTATTTACATACTGCAGATACATCGAATCAAACATTCTTCAAGTTTAGGAAGGAATCTTAACACGACTTCACCAATCTGGATTACAAAAAAAAAAAGGGGTATTGTTAAGTCTTTTGTATTCAACTTTTAAAATGAACTATGTGATCACTGAGTTTGTTTAGGACATTTGGCCTAGATAACTCATTGCCTACCTATGCATTTATTTCATCATCATGCCTTTAATAAAGATGATTAAAACTAAGATTCATATGCCTAAGATCAATATCAGCAGCAGTTATGGCAGTGGGAAACACTAGATTGGTATAACAGGATTACCAAAATTTGCAATATAGTTGAAATAAAAAAATTAAGTCAAAATTATAAAACGCACGATACCTAGCTTTTGCAAATCATTTACGTAGGCAATTTTGTCCGCAAAAGCAAAATCAGTGACAGTAAGGAGGTAAATGTGAGCCAGCACACAAGGAATCAGTCCTAGACTGACAATTCTTATGAATAAAAGCTCAATCAGACATACATAAAGGTCGTGAACCGAACCTAGGTGACCTAGTCTAGTGTTCTAGCTTGTTCTCAATTATATCGTCATCAACAATGACCATCACATGCACACAATGTGCATTATGGCATAGGCAGGTCGACTTCGAACCATGGCAACAATATTGGCAAGGTCGCATCCCTGCTCCAAATGATGCATCATAGACCTTTCCCTTCTCACCAACCATTATTTGGGATGTAGTGACAACAGTGACCATTTCACCAACATGTTAAGGTCCATGTTAATAGCTTCTTAGCCGCCTCATCACCCTTGAACTCATCTTATCTCAGAGTTTCAATCTCACATCAAAGAATATCATTATCTCCAAGGAAAGTTGGCAGCCTTGTCATTTGATAACTCAGTTTAAGATGTTATTCAACTATTGGAGATGTAAAAACCCGCAAAAGTTATTTGTTTCATAAAAGGTGGGAAAAACCTACAATGCACCATTAGATTAGTTATTAGACAATAATGTCTACGTTGAACAGTTAGATAATTCCTATGATCCAAAATTTCTTTTCTGTGACAATAATGTCTCCGTTGAACAGTTGGGTTTTTGGCTTTTGGTACTGTAATCTAAAGTTACTATCTAAGATATCCAAATAAGCAAGATCCAAGGTCAAAGCATACATAGGAAAATACATCAAAGAAGAAACAACACAATCAAAATGGTTATGCATTTGAAAAACATGTACTTGCACATTAATCCTAGAGACTTGTAATGTTATATAATCTGTAAACAATCCATTTGTTAGGCATTGCCTGTATTTGTTTGTCATGTGTGTATTTTGCAAATTGAACAAAGCTAATTATTTAATTACAATTGACAAATTCAATGAAAAGGTTATGAAAGTAAAAAATAGATTAATAAGACTATAACAATAAGCAAAATCCTTGACTTCAGGAATGGTTAAGTCAAAACTTGTAGCAAGGATGATAATATGAACAAAAACAACGTTCAAAGCTGCTAAAATATATATCTGCGCCTCTACCTTTTGCGCTGCTGATTGGGATGATTGGGTTTGAAACTTCTTGTGTTGAAGTTCAACAAAATATGTCTTGCCGCTCTCTTAGTCCTTCCTTCCTTCCATCGATATGTCCATACAAAAGTATGCATAATCTCTTTATATAGACAAACAAAAAAAATAGATGGATCTGGGTTTTCCTCACTCAATATAAGCATCACTGTTGGTGCTTTCTGCAAATGGACTTGAATCTTTTTAATTTTATGATAATGTAGTTTGATAACATGACTAAGACAATAACCACCATCTAACCTGGTAGAAAACAGCATCCCAGTATTCCCGAGGTAGCATAAACATATCAATTGTGGCTCTCCAATTTATAACCAAAGGCAGAAATTCATAATAGACAACCTTAAACCTTTGCCAGCTTTCTTTCTTCAAAATATCTTACACTGTGAATAAGAATATTCATAACTAGTAATACAATATATCAGTTCTTGGTTCTATCTATCACAATCAAGAACAAATGCATCATTAAGGAAACCATACCGTCACCAACAAGACTAAGCTCAGAGGACTAATACCAGAATGTAAATATCTGTATTAAAACAAATCTTTTTTGTTCCATACTTACCACCGAATCTTCTAAAGTTACATGTCATTCATGAAATATCAACTAGATATGATGACAATAATTTGCACTGTTTACCTAACTCAGACATTCCTTAGCCTAAGACACCACAATACAAACTCAACGGAAGAACAATACGTATTAGAGCGAACTAGTAAACTATCACTAACAAGACTGATCTCCAGGAGATAAAACCAGCGCGTAAGATGGACCTATTCTTTATCGTTATTTTGATGAGTTTTCCTAATTCTTAACACAAACATAACTGAAGAAAACGAACAACAACATGAATAAGAGGGAGCTAAAGAATTAAGCGTGAATCGATCAAAACGTACCAAGGAAGAAAAAGAGGGCGAGCAGGAGAAGCTGCCTTGTGAGGCGACCGCGTGTGACAACGAGAAGGAGCACGCTAGTGCACAACCATGGCCGCCGCCATAGCTTGCGAACCGGCGTGCTCTCTCTCGTTGTCAACCAACGACGCCCACGCAAGAACGCTGGAACCCACAAATCTCATCATCTGCCAAGTCGATCCCAAACCAACATCCATCAGAAAAATCCACATACATACAGCTTCCATATTCTTGACCCTATGACGATCGTCATAGGAGAAGATGAAGAAGAAAAGAAAACTTACAATCCACAGCCTTAACGCATGCGATCTGTAAACTTGGAGTTCCATCGACCCAAGATTCTTTGGAAACCCTCAAACCACCAAAAAAGATTCCTCATGAAATGGAATCCGGAAAAGGAAGATAAAGAAACAAGAATCCGAGACCCAAAATTAACAAAGAGACAAGAGAGAGCGTTCGATCAAATTCCAAAGATCAACAACCCGTACACCCTAAGATCAAGCAAACCGGTTCAAGAACGAAAACCCTTACGGGATCCAACCGAACACGCAGAACTTCCAGATCTCAACCACCCAATCCCCAAAAAGAAGACGACAAAGATGAGAAATCACCGATCGAAATCAAGAGAGAAGCCGAAGAAAGATGGAGCGGAGAGACCGAGAGAGAGGAGACGCTTCCGGAAACCAAGAAAGCAACAGAGCTGTTGATGAGATCTCTCGGTTTGCTTCCGCTCGCTCATCTCCGCCTTCCTTTAAAAGAAGGGTTCGGAGAATAAACAAAATTTGTCGCCAATAATATATATATAACAGTAAATGAAAGGACAACAAAACGGCGTGCAAACCGTTTTATCGCCGATTGCTTGTACGCCCGTTTGAATCATCTCCTGCACCTTTTTCCAGTCCCTGAACGGCCACTCACGCACACACCCCTGCGTTCTCGAATGGGCCCCGAAGCTGCAAATGTGGGGTACGCCAGGGGGCGGCTCGGATCGCGTGAAAACATTTGGCTTTAAAGGCGCTGTCCGGATGCCGAACGTGGTTCCCATCTTGCAGTCCAATCGAATGACGAAACGTGTACCGGGAAGTGGGGGTGGCCATTGTACGGAGATGCCCCCCTGACGTCATGAAATTACGAGATTACCACTCGTTCCCGTCGACGCCCTCTGGCGAGGGGAAGAGATCGCATTAATCGGTCTTATTTTTCCTCGGCGAAAGGAGGACGAGAGTACGTCTCTTTGCTTGGGGAAGACGCGACGTGTGTCCTCTTGGGTCATATCGGAGATCATGACGCCGAGTACGTCTCAAACGGTGAGTAAAACTTGAATGGCACGGTCACAAGAGCTGCTGGCGACCGACTCGGCTCGCGACTTCGGACACGGAGGCGATGGCGGCAACCGAAGGGCACCAACAGACACCGGTCGTGACTGAAGTTGGGGCACGCACCCCGACCTGACCAACGTGTGGCGACCGGAGGGGAATCGACGCCTATCGTGTGGTAGGCGTAGTGTGGGGTTCGCGATGGGACAGGGTAGGACGAGTCGAGGGACTGGGGGTCGGGATCAAGTATACATCGGGACCGTACAAAATTGAGGGACGAGTGAGATGGACCGTTTGATTCACGGATTCCGTTTTAGTTCTTGGGACGTGTTATACCCTCCCTGCACACGAATTCTGGGACACGTCCGCCTTCACTGTACGACCAACCTGCGATCGCCGCGAAGTTAGGGATTGAGACCACTGCCAGCCAGGTCAGCTTGGGTATAAATAATGCAGATTCCCAGTACTCAATATCTTCTTTAAACGTGATATGAAATCCATGTGAACCATTATGTTCTGAGAGACGAATCAAAATCAAATAGGAATCAAAATTAATCTTGCTGATTTGATTCCGATTTTTGATTTTAAAGAACTGAAACCGAATCGACCATAAGACAATTCGATTCCGATTCCTAAGGTTAAAAAATGGATAACCATCGAAACTAATGATTCAAGAACTGAAACTACTAATCATTGTGATATTTGAAATCCATGCATATCTTTCTTAGCATTAGGCCATGAGTAGCATGGGAGGGAACTGGTGAATGGCTTAAGTAAATAAATCTCTGATGTTTACCTATGTATCTTCTCAGTGGTTGAAAGACAATTGTGATTCAGAGCTTTTATTAGGCTTCTGAGTGATTTGCTGGTACATCAGTAGACAAATGTGGGGCATCAACTTGAGAAACTTTGTTACGTACCTGATTTATTGACTATATATATGAAGGCTGGTATGTATCGTATCATTGCCCCAAAACTAACAGATAAAAAAGATGAGAAATTATGTAACCAGGTTGAGGAATCAGCTCACACAATGTATTCTATTTTACAGTTACGATCACAAAATCCCCCCAAATGAAAAAGGGTTTGAGCAGACGTGACAAGAGCTTCATAAATTAACACTGCAACCAAATTGCTGAGAAGAGCCTTCTTCAACATGCAAATGTATCACTCATCTGGAGTTTCTATTTGGCAACTCTGGCTTCCTTTAAAGTAAGCCTAATGCTGAATCTTTAGAACAGGAAATGCGATAACATCCCGTATACTGGCAGAGTTTGTTAGAAGCATCACTAGCCTATCAATTCCGAGACCCTGAAATGACAGCAAATCATGATAAATCTCATCCGGAACAATTTGTATCAAGCATTGAGATGTAATCTACCTAGAATAAGTTCTGGAGAAACCTGAAAAACACTCTTTGAACAACATTCTCCGAATCATTAAAAACTTAATTTTGTTCATTATTTTTAACTGAATGATTCTTTGAAGTTTGAACAATTCTCTCAAATTCATTAAATCCAGAATTAATGTAGTAATTGTTCAACTATTCATGAATTTAACATATTTCCCAGTAATTCAAGAAGTGATGCTATCATGGCTAATTTAGGAACCCAAAGAAAAGTTCTATTTTTCATCTTACATGATAATTCAATATTTGGCAAGACAATCCATAGCTTTGACAAATGTTGAAGCCCAAGATTGCAAGAGAACTAGGCGGACCTACTTTGGCTTCATTTTGACTATTCAAAAGAAAGGATTACACATACCTTTTTCTCAACCAAAAAGTAAACTAAACAATATAAAGGGGAGTTCAGAATCAGCAGACATACAAGAAAATTCAGTTCAACCGTTTAAAGGTTACTTCTTTTTACAACCAAATAGTAATAGAAAAAGAAGTTCAGAAAGCAACAATTCATTGGCAGAATCAGTTCAAATATTTCTAAATTTTCTAACAAATATATTCTGCCCAATTGCAGGAGGATATTTTCATAAACATATTATAACATAAGCAAAACAGGAATAAATACTTAACAAAATCAGGAAACTTATCCCATAAATGGCTATGTATTGACATCACAAGCTCCATGTCATTTAGATTTTAGGTATATTATATAGATGTGTAATGCTCTGCAAATTGAACTAGATTGACAAACATTTGAATGTCTTATGCTGGACATGATGGGAAAAAAACTCAAAAACTTAGAAAATGACCAGAAGATAAAGGGAATATGTTTAGGAAGAAAAATAATCATACCATTCCTGAAGCTGGGGGCATGCCATATTCTAAAGAAGTTAAAAAGTCTTCATCAAGTGAAACTTCATAAGAGTAATCATCAAACTCTTTTTCCCCTTCAACATATTTTGAGTTTGAAACTAGTGTTGCTCGCTTGTCATTGTGCTGCTTTATTTGCTCTTCAAAGCGAGATCTCTGTCCCATTTGCAAAAAGGATTCAACAAAGACTTTTAGCAGGGACAATGTTACACTATTCTAACTATTTTGAGTTTTTAAGCAAGCCCAGGTCACCAAAATACTGAAATTTTTTCCATTGCATGATACAGTTTAAAGATGTTGCTTATCAACTTGTCTTGACACTTCCAACTGAAAGATCAAATATGAACAAATTTGTCATCTACTTGCTTAAATGATGTATGACGTGACCCATGATATCATATTTATGTGAAATAAATTCACCGCATTTAAGCAAGTAGATGACAAATTTGTTCATATTTGATCTTTCAGTTGGAAGTGTCAAGACAAGTTGATAAGCAACATCTTCATCCATACTCAAATTAAGGGCTAAAAGATAGCATGACATGAAAATGAACATGAGATTTGGATCTTGATGTGAAGATAGTCATGATGACATGTAAAAAAAAACTAGTTTTCAAGGGTGAAATTACCATTAGTCCACTCTAGAGAAAGACATCATTTTTCATGACATTCTAGCATGCTGGTACTGTTTAGACATGTCATGCTTCTGTTTTGTGCCAATCAGCATTTTCTATGCTGGTTGGCACAGACTAAAAATTGGCGTAGCCATATGTCGGTACCTCCAGCACAAGTTGACATGACACATGGTGATACTACACAAGAATAGTACGATCAGCATAACAATTACATGCACTTGATGATGTGCTTTTAGATGTGCTAAACCAGCTTAAACAATCTTGTAAATGGTATCAATCAATCTAAAATCATTCTTAGTTAAACAGTTTCTTCTTTGTCCCATTGCCTCTTCTATAACATGCTTATTAACTTGATGATGCATTTTCACACTAGTCAAACCAGCTTAAAAAATCTTTTTTCTTTTGATGATGACTAATGTGATATATACCAAGTCCAAACATTTCCTTCTCCATGTTTCTCTCAATAACAATCATCCATCTCACATCCTCACCTATTAGTATATTAATTACCAACAGCTAAACACTATGATCCATCAAATATTGTTTTAATATATATCTTAGCACATGTACCCTTAATAAGAAAAGGGTCATTGTGGTGGACATGATAACCCTAGTCTGTTGGCTTAAAATTTAAAATGGCATGGTGCAGGCTAGGGTTGATTTTCGCCAACCCCATACTTGCCACACTGTAAAAGGAAATCAGAATATAATTTACCAAGCCTGGGATTCTTGTTGAAATGGTTAATATAAAACAATGGACATCAGAAACTTTCATATATTATCTACATACAAAAGTTATGCAAAAGACTAGATTGATTTATCATTTATGACAATTTATAAATTGCCAAAAATGTTTGCACTTAATTTTTCATGTACAAACCCTAAAACTTTGAAAAAATAATTACCTGATCCACTGGATCTGTAAGTTCTGAGAATGCATTAGCAATTTCACGACCACAAATATAAAGTTCAAACCGCTCAGTCAATCCTTTTTGCCTATACAATGGAGATAAAGCTTAGCAACACAAATATAAAGTTCAAACCACTCAATCAATCCTTTTTGCCTATACAATGGAGACAAACATTAGCACCACGAATTTAGAGCAAACTAAATAGATCGTACAGAAATTGCTATTATGTGATGTAGTAGTATTATGTACTCACATATTCAAAATTGTATGGTATATTTTATCATCTCCGTAATCTAGAAATAAACTGCTGAATTTGTTACCTAAGGTGATGAAGAGAATAGCGTGCACATGAGACCCTCACCAATACAGTATCTGGGGAAGGATCAATGCGTGTAGCTTTGACGCATACAAGAAGTTGTCTATATGAACAAAACACAAGTCAATCAAGTCACACAAAAAATCAAAAATCATCCTGTGGTGCCAAAGCTCGTCTTTTGACCTAGTATACCTTTTTCTTTGTTTGGTCTTGACCTAGTATACTTAAAGAGAGTAATTTTACACTATTTTTATAGATTCATTGAACTTAGATAATGAACCTTTATAAGCTAATTTAATGCTTGCTGGGCCTTGACAACAGGCAAGATCAAGCCATTGGCCAAATAAGACTTTGGATTTGTAAGTGTGTGGGTGTGTGTGGTTGCAAGTCGAGAGTAGGGGAATCTGGATAGGCCCCTTAGTGGGAGAAAGTTTGCATACCTACTCATTTTCCTTTTCCTTTTGTCCTCTAGCCAATTAGAAATGACAAGTATTCATCTTTTCTCTTTATGTTTATGTGTTAAAAGGATTGAATTTGTGAAGTCCCACTTAACAATTATTATCTGAGTATATTATCAAATTTGTTTCTTTAAATGATTTTCATTGACTAATCCAATCACATCTCAGATTGCTTCCGTTGAAAATGACAATTGGTATGGTTTGTCTAATAAAAAAGACAAATAATCAACTCTTTGCAGAGAGAGTTAAATATTTATAAGATGCATTCCACAATTTGTAGGCTTAAGCTGAAGCAACATGATAGTTAATGATCTACCCTTGCTTTGCCTTAAGTCTGAACAGAAGAACCTTCTTGGTAACAATTGATCCATTTACAAATTCAACTTTCAAAACAGTAATGTTGAATCAACACTTAAAGCACGGCAACTGTCATTTATGCTACTATTAAAAACAATAGTAGCATGTAAAAGATTCAAAATTAAACAACAAAGCATCATGCTTCATTCTTAAATTAATTCCCTATGGAAAAATGTCACAATAAAGCATATCACAGTCCAAGATACTTCTAAAATCTATTTACCTTCGGTGGGGTTTAGCCAATGGTGATATCTCAATCGGATAGTCAAGTACAAATGTTGGTTGTACAAGAGTCGGCTCAACAATGGTCTCAAAAATCTGAATCAATATGAAAGTTGTTAAATGCAGAATCCTTCTCAAGACGAACTTTTATGGATAAAAAACAAATTGAAAGAAAAATCTAGTGCCTATCAAATATTGCATCCATATTCTAGAGTTAGTCATTTCTGAATCACAAAAAATTTAGAACAACTTGTACACAAAAGTCAGAAACAATCATTTGACATTGGGTGCAGATCTTTTCCCACCATTTAGCTTTGTGGCATACAACAGGCAAGTTTTCATTTTCAATGATGACCAAGTAATGGTAATCATCTGCCATTCATAAAACCTCTAACTGAACTCATATTGGCTTACAAGCACCCTTAAGTTCTCCCATAACCTCAATTTTATTCATGTTTGGGACTAGTCCTAACACCACCAATGTGATTCTCAAGCCTAGATGAAAAAGTTGGAGGGTTGCATTAGGTCACTGACAACCAGCGTAAACTATGTCAAATCTCATGAACATGGATCTTAACCAATTTTATTATAGAGCTAGGTCGTCATCCGGAAGCGACGCAAGGCACTTTCACCACCTAGGTGTCCCGAATTGCAAGTGGTGGGCTGGGAGGTCGCTTGGAAGCAGCCCATCACATCAACACTTGGATACAGTGCCAAGTAGGTAAAGGCTTTCTCATTGTTTTGGACCATTGAGAGTAAATAAGTTAGTTCAAGAACAAAGAATTAGGTTAATAACTTGGAATTTCAGAACATTATCAGGAAATGGATTAGAATTGGTCCACACTATAATTAGAAGAATAATAAATATTATTTGCTTACAAGAGACTAAGTGGGTAAGGAAAAAATCTAAAGAGATTAATAATATTGGATTTAAAATTTGGTAATAGTAGGAAAGTTAAACACAGAAATGGTTTAGGAATTGATGTTGATAAGTATCTTAAGAATAATGTCGTAGATGTAAAAAGATTTGGAGATAGAATTATAGTTCCAAAATTTATGAAAGGACAATATGTTTTGAATGTTATTAGTGCTTATACCCCTCAAGTCGGATTAGATGATCAAACCAAAAAAAGAATTTTGGAAAAGCTTAGATGGTGTAATTCAAGGAATATCTATAACTGAAGAACTTATAATTGGAGGGGACTTGAATAACCATGTAGGGAAAATATATGATGAATATAAAAAGGTGCATGGGGGCTTTGGTTATATTAGAAAAATGAAAATGAGGATACGATTTTGAATTTTGTAACTTTGTATGATCTTATAATTATAAATATTCACTTTAAGAAAAGAGATAAACATTTGGTTATTTATAAGAACAAGCACGATTGTAGTCAAATAGACTTTTTTATCACTACAAGAATAGATAAAGTTATTTGTAAGCAATGTAAAGTTATACCTGACGAAAGTTTGACTAATCAACATAGGTTGATGGTATTAGATATTTACTGTAAAAAATAAAAAAAGAAAAAGATAATTAAAAATTTACTAAGACTAGATGGTGGAATTTTAAAGATTATAATGTAAAGATTTTTAAGAATAGGATGGAAAGGGAGACAACTTAGAACTTAGATTAGGATAATATTAATAGTATTTGAACTACGATGGTTAATAAGATTAGGAGCTTAACAAAGGAGATTCTCGATAAAACTAGAGGTAAAGGTATAATCTTAAGAGAGAGTTGATGGTAGTACGAGGAAATTCAAAAAGCAATTTTTGCTAAAAAATTATGTTTTAAAGATTGGCAAAATTGTAAAAATAAGGAGAATTTTAAAAGATATAAAAATTTAAAAAAAGGCTAAAAAAGCAATTAGTATGTTAAGATATAAACCTTATGATAATTTCCATGATAAATTAGATACATTAAAACCAAAGATCAAAGAATACTTTTTAATGATAATAAGATTAAGAAAAGATGAAAATTTTATTTTTATAAATTATTTAATGAATATTCCATATAGGACTTAAATTTAACGATAAATAATAGTGATAGATTTAATAATCATATATTTGTTTGCAAAATTAAAGTTAGTAATTGAAGAATATAAAAATAGCTAACAGTGTGAGCCCTGATGGTATCCCTATTGAGGTCTAAAAAAGTTTAGGAGACAAGAGAATAGGTTGGTTGACTAGCTTAATTAATAAAGTCATGGGATTCAGAAAGATGTCCGATAAATGAAGAAAGAGTTTTCTAATGCCAATTACAAGAATAAGGATGACATACAAATTTGTACAAATTATAATGGAATTAAAATCATGAGCCATATTATGAAGCTTTAGGAAAGAGTTGTCAAAAGTAAGATAAGACTTGAAAAAATATCTTTAAAAATCAATTTCGTTTTATGCTCGGAAGATCAACCATAGAAACTATTATTTATTAAGACAATTAATGAAAAAGTATAGGGAGAAAAAAAGATTTGCATATTATTTTTATTGACTTAGAGAAAGCCTATGATGGGGTTCCTAAAGATTTATTATGGTGGGTTTTAGAAAAGAAAGATATATCCACTAATTATATTAATATTATTAAATATGTATGTAATAATATAGCTATTAGTATTAGAACTATAGGGAGTGTGTCTAATGAGATTCTTATTAGCAAAGACAACATCAAATATCAGCATTAAGCCTCTTAACTTTTCACATTGATAATGGATGAACTTACTAATCATTTACATAATAAACCTCTTTGATATATGTTACTTGCTAATTTATTATCTTAGTTAATGAAAGCCTAAGTGAAATTAATTATAAACTTGAGCTAAGGAAGCAATCTTTAAAAACTAAATATTTTAGATTACATAGGACTAAAACTGAATATATAATATGTAATTTTAGTAATTCTAGGAATAGACGAGATAATGTAATTAAGTTGGATGGACATGAAGTTCGTTTAAGTAAAAAATTTTGATATTTTGGTTCAATTATTCATCAAGATGGAAAAATTGATGAAAATTTATTCATAGAGTACAAATAAGATGGTTAAAATGACAAGGGACGTTAAGAGTCTTATGTGATCATCAGATACTTTGAGATTAAAAGAAAAAATTTATAAGACAATTGCAAGACCAACAATACTTTATGGATCTCGGTGTTAGAGAGTTAAGAAACAACATATACAAAAGGTTTGTGTTACCAAAATGAGAATATTGAAATAGATGTGTATAGTTACCAGGAAAGATAGAAAAAGAAATACTTCTATTCATAAATAACAAGGTATTGTTCCGACAAAGAATAAGATAAGAAAAAATCATTTAAGATGGTATGGACATGTGCTTATGAGACCCATGGATGCGATAATCATAAGAAATGAAATGATTAATATTTGTGGCACGCGGAGAGGTAAAGAAAGACCAAAAAAACTTTAATAGAAATTATAAATAAAGGTCTAAGTCCTTTAAACTTAATTAAGCATATGATTTTTTTTACATATCTTAATGGTAACAAAAAATCCATGTAGTCGACCCTAAGTAGTTGGAACTTATGACTTTGTTGTTGTTGCTGTTGTTCGGAACTAGTCCTAACTTAGCACAAGTATAAACAATTTATCTTGTTATGGCTTTAGTTGTGGTATTCAATGTCAATCTCGACATCCTTCTCTCTAGCATATGACTTTTGGATATGTTTGTTTTTAGTTGCCCACATTTTCATCCATAAAGCATACATAATATAATAGTCATTTAATTCTTTTTCCAATTGAAATGGGCATAGAACAATTGCATAACATTCGATTTTTATATAAGCAATAATTTATTCAATCTCTATTTCTAGCTGAGAGATAAATTTAAGGTATCTAAGGGCTTTTGTTGTCCCTTTTCTTTTTTTGGTATTTCCAAACCATTAGTCAATATTATATCTGAATTTTTTGGTCTAACATTGGTATGCTACATTGCACATTTTTATTTGGTTCATCTCAAAATAACTCTGACCTCAAACAAACTAAACTTCCAAACTAAATTTAAGTTTTTCTTTCTAAACTGAGTTGTTTTGAGGAGACCCTCACACATGCATACTATACGCTTGATGTGAAATATTTGTAGTCAGGGGAGTATGATATATTATTGATGTATGTGCTACCATATTAATTATTTTGAGAATTTGTCATTTTTTTTGTTTAAACAAGTTATACTGTATGGAATGATAGAAGATTGTTGTTCTATCTTGTTTCATTTTGGCAACGACACATCTAGAAGGTATGTTGTGCCCCAAGAACAAATTATATCCTGGTCTGATTTACCTCATTAAGAACATGTCCCACGGATGGACAAGTTTCAACCAAATGGCTATCATTATTTTCTGATCTGCTTCCTAGTATCCCCCTTGCAACCCTTTTAGCAGCTTCAAGATTGTTCTTGAATTCATCAAAGTCAATGCCAGTGGCTTCTTTAACAAGATTATGCATAGTTTCCCTTCTCCACGGTCGCTGTAATGATATTTGAACTCCCTACAAAAAACTAAAAAAAGTTGGTGACTTGGTGCTACAAACAGCAAGCTAGCTTTAAACCAGGAAGTATAAAGAGATTAGAAAGAAAAAGCATGCTTGAGTATGTTTACAGTTTACACATCTAGAAATTTAAATATATCCTATAAAATTAGAACCTAGTCGAACTAACAGCCACCAGATTCCAACTTCCATGAAATCAGAACTACTTGTTACTCAAAAACACTCGAAGGAGTATTTTCATATGCATCACATGCTATACAACTTATAGATCAAGTTTTGGAGTAATTCATGATGTACTTCAGGTTGATTTCTAACTCTAGTGCACATTTAAATGTGGGCTTCTCTTCATGACATCAACTATAACCTTCTTGAAAGGGCACTAATGAAAGTTGAAACTCTACACAACTTGAATCAAAGTCATCTTCATTATAACCATAAGAGACTTTGCAAGCTTGTCACTGCTACAGAGTTGTTAATGCTATGACTAGCCAAAAGAAGTGCCAAATAACATGCTGAGGCCTCATAGTTGGCCACTTTTCAGGCATGTCAATGTGTACCAAGTGATGGCATGAAGCATTGAAAACCAGCATCCATCAGCATAAACTGGCACATAATAATATACATATATGAATGATACAAACCTCAATACCATCTCAGAATTTTGCTGTCACAGTATAAAAAAATTCACATGATAGTATGCCACATGCAAGCATGGAGGCATAATACAAATCTTGATGGCCTGAACCAAGTACTTCACAATCGCATGACCTGTACATCAGTCCCTGTTCTAGCCAATGGAACTTTCATGAGTAGTCTAAGCTAAGTTATTAGTACAAATATATTTTGCCTAGTGGGTATTTAGAATCCATGCATTCTATCAATGAAATATGTGTTATTATATGAAGTTATGAACTAATGACCAATTAACAAGAAGTTACCTGCCAACAAGGTTTTCAATCAGGCAAAATTTACCTGATAATCAATGTCAAGCTTCCCATGAACCACAAGAGCACATTGAGTAACAATTTCCTCAGCCATGTTCATCATGCTTTGGTAGTCAGAATATGCTTCATACATCTACAGGTAAAGCTAGTGACAGAAAAATCAGTATAGCAAACAAAAAAAAAAAAAGCAAGCTTAATAGTAACAGCGTCTACATTTAAATTAGTTTATTTCAATGCAAAATATGCTTGAAAATAGCAGCAGTAGCAATCACACAAAAACTAAAAAATAATATTAGTACAACCTCAATAGTGGTGAACTCAGGATTATGACGGGTTGAGATGCCTTCATTTCTGAATATTCTCCCTATTTCAAATACCTTCTCAAGGCCCCCTACCTGTAATTATCATGCATGATTAGGAAAGATATTTGGCTGAAGCACGAAAAGAACACTTCAATACTAGAACGACAATAAATCCTAGAATTTACACTTTTAGGCAAATGAAGAAATTTGCTCAACAAGCCACTTACAAGACTTGATGGACTTTTGCTACAATGTTGAAAATATGCTAGAATTTACACTTTTAAGCAAATGAAGAAATTTGCTCAACAAGCCACTTAAAAGACTTGATGGACTTTTGCTACAATGTTGAAAATATCACCAGCTTCTTCAGCTGTATTTTTGAGAGACCAATTATTGATGTAATTGGTAAATGAACGTGTCTTTCTAATTTCTCCCAGTACCATGAGGCAGCACCACTCCCAAAAGATTCATTTGGTCAAAGAACTACAAATATGTCATGTCTCACCCAGCGAGTTAAACATCATTAGTACCATCTCTTCATTATTATAAATTGTGATGCCAAAAGGTTTGTGCAGTGAGAACCTATAAGTTGTCAGATTAAGCATCATCAACATGTTCCTAGAAAGTGAAAAAAATTATGTAGATTTAAGTAACAAGTTTTTGTTGATGAAATATGTGACTATAAAGAAGACACTATCAGCCCATATTTGAGCAGTCCACATATACAGTATGGTGAAACTTCTAACCCAATTGCTTAACAGCATGGTGTCTTTTACAAATTCTTCTCAGGATCTAAAACTTAGTAATATTATCAGATGCTTATCCAATGACAATATAGTTCAATTTGTGCAAATCAAAACTTGGATACTTCAGAAAATGTACTATAGGCCTATGGGGATTTTCAAACTATCAATGTGAGTTAAAAGTTAAAACATCGATGTTTTGATCTTTGCCTCAAATAAAAAGTAATATTTATGCTTTGTCATTTATATTTCTGCCATGGGGAATTACATGACTATCAACCAAAGAATATGGTTCTGGTATTAGTTCATTCATATGAACCTTCATATGAATACACAGGATAATGTAGAAAAAAGAATCCATTAAATCAAACTATTCAAATGCATAACTGAGCTAATGCTAATAGTCGTTCTAGATAGCTTTAGAACTTAAATGGCTTATTATAAGGGATTACTCATCCCCATCGAACTAAGATCTCGCAATTTGATTAGTCTCGAATACATGACCAAGAAGATGAGCTAAGATGCTCCACTTGAAGAGTATTATTAATAGTTGACAATTAAAATGCCAATTAAACTCACCAGCATTCTCTTCAAGTGAAGCTCTGTTGCAATTCTTAAATAAAGATTCCTTCCAAGTGAATTATGATAAGTAACAAAAGGCCTAGCTTCTGCACCCCCAGCTGCTCCCTGATATACCAATAAAGCCATATAAATAAGTAACCATCGGCTCATAAAAAATACAAAGTAAAAAAGAGAAAGAATTTAAATCATTTACGGCAGACAACCAAATACCACTTCAACGGAAAAAATAAATAGGATATTTTGGTACGAACATATATTGAGCCCAGTAGGTTCATCATATGTTAGTTCAAAGGCATCAGAAGACTAAGAAATAAAGGCAAACATTATCCAGATATCAAGCTTGATTAAAAAAGATCATTTTGCAATTTAAGCTTGCGCATAGGCAAATAAGTTAATAGGTACTGACTATCTCTGTCTCGAAAGAGAGCACATAGGCATGAAGAATGCAGATTGAGATTAAAACTTAAAAAGAATTAAAAGTTGCAAACTACCGCTCGGTGCACATTCTGATGGAAGAGAAATGAAAATGACCATGATCAATCTTGCCTAAGACAAATTAACCAACTGCGAATTTGCATGCAGAGTAAAATAACTTAACATTATTTTACAACATCCTTTCTGGATGTTATTCATAGAGCTAGCGAAAGCTTAAGCTTTATTTGATACTCTTTGTATGTGCTCTTAAATTTATCTCCCTCCTTGCCTTCTTCCCTAATAAAAGAGCCTAAGCATTCAAGTCCAATCCTTGTGTCCACATCCATAAAAGATTAAAAGATTGCCTTTTTGATGCTTAAGTGGTTGGAATTTTTGCAGTACTCTCTGTTTGTTAAAATCTATTACACAAAACAGAAAAGTTCTAAATCTATTTATACAAAATATTTGATTGGCGGCCAATTCTAAATCTATTTATACAAAGTTGTGATAGACTTCAAAGGCCTTTATGTTAGTTTGGCAACATGTGGGTGGCATGGTTTCCTCAATTTCACATGTATGAGCTGAACCAGATAGAATCTCAAACAGATTTTGCTCAAGACCCCACATCACTAGCTACAGAGGATAATAGAAGGTTTTGGTGGATAAAGTTAGGATAAAAAAACAACAGGAGGAAAAGGAGGGTTTTGTTAGAATTGAACATTGAATAGTAAGAAACAGTAGCCAAAGACAGAATTGAGTCAGCATATCATTGTTAAATTTAAGAAGTGCATCTTTACCAGCATGTCATCATCTGCCACCAGCTAAATGTTAAGGTATATCAATGAGGCAACATTTCAATTACCTAGACATCTCATGCCTAAACTTCCAGCTCACAGCAGAAAAGCATGAAAGCATGTTACACAATGGTCAGTTGGACAACCCCTATCATGTACCATCAGTGCTCCAAAGAAGTTTAGAAACATCATGATAGTCATCATGGATGACCAAAATTAAACATGTAAATTAGTGAAAATCCATATAGAAAGGCCAAGTTCAAACACCTGAACCTACCTACTGGTTTAGAGTAATGAAACAGATCATTAGCATGGATAACAATTAGTATGTTTTGGCTATTACTCCCACTAAAACCCAGCTATTGAAGGCTCAAATGTCTCCTTAATCTGTTTTATACATTCTCTCTATTAGATGGTCTGCTAGCAATTGGCAATAACATACCTGGCCCTCTATGGTCAGGTGAGATCTTGAAGCATGATGAGTGGTGTACATCATCCGGAAAACAACAAACTTGTCGCGCTCAAATTTAAAGAAAAACAAGATTATTAATCTTCTTGTTGATGATTTGAATTGAAAAGGTCCACAACAAATAGAAAGCAAAATTTCTTAGTTGACAAAGCACATACTTTCAGGGGCTGTATTAGCTTTCTCAACTGAGAGAAACCATCATAGTAGCAAGGTCTCTTATATCCAAAACTAGTCTGATGGTCAATGATAATAGGACTGATATTCATGCAGAAAACAAAAAGATGAACTGAAATCATCTACAGCTATCTCACTCTGTACATATTAATCGAATACCCTAATTGGACAAACTTCTATCTACACTCAACATTTGAGCCGAAGGCCACAACCAACTCCACTCCTTCCTACTACTTTGACATAGTTTTTGCTGTTCTTTAAATTTCTCCATCATTCTATTGGTTGCACATATTCTCCAAGCATTTTTGTATCATAAACAGAAACAATTCATGATCTGATCAATATTATATAACTAACAGCAGTGAGCAAGATGATCTTTTAACATCAAACAAGTTCAACGAATTGATAAAGGAGTTGTTATAGCAATTTGACAAGTGAGACCTGTAAGACTGTAAAATGTCAGAAACAAAAGATTTTGAACCAAGCAGAATGATTCTAATAGGCAATACCTGTAAGACTGGAGTCTCAACTTCAATAAAACCTAAAGATTCCACTGTCTTGCGAATCTCAGAAACAATCTGAATTTGTCGTACATAGTCAATGTATACACAGAAACAAGAATATGTTAGTTTTGAGGTGCCACATTCTAGAAGCATGTACCAAAGAGTAAGCATTAAAAATTGGCTAAGCAAAAAGTAGTAATAATGCAACTGACATAGCATGGAAAGAAAGAAAGGAAACTACAGTGTTGAAGTTACAAACAGGGTTTAGACTTTAGAATACTAATCTGATACTAATTCTGGAAAGTCAACAAAGTAATACATACTGATCAGGATGGTACAGGTCAGTACACACCAAAGTATAAAGAAATATTCAACATTGGTATTTGATACAACAGTACAACTTACCTGCACCTGATCAGACAGCTTTATACCGAGAAGCACAGTCACCATACCACATAATTTCAAGTCACCCAAGACATGCATATAAATATTGCATAATTAAGAGTACTAAATTATATTGTAATATACCAATCCTTACAAGTATTAGTGATAAGTAACAAATATATTCAAGAAGAACTGACAAATATATGTCACCACATTATATTCAAAAGGAAATATTCAAAAGGATAAAAAATATATGTCACCACATTACAAGAAGAACTGACAAAAAAGTAAAGGAAATATTCAAAAGGATAAAAAAACAAAGCCAAAAATCCATTCAAACAAATTCTCCATTAAAAGAAAACATATCCTTTACCACCTTAGCTCTTATCCTAAAGACATCAGCAACCTCATGATTGGCAATCATGTCCACATACCTGATCACAAAAATAAAAACTGAAATTAAGATCATTTTGCAAGAATTAAATGTGTGATAGATATTATTAAAGTATGGGATTTTGCCATCCAAAAAAAATGATGTAAATTTTAGCAATATAAAATCAAACTAATAGCCAAAACTAAAATCAAGCACAACAAAATAATATCAAACTAATAGATGGACAGTTTCTATGAATTGCTGTGCTAGGAGGATGAAGGATGATAATTACATTTGTTCTCTTCTGAGCAAAATTTGGTTAAAAAATCCTAACTCAAACTCTTTACAAATTCTTCAAACTGAATTTCCAATTATTCATTGTGAAGCCACTTCAAGTCCAAATTATTTTTTTGCTTATTATTGTCTACCATGGCCACAAAAAAAATCTAAATGAGTTAGTCTTCAGCTTGAGTATATCAGTAAAGTTGTTTCTGTCTCTTGGGAAGTACCAGATTCCGATTGAATAAGAGAAGAATGGAAGGAAGCTCCTATAGCATATTTTGATGAATTGAGATGCTGATTTCAAGCTTCTGGATTCATGGCCCTTAAATATAAATTATCTACTCGTCAAGACTCAATAAGCAAATTGGTGATGGCATGAAAAGTAGGAAATAAGACAGAGTTCTCAAGTTCCTTAAGTTCTCTTAATTTAGAAGCTGATTTCCTTATGCCTGGAGTCTCAGACCTCTCTCCAGCAGTTCTTACCATCTATGAAAAGTCAGCTAACAGGAAAGTACCTTTTAATGTTTACTACTTCTGGATTGATGACAGTTCTTGTTGTCAGGATTTCAAGCAAACAAATATGAGGTACTACGATTTCAAATTGCACCAGATCTTAAGCTTCTATTTGAATTTGAAGTGTTTTAACAAGTCTGGATATTGACAAGGTCTTGTCTAAAAGAACAAACAAAGATAACAAGTCTAGATATTGATAAGGTATTCATAGCAATCTAATAGCTGATATTTTCTTCAAAACAAGCTCAAGGTTGAATGCATCAGATAAATTTGATCTCGACAACAAAAACATACATGAGAGGTTCATCAAAGAAACATACGAATATGACAAAAAAAATTCTGCAACTGACAAAAAAATCAGAAATATAATTACAACAAATTTTATACAAAATACTAGCTTCAGCTCCTGTACAAGTATATATATTCAGTCTCAAAAAGGAGGCAGCCTAGCGCAAAGGTTCCCAAAAATTAAAAGCCTCTCAGTTTCCTGTGAATTAAACTCTTGACACTCAAATTACAAGGAAGCATTTTATCGTGGTTTTAAAGCACTCACTTTCTGAAGGAAAATAAAAGTTATTTGTCAAAACCCTTTTAAACACAAAAATGCATAGATACTTCTTATAGGAAACCAGACAACAATCATGTCTTGATTTAGAACAAAGAAGCTCACCGTTGGCGATATCGCTTATCCACATCGGTTAGACCATGATATTTATCTGGTAAAGGGAGTAAAGATTTTGTAAGGATTTCAAAATTCTTCACACAAACAGACAACTCCCCTGCACAAAGGAAAGAAAAATCAAATCAATATATTTTTTTTTTTAAGAAAAGACAAAACAGGCCAATCTTAATTAATAAGAACTCTTTTGAGATCCATTCTAAGATTCAATTATATCAAAACAACAAAAAGATTGTCACCCAGTATCTAATACTTAGCTTTTTCTGATATAAAGCTCATAATCATCAATGTAATTGTCTAGCATAGAACATACATCATCACGTTCTCTAGCAAAATCCAACACATAATTCAAGGAATGTAGAGCAAGTTGCTGGTCTAACCTTTTTCTGTCTTCTTTATGGATCCGTTCGCGCCGACAATATCACCAATATCAACAAATGTCTTCAGCTGCTCAAACTGATCCTCTAGGATTTCCTTCTCACAATAAAGCTATACCAAGCACAAGAAATTAATGAGAAACCACATGTAATGTTTAACATTCTCAGGTAAAATGATAACATTTAAAATTTTAGAAGTGTGAAATTATTATTCAGTAGTGGAGTTGGCAACAGGCCATATTAGGTTGGGTTCTGGTCTGATTGAGGCTGGATAGTAAGGTATCCAGTCAACTTAAACCCAGCTCGATCATCCAATAGATAAAGATAATGGTCAACTAGTTTGAGCCTATTCAAATGGATCACCTCGGTTGACAAATCAAAATGGCTCATGGCTGTGCCATACAATTTTTTGGAGGAAAAAGCTAGGTTGGCTCAGATCAAATTGAGCCCCGTAGATGGTAAAACAATGCTTATCCCATACCTGACCACCTGTCAATTGGCTTATTTCCAACCCATTAAACCATTTCCATAGGTTTGGAGAAGGCCAAGTCAAAGCATAGTTTGTCTGGAAAATGTGACGTGCTGAGTTGAGATACTGCTAAAAATAGGGGGTATGCCACTTAGCTTCATTCGCTGTGCTTGGAAAGAAGGATTATTTAGTTTGTTATTTTAGGCCATGGTAAGAATTTAATCACTAATTTAGATCACAAACAGTATTAGGTAAAATTTTATTGTATCGGTATTAGCTATGTATCTAATTGGGTCAAAAATATGGTAAAATGCTTAAGGCTCTTAACTTGTTGATCTTCTTTATTGTTTAGTAACAATTAAAAGATTAGATCTACCTTGGCATAATTGCAATTCCTAATCTAAACTGTATTACAACTTGGGCTGTGTCTTTAGACATTATGGTCTATAGATACTCAATGAGTTGCCCAATTCCACACCATGATCAGTTTATACATTGTATCGAGGTCGTCCAAATTGCATCTTCTTGTCTACAACATGCTGGTACAACTAGTGTCACATGGCTTCCTACTACACAACCATAATTATAGAAGATGTCAAGTGGCACAACCCTGTCCCCAAAAAATATAGATATTTCTATTTCAATACGATGTGCCAGCGTGTAGGGTAAGAATTAAAGCTACACAACCATGTAGGTTAAGGACTAAAGCCAATCATAAATTATTGTGCCAGCTAGTACATGGCATATCAACATGATGGCAACACAAATAACTGCATATGGAGTTTTATATGTTGGTACGGTCCTTTGATAGGGGTTTCTTTTCGGTAGGTGGAAGAATATAATTCTAGTTTGATAGAAGATTCGAATGAATGGCTTGATCTTGCAACTAGGTTATTTCTATTTTAGTTTCTTTGCTTCTTTATCTTTTTCCTCCTTTTTTCTCTTAGTGTTGCCAATAAGTGTGCCGGTGACATAGAACAAATGCATGGAAGGATTTCAAATTACATTAAAGCACTATCCATTTAGTAACCAAGAACGAGGTTGCAAAATCTTTTAACAAAAAATTGTATATTCATATAAATGTAGAATTTAACTGGGACCCTAGGATTCACACCTAAGACAATGTGGTAATCTAGAGACAAAGAAAAGAAAGTGAATTTATACCACATTCATTTTGATGCCAGCAATCACTCATACAAATCCATCAGGGAAGTAGAAATTAATTTAAAATTTACTGTATACAGGGAGGAAAAAACTAAGAGTCTCAGGCATCTGATGAGATAATTCAAGGACACAAGACCACTGGTATCAGGCTTTGGGTTTGAGATACTTGGGGTACCTAGGTCTCTACGAGAAGAAATGATAAGTTTGATCAAATTCCTAGAGTTGCACAAGAAGAACTAAAAGACTTCCTTTAGTAAATGCTGTTAAATACAAGGTAACTCCTAGATATACCAAAAAGAACTGTTCAGAAGAACACATGGATCTGTATTTTATAAAGGATCTATAGTGACTACAATTTGGCATAATTTTAGCTCAACACTTGATTTAAAGCTTCTTGTGTGTCACTTCAAATACATTACATCCATCCTCCCCTTTTCTGCTAATTCCCTCAAAATCTATTTGTGAACTCAATCTAGTGTTCCAAAAATCAGAAACTAAATTTACTTCTTGTTCAAATATCATGTTCATTATATTCATAAATTCCAGAAATCTTGAGCAATTCTTCTGCAAAAAAACTAAGCTTACTTATAGGATCATATCACTATCCAACAAATGTTATTTGGCAAAACCTTTAGTTCGACTTAAAAATTTTAATACCAAAATATGGTTGTCAACTGTCAAACCCTTTTTACAAAAATCCCAATCTTAGTTGTGGAGGTATTTTTTGGGAGTACATGAGAATTCGACCCTCTTTTATGGTCTCTATTCTATATAAATACTAAACCCAAGTCTCTTATTTACAATATCGATCTGTCCTATCAGATATTTTACATGATAAAGGCCCCCTGTTCACATATATAACTAGGTACCAAAAGAAAAGCAATCTTTGGCTTATAAAACCAACATAATTACCTCTGACAATTATGCAATTCAACTGACACAGCTGGGTATAAAATTCAACAAATGGTAACTATAAAATTAATTGCCAAAAAATAAATCAAAATTTCATAAAAAGCAAGGGAGGAAAGAACTAAAAGCAAATTTTATGAAAATAATTTCAGCACATAGCCTATGGCATGCACCACCTTCAAGATCTGAAAGTTGCCTATTATGCACTTGAAGTGGCACTTGATTTGACCAAAAAAAAAATTCAAACTTGGAGGATACCACATGTACAAGTATCCAAGGAGATCATGACACTAGTAAACATTTTCAAATACTTTTAATTATCATCGTCAAGAGAATAGTATAAGACGAGTGGAAATAAGGATTCACTCTTGAGTCTGAACAATCACACACTGCAGAAATTCTCTGACGGTCATATGTAAGCCATCCTCACAAAGTTTAGGACTTACTGCTGAACAAGCACACAGTGCAGAAATAGAGATAGAAACCCATATATGTGACTCAAGATGTTTAAAACTTTGAAAAGAAGATAAAGAAGATAGGTGAAAAACAACGGGACACACCTGAATTGTCCCAGAATCATCTCTTAGAGTCAAGAAAGCCAGTTTACCAAATGCTCTGCGAGCAATAATTCTTCCTGCAATTGACACTAAATCTTCCTTGCATTCTTCACCATTTGCCAATTGGCTATAAATATCTTGGAGTTGACATGCTGTGTGGCTCCTGGTCCACTTATATGCATATGGTTCATGACCCTTGCTTCTTAGTTCTTCAACCTGACCAACCAACTTGGTTCAGTGACATGTACCTTTAAAAATTCAGTATTCTTGTTACATTGAAATATTTTAAAATTTTTCATGCCAGGAAGCAGCTTAATTGATATGAAACGTACTACAATAAAACATGTTAATATCTCTGTCTCTCTACCCATATAGATTGAATAAAATAGTGAAACAGTAAAATAGACTATATATATACACGGACACACACATTAGTTAGGGATGCATGTCAACTGCGCATAACTATCTACAGCAACTAAAAGAAAAGATTTAAGTTCCCAGGAGTCTAGTTTCTCTGTGGTCAGATAGATCTACTTGAGTATGGTTCCAGTTTCTTGACCATACAAAACAACACGGAAGGAAATCCAGCATCTGATTCGAAGAAATTTCTGAGACCCGTCGTATAAATTACAGCTCTACTCAACCATCCTGTAATAAACTCCTACAAAGAAAAGGAGTGACAGAAAGGCAATTTGGCGGGCATATACAGAAGATTCAATAACCAGTTCATCGTCAATTTCTAAGGGCAGCAAACTTTCCTCACAAGAGAAGAAAGAGGAGTTCTGATAAGGGAAAGAATTTGCCTTTTTAAGACGGATGGCACGAATGGATTCCCGGTCGGAGGTGGAAGACGAATTCCGGCCTCGACGGCCGGGATTAGCCGGGGCAACGGTGGTAGACGGCAATTCTGCTGCCGCAGCGGCGGAGGCAGCGGAGGAGGAGGAGCAGCACCGGATTCGAACACTAACGTTTGCCCTAGAGGTCACGGCGGCGCAGGCCGCCTTAGAAGCAAAGCCGATGAAATGCGAGGAAGTTCTCCACACCCTCAAGGCGTCCATCAATGGCCCCTCAGAGCTTCCCGGCTAGAAGAAGGGTATGGTGGAGAGGGCGTGGTTTCATGAAAAGGGAAACAACGGGATACGCTTCTTGAAAAGAAGACGATAGAACGCGCTCTCGTGGTCTGTAGCAAGTGCACGAATCTAAATGCGACGTTCCCCGATCTCCGAATCTGTTTTCAGCGATAATAATTTTGTTTTCTTTTCTTAAAAAATAAAGTCCAAAATCCACGTGGACAATAATACTCGAACTATCACAATATTAAATGACGATTTTCCTAAAAAAATATTTATATTTTAGGCATTTTATCAAAAGGTATCCCTTTTTATTTTTCTCTAACAAAGAACACTCAATATATCCCTCAAATATATTTTAGTCAATTTTTTTGCCCACTTTTAACCAATTTTTAATTGTTTCAATGTCTTCGTCTAACTCATTTTTCAATAGCATAAACTGTCATTTAAAATACTTTTGTTTGTTTTAATATTTAATTTGTTGCAGTATTTTCTATTTGCTATAGTATTTTTACCATAATAATAAAAACATTATAAAATTTCTTTAAAAGCATTATAAATGATCTAAATAGACTTCTAATCTCAATCAAGCTAACTATAAATCTAAAAATATTATATTATAATGATTTCTGAATAATGACTACCAAACAGGCAATATATGATATTACTTACAGTTTATCATAACATATAATCTTCTACCAACCACTTAGAATGGTTGAAACTCGAATTAATAATATTTTTAATACATATATTTTATTTAAATTAAAATGCATAATCGATGAAAATATAAGAAACATTTTATGTACTTAAAATTTCATTACTTGCATATAATAATAAGTAACTTGAGTCGAAATATTTGAACAAATATACTATTTCTAATTTTTGAAGGAAAGACATGAATATTTATTCATTTTAAAATAAATACTCGATATTTCAATTAATCATCAGATTTAATGTGGCTATCATCCCAGTGTCCAAATGTAATTATTGGATGATATTGATGAAGATGGACCAACAATGATGAACAAGATTGAATTATATTCAATCCATAACTACCCATAATAGGCATTGGATATTGATAGTATATAATTTGATTGTTCAATCTGGATATAAATTCAGAGTTAATCGATGTTTATTTCATATTTTTCACAAGTCAGATCTTGGATAATGCAATACGACCCCAAAGTGTTGAATCCATCAACGTTGACGAGGTCGAACTCTATAAAACTATGTCGTATATTATTTATAATAAATATACGTATCAAGGTTCATCGTATTGTATCATACCGACGTTTCGATCCGGGCTCGGTACAGTACGGTACCAATGTACCGGGCGGTACATCAGGGCGTACCAAACGATACATCTTGATGTACCGAATAATTTTATACTTTTTATATTGTAACAATGCTACAGTATAGTACTGTAACACTGTAGCGGTACCGGACGGTCCGCGTACCGATAATCTGTCGGATCGGTATCGGACGATACGTTTCGGTATGACAGACCTTGATACGTATGATGTGGGTTCGTATGATTCAACCAATGGCTTAAATAATATTAGAAAAAATATTTAGAAAGATACATGAAAAGTCCTTTGCGTCTTACTTGATATTGAGGTAGTAGCCACATGACAACACAACACTAATAGTGGTATCAATATAATGGTACGGTGAGGTGTATTCACATCCACGTACCGCTGAACTCGGTGAAGCACTAATACCGAGCTGCATCTCGTCGAGGCACGGTGTGCTATTGTAAGATTACATGGAGCTGCTTGGCGATGTTAAGATGTCTATCCCTTTCGCCGCGATTGGATCATGCCAAGCTGCATCCCTTTTGCCGGATTCGTCAGTCTAGTGGAGGCATCGGGTGCTACAAATGCGATAGTGTCTTGTTGCTTGGGCACTACGACGTTGCTTCACATCGCCCAAGGGGAGGAACTGCAGAGCTCTCTCGGTCGTTGCTCCGCCAAGCCGAACTACTGCTACACCTTGCTGAAGCAGCAGTTGAGTTTGTGTGGTTTGTTCATGTGGAACTGCGTCTTGCCGAGGCGTGGCACGCTACAAATGCAAGCTTGTGGAGTGCTGCTTGGCCACCCTTCGCCTCACCGATGGCCAACAACTAGGTCATTTCGACACGGCTCGATGCAGTGTTGCCGAACCCAAATGAAGTGCACCACTGCAGCAGCCAAGCATGCGGTGTGCCAAGCTTGCAGGATACTGCCTAGCCATGCCTTACTTCACCGCCGGAAAGGCATTTGTCCGAGCGTGAGCTGTTTCCAGCACCTCGAAAGCATCATCACAACCATTAGGTGATGCACGAACAGCTTTCTCAGCATGGGACATGAGCTCTCTAGCATGTTCTCCGGATGCCCAACTTGGCCCATCCGCCGATGCCATCTGCTACACCGACGGCTTGCTCATGCTCGCACACGCAGCGAGCGTCATCTCCTATCAAATTTTCTTGTCTTTATCTTCGGTGGCCTCCTCTCGCCAACTGCACTGTGACTTCTGCACCTCTGTTCTTTGTGTTTCGGTGGGCAACTTTGGATCTTGAGCAGTGGAAGATGACGATGATGATGCAAGCTCACAGTTACTGCGTTCCGGGTTGTAGTCCTTCACGTCGGAGGATGGGGTCCAGGATGAAGCCTTGTCTTCCTCAACGTCTGCCGTGTGGCCGAATGATGTCAGTGTCTTCACGAGATTCCGATGCCTGATATTTCTCAAAGCTTCACGTTCGGCTTTGGAACTTCTGGAAGCCCCGTCTTGCTGGGGTGCGGATCAGATTAGCAGGCGAAGAGCCTATCTGTTGCTCTGAGCAGTTGGGCGAAGGAGAACTTTCCGATGTTGCTCGTTAAACGTAGGGGTGGCAGAAGATTGGCCCCTTGGCTTACTGCTGCAGCTATTGTTATTGTTAAAATAAAGAGATAAATGAGTTGTAGAAGAAGAAGTTGAATGTTATTGACATATCCTCCGTCTTTATATACAGGTTAGAAGGAGAAGTTTCCTCAACGGGTTAGAGGATTTCCCTCAACAGAGTAGAGAGATTTCCTCAACAGTTAGGGAAATCTCATCTACTTATCATGCCCCCGCAAGATGGTGCTCCTATCAAGGAGGCCAATCTTGGACTGATGTAATGCAAACAGCTTACGAGCTATAGGCTTCGTAAGTGAGTCGGCCAATTGATCAGCTGTATGAACATGAGAAACACGGAGTTGACGGCGGACAACTTGATCACGTACAAAGTGGAAGTCAATAGCAATATGTTTCATGCGGGAGTGGAATACCGGATTAGCGCATAGATAGGTAGCTCCAATATTATCACAATATATTGTAGGAGTGGAATCGATGTTGAGTTCCTGGAGAAGATTCGTGATCCAATTGAGTTCTGCAGTGGTAGCGGCAATGGCACGGTATTCAGCTTCAGTTGTAGACCGGGCGACTGTCTTTTGCTTTTTAGAACTCCAACTGATTGGATGAGCACCAAGGAAGATAATATACCCCGATGTGGATGTTCTATCATCAAGATTGCCCGCCCAATCAGCATCGGCAAATGCATGAAGACGAAGTGGAGAGTGTTTACGAAAAAAGAGTCCATGATTTAGAGTCCCTTTAAGATATCGTAGAAGTCTCTTAACCGCAGACCAGTGTAGAGTAGATGGTTGCTGCATAAACTGTGATAATTTGTTCACAGCAAATGAGATGTCTGGACGCGTGAGAGCTAAGTATTGTAAAGAGCCAACAACTTGGCGGTATTGAGTGGGTTCCGTAGCAGGACTTCCATCTGATAATTTGAGAGAACCGCTAGTAGAGATGGGGGTTGTAACTGCATTTGCATCCTGCATGTTTGTCTTTAATAACAAATCTTGAATGTACTTGCGTTGTGATAAAAGGAGACCGGAAGATGTGAAGGTAGCTTCGACGCCCAAAAAGTAGCTCAAGGGTCCGAGATCCTTAAGCGAGAATCGAGCTGCCAGCTGTTTGACGAACGCTTGGATGCTGGCGGGATTGTTGCCTGTGACAATAATATCATCCACATATACCAGAATATACACTGTGTTTCCATGATGATGTCGCAGAAACAACGAAGTGTCAGATTTGGAGTTAAGAAAGCCGACAGAAGTCAAAAATGAGCTAAGTTGAGTGTACCAAGCTCTCGGAGCCTGACGAAGTCCATAAATGGCTTTTCGAAGTTTGCAAACATGCTGTGGATACTGAGGATGAGTAAAACCGGGGGGTTGTTGCATAAAAACATCTTCAGATAGAGATCCCTGTAGAAAGGCATTATTAACATCCAATTGTCGTAATTGCCAGCCTTTAGTGGTAGCCAGACTCAAGATAAGCCGGATTGTAGTGGGTTTAACAACAGGACTAAACGTCTCAGTGAAATCAACTCCAGGTCGTTGATGGAACCCTTTGGCGACCAAGCGTGCCTTATATCGAGCAACTGAGCCATCTGGGTTCCGCTTAATTCTAAAGACCCACTTACACCCGATGATGTTTTGTGAAGGATGAAAAGGAATTAGATCCCATGTTGAATTATGGAGGAGGGCATTATATTCCTCGCTCATGGCAATACGCCAATGCAGAGATTTTTGGGCTTGAGTGAAGGTGGTGGGTTCAATGTTGGGGGATGAGGAATTCATGACAGCTTGTAGGTTAAGTACTTGACGAGGTTTAAAAATACCATGCTTAGAGCGAGTGGTCATAGGATGATTGGAGATGACAGGATTAGGAGGTAATGTTGGGTGAGGATCAGTGGCACAAGCCGGGTCAAGTGGAGACACGTCAGGGGCACTTGGGCGAGAAGGAGGTAAAGAGGATGGTTGTGTTTCGGAACATATTGCCCCATCAATTGGAGAAGAGTGGAGTGGAGTAGGAACAGAGGAAACGGGCAAGTGTTGAACTGGAGTGATATAGTGCGGATCAGGAGGGGAGGAAGTAGACGAAGACATGGGAGGCTCGTCCGATTGATCCGAAGGTATACTCCAGTGAGATAGTGAAGTAGTCCGTATGGCAGGATATGGAAGGGTTTGGAAAGGAAAGTTAGACTCAACAAAGATAACGTGACGTGATACAAAGATTTTGTGAGTGTGGAGATTATAGCAGCGGAAAGCATTATGGTCAAGTGAGTAACCAATAAAGACGCAAGGAGAAGATCGGGATGTTAACTTATGAGAGGCATAGGGACGTAACCAAGGATAACATAAACAACCGAACACGCGGAGTTTACGAAGGTTAGGGGGTTTGTGGAACAGTGTGTCAAAGGGGGACTGGTGTTGTAGAACTGGTGTAGGCATCCGATTAATTAGGTAGACAGCAGTTTGAAAGGCTGCTGTCCAGAAAGTTGAAGGCATGGAAGCCTGATGTAAAAGTGTGAGTCCAGTTTCTACTATATGCCGATGTTTGCGTTCGGCAGAACCAACTAGTTGAGGAGTATGTGGAGGAGACTTGAGGTGTTGAATGCCACAAGCTGAGAGATGAGACGCCAGGGCTTGATATTCACCGCCACCATCAGAGTAGACTGTTTTAATGGTAGACTAAAAATAGTTTTCGACCAACTTCTGGAAAGTGGAAAAAACGCGAGAAACATCAGATTTATGAGAAAGAGGATATATCCATGTGTACTTGGAGAAGTGATCTACAAAAATAACATAAAATCGAAACTTATCAAAAGATAAGATTGGAGCAGGACCCCAAACATCAGTATATATAATTTCAAAAGGTTTAGAGGAGGAAATTGAAGATGAACCAAAAGGCTGCCGATGACTCTTATTACTAAGACAAGCATCACAATGCATCATAGAATTAGGGGACTTAAAAAAAGGAAGAGAGTGACAAGATAATAATTTCTGCTGAATAAAGGGTGAGGGATGGCCAAGCCGACGATGCCACACATCAACTGGAGCCGCAACAGAAGAATGAACAGTGGGCTGGGTCATTCGAGAGGCTGACGGCCATTCATAAATGTTGTCTTTATTCGGGCCTTGGACCAATGATGCCCCCGTGCTCAAATCCTTAACAAGAAATGAATCAGGAAAGAATTCAATGGAAGTATTGTTATGTTTGCAAAATTGAAAAACAGAAATGAGGTTGCGTGTAATATGAGGGGCGCATAAAACATCATCGAGAGTAAATGTATTAGAGTCAGAATGAAGCGTTGTGGACCCAGTATGAGTTATAGAAAGTCCTTTACCATCACCGATGATGATATCTTCATTGCCGCCATAGGGATTGTGAAGAGACAAATTCTGAAGATCAGCGGTGATGTGATGAGAGGCACCAGAGTCGACAATCCAATTGGACTGGCTAGGTGTCAGAGTAGTTAGGAGATTTGCCTGTGGCCAGTGTGACGGAGTAGGGAGGCGGAGACGAGACCGGCAAACTTTAGCGGAATGGCCGACTTTGTCACACAGTTGGCAAACAACCCGTCTCTGATGGCTCGGTAGGGCAGGACGCCAAGACGGATGATGGCTGGAGTCGCCACTTTGCGAGAAGGGATGACTAGGAGGATAGGAGGGGTGTTGCATGGAACTCACAGAATCAAGAGGCGTAGTAGCCACACCTTGGGTGATGTTCGGTGAGTACCGAGCGTTCTTCCGTTTAGACTTGTGACTGACTTGAGCTGTGACAGTTGATCCAGGCAGTTTGTCCGCACGCTTCAAAGACATCTCGTAGTCAGTCAACTTATCATAGAGATCTTCAAAAGAGATTGGCGAGTCGCGTGCCCGAATTGCAGCAGCCAATTCTTTGTAGTCGGTGTCGAGACCATTGAGGGTATGAATGACAACCTCTTCATCACATAGGGAATGACCTATCAAGGCCAAGTCATCGATGATAACCTTGATAAGTTGTAAATAATCAGAGATAGTACTTCCCTCTTGTTTTGTCTCCATAAGCTTGGATAGAAGACTGAGCTTGCGAGTACGCGAATGATTTGCCAGGGTGGTTTGCAGTTTAGACCATGCATCGGCAGCTGTCACACATGAAGATATCAAGGGAGCAACGGATCCAGCAACTGAAGCTTGAATGGCTTGGAGAATAAGACGATCTTGACGTAGCCATAGTTTGTGAGCTGGATTGGGTACTGGATTAGGATCACCGGGGATGTTGAGCATGGCCGGAGGACAACTGAAAGAACCATCAACGTAACCTAACAAATCATATCCAAATAAAAGATTAGAGAATTGAGCTCGCCAGGACGCATAGTTGCCACCCTTTGATAACTTAAAGGGGATTAGCGTGGCGGCATTGATGGAGATAAGCCCTGTAGAAGAACAAGAAGTGGGAGTCCCTACAGGAACTGAAACATCAGAAGAAGTGAACGAAGACATTTTCCTTCTTTTTTTTTTTTTTCTTTTTTTTTTTTTTTTGTAGAAGAAGGCAGCGAACCTTGTGTGATACTCAGGTCACACAAGGTGGAGAATGAGGGAGGGGGCTGCTGCTATAGATTGCTTGCTGTAGCAGATTGAGCAATCTACAACAGTGCCAAAAAGCTGCCGGCAGCTGCTGTGGATTGCTGCTTGCTGCTGCAGATTGTAGGGACTGCAGTTCACCGGGAGATGGCTGCAAAAACTGCAGCGGTACTCAAGACTGCAGTTCGCTGCTGTGGATTGCTGCTTGCTGCAGCAGATTGTAGAGGCTGCAGTTCGCCGGAAAATGACCGCAAAAATCTGCAGCAGTACTCAAGGAAACTGCAGTGAGAGAAATCTGTAGCAATTAGGTGTATAGAGAAAAGCGGCAATGAAAGCTGCTGCGATAGAGGAAGGAAGATGCAGCGGTTGCGGCTGCTGCTGGCCGGGAAGAAGTGCAGGAGGCGGCTGCTGCGATAGAGGAAGATGCAGCAGTTGCGACTGCTACTGGCCGGAGAAGTGCAGGAGGCGGCTGATGTCTTCTCTGGTGCTGCTCAACGTGGGGCTGAAGGACCACGTTGTCCTTCCGGCGAAGAAGAAGGAAGAGGAAGGTGCAGCAAATAGGAGAGGGAGCAAGGCCGGCGAAGAAAGGCAAGACCGGTTAGCACTGGCTCTGAATCCGTGTCTTGGTGCTTCTTCAATGACTCCGCTTGAGGCAGCGTGCTACTGTGGCCGCTTGGCTAACACATGGCGATGCTGCTGTCGCCAAGAGGAGCTGCTCTGATACCATGTTAAAATAAAGAGATAAATGAGTTGTAGAAGAAGAAGTTGAATGTTATTGACATATCCTCCGTCTTTATATACAGGTTAGAAGGAGAAGTTTCCTCAACGGGTTAGAGGATTTCCCTCAACAGAGTAGAGAGATTTCCTCAACAGTTAGGGAAATCTCATCTACTTATCAGTTATGACCACAACTATCTCCACGGATGAATTGTGTATTCCTTGGAACACCCCCACAGGGATCCTTGTTCCAAAAACAGTAGCCAAACTACGGGCCACGGATTATTAGTGTGACGCGTAGATTTGAACGTATCCGTATGATTTTACCTTTGGAGCATATGACCTTTCTCTACGATACAAAAATCTGATGAATTTTATGTGTCTTAAGTTCTCGTATTCCTCAACCAAATATGAGATTAAATGATTTTATCATTATAACACTCCTGATTAGTTCTACATCGAAAGTAGATAAGATTAAGATTGACTTATACGGATATGATCTGTGTACTATTATCAATTTCAGTTTAAACTTTTTATCAGTGATTTAGATTTGGTTCCAATTCCAACTTGATTTCGTTTCGATTCAAACCATACTGTTGATACGACTAGCTATAAGAACAAAAAGGAAAATGTTACACGCTTCAGCGAAAAGCCAAAACTAGCGAACTTTGACGACAATTAGCCCTTCAATTTTTTAAATCAAAATTAGATGAAAACTAAATTATTTAGGAACGCATGAATATTTTTCTTACCAATAGGCTCCTATACTTTTTGTAATTTCGTACAGCCCAGAGTATTAAATCTAAATATTAGAAGGAACAAATCATGATGAATAATATGTTTCTGGAGCTTACAATTAGTTGTAATTTCCACATTAATGGACTAACGCAGCTTGGGCGTTACAGATTATAATAATGTGCTTAAAGTTTGGGCCGAGAAGATTCGGCCCATTAGATATATTTGCATTATTCACTATTGATATTCGGATCCATACCCAAACCCGAGATGGTGTTAATGGGTCTCTTGCGAGTTCTCAACGGTGCGTGCCTTCTCGCGCCTTTCGGGCGATGCGAGAGGGGAGTGCTTTCGTGTGCCTTTGGCTCCGATGGCGACCGGAATTTTCTCCTTTCTCGTCTCCCTCGCCCTATAAATTTGCCTTTCCTCTCCCGCTTCCCCTTCGTCTTGCTCTACGCATCTTGTGGTTGGGACCGTTAAGAGTTGGGGGGCGGTCGGCGGCGATGGGAAGGCGGAGGGTGGAACTCCGGCGGTTCGAGGACAACACCAGCCGCCAGGTGTGCTTCTCCAAGCGCCGGAACGGCATACTCAAGAAGGCCAAGGAGCTCGCCGTCCTCTGCGACGTCGAGGTTGCCCTTATCCTTTTCTCCGCCAAGGGCAAGCTCTCCCACTTCGCCAGCCCCTACAGGTCCCGTCTTTCTTCATCCTCCTCCTTCGAGAGAACCGTATGATTCTCTTGTGACACTGCAATTGTTCTCCATTTCTTGATTTTTTTTTTTTTTGGGGTGTCTGCAAGCTTAATTTGCCCGCGCATACGCTATATTAGAGACTGAAAACGTGGAACGAGCGAAAGTTTGTCTTTTGAGCACTCTCCGGTCGTTCCATGCATAAGAACACCTACGTTGCAGAATGGAAATGCTCACATGCCTCGTAAAGATCGATTCTTGGTTGTGGAAGATCCTGCTAGAATGATTGACCTGTGATACAATTAAAACTAGGAGTCCTAATCATTGATTAGTTCATCCTTCAAAGGAATTCTTTTCCACAGATCCCGGTGATGGATGAATTACATCTCTTTGATTTTTCAGATTTTGATAACATGGTCCAATTTGTTGTAGTAGGACATATGTGGTAATCAAGGAATGAAAAAGATGGTGCTCAGTTTAGCATTCACAGAATTCACTATATCGTTTAAAATTTAGAATCTATTCCTTTCTTGCTTAAGTTTGTTTTCCAAGTAGCCAGACTCAAGTGTCAGACAAGATCAAGTCCCATCAAAAGTTGATGGAGCTAACTGAATTACAAAGCTGTTGCACCTAAAAATGTTAGATCAGAAGTCAGAACAGAAGAATAGGCTGAAATCAGGTTAGTGTTGTACCTTTTTTGTGTATAATCTGCATAGAAGAATACCTTCTATAAGTTTGATAATCATTTTTCCACATTTCATCATAGATTAGATTCACAAGAAGTGAATTATATGTAAATCTTAAATAAGTGGTACTTTGGTTATCATAAATGACTTTTAATTAGCTTTATTCAATAATCTTGAACTCCTTATAAAAGCATAGCTGAACTGTGATGGAAATCTTACGACAAGAAGCCATATTCCCAACCATTTGGGGTTGGCTTCATGGGATTTCTTTTCCTGCCATTACATTCTACTGAGGGTGGTGTATCAGTAATCAAACTCCATCCTACTGAAATATTATCTTCCTAAAATTATCAGAAGTTGTGAAAGGCTTTTATATCCAGCATGCACAAATTTCCTATTAATAGGCCAAAATCAGAAATCTGATGAGATGTTAGTATCGTTATTTAACTGCATGCAGCTTATGAAGGTAATGTGGTAGGTAGCTGACATTTAATGTTCAAATTGAATCCCTCTTTGTACTTTTACAGGGTCAATCATGACTTTTAGCTTTAATTTTTTGTTGCCTTAAGATGAATTCCAATTATGGTCCTTTAATATTAGTTGGGTATTTAATTCAGATTGCAGATCTAACTATTTACTCAATCTTACAGCATAGATAAAATAATTGGGCATTATCGTCATTTTGTAGGTTCAGAAAGAGAGGTTAATGAACACCATTCTGCACAGGTGAATGAATCTCTCTTTTGCTAAAAAAACTGAATACAATATTTCTTTATCACTTTTCAAAGTCAATGCTCTTTTTAAGTTATTTGTAAATTTATATTTTTTTCCTGATAGAAAATTATAATGCTTCCCATAATTGTGGCAATTGTGCTTTAATCTGTGCACAACAATCATGGATGAAGATAAAGCTGTGACTAACAATGTCCATCGTATGATGGCTTTGATATCATTTCTATAGAAGCTAATGTCAAATTTGTTTATTCAAATAAAATAAAGGGACTGAACAAATCTGTCATAAGGAATCTATGGCATTTATGCTAGATATGAATTTTAAATAAAATTCATACGACCAAAGAATGCTAATAAACACTCCCTTCCTCTGGCGTAATTATAAGATCATTCTTGGTTTTGTATGATTAGTATTAAATTGTGTCTGTTGTCATTCTGATAGAGGGTGCACTTTATTAAGACCAAAAGCATATTAAGGTAAAAAAAATTGCAACTGTTATTGCCTCATATACTATGCTATTTTCTTTTCTTCCAGTTATAGCCAAAATGGACTCAAGAGTTATGCCAAAAGTGGCATTTGTTATTCAGCTAATCACTAATTAATTTTTTTACTCAAAATAAAAAGGGGGGAAATGCAATAGTAGCATCTATTGAGAGTGCAAAAACAGTCATACAGTGAAAACTTACATCAGTTGATGATTTGTTTAATTCTAGTACTGTAAGTTTCGTTTGATGACTTCTAAAATTTACGGACCACAAAATTTTGTGTTAGATTTATGAATTGAAAAACTAATTTGTATAAATAGCAGAATGCAACCGGTCTGCAGTTATCTGAGTGACAATAGAACATCAATCATTCATCAATGATCAATGCAAAGAGAACTTGATAGCTTAATTGGACCTTTCTCGATTAAGAAAAAAACTGATATGCTTAACTTATTCTCATTTTTATATGTAACTCTGACTTGAGACATTGAAAAAGTTCTTTACATTGGTTCTTATTTTTCATTTGTTAACAGGGTCGTCTTAAAGACTTTAGTTATCCAAGGGTAGACTGTCAGATTCTGGAGATTGTTCAGTGGTATACCATCTGCACCATGTGTGTCTGTGTGTTAAATTTCATCACATTTTAGTTGATACAGAAAAAATATGCTCCAGGTGCCTTGATGAAACCAACATTTCCAAACTAAGTGTCAATGATCTCAGCCAACTTGAGAGCGTACTAGAAGGTACACTTGCACAGACAACGTCAAGAATGGCAAGTGTAGCTCATATTTAATTCATGAATTAATCATATTATCATGGGTTTTGCTAAACTGCTAATCAGTTGAAGGGAATTTTTGTATGGGAAAATTAATGTCATCAAATCTGGCTAGAAAACTAATCTCAAATAAAGGCAAGACTAACATTTATTTGATTCATGTGCTAATTATGCAAGGATTCAAGCAAATGCTGATCCTTTAAAAGAGAACACTTTTGTGAATCAACTTTAATAAAGTATAGCTTGATTAATAAATTCAAAATAACTGAATCCGAACCTTGTTACCACTAGTTTTGTGCTTGCACTCAAAAGAAATTGTAATCTTTTCTGACAGTTTCAATCACTGTTTTCTTGTATCTGCTTCTGTCTCTACTCAGAAGCCCAAGCTTATCGTTGTTTCATTAAGAAAAAATGACTCCTAATTGTGCTTTTATTATATCGCCTGTGCCGAATTTCTTCTTCCTAACGGTGCATGTTGTGTACAAAATCAAAGCTTGAATGTAATCAGATGAGGGTCAGCAAATATTATCAGCAATTGAAATTTTTTTATCAATTTATATATATAATCAAAATCTTATGTATGATGACATTAGTTTCTTGCCAATTTTTAATCGTATTTCTCGTCGTTATATCATTTAGTAGCCGTACTAATTATAACAACCAAGTTCTTGGTTGAACTCCTGATGCAGACACATCTGATGCTCGAGATAATTAGTAAGCTTCGTGAGAAGGTATGAACTATAGTAGTTTCATTGGCAAAAAGCTTTTTTGTAATTTTAGAAAGTTGTGTGCCAAGTATTTCATGAGTCTCAGAATTAGGTGTCGGATCTTTTTGAAGATTAAAATTTTAATTAACACAAGCATTGTTCCCAAATATTGGTGATCTGGTTGGCCACATCAACTCTTCCCTTCATTTTGCTCTTTTAAGGGCATTGCTGTTCACAATCCAACTTTTTGTTGTTATAAAGTCCTTTTTCATGAGTCCCGTTTTTCATCATCTACGCTGCAAATCAGAATGGAGTTTGGATTGCAGTAGATAAAGGATTATTAGCACTTGACAAAAGCATCAGCAATCCAGCCATCAGGAATTGTACAAGTACCTGAAGGTGCATAAATTTTAGCTTGACACAAATTTACTTCAGATGATCTAAAGCTTGGAGCATAACTTTGGAAACAACTTCCTTAAGCTTTGCCTTCCAAACTACTATTGGAACTTACATGAGCTTCATCTGTTTGCTTACACATATCTTACCTGGTTTTTGTCAATCTATCATTCAGGAGATGGCATTGCTCGAAGAGAGAAGATTTTTCAATCTGGTATGTTATGCAACTACATAATTGTGAGAAATAAATGGATTCTTGTTCATTGGGATTCTTTCTCGTCCCTTATGCTTCTACCATTGGAATGATAGGGTGCTGAGTTTGGAGATGAACCAAACAGTAGGGAAGGGTGACTGCAGGAATACCGACACTTACAGCCACCGTCTTAGGATGTTGATGCTGCTGAAACTTCTCAGCACATTTCCTTCTTTCATTCAGAATATTACTAGCAGTATAAAAATGAAAGCACCTGCCCAAAGAATGTCGTATATGTATCGACAGCTTATGTATGTATATGTTTAAATAAAACTGCTGCAAGCTCATGTGTTCTAATGTAATAAATTTTGGGCAGAACTTACCAAAACCAATGTTGTATTATCAGATTCAGATGGGTGCATCTTTCTGATGCTTCTCTTTTAAGCATTCTACTTATTATATTTCACATGATATTAACCTCTTGCCTTCAAAAGAAATGCTATTTTCTGAATTCTTGTATGTGGTGACTTCTTCCTTTGGCACGTACTTGATGGCTCATGCCACATTGTAGGCCATCATCTATGTGAGACTAATTAGGGTGTCATCTCATGTTAGTGTAGTTGAGGGTCAGGATCTATTCTAAGACACAGTTCAATAATATTGATAACCATATCTCCCAAAGGCTTGGTTCGGTTCTATATAACTCAGTTTTATAGTTTTTGTGGTTGGAGAATCTTACATAGTTCTTCATCATTGTTAGCCATGATAAGATCCTGCAACTTAAACAATATATTTTCTAATGAACATCGTTAGCCATGATAAGATCATACAACTTAAAAGGTAAATTTTAGATAATTTTTCTAATCGAGTTAATTTTGCTACTTAGAATCATAAAAAATGATACAAATGTGTGCGAAAATCATAGGGTTGCCTAAGAAGAGTTTACTAAAAATTTTAAATAATAAATTAAACTATATTGATTTAACTAAAAATATTGTTTCTCTAGCTTCGCTAGACGACGATACCAACAACAATAAAGTTGTAAATCCTAATTAAATAAATTTTTTTATCATCATTGAGATTCATAAAAATTATATATTTAATTAAACTTAAAATATTTAAATATTTATTTATAATTTTATTAATATTATTTTATCTCTACTCATTGTACTATTAACATTAATTATTTCATAAAAATAATCTATATAATTAATCTTAAATAATTAAGATATTATGGCATGTTATTATTGTTGAGTGAAAGAAAAATTTTCGATTCATTTCCATGATAACTAAAAAAATTGAAGTTTATCGTTCGAGTAGCCCACAATTAGGCAGCTTATAAAAATCCGACCTATATCATGCACATTTTGGAGTGGTAGAGTGAGGTGTTCGACAACCTCACTCGCAAGGCCAAAAAGACAAGGATGCGTCACCAACCCCAAAAGACAAATGCTCCAATGAGTTCGCACGCGACAATTCCTTGCCTCGCAAGCATGGTCTTCCGCACGTTGTCTCGTTCGACGGCCGAGTCGCCCCCCTGTCGTCTTACTACGCACGAATCTCAACGAAGAAATTAAATGAGAAAAGGTTTGTGCTTGAAATAATAATAGTAATATTATTATTAATTAATGATTTCTGTTCATGAATCACTAAATTAAAAAAAAAAACAATTATAAAATAATAGTATAATAGTAAGAATAATATTAGTAATAATAGTAGAGGACTTTTCCTTACGGGGCATTCTGGATATAACGTGTCTGTTTTCTCCGCCCACCGCCTCTGATCTGTTCCTTTCTTCTTCGTCCTCCTCCTGCGCCCCCTCCTCCTCCACGCCCCCCTTCACTCAGCGTTGGGATCAGGATCAGGATCAGGGCTTCGAAGAGGGAGATGACGAGAGGCGAGGAGGACCAGACGTCGAGGTTCCTCAACGAGCTCTGCTCCATCCTTTTCGCCGTCCTCCGTTCCCCACAACTCGCCATCCGCTCCTCCTCGGCCCCCTCCCCCGGCGTCGGGAGGATCGGAACGGACGAGATGTCTTATCGTTCTCCTCTACCGACTCCACGGCGGCGGAGGCTGCCGCAGGCGTCGCCGGCGGCCGTGGCGTCCTTGATGCTAGGGGTCTCGATAGCGCTCATGCTCGGTGGGTCCGTCACGTTCGTGCTTGGGTTCATGTTGATGCCATGGGTGATAGGGATGCTGACCATGTTGTACTTGGCCGGGATCGTCATGACCGTGTCGGAATTGGGACGGGCCATCCTGTTTCCCTCCACCACCAAGGAGGTCAAAGGTGAGATGTTTAATGAGCTTCTTGGTTGGATTGTGATTTAGACTTTTGTGATTGTAGCTTCTGTTTCTGGAAATTAGGAACTTTTGCACTCTTGACGGAATCAACTCTTCCTCGTGGTGCGAACTTACATTATTTACATTGCCCTCTCTAGATATCATTTTATTTCATCAATCATAGCTTTTCTTTTCATCAGTCATGAGAGAGTAGATCGCTTTGTCTGTAAAATTTATGTTTTTGGGTCTCCCTGTGTTCTTCTGAACATCAATATTTGCGGGTAAAACGTTGTGCATACTTGCTGGAGTTCTTGATGAGAGTCTCCTCTTGCTTCTAGTAAGATCACTTTTAATTGGGTCTTTCTCTAAGGTTGTTGAAGGACCACAATCAATTGGCTAAGATGTCTCTGACTTCATCAATTTATTTACGAGGAATTCTTTCAAATGCACCAAAGTTACTTTTCTTTTTTTTGTAATCTTTTGAGCTAGGATCCACCAATTGTCTTCTCATCATTTTCTGTTTTCATTCATTTATGTGGACCCAATTATAGTGGTGGTTCTCAGTACTAGTGGAGGACTGACAAAGTAATTGGACAATAACAATGGAAGGCATGACTGAACATGATCTGCATCTTTTTCTTCTTGTGTGTTTTGCATTTTTATTTCGAATTCAAAGAATAATTTCTTTATGCTGCCTGTTCTGTCTTAACTATGCTGTTCAGTTCGTCTCTTGATGCTGGAGTTGTCCAATCTCACAAGATAACTATTTCTAATTGTCCAGATGGGATTATTTTGGAGAGGCTTGGCTGGTTGTCAGTCATCACAATTTCCTAGATGCCCCTAGAATGGTTATCTGCCTTCTTTAAGTCACTCCCATCTATGACTGTCAATCTGAAACTAATGCTTTTTTAATTGTTGCTGGTTTCTTTCCTAATATTATAGTGCCTATTAGATGACATTCTTTTCATTATCCTCACCCTCTTGGTCACATGGCCCATACTTGTCTATTATTTACATTTGAGCCTGTAGTATTCAGTGATGCATGAGTTAGATTCAGTTGCTTATCTGGTTGCTCAATGTGGTGGGCAGATGAGATATAAATGAAGTCTCATGGTAGGGGAAAGAAATATATATTTTAGAATTTATAATTGATATTTATGTTTAATTTTATAAAAATGTGAACCGAAGGAGGTCTATAAAATTTCTCTCCCTTGGTATTCATAATTGATGATAAAAAATGCTCATCCTCTGTGATATATCTAAAGCATGGATAAGTGTCTGGCATGGTTAGCAGTCAACAAAATACTAATATATTTGTTTAGCATAATCACAAAATATATGGATGTGTGCAATGAGTCCTGAATATAGTAGACAACAAATAGTTACTAGAATATGATTGTGGATCAAGCAGTGCCACAATTTTGTTCTTTCAAAACTTGACAGATTTAAGCAGCACTGCTCACGGTGAATGATTTGCAAAGTAACAGATTCTTTCAACTTTTCATGGTGATTGATTGATTATCTGAAGGGACATTAGAGAAGATTCCACATGGATTTGAGTGGTTACATGTTATACATAATTATTGCATCTTAGTTGGTTGGAAAATGACACATTATCAAGATGGTCGCCCGGAAACTCGAAAGTGATTGGCTTTTTGACAAATGGCCAACCATATTTCATGAAGATAAGAGTTGCTGATTGATTGAAAGTTGCTGTTCCATTTAGGATGAAAACTATTTAACACAATCACAAAATTATGATAGTACCTAGACTGTTTATTCTCCCATTCTAAAACATTCAATATCTGGTAGGTGCAAATAATGGTAAATTCGCAGAATTTTTGTGTGCAAATTCTGGATTCAGTCATGTATTTCTCTTTGAAGCTAGCTGTAGTCTGACTTGGTCATGTCAAGTTACAGGGCCACTAAAGATTTTTCAAGTTCTGCCCAGAAGATAATTGGACCGCCATACAGCTGAAAGAAAATTTGAATATCATTCTGATTGAATTCCATGATAATGAAATGGCCGGTGGTAGCTTGCTCTAAACAGTTTTATTTCATGATTGAATTTCCAGTCACACATGATCTGGAAAATGGTCTAAAGAGTGATATAATGAACACGATCATATTGGATTCGTGATTTACTTGTATTTAGGTGGGAGTTCTGGTGATGATAAATGCAGAAGTAATCTCATGATATCTTTGGTAGCTTACGCCTCTATTACATCTGATTGGTGGCAGATGATATTTAAGGCTCATGACATTTTGCTTGGATGAATCATCATATGTATTTTGCAAATCATTTTACTTTCATAAATCCGTCACATATGTTAATCAATTACACCATGTTGGCAACTGTAACACATCTCAAATACATTATGTTATTGCTTGGCATTGCAGGCAAACTCCCGTCTAAACTTCCAGCAGATTAAGAGTACTTCCGACAAGAAAAAATGGCAACTCTCCTGTTAGAGTTGGTACCGACATGAATGTTGGATGGCTGCTATATTAACCGTCAGCAGTGCTGCTTAAAATGAGGTTTCGACCTCTTAATGTTTTACATTTGGTTTGTAAAGTTGATATATTTTTTTACTTTTGGGTTGTAACAAATATAAGATATATCACACAAATTCTATGCATCCAACTGCATTGTCATGTTTATATACCATCCTTGGACTGTTGATTGTTGCCTGTTGAACACCAGTGGCTCACAGATGTTTTGCAGATTGAATGAGTTTTCCTATATTATTCTAAGCTTTAAGATTTTTCTTTCCTTCAGATTCCTCCACCTTCAATCCTTCCCAGTAGAATGATTTTAATAATATTTTAGTCGAATTATTATTTATCTCAAACGCATAAGCTGCTAAAAAAAATTTCATCCCTCCTTAAAACTCAACATATATTAAGTAATCAAAGAATTATCGCCGCATTGAATTCTCACTCTACGAAATTTATTTTAAATCAAATGTTTGAGTTCTCATCCTACAAACTAAAATTATAAAAAATCTTGATTTTTTTTTCCCACACGTTTATGTCGATCATTTCAGTACGAGTGAGGAAAAAGCGTGGAGACTATTGATGAGAAGCTGTCAGTCACGTTAGGTGGGAGATTGACCAGATTGTGACATCTGAATATTCTCTTTAGGATTTATTTTGTGGGTGTGATTTATTTTCCCCCGACTATCTCAGTCCTGTTGTAATCTTCTCTCTCCAAACGAATTGAAGATCCAATCATTCTAAGTGCAGCTGAGGAGGAGGACCGCTCAACCTGTAGCTGGACCAAAGCAACTATTGATGCTTCTGGGTGATGTCACCTCCTGTGGACCTTCACAAATTATATAATTATATATATAACTAAAAATTATCATATTTAAATATTATTATATTAAAATATAAATCGATAAGATATTCATCGACCCGAAATACTTAAACTACTATGATTGTTCTCTCGCATAAAATGATCTTCGGATGTTAGGGTTCTTTCGGTTTGTTCTATCTTTTCCGATCTCACACTTTATCGGAATGCTTAGTGGACTTATTTGTGAGAAAACAGGCCACAATTGGGCTAAGAAAATGATTGATTTAGCCTCAGCTCACATCGACTCAGATTTCTTTACTCAACATTCAAGTTTGGCCTGGTGAATATGGATGAGAAAAATTATCATTTTGAGTCAGATTTGCTTAGCCGGTGGATTTTAATCCATCCAACCATATGAAGTTTCAGTGCTTCTTTGGTGGACTTGTGGTTTGTAGAATCCACACTCTATTTCAGTCACTTTCTATTCACTCCTGTTGAATCAAAACTATATCTTAAGCTTTTATTTTATTGTAACTTCATTATATATATATAAAATAATTATTTTGGCCATTTGATTGATTCTGGTTCTTCACAAGCTGTCTTGAGTGGGAGTTTTCATTTGCATTTTCCTATTACAAGAAAAATTATAGTGAACCATTCAACTATGATACACACATGAAGTGGACCATCCTATGCAAGTTCCAGATATGACATAACAAAACACAAAATCTTAGAACTTAAATAAGTTATTTCAAGTAACTATATGATATGTTCTTGTGATGCAAGACAAATTTAAAGGTTTCTTTACATAATCAACAGTCTCTATCTATATATACAGAATTCCAAACTTTACAGGTTATGTAGTGTTATTAAATGAAATGGTTCAAAGTGGAAGCCAGGACAGATTTAGCTTTGTTTTCTCCTACCCAATCCCAACTTATCATGGCCCTGATTGATTAATTGTAAGTTCCTAAATAAGCCTAGTTATTAACTACAAGCATAATCATTAATATGGCCATTGGAAAAAGCCCAACTTGAGATAGTTTTTCTGCTATAGGCCAATTCATCCCTTCATAAAATGATGAGCAAGTCTGAGGCTGTCCATTTCTCAAATTTGTTGATTCCAACAAAAGGATATCTCCAATCATGAGCAGCAAATTACAAATGGGAACCTCAAGATTCTTGGTCACAACTTCTGCTTACAGGTCCAAAGATTTAATGCACATTAATGATAGGAAATATGAGGTGACCATAGTGTTCAGTAAATTACCAACTTCTGGGTGTAATCAAATCATCTACATGCTGCTATTCTGTGATTAGAGACACTACCAATTTCTTGCTACATCTCAGTGGGGAAGCTGAAATATGACCTCTCTTTGCATCAAGAAGACCTCTGATAAGAAAGCCCAAGAAGAGTTGCTGGGATGAGCATATGGCATTCCACAGACATGCCATTCACTTTCCCATCTCCTGCATGCCACAAACTTTATGGCCTTATCAGAGCCTTGGTCAAACCACACCTGTGATCTGGGCATGTCAACTTTTGATGGTGACTTCAGTCAACTTAGTTCCCTGCAGAGCTTTGTGAGAATTCTGTGGGAGGAGAACAAAAAGGAAAAGATACATGTGAGAAGTGCACGGCCGGACATGGCCCAATCGGGATTAGTTTATCCAAGTTGCCAAGGTGTAGTTTTCTATTACTGAAAAGGGCAAAAGAGAGGTCAGTGTCCAGTATTCTTGGAGTGTACTCTCTTACTCATTCCACTCCACAGGCACAAACTCTGATCTTTCTCTGTCAACCCTCAGCTCATCATCTCATTGGCATGTGACTCATAGTCCATGGTGTCCCCTTTTCCAACAAAATAGGAGCCAATAGGGTCAGTGGTATCTCTCTCTTGAGCTCCATAGTACACACGAGGATAAAGACAAGGAGGATCTTTGTGTGGACTGCCATCAGGGCCATATCATTCCAATTGCTGTACACCTCTTTTTAAGGTAATCCAAGAACTCTCCAATGAGGGGATGTGATGGGAAAAGAGCCATGCAGGGACTCTGATGTGATGGAATAAATGCATGCATTGGTTGCAGAATCCTTTTGGCCAGCTATCTGGTGACGTGACAGCTTTGAGGCAGTACTACCACCTTCAACTTGGGATTTGGACATGGCCATGCGATTGAGGCTTGTCTTCTTATGCCTTCCTCAACAGAAGCAGCTTTAGAAGCTTGGCAGGTTTCATCAAGTACATGCCAAGCTTGGCAGCCATGGAACTTTAAGAGGCCAAGCAACATGAAAATTAGAGCTGGCAACATCCCAAACTTGCTTCTGAAGCTATCCAATCAACGAGAAAAAAGAAAATTTATTTGAATTAGTAAACAAGTGTTTTCAGCCATGCAACTTGTTTTTGAATAAAGCTTCAAAATGCATGACCGTGATGATGCAAGAAAAAAAAGGTCAATTCAGCAAAATCTTGCATGAAGAATCAAACTCAATATCTTCCATAGAAAATGTTGTGACATGATTGATAGAAAGGAAAACAGGGGGATGGAGTTCTTTCTTGCTCATGTTATATATCTATAGCAAAATGCTCTGTGCCTAAATGTTTTGGCTCAATGCATGTTTTTTAAAGAGCTAAGGAATGTAATCCTTGAAGAGAAAGAAGTTTAATATTGAAAATAAAAATAAAAGTATGCCATTTTTACGAGCATAAAATGCCACACTAAAATGCAGGCACATGTAAAGTTTGTGATGGAAATCATCTGCCAGTTAGCAATATGTTGAAGCTAATCTGTCATTACCAATCAACCTGTGGACATTATACATGTAATTAGGGTAGTTATCTTCATCTATTATTTTGATGTTGGTTGTTTTTGGTGGTCTTTTCCAATTTTTAGCTCCTAAAATTTTGGATTTTTTTGTTTTCGTTTATCTTAATTTATCATTTTTCTTAAGAATAATAAATTTGCCTACTCCGATTATTCATCGGTTGATGTATATTTTTCTTAAGAAAATTAATTTAGTTGCTCTGATCATTCATCAATCGACCGACGAATGAAATTAACCACAATTCAAATATGATGAGCTTATATTTAAAAATCCGATCAAATTCAAATCAAATACTAAATCATAAATTCACAATCATAGTATTCCAATAAGCCTATTAAATTTACGCCTGAAACATTGAGTTGGAATGAAACGAGTTTTCTTAGTTATTAGTTGTCACAATCTATTTTTGTTCGATGGATCGATAATGATGAAAAATTACAAAATGAAGTTTTGATTTTCCTCTATCATGGAGGTGAATTTGATCATTCAAATACATGGTAGGAAATCCTCCATTTTTTTTTCTCTAATTTTTAACCAAAAAATGGATTCTCTCACCTGATTCATATCACTGATGTTCTAATGAGCTCATATCACTACATTAAGTGATAGATAATACCTAATGTCTAATGAGCTATTTATATGAAAGAATAATCAAACTCTACTCTTCTAAGTTTGTCTTATTCACAAATAAGTCTTTCTATAGATGGATTATTATCATTTAAGTACAATGACAGTAAGAATTCAAAAATACTTGTCAATGCCAACAAACTCTTTCTTAGTGGGTATTTTTTTTGCTTTATATATCATGTCGAAATCACACTTTACCTCAATCTCCTTTTTTACTTTTGTCATTTAATTTATCAAGTTAAATACATGTTTTTTCAGGCCTTATCGAGCATGTTTTTGTAAGATCATCATCGAATCTCTAATCATCTTTAAATATTTTGAACTCATATGACTTTAGTGAGAGAGAAGACTTCCATAGGAGGAGAAAAAAAATCAAAATAATCAATAATGAGACAGATATAAAAAGTTACAATATTTATATAGTTCGAGACTCCTTTATCTATGCCCATAAAAAAAATCAAATCAAATTATAAATACCATTGTATTAATCATAATTTCAATCATCCTTTCTAGATTTACTAAAAAGAAACCATGGAGCACTAAAATATTTACTAGTATTATCTCCTTCCAAACTTAAGGATACAAGAGTATTTTTAGAACATCTAAATATATATATATTATCTATATACTAGTATTATATATATATATATATATATATAAAGAGAGAGAAACCACCGGCTCCGGCTCGCAAACGGGACCAAGTGGGCTGTGAACCGAACCGGTCTCTTCGTGTCCCAGCCGGCCGGTTCTTCTCCGCGTCTCGCCCTTGAAATAATCGCGAGCAAACATATCTCCCCTTTTATCTTTTCTCACAAATAAGCAAAAATAGAAACCCTTTCTCGCGCAGAGGGGGAGATGGCGAGCTCCAATAGGGTGATCGCGCCCCCAGCCCTCGTGGAACCCTAACCCTAAGCCCCGATTACGAGCGCGGAGGAACTCTGATCTCAGCTCCGGGACGATCGATCCCGTCGCCATTTGCGCCTCCCTCCTTCCCTCCCTCCCTGAAGAGATCCCCAATTTTCCTGCCGGCTGATCGGGCTCCTCGCTCCTTGCGGATCGATCCATCGATCTGCTGCTTTGCAGCGGCCGTAGGTGCTGGATTATTCCCCTTCTGGGTTTGTTTGTGTTGATTCGTTTTGGATTTGCCTGTCGAGGTGGGGAATTAGTTGCGCTTGTCCCCGATTTGTGGAGGGATGTGACGGGGAGCTGTGCGGTTTGGTTGGATTTAGTTGATGGTGAGAACCGGGCGTTGGTCATGGGGTGCGGGGAGCTGGGTAGATGTAGGGTTGCAAAGTTTTTGGAGTAATTGGTTGGCTTCTCATTGAGGTCTTTGGTCTTCGTTCCTAGGATTCTGGGCTTAGTGTTATTTAGGGTTTGGTTCTCTTTTATGTTGTTTTGGGCGGTTTTGCACGAGAACTGAAAGTTTAGAACATGTAGACGCTCTTCTGAGCTCAAACCTGAGGCTAAATTATGAACTGGATTCTTAAAATTGCACGCTTTACTTGTCATATCTTGTTTTTCTTAATCTTCAGCTAGCTGATATATTTTTTAGCACCACTTGTAAGAGGGTGAATGATCGGTAAAGCGTTCATCTTCTTGGATTAGCTGACTGTGGAAGTTTACGAAAGAATGTAGCTTTTTTGAACCACAAACATAATAAAACGTCTTTCCTAATAGGGGTAGATAGCTGTTGAAGGTGTCATCCTTTTGGTTTAGTGGGTGCAAGAATGCATATACTATGGAATTTTTATGGATAAATGAAACTTTTTTGAACCAGAAACATCTTAGTTCAGATAATTGGTTGCTGTTTTTTAATTTTTCTTCAAAATTTATTGTTATGGACATATTAACTCTTGAACTCTTCTTCTGCTTTTTTGCTACCATTCCTCTCCCTTTACCTTTTCTTAATTCCATTGTTTAAAGCATGCTTTAGTAATACTCAATTTAACTTAGTGATTTCTGTATTTTGTTGTCCATGGATATAACTAACAACACATCACTTTTCAGTACTGGGAATAAGTGGAGGCCTCAGAACTTTATTGCTTGGTTCACGAGCTTGTAGCACTTTATTCTGAAAAACAGTTTGTCTTCCAGAGGAAGTATTATGGTCCCTTGATTTTTATTTTGACTGCTGTGAATAACTCAATATGAAGGCTCCATCACCAACCAACCCCAGCTTCCCTTCACCCACCTTGCCTGTTTAAAATGATTATGAGTATATTGATTTTTTGATCTGCTTTCCATATTTTGTGGCTTTCTTTTTGAAACCTCTGTCTATGGTGTGGCATCTAATTGCTTAAGTTTGTTTCTTAAATTTTGTTTCCTTCTAGACTTCTTGTAGTCTTTGTGTGTATTGTGCATGTAGGGAAGGATATTTTCTGCGGGTCTTCAATGGCCTGTGGCCTTTAAGGTGCAATATGATGTGGAATGACTGTTCTACTTGTTTGATATATCTTGATGTCTCTCCTTGTTTATGCCTGCTTGATGTGTATGATGAAAAATTATTGTTCCTACTTACCAACTTTCCATTCTTATAATGTAACTTCTAATATAGGTAGGAAGAAACTCTCACTACGAATTACAAGGCAAAGTATTTCTAAGTAGTGCATCGTCTTTTTCTAAAGAGCCTTTCTTGTTCTCATGTGCTATGCTACAACAAGAGTTGAATCTTATCGATGCAAATTTTTAATCACCTTTGTTGTTTTCTTTGCTAGTTTTATTGGAGTTGTTGTTTTCCAAAGTCTGATTTAATAATATATAAATTTTCGTCAGTGTGGTTCTAGGTCAGTGCCAATGAAATTCAATTAAAAAAATTATGGCTTATTTACAGTAAGGTGGGTTAGCTTTGGTAGTACAATAATGCTGTTTCATGAATTTCATATTATCAGGTGTTTCATGAACTTAGTTCACCCATTTTGGAATGTGATTCCACCTTTATTAGAATTTATGATGGGAACACGGGGTGAAGAACAAATGCAATTAATCTACATATTCCAACCATGAGTGATGTTTAAATTAACATTCTCATCTTAGAAATGACTGCCATCTGTAGCCAACCATTTCCCTAGTTTCTGTGTTATCAGGAAGCAGCAACAAGAAAAATAAAGATCTCGAAAGGAGTAAACTTTTCTGGTCAGAAGGGTGAAGGAAGAAGTTTTAGCTAATCCATGTAGAAGCTCTATGCTTTCCTTTCCCACTCTAGTCCTTCTTGGCCTTGGATAAAATAAAATACGTGTTTGATGATTGTTATTCATTAATTATAATAGGTACAAAGTCCATGAATTTTAGCTATAGATATGAGAGTGGCATGTATTGTGATTTACCAAGTAGCTTTGTTTGGTTGCTTATTTCTTAAATTAAATTTTTTTAGTTCATTTCTATAATCATTGTATTTGATTTGTTTCACAGATTGGATTGCTTTTTAAGGGTTGTTATTGTTTAAGTAAATCATCATACTGTCAAGAATTTGCTTCCATTTACCAAAGGGATAAGTTTACAGAATATCAGGAAATTAAGTTATAACTTCTGGTCAGTGCAGGCTGGATTTTGTGCCATTTTGAGGAGGTTCAGATTCTCTTTGAGAAGAGTAATCACTTTGTAGTCATTGAATCATCACGAAGTTGGAATTTGGCTGATTATGTAGAATATGTCATGGATAGTTCAATTTCAATGCAACACTGTGAAATCTGAATCGAAAAGACCCCATTCTCGTTTATCAGGTATATTTTGGTTAATTTTTCTCTTGAATTTTCCTCCCAGAGGAAACCTTCTGAAAGCTTATTAGAAGAGCACCCAAAGTGTGGAAGATTGAGCAAATTATTTCTAAATTTATAAATACTGCTATCAATTTAAGCTAACAATTATTTCATATATTTTTGTATTCCAGGAAGGTATGAAAATCAATGGAAGAGGAAGCTAATATGGTGCCTTATCGCAACATACAGTTGTTCTTCACGAAGTTTGATTCTCTTGCTTAATATGGATTGTTTCTAAGATTCTTCTTGTGGAGATTAGAAAAAGGAAAAAAAAAGATTTTTACCCTCAAAGTTATAATCAGACACTAATCATTTTCAAAGCTTAGCTTTTAAGCCAACATATTTTTTTTCATTTTTTGATGGCTATTAAAGGATCCAAGGAAAGCTGCTCTGTTCCTAATGGATATATAGAAGCAAGAGGCTAATGAGCTTCACTGCTAGTAAGGATTACCTCTTTTGAGCTTCAATTCCTTGTCCAAGTTTCTCATCCAACATGCAAATGTGGCAACAACAGTTGATGTACAAGCAGCTCCAAGAGGTTCGGAGACAGCAGCAACTACAGCAGCTAGATCAGGGATCGAGGCAACTGAGTCCCCTTAGCCAGTTTTCTGCTGTAGCAAAACCTGCAACAGACATTCAGTTACCTTCAACATTAAATGAAAGAAATCAGTTACCTGCAACTTTAAATGAAATGCCCATCAATGATCCATATAATTATATGTGGCTTAATAATTATGTTGGAGGCTCATCCAACTTATCTGGTAATTCTCAGATGTTTACTGCTGGAAACATGAACCATGTACAGCCAAGTTGCTCTGTTGCCATGCAGAACCTTACAAATGGTGTTATTGTATCAAATGATCAAAGTCAAGCGATGCAATTTATTGGATCTATGCCACCACAAATTAATCAGTCTTTTAGTGGCATATCCGTTTCAGGCACTTGCTCTGGAGACCAATATTCTCACCTATTAGGAATATCAAGTTCTAATCATGATTCAATGACCAAGGCTGCTGAAACAAATGCAGAAAAGACATCATACTCATCTAGCATTTTCCAAACTGATCATCAAATAGACTCACAAGGTTCCTTACAGGAGAAGGCTTGGGCCACTGCACGGAATTTTCCAGGGAAACATGTCGTTGACAATTCTTCAACACAGACATCAGAAAAGTTTCAACAATTGAACAATCTGCAACACAGCATTCGGTTTCAGGAATTTCATGGTAGGCAAGTACAGGATGATGCATTGGGTAATTTAGTGGAGAAACAAGAATCACAGGTAGGAACTTCTACTGGTGTGGCCAGTCTGGATCCTATAGAACATAAGCTCTTGTTCGGCACCGATGAGGATGACAACTGGGGATTTTCATTTGGAGGGAGCCTTACCTCTGGCATGGATGGAGATGCACATGGGCATTCTTCAGAGAATGATTATTTTGGTTCATTTCCTTCTGTCCATAGTGGGAGCTGGAGTGCTCTTATGCAAGAGGCTGTACAAGCTTCCACTAGTGACAAGGGGGTCCAGGAAGAATGGAGTGGCCTGAGCTACCAAAAAACAGAGCAACAGATGCTAAAGCCTCTGATTACAACAACTGACAATGGGAAACAGTCAGCTATTTGGGATGATAGCAACTTGAAGGGTGCAAGTTCAACTTCTAGGCCGTTTCCTTTGTTTAATGATGCTAATACAACGCCAACTTCCACTGGCCCTATTAATCAGCATTCTTTTGACTCCACTTATGAAGAAAGCAGTAGGGTTCTGACCGAGGCTCCCCGTGTCTCATCCTTCCGAGGATCCAGTAACAAAGAATTCCATCAGAATCAAAAAATTGTGGAAGGTAGTCTTCAAGCTCAAATGCCTTCAACTAGTCGTGCGTGGGCTGGGCTGACCATCAAGCAGCATGAGAACAGTTCTGAGGAGATTCAATATAAGTCACAGGACACAGAGGATGGTTGGAGAAACCAGAAAAACATGCCATCATCCAATGTTTCTGTTTTGCCTGTTAATAAGCTAAATAGCTTGAAGGCAAGTTTTCCAATGGCATCTGGAGGTGACAAATCAAATCATCATGAAAGTGATGGCCATTTGTGGGAGATTGGTGAAAATCATGTTAATATGAATTCTGGCTTGCAACGAGTCAAATCTGATATTGGCAGTCTCAACATACAAGCTGAAGAATCCTTAGCAGGTAAATTTGTTTCTGTCAATAAACCGAACACCTTAAAGTTGAGTCAGGACATGCATCATCAGGTTACTAATGTGCAGCAAACTGTTTTTGGGGGACATTTTGCCCTTAATTCATGTGTGCATTCTGAAGATGACAAAGATATTGAAGAAAACCAGAACCAGCCAAGCAGGAAGCCACAAACTTGGGAGATGTCTGTAAGTACTGCTGCAGAAAGATTGGGTAAAAGCTATGAGAAGAAAAAAGAACATGAAAGAGTGGTTTTAGGTGACAGTTATGCCGGAATTGCAGCAAAAGAGAAGTATCTATTGACTGTGAATGACCAATATCCTTCCGTAAGTGGAGGCCAGAAGTCCTCAATTCTGTCAAGTCATCCTACTGTGGGGTCAAAAATGTTGCAGAATTCACTGGGAAGTTTGAGGAAACCTGTAGAATCTTCTTTCCTGCCCAATCAACTATTACGGTTGCAGGGCTTGTCCAACTCTGTTTTTCATGGATCAAACAATGAAGGGCAATCATCTTTTGGGAAATCACAGTTTTCTGGTCATATTGTACCCAACAATCCTATGGATGTGTCCGAGGTAAATGAGTTATTGTAACCATTGTGATTTTGTATTTTTCTTTACATTCTTTTTAACTTATCGTTAAAATTTAATGCTTAATTCTTGTTCATGTGGATACTTTCTAATTTACAGAGGATTGCAGTGGGAGCAGAGGGACTGCAGTCTCGAGGTACCATACCTGTGTGCCCCTCTAGGAGTTCTTTTGATGGCTCAACTGCTCAACATTCCCAGAATGAAGTGGTTGCTCAAGCAAGGTACAATTTACTTAGACTGAGCATCAATTTAGCTCCCTCATGGTCCTCCTTGCTATGGTGCAGTATACTGATACCTGCATGGTGCATACCACCATCAGACAGCCAGGGTATGTTATCAGGGTCTAATTTTCTCCCATGCCTAGTGCTGGGATGGCTGACATGGGTAGTCTATTCTTTCTTCAATAATTTAATGTTGAACAATCCTGAAAGAACACACTTATGTTTCATCTATTACTTTTTGGTGGACCAATCATTGCAAAACACCTAGTGTTGGATCTCAACTTTGGATTTCTACAACCTTCTCTGCAGGCCAATGTACCCAGCTTGTCTACATTTTGTTCCTATATGCCATTACATGGTTTAAATACAAATTCTATTAAAATAATTGTATTGCTGTTCCAGTGCTTGATGGTGAAAGAGATTTCTGGTTTTGGCATATGTATGCATTTGGATCTTTCTAATGCTTGATTTTTTGTAATTTATCACAGTTATAATATGCTCGAGCTTCTCCACAAGGTTGACCAATCAAAGAACGTTGTTTCTACAAATGCATCTGATGTTCCTCCACAAGCTGCTGCTGATGTTTCTATCACGCATCCTCACTTTGATCAGTCTTCTAATTTGCGTGGTTTTGGGTTGCGTTTGGCCCCGCCATCTCAGGGGCAACCACTACCAAACTATACACCAATCTCTCACAAGTCCTTGAATGATATTAACAGTGGGCAATCAGACCATGAAGCAGAATATCAGGGTCAGACGTGGCTTAGTCCTACATCCTCGATTCGACCTGTTCTTCCATTTGATGAAGCATCTAAAAGAGAAAATTGGGATAAGATAGCCAGCCTACCTGGACAGAAAAAAACTGAATATTCAGAAGCAAATAATCATTTTAAATCATCAGCCACTGTTTCTGATTCTTCTTCAGTGAGAGATCAGCTGCAGGAGCAACAGCAGCTTAGACAGCAACACATTTCTAGTGCAAAAGATCACCTGGAGAATCAACAACAGCAATGGCAACAACATACTTCTAATGCAACAACTACTCATGGACTTTTGGACCATTCTGTCAATTTTTCCTTTAGTAACCAAACTAATACAAATATGCTTGTTAGAAATGCTTCTCTCGTTAGGCAGCCACTTGACTGTCAAAGTGGATCTTTAGGTGGCCAATCTGTTCAAACATCATTGCCTCCTCTGGCTGGTAGGTTTCCAGCTTCAGATGTTGCTTCCCATGCTGAATCTCGTGTACCTGTTGGTTCACAATTTTCCTCAGAAGGGACAGAACATACAAGAGGAACAATTGCAGGATTTTCTCAAATTATAAGTTCGGGCCAACAGTTACCTGCTGTAGAGACAAAGTCAAGTTCACAACCTTCTCTGTCAGGCACGTCTCAGCAAGCCAGCTTCTCAAAGATGTTGCATAATGTGTGGACAAATATTTCAGCTCAACAACGTCAAGCTGGTATTGATCCTTTTCTGACTCCAAATGTACTTCAGTCTATAATAAATCATGGTAGAGACACAAGTTCATGGGGCCTCCCAAAGCCAGGTGATCAAGTAAATAAGGAAGATAGTGCTCCTCCTGAGCATATGGATGTTTCTCATGAGTCAAGCAATACATCCCAGGGGAAAGAGGCTGTGCTAAAGCCACAGCAGGATGTTAACAAAACAAGAAATGGACAGGATCAAGCTCTTAGTTCTTGTGTATTGCGTGCTCCTCTAACGAATAATGTCTCTACCAGCAGTGGTATTCTTGCAGGGCGCATGTCAAAGCCTTCAGATGTTCAACAGCAAAACTATTCACTGTTTCATCAAGTACAGTCCATGAAGGCTTCTGAATCTGATGTAAACAAGACAGGAAACCTACCAAAAGGAGCTGCTTTTAGTTCCGATAGTTCACAGATGAATTTCAATGTAGATCAGGGAATTGTTCATGGCCAGAATACAATTCCCAGAATCCCTGCAGATGGTAAAGTTGGAGCAGCTTCTCATATTTCATTCACGTCAGATGCCAAAATGCTGAGCTTTACTTCAAGTGACAGTGAAGAACAGAATCCCAACACATCCAGTGCAGGACATCATATCCAAAGTCACATGGAACCACTTAGTACAAGTTCCACAGCAAATGTATTGGGAGATGGTGAGCCCACCCAGATTAGTCCTCAGATGGCTCCTTCCTGGTTTGACAGTTATGGAACCTACCAAAATGGCAGGATGGTTGCTATGTTTGACGCCCATAGGAGTAGAAAAGCTTCCGTTCAGCAGTACTTTCTCCAAAATGCTCCTGCAAAGATGGATAATAGTAATGTCGTCGAGCAAAGACCTGATAGCAGCCAGGTTGGTAGCTATAGGCAAGATACATTGGCCTTCAAGATAGCACCCAGTGATACAACTTCTTTGCTGCCCCCGGATGTGATGGTCCATGGTAGAATTATAAGGTCAAAGAAGCGCAAAATTGCAAATAGAGATCTTCTGCCATGGCATAAGATGGTCATGGGATGTCCACAAAGTTTGCAGAGCATCAGGTGGTATTCTTGATGGTAAAACTTTTGTTTAATCAATAAAAAAACTATCTGTACATGGTTTTTCAGAGAAATATATCTTAATTTGGATTAGTCTTAAAATATGAATCTTTTTGCAGTATGCCAGAGTTGGATTGGGCTCAAGCTGCCAATAGATTGATAGAGAAGGTTTGTTTATCTTACCAATTTGGCCAGTGTAATCAATTTTATGTACTATTTATCCAGAGCTTTTACAGTGGATGTTGTGGACCTTGGTTTCTAAATATAGGTGGATGATGAAGCTGAAACTATGGATGATGGCCTGTTTATGCCTCAGTCACGAAGAAGGATAATCCTGACAACTCAACTGATGCAACAACTTATTCCAGCTGTACCAGCTGTGATGTTCAAAGGAGAGGCAACTTCAGGTTATCAAAGTGTGACTTTTTCTATTGCTAAAACAGCACTTGCAGATGCATGCAGCCTGGTTTCTTCCTCAGAAAGTGATTCCCATTTGCTGTTGGGAAATGAAAATACGTAAGCGTCGCCTTTGAAATTCATCGAGAACATTATAGTATGACCTCAAGCTATCAGATCGTTATACTCATCTTTGATTTAGGAGATCCTACTCTTCCCACCCAGTTTGATGGATATGATCTGTCATATTGGTGTATATTGTTTCGTGCAATATATATACTATTACTTGCTAATCAGTTATCTTTTTCCACCCTTTAACTCTAGGATAAATATTGGAGAGGTTAAGACTTCCAAGAAGGTGGAAGAAGATACATTCTTAAAGCTTATGGAAGATTTCATTGGTAGATCCAAGAAACTTTCAACTGATTTCTCAAGGTAAGAGCAATATCAATTATTTTTCATGAAATATTTTTCTTTTCCTTATTCCCGTGTGCTTAGGAGATGGATGTATCAAGTTACTAAGAAAGATGAGAAAAGAAATACTTAAATTCGTGAACAACTAGGCATCACTTCAATAAAAGATTAATGACTAGCACATTAGCGGTGCCATTGCATTCTTGTCTAATGTATTTGATGTTTGCTATACCCTTTAGATCTTTGTAGCTGTTTTGAATTTTGATGTTCTTGATGCTGCTAATGATGTTAATGGACAAGTGCCAGGCAATATGTAATGTGGTAGTACACTATATCACTAGTTGAGATCACTATATATTAAATTTGGAAGACATCTAATTAAGATTAGTGGTGTGAGGAAAGATGGAAGATCTAAAAATTTTACTAGGTACAATAGAAAGATATTTGAATGATCTTTATTTGACTTGTCAAGGTTGCTTACTTGTTACTTTATGATGAGTCTCCTTGCTTATAATAAATAAGCTTGGATACGTCAGACTTACCCGCACCCCACATTGGTGGGAGCTTCGTACATTAGGACAAATTTGAAGTTGTAATTTATCTCAAGGGACTTGGTTGTACAGGTCTGTCATTACAATCTGAATGGATCAGTAATGTTCCATAAGGTCACCCACAGAGAGAAAATAGCCCGTCACTTTGCATCTTACGTCCGATGTTTTCTTATTATAGATGTTCTTTTCGAAGCTTGTAAAGTGAATAAATGGTTAAACAAATCTGATGATTGTCTTAAGTTGTCATAGACAGGTTATCTAGGTGAATAAATTGTCACACTTTCATTAGCAGCTAAATGTGATAAAGATTTCTTTTGGATTTGCATGCCTTAATGTCTTGAATCTAGTCGTGTTAGTGCTGAGAAACTGAATTGGTATGGTTCTGTTTTGAATTTAATGACCTTGCAAGTCTTTCCTTACGGTCGAAGTCTCCCTGGTGTAATTTTGCATGTGTGGTGTATTTAATCATTTCATTTGATTAATATATTTCAGATTGGAGAGGAAGACATCGATGTTGGATGTCCGACTGGAGTGCCAAGAGTTAGAGAGGTTTTCCATTGTGAACCGATTAGGCAAGTTTCATGGTCGGACTCATGCTGATGGGGTCGATGTATCTTCCACTCCTGGAAATGCCTATCGCAGGATCTTTCCGCAGAGATATATCACCGCCGTTCCAGTGCCTGGAAATCTACCCGAGGGGGTTTGCTGTCTCTCACTCTAAGATCATTTATCAATTGATTTTGTTTCTCTTGTCAAATGGCTGTGGTCGCCATCGCTATTCCTCGATGCTTTTCAGTCACACCTCCATCGGAAAAAGAGAGAGAGAGAGAGAAAGAGAGAGAGAGAGAGAGTTCATAAGCATTAATGTGAGAGGGGGCAGGCAGTTCTTTTGTCCTAGTATTGAAGACGAGGACCGCTCAGGGGTTTGGCCTTTGAAATCTTTCCCGATGGTTGTTCACCCTGATATGAGAGGTATAGGTCTTTGTACATCAATGGAGGTACAGAAAATTAGGTTGTGGCATCTCATTTTTATATGAGAGGAGAGTTTCAGCATTATTACATAATTTTTATTCAAATAAACTTGAAAATTAAAACAAAAAATCTTTAGCTCCTCGGAAGAGTAAAATGCCTGTTTGTTGATCTGTGATTGTTTTTTGAGTCATTTTTTGATGAAACTTATTCAGTTGATATATCTTGCTCATCACGTCTCGATAACATTTCTATATGAGCTCACAAGTGCTGACCATCAAGTTGTGAGGTACATGCAGGTAGTTGTGATACTTTAACCAATTCTCAGAAACCTGCGCAAAATAAATGTATAGGAATTGAAGATTGACATATTAAGGCTGATTTAAATAACATCGTTGTGCGTTCCAGACAGCTTTATGATGCCCGAGAGACTGCATTCACGTCCCTTCGCTATCAAGGCTGGTTCTCTAAAAATACGAGTCTTTACTAAGTGACGCAAGACTCGTGTTCTTACGGTCGTCGTCCATAATTCATTTTAGGACGTAATGGTTCTCCATCAGATCCTAACGTAGAGATGCATTTGGTAGCTCAAAATTAAGCTTTACAACCATAAACAAATTATGAATTGCCAGGGGACTTACCCTTTGGACCATTTTAGTACTCATCAAGGGAGGACAAACCCTTCAAAATCTTACACACCATCGCCAAGAACAGAGGCTTCATCCCGAGATCTACTTTAATCATAGAGATAAGAGTCACCATTTCTCGCTGGGATGCTTTACCAACTAGTGGTGAAACCCATATTATGTGTATATATAACTCACTTTCTTCTGCTAGATCTTCACGCCAAGTAGCCCATGGTGAGGAAGGATATTTAGCTGATGGAGTATTCCTGCTCAAATCCAAGATAACAATCTGATACTAAAAACAGCTTTGTATCCTGAAAATGATATCACATAAGAGTAATGTTTAGTATCAACAACATGGATAGCCATTTTATTATATATATGCAACAGCAGAGAGGAAAGAAAATTAGGTTTGAACTAAGGGATCTGTTGTAGTTAAGAGCCATGCAAGTGGTCCAAGGATATGCCAGTGGAGCAAGGCAGTTTACATGTACAGAGGACATGTAAATAAAAAGACTAACGATAAACCTCCTTTTTGAGGACATGGCATTTAATGTGGATAGAAAGAATTCATGAAGAAGAATCAGATCTTGACTAGGGAGAATCAGAAGAAGAAGAAGGAACAGCAGCTATCAAGTTGCGTAAACCGAGTTGAGCAAAATGAAAGTATAGCATTTTCCAATTAGCTTTATGTAGAAAAGGGCGAATAAAGAATAGTTTAACACAAACTATATTTCAGGCTAGCAAGTATATTCTCACCTGAAGATTGGTCACCGTTGGTGGTAACGCCATACGAGTGACCATCTGATCTGAGAAACTAATTCTTTTCAGAGCATATAATTCTGACGTAGTGGCATTACCAAGAACTAACCACCATGCTTCATCTTTGACCTGGGAATCAAATTGATGTTATGAATAAGCTAAAACAGCATGCTAAATTAAACTTCCAAATACAGACAATCCTGGAGCTGTGTAAAGGTGTAACCGATCTCGGACTTTGTAATGTAACCTCATCCACAAAATGTGGTGAAGGAATGTTCATATTACTTTCCAGCTCTTAATCCAAAACTTTGAAGTACTTCAATAATTTAACCAGCAACCAACTACCTAGACACAAGACTGAATATGATAAGAACTAAATATCACATATTTTCCAATTTTACCAGTTTTATAGTCCTATTTCGAACATCTTTTATAGGTTCAGTTCCAATTTCATCCTGACAAATTACCCTAGCACCTCGCGTGTGCAAGAGAAAAAGAAAAAACTTTTCAATCACTCAATTAAACAAATAAAGGTGGCTTAATTACATAAAGCTCAAAAAAGGACCTAAACATGAGTTGTCCAAGAAGTCAAATGAAGATTCACCTTCGGGTATCGAGGGACAAAAGCTCTCACTGTAGAATGCTTAGAATTTGCCTTTTCAAGTCTGATGTTAAGAACCGCAGACTTTGATGCATTATCATCTCCAGTGTGAAGCTTCAATTTCACTCTGACACGTGGAAAATACTGCATATCCTGCAAACATAAAACAAAAGGCAAAAGGCAAAATAATAGTTTGAGGCACCATGTCAGAGTAACTTCAAATAGAACCACCTCAGAGTAGAAAAGTGAATTAACAACATTGGTGGATTAACACCTACATGAATAATTTTGCTTAAATACCAAACTAATGTTCATTATTTTTTTTAATTTATGCATAGTTAATTGTCATATATTAATTAATCTAACATATCATTCATCAGAAACTGAGGAAAAGGATTCCTGATGTTTCACCAAATGGAAGAAAAGGAATGTTCCCAAGAAGATGATATAAACAATTACTGTATAAGCTATATGGCATAGAAGCAAGATACAAATGATGTCTTGGAATCCCTCAAAGCAGAAAGGTCTATTCATTTATACGTATGGAAACCTAAGAAAAAGGCAATACTCAACAGCTGCAGAAAAAGAGTACCAACTTAAGGATCCATTCATCAAAAACAGAAATGAAGTAGGAACATAGATATGAACAAGAGCTAACTAACAAGTCAGAATGACCATAGATGAAGAAATCAAGCTGATTAACCTTTGCTATGCTTAGTGATTGGCAAGCCCACATATATGAAAGTCATGTACCAACCAAGGTTCACAATTTCGTACCGTACTGGAGTTTCGACGTTAGCTCGGTACGGTACAATACTGTACACCGAGTGGTATACCGAACGGTATATATATATATATTCGGCGACGTCGCCTCTCTCTTCTCCCAAGCCGAGTGATGTCATCTCGTTTATATATATATATATATATATATTTATATTTATTTATTTATAAAAGCCGATGTCGCCTTTTTCTTCTCCCACGCGGGGTGACATCGTCGAGGCGACGCGAAGTCACCTCGTTTATATATATATATATATATATATATATATATCGTTCCGTCCAGGAACGGGCGGTCCGTGTACCGGTCAGCTGACGGACCGGTACATACCGCCCATACCGGGCGATATTATTCGAAATTGCATACCTTGGTACCAATAACACTAAAGTAGTTCTATTCAGATTATCCTCTAATTAAGAAAGAGAGATTGTTTTCTAAATATTGCATGAATATTGTGGGCTAACATTTGTTCTCCACAAAAGAAGAAACTCATTAAGGAATCACATCAACAGTAATTCCTCGCACTAGGAGGGAAGGTGGGACCCTGACGTGTCACTGCAGTCCCAAAACTTTGATCGGTTCCATGTTAAAAAATTTCACAAAATTCCTAACTAACAATCTAGTCTATGATGCAATTATTTGTGTGCTAAGGAGTGTAATGGATGCCTCCTAAAACTGGACTGCAGAAAAGATCATTGACAAGATACATTGGGATTTCATCCGTGACACTTTAGAACAATAAGGGATTCAGGATGAAAGTTTACCTCCAAGTTTTCCAAGTCAGCTGTCTCAACCAATGGTGCACCCAATGCACCAGACTCAGACAAAGGAGATCATATTTCCTTCCTCTGTTTTGTTCTTGCTGCAGATCCTCAATATTATCTCTTGCTAAAGATGTTGGCATCATTAGATACCCAGTATCTATAGATTATATTATCTCACACCAAATTGCCGATAACTTATCACAAAATCTATTTAAGATTGACATATTGCTGGCCCAAAATTAGTCATGTTCTATCTTGAATCTAAAATGGGTTTATGTATTAATCTCAAGCAAAGCAATCCACAGTAACTTGGATGGTTGTTCTAGGTTCAGATGTTTACTTGATTGCATTATATCCAATTTTCCATTGCATATCGGTTTTGACCAGACAAACAAAACAGATCAGATTAGAAGATGAGTAAACTCCTTTCCTTTGCAGATAAAGCTTGTACAAGTCAATTCTGTCATGGTAACCAGTAACCAACATATTCAAACCTCTAGGCATTTCCTTCCTCTCCTAGTTGATCAATGAAACTGGCTTAAACCGTATTGTGGAAAGGCTAAAATGTCATTAAAGACTATTTTGCTTAGTTAATCGGTCAATTATTTATTAAAAGAAAAGGTAGACAGTCATAAGGAATTATTTGCCCTCAAAAGGTTGCTGTCCCTTCCAAAGATCTTGTGTTCAGCAAATACCTCCAAAGAAGAGATACTACAGGACTTCTCTTCTACAGTCAGATTATTCCCCATATTAAATGGGGCATTGCCTCTCCAAACAGGTTTTCAAAGTGCCTTCCATGTTCATTTTAAAATCTGGGCACAGGCACCATATCAGATTTTGGAAGTATAATCTGCTTGGACGAACACCCTCATTCAACAGATTCGTCCCAGTCTCAGTAGCATCATTTAGAATTCATCAATTTCTGTAGCTTCATCTTCCATAGAAACACTTCAAGTCTAAGCAGTTACTCTGGCTTCTTATTTAGCAGATGGCATAACTTCCAACTCCACTAGCTTCCCCCAATGAGAAGGCACAATTTTTCTCCCTCTCTAGATTTCAGAATTATTTTGAGACATTGACCACCTAAAACCTTAGTAGTTGCTTCTTTCTTTAGGTTTCTCAAAGTCACGGGATTCTCATGGAAGTTCTTCTATATTCCCAAGGCCAAATGTTATATATGGCTTGTTGCTAGTCAAACTATTGATCAGACTCTTTTTAACTGCACCTTTTGCAGCTCAAGTACAAAAGCCTCCAAGTAGAGCTTCTACTCTCAAATGTTTTTCGATTTCAATCTCACAAATTTGGGATTTCTAACACAAGAAAACATCTCCCATATACAGAAGTTTTGGAGATGGCTGCATCCACCATGCTGGTGAATTTGAAAAGAAAAGAAAACAATCCAGTTCACTTTTTTATTTCTCTTTATTTGTTTTCTATCATTAGCTCTTTTCTCTCTTTTTCCATACCTGTACTTAGTTTATACACCAAACATGATAATCCTGCAATCTTGTTGCTTTGCCAGAAAAAAAGATCATATTCTACTTGATTACAGACAATAGTGTCTTACAGACTTACATGGATCTGGCTAATAAAAATATTGTATAAAGAGATTACCAATATCTCTAAAATTGGAGTCCTCAAACCAGTTTTAAGTTTTAAATAATCTGGAAGCAATATAATCAATCACAGGAAGGCACCATATTATTTGATTGATGAGTGGCAAGGAAACAGAGAGAACATATAATGAACAAAAGCACACACTTTGTGGAAAAAAGTTTAGCCAAGAAGAGATCTGTCTGTAATAGATGCGATTATAAGATAAAATTCATTATCTTAGCAGGACATAATTATGCTAGGCATTCCATTTTTCACATTCTGCAAAAGGTTAATCGATTGAATCACAAGCAATCCCATATGTCTCAGGCACTAGCAAGATAAAAACTGAGGTTCAGAAGCTGTTCAACAGTTAGCAATTTGTAGAGAAATTTAAACAGAGATCTGTAAATGATTAAGAATCCATGTCTACCATGATGATATATCACATTAACCACAGGAAAGTTCACCTGATACAACTCTGAGGCAGGATATCTTTGGAGCATTTGCTGGAACTTTGCTTTAGGAAGTTCCAATAGGTCTTGCAATGACAAGATGCCTATGTTGTTCAGATGGTTCAGAATATCCTCATTCATGCATGGTAACATCCACAACGATGAATCTTTTCCAAACCATAAACCCTGAGTTAAACGGACATATGATTAGGAAAAAAAAGAACATACTCTCTTTTGGCTAACAATCAATATATCCTAGTAGATAGATAACCAAGCTTTGCCTTTCTAGAAGCAGAATAAAGGGTTAAAAATTTTAAAATATTAGAGAATTTCTTATTAGTTAAATTTGTCTCAGGAAATCTTCTGTATTATTTATATAATATGTGAGGGAAAAACTCCTTAGTTCCTAACCACATATTTGTACCATGAACTGATGAAGAGAGGCAATGCACTGTGTCTCTCCCCCTTCGTGGTTACCCTTGCATTTCGTACTTCAACGTGTTCTTTTTTCCTTTTGATCCAGTTTATGGTCCATATATTTTTGGTGCGCCAATATTGCCAATCCAACAAAGGATCATTATGGGTTTAGGTAACAAAATTAAAATTCTTGGTTCAGTGAAAGGTAAGAAAAGTGCTGAAAGTTGAAGACAAGAAAATTACATATTGGATAAAGCACAAATATTCAACAATTTAATCAGCTGATATGTTGTCAGAGGACATCTTCCAACAGGAGAACCCACACCTCCGAAAAGTGGTACATTAATCATGCCATAATAATTCTTCTTTTGCATCCTTTTGTACCGTGTGTGGTTGCATGGGAAATCTTATTGACAACTGTTTTCAAATCCTTGATAAGTAAAGAAAAAAAGCGTAAAAGTTTTCCCAATTTTCAGGAGAACTTTTCATTGTCATGTTCCTTTGAAAGTGACTTTCACAAAGAAAGCAATTTTAGTTTTAGCTGCATTTGAACATAAGAAAAAAGGAACTTCTTTCCACTACCCAAGTAACTTCCCGGAAAACCTTTTCAGCCTTTTCCTAGTATTCATAGTTATACACAAAATGAGACAGCATGAAAGCTCCCAGACATGCCACAAATGGTTCTTCTATCATGCTCTTTTTTTCAAGTGTTTCAAATTTATTTGAATAAGTATGCAATCCATCTAGTTAATGATCCCGAGCAGATTACTGTCCTTGGGCTTAATTACCATAAAGAATGTCAATAAGAAACCATCCTGAATCTAGTTTGATGTGTGTGCTGGAACTGAGTATTAAGCAAGCATTGTCATCCAGTGATGGCACTATATGTGGTTCCACTTTAATGATTGCATATTCTTGATAGTATCCAAATTCTAGAATATAAAGTTAAAGGTTTACTTTCAGCTTCTCGATGGTTTAGTGGTGTGGGTGCTCATCATCTATTTTTGGTTAAGGAAATCCATGCATCTTCTCAAGTTATCACTAGACATATCTCAACTTAGTTAATGAAGTCAGCATGTCCTCTGGAAACCTCCTAAATTTTTAGGGCTAGTTCTTCACTCATATTGTTTGTCATGACTCCTCAATGCATAAATATATCCACCAAAACAAAAGAAAAATTACATATTTCACACTGTTTCCCTAACAAATAATTGCATAACTTCTATGACTCTGACACCAAATTCATACCTAGTTTCCTACTTCCTGGATGTGCATGTGTTTTAAGTCTTCATACCTGATCTTGCTTACATGTTCCATGCATCTGGTCAACGAGAAAACTCCATGTCATTTAATGAGATACTTTCTGCATTGACCTCTAAAAACCATGAACTAAATGCAACAATTTATAGAGCATAACCCACCAATAATAACTATGATTCAGTCCTCAGATTCCTTGTCCATCAGTTTGGAATGAAAAGAGGTGCCTTGCATTCTGTTGTCAATTGACTAGTCTGACTTGACAGCCACTGCATGGTTCTCATTGCTCCCTAGATTATCTATCTGACTCTATTTTGATATGCCAAGTACCACTATGTGATAAATTACAAGTATTATTTAATTATGTGTCACTAAATATGCCAAGGCCTTTGATCTTATTGTAATATATTATATGGCCACTTATACAAATTCACAAATAAGACAATTTAATGAAAATGACAAACTATACATGTTTATAAGCATGTATCATATGCGCATTAGTTTAAAACTGAGATAGTGACTATTTAATGGAAAATTATCTCCTAGTAATTGACATATGGAAAAAGAAACAGAAAATAAAAATGCCACCTGCATGACCATCTGCAAAAGATGCATACAAGTCATTGTGCTTGAGAGCCATCCACTGTTGGCACATATATCTATCATTGCTTGTATGATGCGTATACTTTGATCAAGAACAGATTTTAAGTCTGTGACATAGTCAGTGACTGGCAATTCTATTCGAGAGAAATGTGCCTGCAAGAAGGAAACTCAGGATAAGCAAACTAGAAAGAGCACTGCAAGGTGGTGATAAAACTCAGAAGCGATATCTATACAGAAAAAAATTACTTCATCATGAAATGTTAAAAATGCCACCAACCTGAAAGAGTAAATTTGCTTTCACATGTGGATCATCAAGGTGGTGTTCATCCACCATGTGTGGCACCTTTTCAGCTAGTGTTTTATTGATATTTTCCTAACAAAATGAAAGAGAGATCAGAAATTCTTCAGAGATCGAAGAACAACTTTAGATTCTTAAAAGACAAAGAACGAATGATCTGTTGGTTTCTGAATCAACATGAACAGAGCAAATTAAGCCCGCAAAAATGCATGAGAAGCAGAAATAATCTGAGCCCCTGTCCAGCAGCGAAGGAGATTAATGAATCCTTGATCATGCAAAAGCTATCAATGCCGTACAGACAGAAAGAATAATCTTATAAACTAAGACTCTCTCTCTCTCGGCAGTGGTTATGGTGGGGAGGTTGGTTAGAAATATGTGATTCTTCTTCAGATCCTCTGGTACTCCTTATTCTCCTCTTGTTTAGAAAGCTTCATAACAAATTGTCAAATTTTGCTGCAGAGAAGTCCGCACATATATTGGAAAGTTGGAAACAAATATTAGTAATTTCCTATTACGAACAAGCCATAGAAGCATCTTTTGCAGCCACAATATACTGGACATTATTACCAATAACAAAACCTATCTGAGCATATTATTTCTATGCTGTCAAAATCAATGATCCAATTTCCAATGGTACAGAGTTGGCTACAGGAATGGAATGTTCAGTAAGAAGGGATAAGAAAAATACCAAATACAGAGAATCTGCTGACATGACAAAGTAGTAAACGATATCAGAGTTAGGCTTTTTGGACCAATAGTTCAGATTTAATAAATTAATATGTCAAAGGATGGATCATGACAAATGATATCAGAGTCAACCTAACATTAGGCATGATGAGAGAATCAAATAGGAAAAAGCTATTGTGTACAGGATTAGAAACATGTCATGGCGTGAAAACACCACTGTGTTGTGCCTCATGTGCACCATACTAAAGTTTCAGTCTGGGTTATGTTTGGACCATGACGAGAATGTCCAACCCCAAATAGGAAAGATTATAACTTTAGTCCAACATAAGAGGTTGATAAAGATTTGGCTTATGAGTGTTTGGTGATGAGTGTACTAGGGTTACGAGTGACATAGGCTCAACAAATTGATGTGTTAGTTATTCTATTGGGCCAAGATGTGATAATTTTGATGCTATATATGTAAATACTAGTTATGATAAATGTGACAGAGTTTACCTTTTTAAACATGATCTATCATGTTAATAAATTAATAATCACAATACATCAACTTCATCCATTTTACTTGAAAGATTAAGATCCTTGAATCAATTGCACAAACTAGATAAGACTTACTGGATGTTTCAAATTTAAAAAATACTAATGCTCCATAAGAGATTAATTTGGAGAAGGAAAGATGATACAAACTTCTGTCCTAGAGAAAATAGGTTAAGGATCATGCAAAACATACCTCGTTATGTCGTACAGGAAGCTCATCAAATTCAGAAGCAGCAGAAAGAATATGCAAAAACACCTAAAAATATTTTTTAATCAGAAGTTAAATTAATATAAATCATTTTTCACTGATGACAGAAGACACACACAAAGGCCAAACATGTATTAATTTTCTTACTTCAAGTGAAGTACTGGGACCTATGTTTGACCCAAACATTGACACTGTCATATAGCTCAGGTAATATTGAGATGCTATGGAGCCCAACATCAAAGGCTCCACAGAATTTTCATTCATCTTAATGCACCCACTATCCTCAAGGTCCTCAAATGTATCTTGCATTAACCTGTTCAAGAGAATTGACAAACAAGTTCAACAAACTAATAAAATAACCTTCACAAAGTGTAGCCTGGTTATCTCATGTTTTGTTTTTTAATACCTTGAGAGATAAGAATTCAAAGTACTGGCTTCAGTATCTTCTAGTCCATAATAAGATGGATTCCTAACCTGTCATGGGTATTGATGCAAGTATCATCTTTCATGAGTTCAAAAACTAAAACAGCCATACCTGATAATATGCAGCATGTTGTTAAAACAAACAGGCTATCCAAACAGCCTATTGTCTTACAGTTTGACTTGTAAATGGAACAAACAACAAGGATAGACTGATAAAATCAAATTTTAAATTACTTTCATAGCTTCAAACTAATAGATTGAGAAAGTCTTACCAGTCGACGAAATAGGTAAGTCCAAGTTAGATAATGTACTGCATCCTCCTTATGACTGATTGTGCCCGAAACAACCTCAGCGTTAATATGGTTGTGCAAATGTTCCCTCAGATTACTTTCAACAGGGAATGGTTCATAAAGAAACTGCCAGTAAATCATGCACAAATGTCATTTCTAAATTCTTATAGCCATTCCCCATGTCAGATAACAGGAAGTTCCTTAATTTAACCTTCTTATAGAAGCTCTTTTTTGGTTCATGAACCAGAATTACAGCCTTTCCATGCTGATCATATTGTGGACGACCGGCACGGCCCATCATTTGCAAAATATCAGTAATAGGGAAATCAACATATCTCTTTGCTTTTCCATCATAGTATTCAGTACCCTGCAGTGAAGATATACAGTAAGCAATGTTTGAAAAAACACCATTACCAAGTCAGAAAACCAAAGCATATTTGAACCTTAATGATGACCAGATGGGCAGGAAGATTCACACCCCATGCTAATGTGCTTGTACATACAAGTATCTGCATGCATGAACAGAAGTTCTCAGAACTTCACTAAACAAAAGTGGTGAACATGTCAAGCCAAAAAGATATGCAAGAAACATGGGATTGGGGGGGGGAGGGGGGGGGGGGAGAGAGAGAGAGAGAGAGAGAGAGAGAAGCATAAATCTAATGAACTATGGCATAGAGTGGCTAGTTAATGAAGAAAAAGATACCTGAATCTTGTTATTAGAAAAAAGTTCTTCAACCAATGATCGGTCTCGGTCATTGAGTCCTGCATGGTGCAGTCCAATTCCAAACCGTAGTGTATGTCTTAAGTTGTTGTCAGTGATTTGTGAAAGAACCATTTCAAGGGATGCTTCTGGAATATTAAGAAATTGCCTTGGACTTTCATCTGATGCTGCAAGCTGTTGTTGAAATTATCAAACTAAATTACTCATAAAAGGAATCAATAATTTATCTGCAACTAAATGTGTGCCCCACCTGGATGAGATCAAGTGCAGTAAGTCTTGTCTGACGGCGTGAGGAGACAAAAATAAGAACAGGTTTTGCAGGTGAATGGGTACATATGGCAGCATAGGCAGGTTTGTTCATGCTATTCATCCTCGGACAGTAAAACTTGCCAGGATAACCCTGTTTGTGGAAACATATTTAAATAATCATTTAAGCAACCAAGTAAAACACTATAAAGATCCAAATTTCCAAAGCCAATCCACGTTGGAAATTAGAATTAGCTAAAATTTTAAGGGACAAAAACTTTGCAGCTGAACAACAACCTGGACATCTATATAATAATGCACATATATAATTTGGCATCATGAGTGCCAAACATGCACATTACATGAAATTAGTGATCATAAACAATAGAGAGAGAGTTAAGAAATGAAGCAATCCAGCAGAGTTGTGTGAAATGAAATTATCTGATGTGCAGTTCTTTCTTATTAATGCTAAAGCCCATTAAAAGGAGCAATCAGGAGAGAGCCTTGCCTGAATGTGAACTTCAAGAGGTACAGGCCGGACACTAGGTTTGAAATTGAATAGACCATTCTCTCCAATACCCAACCAGTCAGCCAAATCACTGAAAACTCAAAATACAGAACCATCTAATAAGATTTCGCAGGAAAAGAAATTGTCGCTAGGAAGAAACTATATCATTCACCAGGCTGGCATATTATGCACTAACATTATTAAGCTTAATAAATCAACTAATGAAACTAAGTATTAGCCCGTGAGCAAGTTTTACTCTTCATGAGGTCCTGGGTTTGGAACCTTCCTTTATAAATCATGAAACAGATATTTCATCACAATGAAGCTGCAAAGGATGATCATTTTAATGATAAAATTTTGCAATTATTAAACTATATAAGCAAAAACAATCCACCGGGCATTTGCTAATGCTGTTGACCGACCTACAAAGCATTTAATTAATGATAGAATTATGCAATTATAAAACTAACTAGGCAATCATTACCCACCGAGCATTTGCTAATGCTGTTGACAGACCAACAAAGCGTACTGAGCGCTCTGTTTGTGAGGAAATGTATCGCATCCTAGAAACAATGACCTGAAAAGTAATTGTTAGAAGACTTGATCAAACTGACCATTTACAATTAATTTTGATTGCAAAACACAAAAAGGGTTTGTGAACAAATGGAAACATAGAGCTCAGACAAAGAATAGGAAATTTGAAGTTTCATCTCGAGCACTTGCAGCAGAAATAGGGCAACCTGTTCTTTAAAGAATGGATGTTACTCTATCAGTCTATTGTGATGAACTTATCTCTCATTTAAAAAGTTGAACATAGCAACAAAGCACTATCAGTGTATGCTTTAAAGCGTCTTAAATATTGAAATAACAGCAAATCCCCACGATAATAAATTCAAGAACAGCTAGATTATAATGAACCAGACATCTCTAGGACACACATTTCACATATTGATGAAAATGAAAACAAGCATTCGCTCATATGACACCAAAAGAATGTCAAACAACATTCATAGCCCCAACGAGCTCTTATAAGTGACATGAATCCCATAATAGTATGTGAATTGCCACTTTATAAGTAAAACAGTCCAGTTAGTTAACAAGCAATTATTAAGAAGATAGAAATTTGACAAACTAAGACATTTTATAACAACAAAAACAATAAATTTGATTGTTCCTAGAATATTACTCCAATATAATTTTTATCATTCTGTCAAGATGTGTTCATTTTCAGGAAAAAATATCCAACAGTAGGATAACAAGAGAGAGATGCTCTGGAAACTACACAGAAAGTCTAGACTGGAGATCAGGTCTTCCAGGAAGGATGGCAACACTCTCTCAATATGAGTGGTTCACTAGCCTGGTGATAAGAGGTAATCTCTTGGAGCAAGAGGTCAGCATTCAATGTAACAAGTCATTTAAACAATAAACATCAATAAGCACCCATATTCTGAAGTAGTACAGCTGAATGGGAAACATATCCATGCAGCCACCCAGATATTAGTCTCTAGATGCTTCTCATGATGTACATTTTAAATGCCATTAATTTGAATGAACTTTTGCTTAAAGAACAAATCTGACTTGTTAACATGTTTCTCTTTCATCTCCTATGTTACAGCAGAAACGTAACCACAAACGAGCTCCTAAAGTGTGCAACTAAATAATGGATGTAAAAAAGGAATATTGTTAAAGCCATTAGTAAAATAGCAAATTTCTGTGCACCCTTAACAGTGAAAGAGTATAATTAAGTACCTCAAGAATAGGTCCTCGATCAGCTCCCAATAAATGTATTTCATCCAATATCATTAGCCCGACCTGCCAGTAGGCTAGAAATATAAGTATCCAGTAAAGACAAAAAAAGGTCAAAACAGAGCTTTTACCTTCATTACATAACTGCGACTTTGCCAGCTGCGACTAATCCCATCCCATTTTTCAGGAGTAGAAATAATAATATCAGCCGACAATAGTGCCATAAGATCTGGAGTGAAGTCGCCAGTCATCTCAACCTAAAAAAGGATTATTCTAGAACACCATGGAAGCATCTTAATGTAATGCAATTAACCATACACATTGCCACATACCATTTTCTTCCCAAGCTGGGAGACAAGACGTTTCTTCCAGTCATTCATTCTTTCTCGAACAATTGCCTTGAGAGGAGCTATGTAGACCACCTGAGAGTAATAATAGTACTCAAAAACTTTACTGACAAAGACATGCACCTAAGTCTCCGGTATTTATCAACATAAGCACATAAAATCTAGGGAAATTGCCCAAGATAAGCATCAAAATTTTGAAATACCAAATTACCAATTTTTTATGTTTACAACAAAAGGACTTTTTCTTATTCAAAAAATATACCATTTTTGTCCCTATGTAATATAAAGGCTATTACCTAGCATAAAATTTATGGAAACAAGGTGTCACATGATATAAACATGGTAATATGGTATCAAGCTTAAATACTTCCAATACACTATCCGATCATATGTTCTGTAATAACTATGGAATAAAAAACTGATCGAACCAATATGAACCTATCTGATCCACTATTGGGATCTAACAAAGCAATTCGCCCCGGTTTGTTCAGAACTCAAATTATCAGGAGGTAACATTTGTTAACTGAAATTGCCGCTCAATTTTAGACCACTGATGCCACTCAATCCAAAAAAGGTAAATCTGAAGGTTATCCTTCAATTCAATCATTTTCTAGTTTGTTGCAAGAAGTTTAGGGTTAGATTTCTAATCTAGTAAGATAGTTTTTAGATGAATCTATAGTTAGGTTGTAGGTGTTTTTCTTAACAGATTTGGGGCTAGACCCAAGAGGACCAAGCCTTCATCCATGCAGGTCCAGCCTAGAACTACAAGGATAAATGTGATACTAATGAATTTAGACTAAATCCACAATGATCAGCATTAATATGCATGGATCTAGTCTAAATCCGCGAGAATCTAGAGGATTAAAACTTGATCCAACATCCATCTCATTTCATTTATAAGACAATTAAGAGGAATAACAAGTGTCACAAGCAGTTGACTGAAGTGAGAAATTGTCATGCCCATTGTTCAGAATGGTTGGGCTTGAAGCAAGCAGTCCATATAGACCACAAAACAGTGTAGCCCAGTTCAACTGTCGCAATAGCAAAAAACATCGAGCTTCATAGTTGAAAGCAATCGATGAACAAAAATGTTAGCCAATTGATAGTACACCTTAGGTTCGCCATACCGTGACATGCCGTCCGATATGGGCGATATGTACTAAGTCCAATAGGGGACTGGTATAGACAATACATACTAGTCTGTTGGTACATCCCACCGTACCATATGTCAGTACGTTGGTATGTACCGTGCCTACAATCAATCGGTCCACCAATACCGACCAGTAAGGCGAACCATATAGCTTAAATACCATACTTTCTAAGGTCCAAAGAGATGAGAACGACATGGCCAAGCCTAACGGTCTCATATTCCTGCTACAAAGTAGAGCATGAACCGAGGAATGATATCTCCAGTCATACCACCCAAGTTGAGTATCATGGCACGCATGGATCCATACGATTTGTCTATGATCACAAGGAGAAAGGAAAGACAAAGGTAATCGATGACTACTAAGTGATGTGATAAAGTTTATATAATGTCGAATCCAATGGGTTCCTCGAAGTCATGGTCTTCCATCCAACATGGATCTCATGGCCAATAGTTTCATTCATGGTGATAGTTATTATTTTTCAAGAGTCGAATGCCCTATATGGCTCTTAGCATAAATAAAGTCATGACTCATGACAACCATAACTTTATCACACTACATCTTGCAAATCTGTACTTGCCACGATCATTCATCTTAAATGTCTTCTACCATATCGGTTGTCTATGATGATGAGGTCACCACTACTAACATATTACTGCATCAATGGCAAACTACTTACCAGTATCAAATGTCATAGAGGTAGTTTCATGCACTGGTCCTTCAAAATTACAAACTTTATTTTATTATTTACAACGGAATCACATTGAGGCCTTCAAACCACATTTTAAGGACTCAAGATGAGCATTTTGGTGGCAGGAGGCATAATTTAATCCATGATATTAATGCTTTTAAATTTTAATTAGGATTCTTCTATGCACGATTTCTATATATACTATTTATAATCCATATCCTAAATATATTTGAATTCATTATTCAATGTTTTATAATTAAAATTCACCTATAGTTGTTGAATATTGACTCTAATTAGGTAGAATTTGTTGAAAACCCCCAAGTCATGTTTTTTTTCAGCTGACTTAGATTGATCAAAGTCTTGCAAACTGGTAAACTTGCATACTATCTATCAATGTACTGGTATATGAACTGGGATTGTACCTAGCCTGACCAAAGACCGATATAGTAACCAAGGAATGCATTTTCGAATGTTTTGGTATGGTTCGACTTTGATCTTTATTGACTGGTCCAACTCACATGTGGGCTAGCCCAACTTCGAACAGTTCATACATAATACAGGACTTACCAAGCAGTAAGCACAGTCAACTGGGCCGTAAAGCTTGTGAACTGGGCTTATCGCCCTGAGCCCAGTTCAGGCCTGATATTGGGCTTCGAACTAGCAGTAAGCCCAACCCTTTTTTTTGTTTTAAAAATAAAAAATTAAAACCCTAAATTATCTAGTGCATTCTCCCATGCTCACGTCCACGCCCTGCATCCTTCACCACTCACTAGTTGTTGTTGGCCTCTCGCCTCCGGCCACTGCCTCCTCATCTCCTCCCCCACCACCTTCTTCTTCTCTTCTTCCTTCTTACTCCCCTTGTCTCCCTCCTCCAATGGTTTGCAGTCTGTTTCAGCGTACCGACACATGGTATGCCAGAATGGACCAAAGGAAGGACACAAGATTCGGCTATGGACGGTCACAGGTCCGATAAACGAATCTGCAAACCTTGATAGTGACCATACGAAACTTGAAACTTGGATCATAAGTATCATATAATACATGGACAAATTTTATCTTTTGATCTGCAAAGAGAAAAAACAAGTAAAAATTGAATAAAATAATCTATGGTTATTAAGTAAATCTAAAAACTTGCAGACTTTTTGGACCAATTGCCCTGCATCAAACCTTCATATCTGGTTGAGTGTTGAATAAATGCAGCATCGCAAGCTCAGCTGATATGGTCTTTCCACTACCAGTTGGAGCTCCCAAGAGAACATTGTCATCCAAGTGGTATAGGACATGGAAAGACTGCAACATTAATTAGGAAGCAAGTTCTTGTAAAATGACTATCTAAAGCAAGAACCAGAAATACAAGAATAAAAAGCATGAGAACAGTACCTGAGTTTGGATTGGATTGAAGTGTGAAAAATTGTACAGGTTTTCATAAGCTTCGTTTCCAAGAGAACTTACAGGAAGAGGTTTCAGATCTAGAAGTTCTGTGTGTGATACTTGTGTCTAAAAATAACAGCCTTCAGAATATGACAGTAGTAGCATCATCAAAGAAAAAACTGACAGATACTGACCTCTGGCAGTGTAAGATTATGGAAGGATACAGTATAAAGTGACTCAGCATACAACCAAGAATCAGACACAGCACGAATGTAGTACTGTGGTGGATGTGGTTCAAATATTGGAATAGTAAATGAAATCTTCTGTGGTTCAGCCCTTGCCATTTTCTTAGTCAATATAAAGAGTTCTGAATGGTAAATGTGGTCATTCTCTGAATCCTGATAAGGAAGTAAATTGGCAATATAAGGACATGCGGTGCCTAGACATGAATGCTTTCACTAGAACAGTTTAAGATGTAGGTACAATATTTTACCAACAAGAAAATGGCATTTGGCCTATTACAAGATATGGATTGCATTACTGCAACAGAAAATTTTGTCATATTATCAGGAAATTAGCATCCACACATCCTAAAATGTGATTACAACTGGTTACTCAAACAATTCTAGCAAAATCTAGATCCTAAGAGTTCCATCTCTACCTGCCGTGTCATGTTTTTTTTTTTTCCCTCTTTTTGACAAAAGATAAGTGATGAAGTTCGGATTTGATCTCAAAACCTTGTTATCAATAGTCAAGGTCTTTACCAACTAAGTTTTCTTATGTCTTCCGAGATTTGTTGGATAAGGTTGAACCCTCATCCTTTGGTAAGTGGGTCCTACTTTATCATTGCTGATGCAGCCTCGTTAAGTTGCTATTGTGTCAATTGTCACGACATGATTAACCACATAGTCCAGAAATGCTTAATTACAAATCTATAGTAGTAAGTCTATCAGGTTTTTAACGCAACCAATCATGAACATCAAATAGGACTATTGGACACCATAGTTAAACATTTTTTTCTAACATTGCAATTTCCTTTCTTAGTAACAGGGCAGCAAATAAAAAAGAAAAAAATAATTTTAATAAGTACACAATTCTGAAAATTAGAAACCCTTTGTTCCAAAGGGACAAGGGATTTACACTATGTCCTATTCCAACCTATTCCACCCACTTCTTTAAATAATATTAACCATTATTTACCAGGAAAACAGGCTATTTGCTTACTGTCATGTTCTTGCAATATGAAAGTCAAAATATGTCTAAAAATAATTCTGAATCCCTTGTGCAAAACCTACTGAGAAATCCTACCTCACACTGAAATTATCTTAACCGACCTACAATATTGTGTCATCATAAGCTGACCATGTTCATGCTACTTATTGTTTCAAAATGTCTGAAAACACTAGAAGATGTTCGGTTATGAAAATGTTAAGAACAAGTTCATTAATTCATGCAAAGCAGACAATAACTAAGGATTTTAATGATGACAAACACAAAACACATTTTATGTACCTCAACAAGGATCCACCAGCGCTCAGCAGTACCATGAAACCGGTCCTTCCAAACAAAGTCTGGAGTTATAAGCAGATCTACCTAGAGAAATGACATGATATCAAGCTAAAAAATATCACTCCTGGGTGATGACAAGGATTTCAAGCAGGTTAGCTGTAATGCACTATACCTTTAAAACTGTTCTGGTAATTGGGCTAACAGTAGCAGATAAACTGATGCTCGGAAAGTAACCCAGGAATTGCTTGACCAACTACCACAACAAAATAAAGCCAAAATGTGTTTGATATTAAACTAAGAGCAGCTTATTATCATATTTCAATAGTAACACACCTTTCCACCAGGAGCATAACGAATTAAAGCGCCAATATCTTTCTCTTCCATCTCATATAGACGGTCCAAGTCTGTGCCTCTTTCTTCAAGTTTTCTCAATACCTGAAAATGTATAACTCAGAATACTTTGTAGTCATGAGTTCAAAATAGTGAGACAGTAAAACACTGTGTCAACAAACTTCTGCTGAAAGCTCTCGGTCAAACTGTCTAAGTGGATGTTGATAAGGCCAAATTTGTCGATCAACAGCCTTGCAATATTGCAACATGAAAGATGACATTTCGCACCATCCCCTCCGCAAACAAATCTCAAATAGAGCACGCATAATGCGACCCAGGCTTGCACTAATATATGCAGCATCTGAGATTAGAGAGAAGCTCTCAATTGAACCATGTGAAATGTACACCTAGAGAAATTCCATCAGAATGATTTCAGAAATTGGACTTCAAGTCACATACAAAAGGAATAAATATTAGATTCACATATGTAGGTACACACCTGAATAAGGATTGAAATTTTTCCATGCTTGTCAGTTGTTCCACCTTTTATTTCCAATGGGCATGACATTTTGGATAGATTTTCCAGTTCGTCCTGTTCCTCCTCTCTAACAACAATGTTCTCAAATTCAGAAGAATGGGCTACCATATTAATAACCTGCAGTGTAGAATATTGGTGAAAACAATTTAAGCAATATATTTATATATATATCTCACTAGACAGAATCAAAATCTGGAAATAGTCGTACTTCACTGTCGCTCATGTGGCGCCTAAGCATCTCATTGTAAGTCTCAACACTGGAATACTGAAGGTAAAAGTGGCTGGCTATGCGGCCAAGCTCTGTGCAGTAGAAATTGCCACTTTTCTCATCAAAGCGCATCATTTTTGCTTTGTCAAGAGCACGTGCAACGTCAATTATAAGAGACCTTTGCTTGGAGGCTAAAGAAGGATCACCAATGACCTAAAAACAAAGAAGAAAGCAAAATGTTAGCCTAAAGAAAACTTTCCCAACCAACCATCATTCAAGGAAATATTGATTAGGACTTAAATTTTACAATGGTTACAATTAGGGTTTTTAATTTCGAATGATACCGCCCGTACCAGGCGGTACGTACCGGTCTGTTGTACAATGGTCATAATCAGGGTTTTTAATTTCGAATGATATCGCCCGGTACTATTGTACAATGGTTACAATCAGGGTTTTTAATTTTGAATAATACTGCCTGTACCGGGCGGTACGTACCGGTCCGCCAACAGATCGGTATGCGAACCGCCCACTATCGGGCAGTATCGTCGATTGGGCCTATTTTTGCCCTGTTATCACCCGAAACCAGTCGGTGACGGTCGATTTTGACCGTCGTCGCCCGCTACTAGGCGGTATTAGCCGAGGGAGAAGGAAGAAAAGGGAGAACATGGAGATCCGGTGCCGCTCTCCCTCGACGATCCTGATCCGTCGCCGCCCTCTATCACCGGACGCTGTAGATGAGATGTCGCCTCCTCCTCGTCTGAGGTGACGAGGCCTCGGCGTCGCCAGCGACTTCTCCTAATCCGCGTGGGGAGAAGAAGCCTCAGCGTGGGGAGAAGAAACCTTGGCGACGTCGTCAAGGCTTCACGAGGAGAAGAAACTTCCTGCGAAGAAACCTTGGCGACATCGTCGAGGCTTCGAGGTTTTCTTCTCCCTATGCGAAGAGAAGAAATGACGCGACGTCGCCCTTTTTTATTTTTTTCTTTTATTTATTTATTTATTTATTATTATTATATATATATCAAGCGGTATGTCAAAGCATACCGCACGGTATACTCATACCGTACTGTACCGAGCTAAACTCAATACTCCGGTACGATACGAAATTACGAACCTTGGTTACAATTAATCGATACAAATTACTTGGTTGGCCCATACAACTTACATTGACTTACAACAGTGCTTGATGAAAATTCAGTTCAAAATTACATGCAAACCGGTATTTTTATGAGGTAGTCTAAGAGACATAACTACAATATTCCTATTTCTTGGTGGGGTACGGGGAGACAGATGATCATAGCGAGGTAACCACAAAGACTTTGTTCAGTAGAAAAACCTAAACTAGGTTTGATTTTAGTAAAATAAAATAGAAAGTTTACATCAAACTCATGCTGCAACATCACAAACTTTTATCTCCAGCCAAGATTTTTCTTGTTACCTAAATTACAAATTTACAACATCAAAAATAATTATGGTTTAGGGCTTGAGGCATTCCTTAACTTTCATAGCTTTCAGCTTCGGCAGCACAGTGAAGGAAACAGAATGAAAACAGCAAGTATTAATAAAACTATTGAATATAAAAATTACACTTGAAAAAGTAGAACATTCAGATGATGAAGGTTGGGATTAATATTTTCAAAGTGATATATAGACAATGTACATAGTCAACTATTTAGACATGGTTTATGCTCATGCCAGGTTCATATGGAAGAATAAAAAAAGAATACCAAGAGTAAGAAGAAAAAACCACTAGGGCAATTCCTGTTGTTCTAACATTTGCAATGTCGAACATGAATCCCATCTTGACAGGCACACTAGCCTTGTTAAGTAGAAAACCAGGACGAGAAGTAAAAAAGAAGCAACAGCAATGTCAATCAGAATTCAAGATGAATTTTATAATTTAGAGCATAAGAGTCCATAAGAGAATTTGGGATCTTATTGAAGAACTATAAGAGACAATAATTCAACCACCATGCTTGACTACTAGGAATATCTAGCAAACAACAATCTAGTGGCAAGAATTAACAAGAAGCTGACAGAAATCTTTAAATGCATTAGAATGATAAAATCCAGTATGATGTGGACCTCATCCCATGATATTCCATACACCAGAGGATTCGTCTTCATCCGTATAAATAAATACGTATAACCAAGCCAAGCACAAGCTTCTTTGACATTTGTTACGGTTCCTAATGCTACCTCAGCATTCAAGTTATCCTTCATTGAGCTAATAAACTGCAAAAAAGAAAACAATAAGCCATGCTAAGAATAAAAGACTTCATAAAAGAATAATAGCTAAAACCAAAAAATATCATTTCAGAGTTAATTATTAACCAAAAACAGCAATATATTCAGTGGCACAGCTAAACAGAATTTTATGTTAGCACCAGTCCAGCAAAAATGAGAAGGAATTTGAAAAGACAGTATTAAAAATTATCGTGTATCACAACAATGACGCATAAAGCAGGAGACAAGCACAATCCACATTTAATTTGAAATAGGGCCAGAAAACAAGAATATCTGCATTTAATCAAGTCAAACCTTGATGGCAAGAATTATTTAATTGTAAAGACAACATTATAATAGCAAACTGAGCCTGAGATTTTCAAAGCTGACAAGTAGTACATCACAGAAAAAAATAACAAAGTGAAGTAAAAAATAAGGCATTAATAACTACATATTCAGATATTCTTCAAAGTTCAAACAAAATGATAAAAACATATAACAAAAACCTAAAAACAGAGAAAAACCAAATTATAAAATGAGCAGGAAGCATCATACATTTACTCATCAGATTGTATAGTTGATAACAGAAGTTCCTATAATGTTTACAGATACGGTTATCCCAAATTCCAAATTGACAATACAGAAACTATCAATATGTCAGCAACGATTCCAGGGAAAAAAGCACCATGGGAAGCAAGAGAGCTTAATTGCTTTCTATAATAGATTTGATAAAGAGGAGTCAACCTGACTTTCTATTGGGAGTTGGCTTGTCAACAATCTCAAATAATAAGCCAGTTTGTCATGAGTTGTAAGTATGATGCCTTCACCACTCTTGTCAAACTGTGGTCTCCCAGCACGACCAAAGATCTAGCATAGTCATCCACAAAACAGTTTAGATGATTCTCGTTCACAAGACAATGACTCAAACAATTATCCAATTTGTGACAGCAGTACATGAATATTACCTGCATGACATCAAGCATACCCAAGTCCCGCCATCCACCAGCCTTAGGATCATACAGTTGTGTGCCCTGAAGTGGTTGCACAAACAAAAGACATCATGCATGCTATGAATCTTTAAACATATGTGTGTTTATGTCTGTATCTACACATATGAAAACATTGTAAGTGTATATAACATAATATAATTATAACCCAACCAGTGATACACGATGTGTTCCATTCAGGATTTTACAATAAGCTGCAATAGGCATGGTATGAACACCTGCTTGATAGGAACAAGTTTCTTTTAGAAGTTGGTTTAAAGAAAGACGAAAATGATGGAGTTATTGACAACCAGCACAAACCTAAGACATGCATCCTCTTAGATTTTCTAGAAAGAGAAAAAAATGAAAAAGGAAAGCAAGCTATAGAGTTTGATCTCCATAATCAATTGAAGTCTGTTAGACAGAAGTCACTTCTACATAGATAATTTTCCAATTATCTTTTCTGGCAGGCTCAATTCAATATGATTTGTTTATAACTCATGGTTTTCTGAAGACATCTTAAAGCGAAATGACTGATGATCTTAAAGATGTCTAATAAGTCTTATCAATTGGGGTCCATGTATCTTCTGAGAAGCTTGTGTAGGTCCATGATTTCACGTCACATTTCTTATGATACACGTCTTTTCGTATGCAAATATCACTTGCAATGAACTAATGGTTCCAGACAATTTGCAGATCATATTTCAACCTTGTCCATAATTTGGTAGGCAAGTATAGCAATTCAAAAGAAAAACGATCCGGATCACATTTTTGACACCCTATAACAAAGAGTGTTACACCCTGATCAAAAGTACATAATTTTCTAGGGCACCCACAATTCTGAAGCACATACACTGAAGGACACATCAGCTCAGAAAAATGAGAAAATAGACAATATGGAAGCATGGAGTGACAAATATCAACTTCAGAGCTTCCTTAGCAAAGAAGGTGTCACCAAACAATCATCTTTCACTAGGCAAATTAATAAACCAATTAGTTGCTAATATGTTTGGTTAAGAACTTAAGATAGAATGAACACAAAGGTCTCCTGCTCCAACTTACCTTGATAATTACTGTATGAGCTGGCAAATTTACTCCCCACGCCAAAGTTGCAGTACATACAAGAACCTGAAGCAGAAAGTTTAGAGCATTTTTTCCACTGTCGTGACCAAGAACTGTCCACTGACAACCTAATTGTGCTTACTTTAAGTAGACCATCAGAGAAAAGACGCTCAGTCAGGGCTCTATCCGAACGAAGCATACCAGCATGATGAATACCAAAGCCAGATTCAAATAACTCAACAAGTTCTCGATTTCTGGATTTAGTAACTTCTTTCTGAAATGCGTAAAACAATCAGTCATCTAAAATTGGACATAAGTTGCCACCTGCAAGTACCACTGGCAGTTTACCTTGACCAAAGGAAATTGAGGATGTTTATCATTCATAAATAACTCCAAGTCACCAGCCTTTAACGCTAACTCAATCTGCATCACATGACACAGAGAAGTATTAGAACAAACAAAGGGGAAAATTGTCAAAATGTAGTTGCAGGTCAAACAATACACCATGCGTCAACAGGTGATCAAGAAGAGAAAAAACATTCATGTCTATGCACAATTGTATGCACCAAACAAGATAGGTTCATAAAGCTGCAGTGAAGACAATTAAGATTTTCCTATTTGCAAAAAAACCCAAAAAAGAACACTAGAGTCTTCATTTTTGTATGCTTGAGATAACCTGCTTGTTTAACTAGCACATTAGATCAAGAATATCCTCTGAGAAGACAATTTTTTTCAATATTTCCATTTCCCAATAAGAAATGTATCATGAAATAACTCCTATCAACAAATTTTCTCCCACCTGGAAGGGAAGTTTCGTTTGAGAAGCAGGTGTCAAAGATACTACAGGTAGTAACTCGAAGGTACAACCTCTTGTGAACAGGCTTTAATTGCCAGATCTGAATGGCTTCAGAAATAACAAACCACCACCAAGGTACTGGAAGGACATTGGCTTGACCCATCCCCTTAGGAAGTCACTTATCCTTAGTTATAATCAAGCACCTGGAGTCCACAAGCTTCTGCAGCTGAAGTTTCACATAGTACCCGAAATCACTCATCAGTGGTTAAACTGGCCTCTGGGTGGTGTAATAGAATTCAAGCCTTGTCTCTTTGTGTTGCCGATTGCAATACATAGGAGATTGATAGCTTCAGAGGCCTTACATATTTCCTCTTTATACAAATTTCTGTTTTGGGAAAATGATGAGTGAATTAACTAATCTAATTTGGAAGTACCACCACATTCTCAGCAGATGGTTGTTTGTGGCTAATCCTTAGAAGCAAGGTCATGAAAAAGCTTGGACTATTGATGCTTCCTGCAGCATCTGTAGGCTTGTAGCTATAGGCCTACAGCACTAAATTCATTGGCTATATTTTTTCAACAATGTTACTTAGCCAGATTTTAAATGCAAGCCATCGGACACCACATTGTGCATATGCAGTGTGAAGGTGCATATCCACTTTCTTTCTGAAATACATAAAAAATAGTTTAAAATTAGAAAAGCATAAGCATATCTTAGTGTCATCTGCATCAATTCAAAAGCCCCTATAAATTCCTAAAAAATGATACTCATATCATGTCAATCTAACATAATCATGATATCAAATAAACGCATGTCACCACAATACAGAAAATTAATAATCAAGGACCTTCAGTACCAAATCAAGCTACTCAAAAAGGTGAACCATTGAGGAAGAGAAGCTAAAGTTTGCAAATAAATTATATCATATATGTTTCTAAAAAAATACAAAAAAAACTTTCCATAGCTTCACAACACTGTGAGCTAATTTATCTTGCTATAAAATTGATTACCAAAGTTCTTGCAGTTTTCCCAGTGTCCTTGCGTGAATGAACAAAAACCATTGCTTGATGTCCTTGCTTTATCGAGTCCAAGACCTGGTATAAATGGCTCATGATAAGTATCAAATGTCATCTCTATTTATAACCTATGAATCATAACATAAGTCAAGACCTTGTCATAGCATATCGAATTGAATAGAAGATTCTTTTTAGAATAATCTTTCTCACTGATCCCAATATACTGTTGAGATAGGGGAACTGGACGATAGCTTGAATCAAAAAAGAACAGTCCACTTTCTGGATTTACATGTAAAAACTGTGCAACCTGGTCATTTTTACAAAGATGTCACAAGTGAAGAAATAGATCAGAGCTAGAAGCCAGACTTTATGCATTGGTTGTTTATTGTAAAAAGTACCTCTAAATAATTTGGTAAGGTGGCAGATAAACCCACAATACGTATCATTGATTGTGTTGACTCAACCTGTAAAGTGACAAGTGATCAATTGAACAAATAGCAAAAACTAAGGAAATTCAACAAAAGATGTAACATAACTATGATAAGAAGCATCAGAACAGTACATATTGCTTGATGTAACATATGCATCAAGCAATATGTTAGTTTAGTTTAACAATCCATAGATTAGTTTACACCAGGTACTTGAGCCAGCAAAAATTTCATGGAAAAGAAGATCTATCAAACTAATGAATTTGTGAAACATTGATTTAGAAGGTCAGGACCTTTAAATGAGCTCTCCTCTGCAAAATACTGTACTATGTGAAGGAAAAACAAACAATAAGTAGAGAAAGTCGACTTAATCAGACATTATAATATACATTTTATGATGTCTCCAGAGTCCTTAGTCAAAACAAAGAAATTCAACATATCATTATCAGCAAGTTTAAGACATAATTATGTACATCAGACGTGTCCTGGGTATAAAATGACAACCAGCAACAATATGCAAAGCTCATTGACTGCAAGTGTAGAAGCCTCCTACAAGTCAGTTCTCTTTCACTCCCTCTGCATCTACATAAACTAACGGACCAATCTATTCAGCTGCCTCTCACAGATGTAACGTGTGGAGTCATACGTGGGTCCCACCACATAAAGGTAATCACATTTTCCTACTTTACATGTAATTGTATTAATTCTTCAACAAATCAGAATACAAACACAGTAGAATGAATAGCTCAAAAGAGGAATATTCAACCTAAAAACTCATCTAGCAAGATGTCTGAGTTGGTCCCTTGTACAGGCCATTAGTTGCAGGAAAAGAAAGGTTTACATGAGCGAAAGTTGGCTTTTCCCCTAAGAAAAAAATCCTGGCGAGATCACATATGTTCATACAAGAACACTCAACATGCTCAGGGGTCACTATCTTTCACATGCAAAAGCTTCTTCGTTACCAAAGAATTTAGCTCATTAAGGGAACTGCCATTAACATATATATAGACTGAAAACCACATGTAAAAGACCTGATACCAAAGACAGTACACTTTTACTAAATCCTACAGTAACACAAAATATATCTATGAAACATGCCAAACAGTAAAAAGATCCCAGCAACACTGAGATGAGTCTCATAAATACAACATTAAGCATGGCATGATTAAGTGCTCTTCAAAGCCAAACTGCAGCTTTATAGCCAGCTAATTGCTCTGGACAAATTGCTGCTGACTCCTAGTACCCCAGCTAAAAAAAAGGGCAGTTCACTGCATAAGGTTCCCGTCAATATAGAATCTGGAGAAGATCAATCAGTATACTATAACATTGTAATGTTCAAGTTCATTTCCAAATAGCAATCTACAAAACCTATCAAAAATGGGCTCTAAATTTCTGTTCAAGATTTAGAAATTATAGGACAATGAAATCTTGAATGAAAATTGAGATTTAACAAACTTCTTTTTTGAAGAAGACGAAATTAACAGTCTCCCAAAGGCCTTATCCTCAAGAAGTCTGTCTGCTCTCATAGAGCAATAGCCATGACAAAGAAACGGATACACACGGGAAATCAATGACAAGTGAATTCCTCGTCCACCTATAATTTTCTCCTCTTCTCCGCCACTTCCTTTCCTTATCTTCCTATGTCGATGATCAATGAATCGACCAAAATTGGATGGTGGCTACTGGCTACATTTTCAACCTGTTGAGGTAGCAGGACTTGTGATTCAAATAAGAATCAACCAGAACCATGATTTAAGCCATGAGCACTACAAATATCCAATGATTTCCTAAGAGCCAGATCATCCGATCTTTTACGCCATGGACAGTATAACAAAACCAATGTGTTCTCTAGAGGTTGTGGCAGATACGTTAAGAAGAATGATCTTGCAAAAGGCCATTGTCAAAGTAAGTAGTTACAATGTTATATCTGTTTTAGCTAAATCATATAGGAAATGACAAGGACTACATCTAAACAATAAACAATAAGATATAGAAGAAATTTACTTTGCTACGTCAAACATGTAGAGATGCATAAAATGTTAACCCAAAAGCAGTTTTGCACAACTCCAGAAACTTACTTGTCGGAGGGTTCGAGCAACAAGAGCTTCTATTACTGAGCCTCTGTCATCATTCAGCAGATGTACTTCATCAATAATTAAGAGCTTAACCAGCATTGACAATGACATATCACTGCTTTTGCGAGTAATAACATCCCATTTCTCAGGCGTCGTCACTATCATCTGAGTTCATAAAGTTAGATAGTTTTACACAGATGATTCTCATAGATGAACAGATTCGACATCAAGAGATAACCTGAGTCTCTTCTAGCTCATTCTTTGACAATTGCATGTCTCCAGTAAGTTCTTTTACAACCAGGTTTAGGGGAGATAACCGGTGACTGAATGTGGCAGTCACCTCTGCTGCCAAAGCCTATGCCAGAACACATCCGTAAAAATGAGCTGAGCTCGCCGATAAATCAAGATCACATGAAGTGGGGGAATACCTTCATTGGAGCCACATATACTATTTTGAATTCATCTTTGTGCAAAAATCCATCCTTGAAGTTTTGTTTGATCTACAACAGAAGATCTAAATTAATAACTAAAGAAATGGCTGTTGGAAAGATAAGAAGAAATAAATAGGTGATCTATAAAGGTTATTAAAAAATAGCAAGGATTATGAATAAAATTGCCCTTGAAAACATATGGTCATTCAGCTTTGTAGAAAACCACCTCATGGAGAATAGCTATCATAGCAATGTTCGTCTTTCCAGCACCTGTTGGTGCACAAACCTGCAAGATCATTAGATTTTAATATGGGAGAAAACCAAGTGCCATATTTGAATTCATTTACACTTCAAAACGAGATCATAAAGAACTGAAAGCAGTGTAGTTGTGTAAATGAAGAGGATGAAGCCTGGTTACAAGAATGTTTTCATTTGTATGATATGTTGTTTGGTATATACGACTCTGGATGCGGTTCAAGGATTTGTATCCACGGAAAGCAGCTTGAGCAAAATCATCCAGTTCTTTAATTTCAATCTGGTACAGAGAGAGGCCAAAAAATTGTAGTTAGAAAATAAGGAACATGTACTAGAAAATTTCAATCTGTTTTTCTTGTTGCATTGGGCAATAATTCAAGTTAAATGTTAGAAAAGCTTTAAAATAATAAGCTTCATTACCATATGGCAAACCAACACCTAAATAAGTCCTAACACCCTTGATATCTGGATTTACCACCAATCTTTAATTGACTAGGCAATAAAACTATCGGCTACAAAGATTTCATGAATAATCATCAAGTCTGAAGAAAAAGTAACTCTAGTGCTCGCCAAACCTCAGATAAACATAGGCCAGATATGAAGCATTAAAAAAGATGCAATCATGGTAAGATCCCACAAAATCTCAACACTATTGTTGTAGTCAAGACTTAAGAGATCTAAGAATATGAGTATTACCAACAAAAATGTAAGGGCAAGAAAATTTTAGTTACTGAACCACAATCGGTAGCTTATAGCTTCTAGTTCTATCATCTTTGGGTCCTAGAAAGCAGGTGCAACCAATTTATATGTCAATCAAACATATGTTATTTGTTCATACAGAGGGTAATGTTTCCAAAAAGAAAAGAATTGTTAATTGATTCCAGGTGCAACTGGGATAAAGATGATATTCAGCTGCTATATGAACAATTGTAATCTAGTCTGGGATGAGTTAGAGATGAGCATTGAAAGAATCGAAGACAGGTGGATTGATTTGCTATAAGATCAGAGAAGAAACAGTTTAGTGGACTCTAAGATTGATGGGGACATGAAAAGAAAAAAGAGAGGAGAAACCAAGAGGCTGCTTTCTTTGGCTCATTAGCCATCCAATTCCAACCATGAAGGAACTGTCATTCAAATATATGAGACACACACACACACACAAAAGTTTCCAAGAGACCAAACAGCCTTTCACATGTTCAATTAACCCCTATACACAAGTCAACTATACTAATAAGTCTGATCTGAGTTCAACCTGGACTAACTCATTGTGGCCCAAATATAAATTAGTATGCTAAATGACCTCTTATAAATGTCAACTGATCTAGCAATCATATGATTCCAAGTTCAACTTATGCAGTTCTTCCTATAGTCTGTTGCAGGCAATTTTTCCTAAGCAATGGCAACAAAACACCTGTCTCATCATTGTGAGAAATGGTCTATTAATAACTACAGGTATAATCTGAGAGATATCCTAGAAGACCACATGCAGACTTCATGGACTGGCCAGTTATTGCTAATTTTAGGTTGCATCAGCCAGGGTCTGCCGTACCGAGCCGTACCGCCCGGTACGGGCGGTACGTACCGGTCCGACAGGTTTTCGGTACGCGGACCGACTGTTACCGGTCCGAGGTACTGTAGCAGTTACTGTAGCACTATAGCAGTTCTACAGTACTCGGTACACCTAGGTGTACCGCTCTGTCACGGACAAACTTCTAAACAAGGTGTTTGATGTAATGCTTATGTATGTCCGTGTCGTTTGGCATGTTCATGCCTTGTACAGAATGTAAAGGGGCGGCCGAAGGCTTAATAGTCCCATTTTAGTTGGGTTGGTGGCCTCTTTAGGCTTGTAAATAAAGGTTGTGTCATGTAGACACGTGCGAGAGCTTTTCGGTCTGTAATGGACCATTTTACCCTTTGTTGTGCCACTGTTCAGAGCTTGTAAAGTTTGTTTGTAATTTGCATTGTCTATGAAGTGTTTTTCGGAGATGTTTGCTTGTGGATCCCGTTGGAGGCGTTCTCTCTAACCCGTTCTCTCTTTTGGTGGTCCTAAGGGACAATGGGAGGCTTCGGGGAGGCTGACCTTTGCGGACGGACGCGTGAGGGTGCCGCACGACTTAGGTAAATCCAGCTAAGGTCGTGACATTATGGTATCAGAGCGGGACAAGCACTCATAGAAACACTTAGCATGCAAACGTGGGGGACCTAGCGGGGCTGCGTTGAGGGCAGTCAGCACACGCGCGACCGTTTAGGGGAAAACGGGCATGGAGATGTAGGGAAAAGGAGTCGCTCGGAGGAGCGGGCATCTAACATTGGCATTCAGAGGAATGGCCAACCCTTCGCGCAAGAGGCACCACGAGAACAGGCAAGCTTGGAAGAATTTGGAGCGCACAAAGGTTGGGATGGCTGAGTTTGAGCTACGGCTCAACGTTGACAACTATACTTGATGGTGCTCTAGGCAAGCGAGGCGCTTGGCAAGAATGAGACCATGCAAGGTGGAATGAGTTTCTCAACGACCAAAAGAGTTATGCAAAGCTCACAGAGGTGAGGGGAATTGCTAACTCGAAGAATTTGGTACTCATGCATGGGCTTGTATGCGGACGATGGAATGTTCGTGGCCATCCCAAGGCAACCGAAACTCGGCGCCATGGAGCATTGAAACTTTCTCTTCGGCATGTGAAGGATACGTCCGTAGGAGGCTGAAGTGTGCAATGAGTTCAGCATGTTGCTAGGCCTTGAGGGGTGCAGCGGGGACTGTATTGACGGGGAGTCGCAATCTAGCAAGTGCGTTTGTAGGGGGCAGAACAATGCACAGTTTGTTCAGCAGATCGGAGTAGTCCAAGGGGATGGTGGTCTCCGAAACGAAGAGAGATGTTGCTCCAATGGGACAGTTATCCAGGAGGGATAAGTCTCGGCTCTCCAGAGGGAGAATCATGTGCGACGGACTGCACATGTTGAGGAGGAGTACCTCAACAAACAACAACTCCACGAAGCTCAATGGACCGAGCAAGCGGCGAGGAGTCGTCGCATGATCTCGCTTGAGAGAATGCATTGGTGGATGCATTGCGAGATCAAGTGGGGGAGCGACCCAAAGCAACTCAAATGGAGACACACTTGGAGTCGATATGGAGATCGGACTCAAGGGAGGGCTGACCCGTGGAATGGTGGGCACGAGGGCCACCATCGACTCAATGCAAAAACGAGGAGCGGAGCAACTTGGGTGTAACTTGGCGAAGTACCCAAGCCGCATGAAGGGAGCCAGCATAGAAGTTGGAACATGGAGCAGAGGCACAGTGCTTTCCCTAGACAGAGGTCAAGGACATGAACTCTTGCAGAGGCAGGAGTAGAATCATGCTGTTCCATGGGTCCTTCATTCTGACAGAGCGGACTCATCTTGCATGGTGCCAAAGATGAAAGGAGCTTCGGGGCACATGCACCTTATCTCGGAGGAGCATTTGATGGAGGAACTAAGGCGACTCAATTTGCGGAGGCAAAGTTGAGTTCAGAAGGCCTTAGCACGGGGCAAGAGGACGCAGAGGCGGGTACTCTTGAAGAATATGCCACAGTGTTGTCATTCAAGTTGCCATGAGGGAAGCGGTGCGCAGCGGAGATTGTGCTGGTAGGGGCAGAGGCCCAGGATCCAGACAATGGTGCACAAATTACAGCGAGGTCAGTGGACTTCGGGAGCTACTAGGCGACGGACTGTCCTAGAGCGGTGCTTCATCTAGGTGTGACCCAAGAGTGGGTGGATGAAGGTCGATTGCCAAAGGAGCGAACAAAATCGAAGGTGGAGGAGACCCTGCGATGTATTGGCAGAAACCACACATGGAGGGTTCACAATTCGAGTTTATTCCACAAGGATCAGAATGCAATGGAGATGTCACCAGGAGGCGACATGGTGCAGCGGATCGTGGTGGGACAGTTCGTGGCAATGCGACACACACGACATAGTCCCGGGAGGGACTGGATCATATGGAGGTATGATCGGGAGCTACTGGGAGCTCCACTTCGGTGAACAACACGACGGCAAGAAGGGCTATGGATTCAAGGAGTGAAGGCAATGGTACCGCAGAGGCGGGTCTTCCGTGCGTGCATCGAATTTTACTTCGGATGAAAGCCTTGGTCATCAGCATATGGGGGCTGGGTTCCACCAAGGGAAAAGTTCGAATGCAAGTACCAGTGAGTTCCATGGGAGGAACTTGATCATGCAGAGGTATGATCGAAGCAGCTGGAGAGTTAGACTGCTCCAGAGCTCATATTCGCTTAAGGGAGCCCGGCAAGTCAGAGGACAAGGCCGAGTAAGCGAACGTTGCTACCAAGGAAGCTAAGGAGAACAGAATCGGTGCAAACCCTACAACGTGATGGCAGAGGCCATGCATGGGAGTTGCAGTCTGTCTTTCCATCGACCAAACAGACTGCTTGGAGAACACAGAGGTGTTGAAGCAGGAGGTCGAAAGGGGCGAGGAAGCGACGACAAGTCCAGAGGGACTTAGCTACCCAAAATCAAGCAATCAGTGAGAATGGAGGTGGACTCAGAGGAGTGTCACGAAGGCATATCTACTGATTGTGAAGAAAAGGGATGTAGATGCGAGGCGACGGATAGTAGTGCCATGGGCATGGCAGCGCCATGGTACCGCAGAGGCGGGACTTCCGTGCAAGTCATTGATCCCTTGCTCTCATGGAGGGAGAGCGCTTGGTCGTGAAAGGGGCCGAGGAGGTGGAGAATGCAGAGGCAATCTTCAAGTACCGAGACAAGGCTGAAGGGCAGAGGCCGAAGAACTTCGTAAGACCGGTGTCAACAAGTTTCTCATCAAGATAGCCGTAAGTGAAGGACTTCGGGTCATGCAAGAGTGCACGACCAAGGAACGAAGCAAGCAGTACGCGGTGCTGTACCTTTGCTACTCAGTGGAGTAGGCGGCAGAGTTGATGGAGAAGACGGTACAATCCCAGAGGCGACCTCATCTATCAGAGAATTACTCCAAGTTGGGGTGAAAACTTCCTACATTCCAGAAGTTCAATGGCATTGAGAAGGTGAATCACAGTAGCTAACTCAACGCAAGGAGTGCAAACACTTCAAGTGCTTCAGAAGTGTGAGCAAAGAGAAGGCGAAGACCAGTAACCAGCTCGATGCATGAAGTACAACCTCGAGGAGGCGGGCGAAGTCAAGTAACCTTTGCCTTCTCAACTCTTAAGAGAATGGGCGAAACCGAGTACCCCAGTTCTCTTATCTATCTAGCAGAGGAGCTCTGCACAAGTTCAAAGACCCTTCGAAGATAATGGAAGACAATAGTTGTCAAATCCTCACCAACGGTGATCAGTGCTACTGAGAGTAGATTGTCCGCCTCATTTCCCAACGAAATGCCAATCAAAAGCGGAAGTGATGCGAACCTACTTGGATGTGACAACTAACTGAAAGAAGAGTCAATGAGCAGATTTTGTGGAGGAAGGACCCAAAACGTCAGAAGTTTGCGAGGCGATGCTCGTTAAAGCTCCAACAAGCATCCACCCAGTTCAAGCAGCATGTGAAAATTTTGAGAGACTGGCGCAGTAAGGATGGTCTTTTTCCTTCATTTGGGGGATCCGCAAGAATCAACAATGATCAACACAACTCAGCCAACCCCACACCAGAGTCAGAGTCATTGGTGAGTTGAAGCAGCATGGCGGATCAAAGGTTCGACTACTCAGAAACAGCAGCGGAGAGCAGCTGGGAGCCAGGAGGCGCATTGCAGCTAGAGCAGAAGATTGAAGACTCAGCAAAGGCGAAGAGTTGCAGTGTTCACAAAGGCTTCGACGAGGACGTCGAAGGGATAAGTGGGGGAGAATGTCACGGACAAACTTCTAAACAAGGTGTTTGATGTAATGCTTATGTATGTCCGTGTCGTTTGGCATGTTCATGCCTTGTACAGAATGTAAAGGAGCGGCCGAAGGCTTAATAGTCCCATTTTAGTTGGGTTGGTGGCCTCTTTAGGCTTGTAAATAAAGGTTGTGTCATGTAGACACGTGCGAGAGCTTTTCGGTCTGTAATGGACCATTTTACCCTTTGTTGTGCCACTGTTCAGAGCTTGTAAAGTTTGTTTGTAATTTGCATTGTCTATGAAGTGTTTTTCGGAGATGTTTGCTTGTGGATCCCGTTGGAGGCGTTCTCTCTAACCCGTTCTCTCTTTTGGTGGTCCTAAGGGACAATGGGAGGCTTCGGGGAGGCTGACCTTTGCGGACGGACGCGTGAGGGTGCCGCACGACTTAGGCAAATCCAGCTAAGGTCGTGACAGCTCGGTATACCGTACCGTACCGGTACCGAGCCCAGGTCGAAATACCGGTACGGTACGGTATTGCGAACCTTGGCATCAGCTGACTTAGACTAAAATTTACCCTTGATTCATCACATGAATGCATACTGGCGTTGTAAAACTCAAATCTTCACTCAAGGCTTAGGTGCCCACCCCAACGAAACGAGATGCTCCTGAATATATAATCACACACACACACAATTATATTCTAAGCAGTGTTTTCAAAAGAAGTGAAATTTAAGGTGGGTTAGTGGGCACTAACTGCTAAAGCAGTTTTTTTTAACAGTTGTTATATTCTAAGCAAGGTATGCAGTTTCGAATAATACCGTCCGTACCGGACGGTACATATCGGTCCGTCAGCTGACCGGTACACGGACCGCCCATTACCGGAAGATATATATATATATATATATATATATATATATATATATATTTATTTATTTATTTATTTATTTTTATATTTTTTTTTAAGCGACATCGCGTCACCTCGATGACATCGCCAGGAGAAGGATATATATATATATATATATATTAAAGGCGACGTGACATCGCCTTTTACAAAAATATTTTATATATAAAAAAAATCTTTTATATATAAAAATGAGGCGACGTCGCCGAGGGGAGAAGATGACGTCGCCCCGCCTGGGGAGAAGAGGAAGGCGACGTCGCTGAATTTTATATATATATATATATATATATATATATATATATATATATATATATATATATATATATATATATATATATATATACCGCTCGGTATACTATATCGTACCATACCGACATTTCGACATTCGCTCAGTACGGTACGATATTTCAAACCTTGATTCTAAGCAAGTGTTCTAAGTGGTGTTTTCATATCAATGTCATGTTCCTGCCTAGGTGAACTTAGAACTTCTAAGTTCTAACTCCTAACAGTGCACCACCTCAAGCTGCAGAAAGTTAGTCAATGAAAGACTATTACCTATAAAATGAGAAAGAGAGGACCGAGGAGATGGAGAAGTAACCAGCGAAAGGCTGTGGAGGAAGGTGAAAACCAACGGCAAACAAAACCAGAGATGGCGGTGAAGTGCCAACTGGCAGCAGACAAAGTTGCAGATGGTGGCGGACGAAATGGACGAAGCTGCAGCAGCGGAGAAAGCAGACGAAGGCGGTGATCAAAGCAGGAGCTGCAACAACGAATGAAGGCGACGGATGAGGAGTAGGGTCTCACTTCGCTTGTTTCTTTCACTGGGTGGCTCGAGTCTCGCCTCACCTCACTCAAGTGCTTTTAGAAACATTGGTATTGCCTTGTGATGCACGACCTCTGTCGAACATCCATGGCCTTCCAAGAAGAATGTGCAAAGCAATTCTCATCTACTGATTCTCAACAATGTAGTCCAATCTAACAATCCATGCAGTGCTGACTGTCAGACGTTTTAAGAAATAGTCCAACACTGATTTTGATAACCTATCAAACTTGTATGGTACCAAGATACCGAGCTCTACTGCAACCTAAATTTCTCGGTATTACTGAAGAATACACTTTAAAATCTGCTGTGTAGTGCGTACCAAACGATAGCAAGTTATATGCTCCATTAACAGTACTTGGTCGGACCAATATATACAGATCAGATTTGAACTATGCAATCACCTTCTTTGTACAAACAGAACCAAGAAAGTGGTAAGGTTGCTCTGTAGGCTTCACTTCTATTTTAGTCCATCCATAAACATAGCACAAAAGCAAGTGGTAAGGTTGCGCTTGAGGCTTCACTTCAATTTTAGTCCATCCATAAATATAGCACAAAGGAATTATCTGTGCTTCACTATCAATAAGAATTCCACGTATTTTCACTCAGACAGTGCACTACTCTTAAGGATGGACTTCCTTGTCCATGCAGTGGACTTGGATCTACATTTTAGGCAGAAGGGGTGTCACACCTTATGCATGACTTGTTTAGTCTCATAAGCTAATACGAGCATAGACTAAAAATTTTGTTAAGATAATTCAAATGACAGTCAGTAAGCAACAAAAAAGACTTCTTTGCAAGTAAACATTCTAAGTCATAGCTTAAAACAAAAGTCAGACAACTACATACCGACACATATCTATCAGTTCGACCAAGTACTAAACTACTAATAATAAATGATCATTTGGTACCAGAAATTTTTGTTTTTTTATTTTTTTATTTAGTGACACCAAGCAGTTCTACCACTCAGTGTCATGGTACCATGTCGATCCAATAGGATACTGAAACCAATGCTGGAACAATATTTAATATCTTTCTCTATGGATTTGGGCGAAAAAAGCAGCTGGTTAACCACCAATGCCCCTTTTTTTAAAAATTATCTATCAAATATTTGTGAGTTCCTGGATGATAAGCTTTTGCATGGTTTATATATATCATTTACCTAGATCATTGATTCTCCATTTCAAACTATATGTGGAAAGATAGTACTATTGATTTTGACAATCATGTTTCATAATAACCAAACATCTAAGAAACACAAAACACCACCATTAAGGGGAAGAGAAATACCAGCTTCTCATCAGGTCTCATAGCAGCAGTTGGAGTGGGTGGAATTCTAACTTCTTCATAGCCACTACGATGTGATCTTGTAGTTCCTTGAGGAAGAGCACTGACCAAAATAGAATTGATCCCTTGACCAGCTCCAATTAAGTCATCAAAAGGTTGTTTCTTCTCACTTGCCAAAAGAAGAGAAGAAAAGCTTTCAACAGGAAAATCAAGTGTCCCTCCATATTCTCCCACCCGTTTATTACGTTTCTCCTCCTTGCGACGAAGTTTATCAATTTGCCTTTCAGATTCAGTTTTTATAGTAACCTATCACAGCTCCATAAAATTATCAATCAAGTATTAAATAGATGAGATTACATTGTTGCATAACTTAGCATACCTGGGTGCCATAACTAGGCATCTTAGGTTGACTGTTTGAAGACATTTTCTCAGACTTCAACATAAGTAATCCATGCTGAATGGCTTCAACAAGTTCTTTGCGATGCTACATAAAAAGAGGGTGAATCAGAATCATAATCACATTAGTACATAGCAACCACATTATAGATGGAGCAATTAAAAAGGAGAAAAAGCTGTGGAACAAAAAGGAAAGCTCAATAACCAACTCAGCTAGTTCTGATAGTGTTGAGTTTCGACTCTCTTAACAGCTAGTTCAGATATGCCGAGTGTGGACTCTCAAATGAAGACTTCAGAGACATGGCGAAAACAGAAGTTCAAGCTATGTCCAAAGATCTAATAAAGACTTCAGAGACATGGTGAAAACAAATGTTCAAGCTATGTCCAAAGATCTAGATTCAGATGGGGATTACCTAAGCTTGCATGAATAGAACAACTAAAACGAGATGTTTGGAAAAACAAACAGCAGCAGAACCCGTTAAGTATCAACGAAGTATTACAAAGCCACCAGTGATAGTTGGGAAAGTTCTTGATGTTGTGGATTTGCATGTCATACTTAATCCTGAATTCCTGATAGCATAAGATATAAATTAAAACAGCAAGTAACCAGTAAAATGAGACTGTTTTCTTTATTAAACCATAATAGCTTCAAGATTATCCAAATGCTGATAATATAATTATAATACTACAGCTACCATTATGCAGACTACTCTAAGGATCACAACTTATCATGAATAGCCAAATTCAAATTGAAATGAAACAACTAGGAGTAATTGATGAAAGAAGGAGAATGCGCTACTCTTGAACTTTCAATAAACCAATCTTCCAAACTGTCTCATTCATGGAATAACTACTTACCCTACGTAGATGATGAAAACATTATTAGAGCAAGATCAGATCACATTTGCATACCGACAATAGATCTTGTACTGTTTCAAAGGCACCATCGCCGACAAGGTCCAGAAGATCACCAGCTATCTTAAACCAAGAAACTCCCCACATTGTTAGAATTCAATAATTTTGACAGAGCAAAAAATTTGTTAACTCAAATGAGAACAAATTAAGTTAAATGACTTATGTAGTATGGACAACCAAATACCTCATCACCAGCTTTATCAGATAGAAGCACCCGGCATAAGGCCATAGCAAGTTCGTCTCCAGATAGCTGTGATGCACCATTCTTTACAATGAGATCACATGCATCCTTCAGCCATCTTAAATTGATAGTTTTTAGGTCAGCAGTTAAATTATGATCAATATACGCCATGTGACCATTACGATTGGCATCAAATGAAGCAGTCTTAAATTGAAAATCACTTGTCAAGGATGCACCATTTTCCAATGGCACATCGACAATAAAGCGAGATGGAGCATGGAAACTAAGGTTTGAGCCAAACTCGCCACGATTGTCTCCATGTTCATCTGCCCCTAAATCCTGGCCAATTACAGCTTCACTGGAAGTATTCTGAAGAGCATAAATCCTCTGAGCTAGAGAAGCCACTTTCAGTAGGACTGTATCTTGAATATTATAACCAACAAGTTGTTGCAACTCGATTCTGAAGAGCAAGTAGTTTCAGATATTATTTGATAGTTATCATAGAGATATACAAAACTCATAACTTTCTTTTGAGATCTATTATGAATTTACAGAAGTCCTCGACTAACGAATCTGGGTATAGACATTAAATGTATTAAGAGCAATGTATGTTGCATTTTTCTATTTCTTCTAATTTGACTGCCACATAAGCCAAAAGTAATATCAGATTGCAGCATTTAAACACTTTTTCTCTTGCCTTGTTAAGATCAAAGACCAGTTCTAATTATCACCCTTTTCATCCCTTTTATTCATCTTAATTTTGGTTTCTGTTCATGTTTTAAAGTTTCTTATTTGACAGGTTTCCTTATTCCTTGTGTAGAATAAAATATCAAAATAGAATCAAAAGAAGAATCAACAAGACAAGAGATAATTATAAGATAAAAGCCTCTCTGAAGTCTGAACATCACCTACAGACCATCCCTCCAATGCATCAAATCTTAACTCCACAAATGTCACATAAGGATCAAGGATATAAAATTTCAGTAACATCAGCCATGTGTCTCCTCCTCCCTGTCTCATGCAAGGAGATCGATGACCAGTGTATGTGCACAAGAGGGCCCCACTTCACCACAGCAATAACTCCCCTCTCCCGCAGCAGAACCTCCCTCTCTCTTATCTGCCTCCCCCTTGCCTTCTCTCTCCGACAGTGCAACTCCCCCTCTCTTCTCTCTCTCTCAAAGCGATGCAGCACCCCTCTCTCTTCTCTCTCTCCATGTGGTGCAGCACCCCCCCTCTCTCTCATGACAGTGCAATAGTCAGCCTCTATTCCTCCACATACTCTTGTCAATAGTAATGTAAATTCTTGTTAATAGCAGTTTATCAAATTGTGTTATTGTTAATTTTTTGTTCTTAATCTTTTCTATAAATTTATATTGGCAAGCGCATAGCGCCTCCTGCATTTTGAAACCTTGGCACCTTTTAGCTCCTAGCATTTTGATATCCAAATTGGATGGTATTTGCCAATCTAACAGTCTGGTCTAGTTGAGCCTTTATTCTTTTTTATTTAAGGTCAAACTCTCTCTCTCTCTCTCTCTCTCTCTCTCTCTCTCTCTCTCTCTCTCTCTGTGCCCACCAGCCAGTACCGGCCCGAGTACCTCTCATCCTCCACCCGTTCAAGGAACTGAATACCCAGCATACTATGTGTCAGTCTGCCGATATGCAAGATTATAAACCATGGTCCAAATCCCTTTAAAACAAACATATTACAAGCATAATAGAAAGAATGAAACAAGCACTAAAACTAATTAGAACTAGTTGGTGGTTACTTTTTCTCTTGGATGATCTTAGTGATACTACTATCGATGTCAGGGCGACCAAAAAGATCATAAGCAGATTTTGCCACTTCCCGAAATTCCTCTGAGGTCACCTCACCATTTATCAACTCAATAACAGAACCAACATATTGTCTGTATGTTTGGCGCAATGCATCTGAAGCTGCACACAGAAAGAAAAGACATTTGATAGAAGAAGAAAAAAAAGAAAAAGTGTCGATAATTCAATTCACAAGCAAGACAAATATATAACTAAAATCATCTAAGACATCCACTCAACTAGATCATCAAAATTTCACTGTTTCATCGTTATACATTTTCTGAACGTAAAAATGACACTGACCCAAGATCTTATGAATCATAAATCAGAGTTTATTGAAGCTAAAATACTGTTTCCTTGTTGACTGGAACAGAATGAAATGAATAGCCATTTTGAATTATCTTTCATGCCAAATGTTGCAGAAGGAAAGTTAAAGCAATAGGAAAATGCCATCACAATAATCATGCAAGTTGTCTTGTAAAAGAAACAAAATGGCTAAGAGCATGGTAGAAATTCCTAAATAGACAAAAACCTGCATATGAACACAGTACATGTCAACTGATTGACTTCCTTTCTCCATTTTTCTTTTGCCCAAACAAAGGCCTAGATATTATGTTTTTTAAAAGTAGATTAACTGTCGTCATTATTTACTTCTTTAAAATACAAAAGAACTATTTTGCAATTCAGTTCACAATAATGTATGAAACTATCACTAGAAGTTCTAAAATACATGAATTTCCAATTCAGCTGCCCTTTAAAAAATAATCAAGGATAACTCATAAAAGGATAAGTATATAAATCAAGATTGCAGTAACAGCAGTAAAAAGTTAGAAAAAATTTTGTGTACTACATATTGCTCTGCAATGTAAGCTAAACAATCTAAGCTGAATTAACACTTAAATGCAAGTCATGGTATCAGAATGTTAGATTAGATGTTCTATCTATTAAGCTATTAGACATGGAAGACCACAAAAAGAGAAGAGATACCTTATTAGAATGTTCTCACGGCTAACTTCTACTGTGTCTGATATTCTCTCGACTGGGGTTTAGACATTTTATTTGGGAGTTAATCACGTAACTCCCAAATATAAGAAACCAACTAAGTGGCTGACTCCTACAAAATAACCATGAACCACTTTGGTCAGTGTTAGAACCATATCTGGATTCAATGTTGACTCCGTTTTCAAATTCTAACATGTTGCACGACATTCTAGTTCCTTACATCTTATTAATGCACATTCATTCTACGAAAATCACTTCCAACATGTTTTATCTTTTTTTCTTGTTAATCCTTACACAACAGGGGGAAGTTCTGTTGTCATCCTAAAACAAAATAGTAAAAAGAAGTAAAAGAGCGTAACACCAAAATAATAATTTTTCCCCCTAGACTTTGGCATATCTTAGTAAATCTGGAACTGAGGGTGAGTTTTTGGGATTAGCTCACCCTGCAAGGTCTCAACCCTCTGGCCCAGTCATTGTAGCATATGTGCCATCCAATGTATACTGGGCAAATATAGCTTAACATGATCCTGAAACTCCTTCATCTTATCACCAACAATGTGTTCAGGGTTCAAAACTCAAGAAAGAAAGTAAACAGAAGAGTTCACTCAATGCAGGTCTTTGACACCTTATGGCATGAACACAGCCATGCACCACCTATGTCCAGGTTTCCAAAGCTAGCCTTCTCTTCCGTCAAGATTCATGGCATGTCAATCACTAATGAGGTGCTTCACTATGTATCAAATTAAAACACACGCTCCACTGCTTGTGTGAGCCACCATCATTTCCTTTAGGCATCACTCTTGCAGAAAAACTCATTAATTGTCCCTACCACCTTAAAAGAACCAAGGTTCCTGCAAGTTCCTTCTAAAGTACTCCAACGATCCCACAAAATATTTATTTCTAAATAAGTCAACTGTGATACCTGTTTTAGTTAGTCAATACGAACGGAGAATTAAAGTGGTTTATATGGCTAGATAGGTCTACTGCCATTAACTTGGACTAAAACATTTAGGATCAGTAGTTCAAGCATTAAGTTAGTATCCATCAGACCGGTTCATGACAAGTGGTATCAAAGTGAACCTAATACTGGAACATGGAGGGGCCATATCTATGGATGGGGCAAGAGCCAAACCACCGCATGGAGTCACCACTAAGTTGAGCCTCATATGTGTCATCATAGGGTTTGAACAAGGGTTGTGTTTGGGCCTTGACAAGGACATCAAACTTTATTGCACCCTGATTATCCTATATCAAATGTGGGAGGACAATTTGGTGAGAAAGCCATTACACACTCTACAAACTTGTACTCGAGACCATAGTTTTAGCAAGCCTGATTCGTATTTACCTACTCCTGCTTAGAAATTCTCATATCATCTACGTTGAGAGTTAACATTTGGAACCAATTCACCTTAGAAGATAGCTTTTATCAGGTAGGGCGATTGACGAAAACAACAATCAACTGCTGAATGATAACATTCTTTTACCTTCATCCCAGCGAGGAATCAGCTTTCTTGCAAGTTCCGGCTCATCGTTAGTCCTAACAAAAATTGGAAAAAGAAAATGCACATGACTCAGCGTCAGAACCAACCCCAATTCAAACCAATCAGATACGGACACTAAGGAACTCAGCACTAAAAGAGTTTGAAAGAAGGAGAGAGAAAATTTTAATCCACCTTCTCGATTTTAGGCTTTCTAGGATCCTCTTACGGCGGAGGTACGCCTCGTCGACGTCGTAGGGGCCTCTGAAAGAGCTCGTCAACCGCGGCAAGGGGATCAGCATCGCTTATACTCACTTCTTGTAACCTATGTCGATTGCCCCTCGAATCGAAACTTTCGGTTCTCTTCTTCGATGGGAATAGAAACCCTACGATTACTGGAAGCGAGACGAGAGATGGGTTTTAAGGAAGCGTAGAGATCGCCAGAGAGACGGGAGCTCTTTGGGAGGAACGGTTGGGCCGACGAAGTGCGAAACAAAATCAACGGATGGTACCAGGTGAGAGAGGCGATTAATAAACAGCTCCCGAAGCGGACCTGAAATGTCGAAACCCGAACCTAATGGAAACGGGTCGATACTTGCACACCAAGGATCCAAATTCAACGGTATCGGCGTCGTGGGGCGGATCGAAACGGGTGGGTCGGTTTCTCGTTTTTGTTCCTCCAATTGGACTCTGTCAAATTGGACTTGATCTGACCCGACATAACCAAACGCCTGTTCGAATCGATTTGTTATTCATGTTCCATGTGTCATCATTTTTTTTATTTTTTTACAAAAAATAAAAAATCAAAGTAGAAATTTGATTATGGAAACTTATATGTGTCTTTATTCTACGGCAAGGCAAACTTATATGTGTAAATGGAAATTTATTGATGGATAAATGGCCTCGGTAAAAATAATAATAATAAAATACATTAATAATCAAAATGAGAACGTGGCGTAATGTAGTTAAACTGGAGTTTCTTTGTGTATTTATTGATTTTATTGTCAACATCAAATTAAAAATAGGTGACAATGAAATGTAAAATAACAAAATAGATTTTATATGTAGTATTAATTATGTATAAATAGATCAAGTATATCATCAATAAATCGAGTGTTTAAGGTATAAATTATAATTGGATGATGTTTTGAATCTACATATGTACTATCAGTTTTGACTAAAAAAATATTTTTATTTATTAAGTAAGGTCATGATTAATTTTAATTAAAAATATTTTTGGTGATCATGTCCGAAATTCGTTACAACCCATTTAAATTTTAAGTTTATGCCCATGTAATTTTTTATTATTCCAATTAAAGCATATTTCCATTTCATGTGAATTTTAAAAGTATTGGCTAAGGACCATATTTCTTATGTAAATTATTTCTTATGCTGATAAAGAAGTAAACATTTTTCCAAATAAATATGTATATCTATAAATAATGAATAGTCATAAATAAATAATTATAATTTATTAAAATTAGGTAGAAAAATAATTACACCAAGAATTACAACAAGAGCATTAACCAAAATATTAACTTAAAATGATTAAGAATATCATTCATTATCTAATGACGTGACGTGTATAAATATTTTTCAAAGTCATAATTTTAGTGATATATTTTTAATTAAAATAATCATAACTTTATATTACTGGAGCATAATTTCCCATAAACTAAAATTTGATAATTAATATACGTTCATTGGTGCAAAACAATTAGATGACTCATGTCTAGTTGGCATCACATCAGACAATCTCTTATTCAACCGTTTATAATTTTGGCCATTAGGCGGTGAAGATGTCTTACTTTATTTTCCGATAATGATATAATTTCTTCATGAAATCTAATATAGTTTTTGATTGGTTCCTTTTATGTCGTGGCAGAGGGTGTCAGCACAGCTTTGGTTCGGTCTGGTCTTCAGTGTGCAAGATCGTCAACGTCGATGCTCGGGCTACGGAGATTGTCATCTGGTTCGGTCGGGATCGATCGCTAGCTTCGAAGGTCGGGAACTCCCTTCGGTTGATCGCCTACTTCTTCAGCATCGGTCCCTGCACACAGATCAAAGTCGGGAAGGGGGCTTCCGACTTCGACCCTTTCGAAGATCAAGTTAGGACTGAGTGGAAAAGTCAATCTCCCTTCTTTGCGACCCTACAATAAGCTTTTATTCTCTTGCAGGGGGGTCAGTTGTACGTGTTGTGATAGCTAGGCAATGGTGTTATACCTGGTGACGCCCTAACTTTTGCGGGCTCGCATCGTTCTCGGTCGATGTCGTCCCGACTTTTACAGGATGGCACTATACTTGAGTGGCGTTGCCTGGATGGCGGGGTATTTGGTCGGCACCATCTCGACTTTCGCGGGATGACGTTGCACTTGCGTAGCGTTGTCCCGCAAAGTCGGGCAACACAGTACTTGGTCGGCATCGTCCCGACTCCCATGAGATGGGATCGTACTTGGGTAGCGGAGTTTGTTACGTTGATCTTGATGTTGTTGTGGCAGTGCATAGTGGTTCGAGGGTAAGCTGTCAAAATATGCTCTATCAGTTTTATATTAATTAATATATATATATATATATTATTAAAATGTTTGCCATTATGGAATAGCACACTACATCAAAATTCTCTTTGCTGTGGTAGTCTGAAGGCATTTTGAAGAGAACAATACAAGAAGTCTGATAACTTTTGTGGAGGATCACAGAATTGACCAAGCCACAAGGCGGAATCGGGTCCAATTCGTGCAACTCTGTTCGTAGCACCAAGACTTGGCTGCCACTGCTGTCATTCCCAGTCGTGGGCCCTACTTGTCTTCTCCGATAGGACAGTGGTGATGGCGATTTTTTCTTGTAGAAATGTGCCACGTTTCTCTCCAGTGCTCACCAAAATCCTGCCATTTCATGTACCGCGAGATTCTTCGGGCAAGACCGTCTACCTTCTTTGGTGAAAGCAACTCTTCTTCTTCGAGCGTAGTCCGGGATAATGATACTTAAACAAATAATAATATCATTGATCGGGTGATTTTGAAGGAGGAAAATTCTGAAATGATAATTTATTTGAGTTAAAAAGCAGTATATAAGAAAATATAAAATATAATATGATATTAGATCAGACTTGTTTATCCCATCCACACCTCCATGAGCATCGAAGTGTTTCATTAAAACAGAATGTCCTCTTACACGGTGGAAGAATTAATATCGAGAGACAAAATTAAAAGCGATTTTCTCTATAAAAAAAATCATTTTTTTATATTTTCTTTTCCCTAATTTTTTATATTTATCATTTAATTTTTTTAAATATCTTTCGTCTTTTTCCTTTCGTCGTGATAGTGGCATTATCGAATAGCAAGATAAATATAATCACAACAAGACTGAAACAATTATGATGGAATAGAAATGATTAAAATGAAAAAGATAAGGTCAAAATAGTGAGATTAAAAACGATGAAACTTTAGGGAGAAAAATGAGGTAATGATCACGGAGCAAAAATAATAAGAGACATTTAAGGTATTAAAGATACGAGAGACAACAAATGAAGAAAAAATAAAAAACTTTGTAACCTTCTTGAAAAAGTAAAAAAAAGAATATTTTTTAAAAAATCCAAAAATATATAATAAAAATTTTCATCAAAAAGTTCATTTTATAACATTGAGATCCAAATTAGTTTCATCATGTGTTATCTTTTCGTTGGATTTTTTTTCCCACATATACTCCAAAATATTTCTAATATTTTTAACTTTGTTGTGTAACTTAACATCATGGTCGAGTAGTCAACACGACTTGGTCCGATCCCAAAGATGTAGGGTCATCCACACGAGAGTCTAAGAGGGTGGCGAAGGAACTATTTTGGATCCAAAGAGCACCTCATAGCCGAACCTAATGGGAGACTCTAACCCTAGCTTTCGTCGCTTCGCGTGAAAAAAGGGTCAACATCGATAAAAGGATTTTCGATTCAATCCCATCGAAGCTTAAGTCAACTCAAGGTAGTTTATAAGTGTTTTTAGTATGCTCTCACCTGCCCTTGTCAATGGGCAAGGAATTGATTTTTATATTTATTTGTCGGTGAGTTGACCGTACGAGATTTGTTAATGGCCGCAGACACTTCGAGAGGTCGGCCTATGCTCTCCACACCATGCAGACCGACCTGAATGGTTTCGCATCAAGCAACGCCGCCTAAGTCAATTCGAGCGCAAGTAGGACTCTCACTACTTTCAATCCTAAGGTGCTTCGTCAACATGCGGACGTCCTATCGACCATAAGGTGGCGATCGATCGTTGCCATGTGAGTTTTATAAAAAATATGTCGTATCAAACTTCATTTAAATGATTGAAATAATAGAAGTAACAAGCAAAATTCTCCAAATAAAATAAAATAAAATAAAAATGCGGAATCTACATAGTCGAAAGCATATAAGCATCACCCAAATAATTGCACGACGTAAAAAAGAGAAAGCTCATCATTCACATTTGGACCAGCACCAAATTCCAAATGCCGATGCCCAACCCGTACCACCAAGCTTTTTGTGGCAACACGTCATTGGAGAAAAGGACATTGCCCGTGGGCACCATGCCACATGGTTTGCAGAAGATCCAGTTCACCTTCCCCACAGAACAAAGCATGAGCGAGCGCATCATAGGATCGTATGAGGAAAGAATCTCGAGTTCGGATCCTGTCCAAGCGTACCGTTACGCCGGAATACCGCGGTCGCAGCATCTAGGCCGTTCGTTGATACACCGTCGGATCCGACGGTCTGTGATCCGTACAACAATAATGGGGAGGATCGCTTAGCCCAAGAAATAAACGCAGCAGGAAAAGACACCGGCTGTCTCGCCTTCCTGACACGCACATTGGAGCTCCATCACTCTGTACCTTCATAGTACCTTCTTTTTGATTGGTAACGAATATGCCCCAAAACGAGGGACCCGTAGTGATTCTTTGTGACTCTTCGCCTGCCACCTCGTCACGTAAGATATGCTCGTAAGTTTTATTCGTGGAAATAGTACCTCCGCTGCAAAATAATTGCCCTGAGAAGTCTCTCTCTCTCTCTAACGCTTCTTCTGCTCACAGCTTCTCCTCCCACCCCAGTCTACAAACAAGTCTCCAAACATGGCTGTTTCCATATTCCTGCTGTTAATTCTGGCCATGTCTGGTGTTTCAGGTAAGCTCCATGCCAGCTTCTTCTTCCTTCCTTTACACGATTTATGAGAAGTACAAGGTAAGAGTTTGCATCTCCAATGGCCATGACTTGCTGCTGGTTCTCCTAACTCGTTGCTTTGGTTCACATCTGTACTACATGCGCACCTTCTATTTTTCTGATATCTTAGATTTCATTATATTGACGTTTGAATGCAAAGAGACTGATGCTTTGCTAATGACCGAAAACTACAGAGAATGAACTCTTGGTTTTCTTCTGTTTGCTGCGTTAATGTTTTAAATCTTTTCTACTCATTATACCATCCAAAAGTATAGAAGAATGATCTGATGTTTTCTTTTCTTCTCTTTTCGTTTCCTGGTCCATCTTTTTGTCGGAAGATGCCGCTTGGTGTGTCTGTAGATCTGATATGAGCACCACAGCTCTGCAAAAGACACTGGACTACGCATGTGGAGCTGGGGCTGACTGCACTCCGATTCTACAAAATGGGGCGTGCTACAACCCCAACACAGTGCTTGCCCATTGTTCCTATGCTGCCAATAGCTACTACCAGGGGAAGGGGCAGACACAAGACGCCTGTAACTTTGCTGGCACTGCGATGCTCACCTCAACTGACCCAGGTAATCACTCCTCTCCAAATGCTTCTTATGTTCTGGGTCATGGACAGGTCAGTAGGAGAATCGGCTGATGTTTTCTTTGGTCTTTTACAGGAGGAAATGGTTGCACCTATCCTGCGAGTACCAGGTAACATTTTGTTTATGTTATGATACTACATTCTGGGATCAAGAATAAAAAACTGTATATTCTTTGAAAAAGGCATGGCCTTGGATGATCCATCTTTTCTTGTGATATCTTGAGCAAGCCAGAGTAGTTCAACTTTTCTTTGTTTTTGAGTATAAGAAGGCCTCAACTTTTAAAGCAAGGTTTATTTACTTCATGGCCTAAAAGTGAGAGAGCAGTGCTTTATGTTCTGTGGCCTCTTTGATTCCAAACAAGGTATATTTGCTTCATTCATCCAAATGTTGACAGGACAACTTTGTTACCTTTTCTATATTACTCTTCTCACCTTGATCTGCCAAGTGGCCTTGTCTTCCATCTTCTTGGGTCTATTCATTCTGCAGAACTACATGGCATTTCACTTTCTTTTTCCTGGAATTTTTTACTGTTATGAGGATTATGATGCGCTTGTAAAGGTGCATGGATATGTAAGACTGTTGATTTTGCATCTAAAGCCTGATCTTTATCACTGTGTCTCTGCACCAGTGCTGCAGCGTCTTCAACAAGCACAAGCACCACTCCAAGCTCGACCACCACCACTGGAACCACAGGGACTGGAGGAGTCCTGGGAGGACTAGGCCCCACAGGAACAAATAGCTTTGATGGCAGTGATGGGTGCTTGATTCCAATCCAAGGGATTGCAGCTCTCTTCCTCACTATTCTACTCTCCTCCTTGGTGTTGTTGAAGATTTGACTTGAAGTATTTGCTACTGGGAATCAGTGCTTTTTACTGTGGTGAGTGTTCTGATGAGTGGATGAGAGACTGCAAGCAGCATGTGACTTGGTGGTGTATTCATGCAGAGAGGCATTACCCCACTAGAGACTGTTTGTCTAATGGCAACATAGGAAGTCTTTGGTTCCTTTTGGGTAGTAGGTTTAATGATGCCTTCTTCTTCATGAACCATTGCTTTCTTTCTTCTACTTGTTAGATTTAGGGAGGCAGTGCTTTATTGATTGAAAGAGGCTATGAGTGATCTCCCCTTTTAGTTTAGTGTGCTGTTAGTGTTGATGTTAATGGACATGTTTAGCTGCCATTCCTTTCCTGTGTTGATATATATCGTCGAGATCGACTCATATTAACATTGTAATAGAGGGACTCATCCAGTAAGAGAAGAGTAATGCAACAAAGAGTAATATTATAGGAACAAAGTGATACTTATGAACAATCTTTACCACCAGCTGATTGATACACCCGATGTTATAGAACGTTTGGATATTTTGTCACAGAGACAACTTTGAAGAGTAATATTATAGGAAAATGTCAGTTAGTGACTGACATTTGATTCAGCTTGACATGATTCAGACTTGTGTGCATAGTTTTATTTAAGATATCTTCAAGGTGAAAATGACAAGCTCCCGATAAGATCATTTGATATGCCACTTGTATGAAGATCAAGGTTGAGAGAAGTTTCTCGAGCTGATCTCTTGATGTCCAAATTAATAACTCGAGGTAGATGAGTTCAGTCAACGATGGTCAAAAAGTCATCTATTGATTAAGTTACAAGTGAGCTTTTATATTTGGTAGTGAATGATCAAAAAGTCATCTATTGATTAAGTTACAAGTAAGCTTTTATATTTGGTAGTAAAGGAACAATATAGTCCGTGGAATATTTTTTGAGAGATAGCTTTTAATCGTCTTTAATAATTGTCTCATTCTAACTTGGATGTCACATGGAGGACTTATATTTGATGATGGTTAGTCAATAATATTCTTCCTATCATTTATCCCTAGTGAAGGTGTGCTTTAGGGGCTCTTTGGCGAGGGTCTTGAAACATGACATGTGGCCTCTTTGACACATCAGTCTTATACTCTTTAATCACTTCATTGAGGGGGAGCAACCCACCAATGTATCTTAGGCACACTCAAAAATAGGTTGGGAACTCATCCTCCCCGCCTTGAGCAGTGAGACAATTGGCGCTTGACCCACCTGCCTAGGGTGGAAAGGGGGTCGATACCTAACCCCTCCATTTTGATCGACAAAGGAGATTGGTGCCCGACTCACCCATTTCGAGCATAAAGGAGGATTAGCATCTTACTTCTTTATTATGGTCAGTGCCAACCTCTTAGCCTTGAGTAAGGGGGGAGGTCAACGGTTGACTTACCCACCTTGAGCGGAGAGGTGGTCGATCCCTGACCCCTCTACTGTGGTCAGCACTAACCTCTCCTTAAGCAAAGGGGGAGGTCAGTGCCCGACCTACCCACCTTAGGTGAAAAGGGGGTTGCACCTGACCCACTTATCTTAGTTGGCAAACGAGGTCATCACCTAAGCTACCCACCTTGGGCAGAAAGGGGAATTGATGCCTAACCACTCTACTACGATTGATGTTGACCTCTCAACCTTGAGCAAAGGGGAAGGTCAATGCTTAACCTACCTGCCTCGGGCAAAGAGGGGGTCAATGCCTAATCCCTCCAACATGGTTAGTATCGACCTCTCAGTCTTGAGCAAAGGGGAAGGTCGGTGCTTGACCAACATACCTTGAGTGTTGAGGGGGTCGACGACTAATCCACCCATTTCAGTTGGCGGAGGAGGTCGACACTTAACCAACCTACCTCGGGTGAAAAGGGAGCGGTCGATCAAGGAGGTCAGCGCTTGACCACTCCATTATGCCGACCATAGAGGAGGGGTCGGGCGCCAACCCCCCTTTCCACCCAAGGTGGGTGGGTCAAGCACTGACCTCTCAACCTCGAGCAAAGGGGAAGGTCAACTTTAGACCTACATGCCTCAGGTGAAGAGGGGGTCAACACCCAACCCCTCCATCGTGGTCAGTGTCAACCTCTTAACATTGAGCAAAGGGGGAGGTTGATACTCGACCTACTCACCTTGGGCAAAGAGTGGGTTAGTACCCAACCCACTCATCTAAGTTGGTAAAGAGGTCAATGCTTGACCCACCCACCTTGGGTGAAAAGGAGGGTTAGTATCTGATCCCTTCTCTATAGTCGGCACCTAACCATTCCACCATGGTCGGTGTCGACTTCTTAGCCTTGAGTAAAGTAGAAAGTCAATACCTAGCCTATCCACCTCATGCAAAGAGGGGGTTAACATCGACCTCTCAACTTTGAGCATAGGGGGAGATCGACAGCTAACCACCCATCTAAGTAAGCAGAGGAGGTTGGTGTCCGACCCACCCGTCTCGTCTGCTCGACCCCTTTACTTCGGGCTAGCATTAAGAGAGTTTAGTTTTTCTAACCTCCATGTCTTGGGCAAGCCTCACTTTATGAGGGTTGGGCTTTCCCGACTTGGTTTGACTTTTGCCTTTTAGGGCCCTTTTCAAGTGAGATAGATTTTTTCAATTCATGCACCTCGAGCATGTTTTATCTTGTGCCTTCTATTTTGATAGGTTTTCTTATACGTATGTTGGGTTTTGCTAATTCATAAGTCTCAAGCATATTTTGCCTTATACCTCTCGCCATGATGAATTTCTTCTTATGTGAGTCGAGTTTTACTATCACGCGTCTTTGGTATATTTTGTCTTGTACCTCTTATCATAACAGGTTTTTTCTTATGCGGGTTAGGTTTTCCTGACTCATACATCCCGGACATATTTTACATTATACCTTCTATCATAGTAAATTTCTTCCTATGTGGGTCGAACTTTTCTGACTCATACATCTTGAACACATTTAGTCTTATACCTCCGTAATAAAGAGTTTTTTCTAATGCAGGTTCTGTTTTACCAATTCATATATCTCTAGCATATTTAATCTTGTATCATCTTATGTAGTAAATTTCTTCTTTAAGTGAGTTAGGCTTTATCAACTCACATGTCTACCTCGAATGTCCCAAAAATTATGATTTTTGTTTACTTATATCTATTTTGTGTCAGTTTAATGTTTCTCAAACATAATCAAAGTGTCGACATTTTCTCTCCTCCGCTAAAGCATTCTGCATAAAATTATAATTATAAAGTGCATTTAGTAATTTAGAAAGTTTCATGAACCACCAAACAATGAGAACTAACACAAATAACGAGATTAGCAACACAACATTATCGAAGAAAGCCATCATTTAGAAAGTGTTTGGATAATCTGGCACCACCTCGTGTCCTATCAAATATCTAATCGATCAGATACGCTGATCAAATGATATATCGATAGTAGCATTGACTTGATCCCGCCTTCGTTATCTACCCATCCCAATATGTCACTTCACTGACATAAAGGATACATGTGGTGATAGTGACATTTAATAATTCATTAAATTCTTCAACTATCAAATAATTAGATTAACTCCCCATTTAACACAAATTATCATTCAAACTTACTATAAAAAATAACAAGAGCATTTATATGTTACAAGTACTTCAATCCACTATTGGATTCGAGTTATTATTGGATTTGGGCTATTACTCTGCCATAACAAGGAGTATCATATATAAAAATACCTTTTTTATAAAATAGATAAAAACAATATTCATTAGGAGGAGCTTCATAGAAACCCATATAAAGATTTATAAAACACTATATATATAATTATGAATCTGTTCCTAATAATATTATAAATGAAAAAAATTATTTGAATAACTTGTATAAAAATAAGCAAGATGTTTTCTTCCAAATATGATTATAAAGAAACAAAATAATTGCAGAAAGTTTTTTGAACCAAAAGTGGGATCTGTAAAGCTAAAGTTTTCTTTTGTTTTAAATACACTTCAAAATAGAAACCTAAAAAAATAATAGTCATAAAGTTTTAGGCTCAAAGTATACAATAAAAAGTATGTTTTCTTACAAATATCATTATAAAGAAACAAAATAATTGCAGAAAGTTTTAGGCTTAAAATATACAATAAAAATTAAATTTAATATATTAATGAAATATAAAGTTATTAAATTAAGTATGTTAATAAATATAAAATCATTAAATAAAATATAAAAAAATAATACTTCGCTAGAAGGAGGGCTTGAACCTCCGACCTTGTGGTTAACAGCCACACGCTCTAGCCAACTGAGCTATTCCAGCTTAGTTGATATAAAATGTATTTTAGCCTTATTTAAATAATCTTAATTGTCGAACGTTCACTCCCCCTGTACATAAAAGGCGCACTTTTGAGGTGGCTTTCGTTCGCGCACCTAGAAATCGATAGATCTCAGCGGATCGAAGAAAAGATGCCATCGAGTAGGTGAAATTTTTGGTGGTGATGTGACCTTGCCTATCCATTTATTTTCATGGCATTTTTTGTTCTGTTTATATCGTTGGTGCATGCGTTGATTTCTAGATCTTCTCTTGTGCCCGAAAAGTGTTTGATCCAAAGATCCTATTGATCTGGTTGGGTTATCCCGTAATCCTTCTTCATTCCTCAGCATCTTGATGACCTTTCGCCGAGAACTCTGATTGTTTGTTGTCCACAGGTAATTCGATGTCTGGGTTGGTCAGCGCGCGTGCCAATCCGATTTACTCATCCCACAATCTCCGCCGGTCTCGTCTTCCCCGACCTATGGCTTCGCGAGCGCTAGAAATGCCCTATAAGCATCCTGCAATTGCTTTGAGACCTTCAAAATCTCTTTCCCTTGTGGCCGCCTCGTTGCAGCCTGCGAAGACCATTTCTGCTGGCCAATTTAGTAACACAGTACCTACTGAAGGTCGTACTTACTACTGAGAACCTTTTAGATGTTTGGGGATGTGCCAGTTTTTGCAATGCTCTTTTACCTGACAAACATTTTTTCAAACACCTTTCAGAGGTGCTGAATATTTGGCGCAGTGCTGGTGCTGTGTGTTTTGATGTGGATAGCACCGTTTGTCTGGATGAGGGTATCGACGAGCTTGCTGATTTTTGCGGTGCTGGCAAAGCTGTTGCGGAATGGACAACAAAGTAATTTCCTAGTGTGTTCTTCTCTTCTTTCTCTATTTGTATCTATGATGTGTTCAAGTGCACCAGGATGGAAGTTGCTTTATTTCCCCCGTACTCCTGATACTTCAGGGCAATGAGTGGATCAATACCTTTTGAGGAAGCTCTAGCTGCTAGACTTTCTCTGTTTAACCCTTCGCTCTCACAAGTCCAAGATTTTCTGGATAAGAGGCCTCCTAGGTAATGCTGGTTCTTTCCTTTTCCATTTTGTTTTTTGTTTTCTTTTTGGTGTCACTGATGTTCAACGAAAATTGTCAATGGAGAGCAACATCAAGCTAATAGACCTGTTGTTCTATCTTTATATGGTTTCTGTTTGTAGCCTTTTTATTTGCACAAAGTTTAGTTGATGGATAAATTATACGTGCTCATTTGTGTAGTCATCACATGCTCAGATTATTCTTTAGGTTTTCAGATTCTTGGATACTTGTGTAAGAGAATGTACAAGCTTATGCCATTTTCACGGGGCCATGGTATAAGCATTTCATTTCTAGAATTGTCCATCATATAGAGTAAGGATTGCCATATGGTGGCACAAGAAATTCGTCACTTTCTTTTTTACTTTTGGTGAACACAATTTTGTGGCATGCCAGATAACAATGATTCTGGGTTGTGCAAACTGAGTAGAGTTTGTTGTCATGCATGCGTTGGTTCTTTTCTTTAACTTGGCAGAAGCTAAGTTTTCTTTTGCATAAGCTTGCTCCATTCCAACATCAAATTGATTTTTTAGAGCATTTTATATGCATTTTCATCTTGTGCTTCTTTAACTGTTGTTTTGATTGCATCCTGCTCTGTTGATTGGAAATGATGGAAATCAACAACAAGAAGCTGTAGTGTCCCAAGTACTTGGAGTTGGCTACATGTATCTTTTCTGCTACTGGAAGTTACAACATGCAAAAGTCACATTATGTTGATGGGTCTGCTTTATCTTAAGTCAACACACGTTTCATGTCACCTGCATTTATTAGCATTATTAGAAATAGTTTCCTAATCTTTTTCCAGTCATGTCACTGAATGTGTAGGATTTCTCCTGGCATTGCTGGGTTGATCAAGAAGCTGATGGCTAAAAACATTGATGTGTACCTTATATCTGGAGGCTTCCGTCAAATGATAAATGTAAGCTACTCAACTGTTTATCCATACAAGGGTTGTTCTGTGACAGTATGACTAATTTTGTCAGTTACTGTCACCACATTTTGGGAATAGTTACATTTGGAGATACACTTCAGTCAGGCGAGCAAGACGTTGGGTTAAATCTGATCCAAATTGATTATATGGCAGGTTTTGGGCTGAAGGCACCAGTTTATCGGTTCTATATTGGAGCATTTTTGTTTGCTATGTGAAAGGGTTGGATGTTGTCATGCTATGTCGATTTAGCTTTGTTTTCCTAACCTGGTCCAGAGTCAACTATAACCAAGTCTCTGACTCGTCGTGGAATTTGACTGATGAGCTTCCAGACCTTTGCCTTGCACTAATTGAAATCTTTTAGCACAACTCTCATCTCTCTAAATGCAGACTTATTGATCACAGTGTTCTTTTTTGAAGTTCAGCACTAAGTGCACATTTTAATTTATAATCAGTACTCTTTGTTTTCTGCAAGTTTATTCATGGTCTCTTATATCTGTTGGCATACTTTTGCTATTTCTTGTGGTCCCTTATGATCTTGGTTTTACAGCGTCAGAATATGATGATGTAGTTGTGGGTCTTACTAGAAAAATAATACTTTAAAAATGCTTCTTGAGAGTGAAGACTGGCTGATATGCTGAAGTCATAGTTGAACCACTTGGGAGTATGACAGCATGTGTTATTTCAATTTTCCAGAGTCTCCCTTAGAAAAGAAGATAAATTATGTGTACAGTGATGATTTATTTTGCATATTGTTTGAATGCTTGATGATGTATAAATTAAATTGTGAAATTCAGAGTTTCCTTTATTTGTAAGGGCATATTACTGAATACTGCAACCACTTTTTGTGAAGCCTGTAGCATTGCAGCTTGGTATCCCTCTTGAAAACATCTTTGCAAATCAGTTACTTTTTGGGAGTTCCGGTGAGTTCATTGGGTTTGATGCCAAAGAGCCTACTTCTAGAAGTGGTGGAAAAGCAACAGCTGTACAACAGATAAGAAAGGTCCAGCAGTTATTTTTTAGCATGATATAACTTTATGTCAAATGTTGCTGAATCTGAGAAATTCTTTCTTGTATTGCATTTGCAGGTCCATAATTACAAGGCACTGGTTATGATTGGAGATGGTGCAACAGATCTTGAGGTAGCAGAGTCCCACATATTTACCCAAATATTTGGTCCTTATTTTTCTATACAGTGCCAATGTTTTTCAAAGTATAACTTGCTTTCCCAGATCTCGGCATTCATGAGTATATGACATTAAGACCTTGGAGCTAAGCAAACATTTTTAAAATGACATTGGTGCTGTCGAATTTAAGACACCAACAATGATGCCATACAAAGATTCAAGTCCCATCAATTAACTTGAGATCATGATAGTTTAAATATTTGAATTTTGAACCACATGCAGAAATAAGACATGCTGAAACTAAACTATGAAAGTATGATTTAGGTGAAATGGGGGATGGTTTTGAGAGTTCGGTTGCTCAGCAGGAAAAGATGATTTCAGTGGACATCCTTACCCCAAGCGAATCAGTAATCTGGGAACTGGCATTGTGATTCTTTGATAATAATTTGTTATGCTTGCCAGGAAATTCAAATTGTTTCTGGGTCTTGCTAGGATTAAGAAGAATAAATCTGCAAGACACTTAAATATAAAATGACACAAATATGATCTTGAGTATATGATTGTTTCAAGGTTAGAACTACATTTACTATGTGGAAGGCACTTAACCTCAAAGAATGAAATTAAGTTGATGGGTTATGAACTCAGTTATCTATCTCCTATCTTTAGATTTTTGCTTTTTTTGTGATCAAACATGTATATCTGAACAGTTTTGCTGTATGATGTGTTGAAGAGATCCACTATATTGTTTTTCTTTTATAGCAGTGATCTATAACATCCCTGTTTTCGTAATATGTTTTAGATGAACATGGTACTGGACTTTGTGTTTTCCCAGTTTATGCACTTGCCTTATGTTTAATATGATTATATATGTTAAAAAGATGGCAAAATGTTCGGCATACACATATGATAATGATATTTTGATGAATTAAGGAAAGATCAGCATCACCAAGAACGTGTGATTATCTTTTTTATTGACTAAAATTAGACAGGTCTGTAAGATGTGAAGAGTTTGCATGTCAATAAGACTACAAGCGTACTCATCTACATAAGTAGAATGATTGCATCTTGATATGGAAAAAAAATTATTTAGAGGGTTTGGAAAGGTCTGAAATTGTTGTAGTCATTGTTTTCTCCATTTATATCTCAAACCAAATGTTTGATGCCCCTAAAAATTAATTTTCCCCTCGTATCGTGTCGATTCTGCAGGCTCGGAAACCAGGTGGTGCAGACTTATTTATATGCTACGCCGGGGCTCAGTTGAGAGAAGCAGTTGCAGGAAAAGCTGACTGGCTTATCTTTGATTTTGAAGAACTGATAACCTCCTTGTAGTATATGCTTTGCTGTGTCTCCACCACCTCATATTTTGAAGAACAATTTGTCTTTGAATTGCAAATAAACCTCTACTTTCCATGTTAACCAGTAATAGCTGATTTTTAGTATATGCTACTGTAGTATATGACTAGGAGGACCGTTTTGGAGGATAGCATTTGGTGGAAGTAGAGATGTCTTGTTTGGAACACAGGTTGTGAAAATGAATATAAAGTATATTTACTAAAAGTTGTGATTTTAATCAATTTATCGAGATTGATTAAACTTTGTTAAACACATGTAAATACAAATCGGCATTAAGTTCATATACAACGATAATAACAACAAATTGTCCATTGCTGAGCTTTGTTCACGACAATATTTGAAAATTATATTTTATATTTACAAATAATGTATAATATAAGCTGATACTAATAATGTTTTTGATTTAATCCGTTTAAAGTATGGAATTAATATCATATTATTAGACTAAGAATAACTTGGGTAAATATACTTGATACATGAATTTGATATTTAACCTTACAAATCATATATTATATATTCCGAATCAAATTTCACATATGTAATTAATAAAAGCTCTCATCACAAAAATCCGACCGCACTTGTGCATGAAAGATATAGTGACCGCATACCATTTGAGTGGAACCAATAAGACTTCAATATCTTGCTATCATTGTTGTTTTCCACAGAAATACAAATCTTCATCCAATGAGCTTTGATTGAAGCTCACTCATCACAAAAAGACAAATATGCTGCACGAATTGATATATTATATCTTCTAGCAGTATCTCATGAAACTATATTTTATACCTGAATACAGATGGTTTCTGAATATTTTCCACTGAACAGTGAAGAAAAGCTTATTTGGGATCTACTGAGACAACATGCTGTGTAGTTGAGTCAGATACTGCACTAGCTTGCATCTCCAGCAAATGCTGCTGCTCCTCATCTCTGCTTTGAGACTTGGTTTCAGTTTCTGCTTTCTTGGGCTTGGTAGTAGACTGCTGGTACATGACACCTCCAAACATGCATATTAGCAGACCTATCGTACCAATCAAGGTAGAATGCTTATCCCATATGACCAAATTAATCACAACAGTTAGGAGCTTGTTCACGATGCCAAGCACAGTGAAACCTGTCGCAGAGATTGCCCTTCTGCAAGAAAATCCAAAGAAGGAGATTGCCAAGCCAAACAAGCACGACAGAGCCACAGGCAAAACCACACTGAAAGAGTACCAGTTGGATTCGTCAGATATATCATGCTTCATCTTCTTCAGTTCTCCCATTATCAGTAGCTCCAAGGGAAAGAGCATCAATGCCTCCAAATTGTTGTATAGCACCAGGCCCCATGTGTTGAGCCCTATGGTCATGACGACATGCTTGATGTACACAAAGTCGATGGACATGCTCACAAGATAAGCCACAGCCCAAGCGTAGGCAGTAACTGTGAACTGGTAGTCTGTGAGAACATAGAGAACACTGCCTCCGAAGATAGTTGCTAGAGAAATCCATGTCTTTGGGGAAGGCCATGGCTGGTTAAGGAACACAGTCTCTCCAACAGCTACAAAAATGGGGACAGCAGAACGGAACACGATAAAAGTGTCCACATTGGCATGTAGGAGGAGCTCACTATTTGTAAAAAGGGACAGGTAAAAGATGATCGCAGCTGGCAAGAACCTCCACATGGTAACGAGTTCCAGACGGTCATGATCCACAAGTTTTAACCACCCACAAAGAAGAACACCGAATGCACTAGTAAAGTATTGTAGTGCTGTTAATGCACCAGGGTATGGAAACTTCATGACTGCCCACTTGTTGATTATGGACAGTAGTGATGCAGATATGCAATAACCAGCAGCTACACCATATACTGATGCTTGCTGCCGGAGGCTTATTAGAGTGTCCTTCCAGGTCAAACCATTTGCAGTTGTTGCAGACAGATCATTCCCGCTGCTAGGAGAATCGTCTTTTGAAGTCCCAGTACCATCAGACATCTGAAGTGAGGGAATCCAATATTCACGTGAGAAGAAAAATAATGTCAAATTAAACTGTTATAATTAAAATTACAGTAAAATGGCGAAAATATAAAAGCAAATGAAAGTTATATCAAATAAAGTTAAAGCTGTGCATCTAAGAAAGGTTTGGCAGTCAACCTGAACAAGTAAAGACTATTCCTATAATATCATTAGGCATGTAAAGTAATTTATATATTTCAAGTTTAAACAGCCTTTCCTCTACCTTTTGGTCAGTGTGATCAAAGGGATTAAAAATGTCAGGCAGAGACGAACAGATATAGCTGAAACACATCCAAGGAATAGAAACCTAATTTAAAACACTAGTAGCTAAAAGAAAATCACATCCGAGCAGATGGTTGCTGATGGCAGTGCATTAGTTAATTAGATACTTTATTTCCAAGCATCACCTGAACCAATTTTGGCTTGTTTTAAGTTTCTCTTTCTTTTTTGTATTTACGTAGATATGGGCCAGCATGGGCCAGCAATATAGAATAAGACACTTACCATGAGAAGAAAAGTCAAACCTCTCTCTCTCTGAATCACAATGAGTATATGGGAATAAGCTTAACTGTGATCCCTCATGATACTTACAAAACCACTGAAAAAGAAAATATCAGATGCTTCATAATATCAATTAAGAAAGCAGGTTATCAGTTGCGTAAAATTTTGCAGCTTTTATAACTGATAACAACATGCAACAATAATAAAAAAAATCATAAGTCCCAACTATTTGGGGACGGCTACATGGATTTTTTATCACCATTGAGATATGTAAAAAATCATATATTTAGTTAAATTTAGAGTACTTAAATCTTTATTTATAGTTTTTATTAAAGTCTTTTTAGGTCTTACTTTACCTCTTCTCGTACCACTGACTATTGCATCTGGAGGTCTCTTAAGCATATGCTCATACCATCTTAAACGATCTTCTCTTATCTTATCTTCTATCAAAGCGATACCTAGTTCTTCACGAACTGATAACAATATAATCAATCATAATTGATTCATCTCATTTGACTGATGAATCTATAGTAATCATGCATGTCCATCACTACTATATACATGACACCTGAATTATTGGGCATGATAACAACAGCAGCAGTAATGTTGACAAAAGGAAAGGAGGAAGCTTCATATGCAAATATGTTGTAGCAATCTGTATATGCAAAGGCACATTCCAATTTGGTCGAAGTTGGCTATTTCACTGCAAACTTTACATAACACTTAAATAATAGAGGATGAGGCTGCACAGTTTTATGTGAGACAACCATGACACCATTTATGCAGCTGTTTATCTTCTTGTTAGAAAAATGAGTAGATACAAGTGTTGAGGCATAGATCCTTTATGTAGACCTTGACATAGTAATTTCAACATCTCAAATCATACCTTCATAAGACTTTTCCTTCTCTCTCCTAAGGTCTAGTTCCAAAGCAGTCAACCAACGTGAAGATGATGCAACTGCCAACAACAAAAAAAAAACAGTAGTTATTTCTTACCAATGTACAACACCGTGGATTAGACCTGAGACTGTCATTGTCACTATCAGCTAACCAGGATGAAAGAATTTGATTGTGAAGTAGAAAGGAAGAAGCCTTAAAACTGCAAAAGAAATTCTGAGATCAAATGTGAAGTTGCATCACGGTCCTCTTACTACACTCCCCTTTTTACACGCAAATTGCAAACACTCCAACCAAACTCTTTCAGAAATTCAAATTTGCATGACCATTAAAACATACTTCAAAGCACAAGTTTTGTTGTTCCACAAAATAGCTTTAAAATAGTAAACTAAACTTACAGCATCCCAAGATTTTCATACAGCAAAACGATTCTAGAAGTCCTCCTACAGACACGTTGGAAAGTTATCGTCAACGTACAAACCTCATTGTCAACGTACAAACCTTTTACTAAGAAAAGCAGAAAGTAAAATAAGAGCAACATTTTGGAAAGTTATCTGATGTTATTAGTTTAGAAGGGCATTATTAGCTGCATGCCTAGAAGATGTGTGAACCACATCACAACAGCCTCGGACATAGTAACTATCATCAAAACAAGAGATTGTTGATGAGCAACATGTAACTTTTGATTTTTCTTTTCTGATGCCTGAGAACTCTTGTGACCATTTCCTGTTCCATTTCACATTGATTGTATATTAACGTTGCATAGACAATCATGAAAGAACAAAAGTATAAATTTCTTGCATAATTGACAAAAGAACTTTAAAGTAAGATGCCATCAGCCGCATAAGTCATAACTACTACAGCATATCTGCTAAAAGAGGAAACTTTCACCACCAAAATCACCATCGAAAAACAAGAACAGGACGAACACAAAAAATCAAAGTAAAGAGGGGTTTGTCGGTAGAATAACTCGCATTTCGGAGATTTCCCCAAAGTGTGTCCTACCAACCGTCCTAGTGACATGGATCCAAATCCTGCAATCAAAGCGATCGATAAACCGATGAAAAGGCAAATTCAACGACAAAATTCCAAGAAATTGGCATCTGTAAAGCACAAGAATTTTCGCATCCGATCGGAGGAAACATTCGTCCCCCAAGGAGAAAGCAATCAATTGAATGGGCCCAAGAGCATTCCTAGAAAATTTACCACCTCAAACAAACCCACCAACGAAAATCTGTCAAGAACTTGTACCAGGTTAACGAGAATCACAAGAAATCCGTATTTCCCGATAACTCCGAGAAGAGAATGCACGAGATCAGTAAGCGCATGAGCAGCCGGCGGAGAAAACCACAACGAGACAAATCGAAAAGACACGGTCACGAGACGCGTAGAGACAAAGAGAGTGGGATGACAGCCGATACCTCGTCGGAGCTCTCCGGCTCCGGAGCCGGCGGCGGGGGCCCGTAGTGTGCTCGTCGAAGGCCTCCTCTCCTCCCTCTTCACTCACTCATCCTAGCTCGAGGACGGAAGAGGAGAGAGGGACGGGGATCTTTTCCTCCTCGTCTCAGGAGTCGGGAACCGAAGCCTAGCGATCCCCTCCGATCGCACGTTGGATCTGGAATCTTCAAATTTCCCCATCACGACCGTCGACCGCCGCGGGCCCCACTTCAGTCCCCGAATCAGCATCTTAGTACACCGAGAATTTTAACTGACTTGAACTTAGCTTTTAATCATTGGCTGATATGATGGCTCCCATATGTGGAGCCCACAAGGGTAAAATGGGTCGAAGTATTCGTGCGATAAAGAAAAGAGAGGGTTCGGTCGATCTCCTCCAATTATAATATTGAATCCTTTGTCCGATTGCGATCAGACTTTCCACATGCCAAACGGGTAGTTGAACATGGAATCAGATCCGAGAAACGACGCGTCAGCGGGTATCTGATGAGTTCGGATCCGCTCCGATTCGGGAGGATCCGGTTCTCCCGTCCCTCACATCTCAGCCGCTTGTCGATGTCACCCGGCCGCATCCATCGTTCATTCGGCTGTCATCACAAAACACGGACGGTCGAGATCGAGACATGGGAGTCACGAAGCGAGAAACGGATCCGCAGATCCGACATGGCTCGCCAATGATTAGTAATGCCGAAGTGGGTCGCCAGCTGGTGCTGCAGTGAAGTGTAGTGCTGTGTCTGTTTATAGTTTTTTTTATTAGCAATTTGGGACCGTGGAGCGACTCTTGTGATCCCGTATGGTTGACCCCTTCATCGATGAGATAGATGCATTATTAGAATTTATAATTTTTTTATCATCATAAAATTTTGAATTAGATTATTAACAATTTTAAAAACTGAAGTTGTTATAAAAATATTTAATTTATATTTGTTAATATAATTTTTTTTATCATATCATGTGAATGTCAACATGATTTCGTTGCAGGTCGATTCTAGGTTAACGAGTATATGTAATTGGTGATCTGGTTTCGTACAATCATCAGTTATAATATCATATTTATTTTAGTATGAGTCGAGTTTTCTCGACTCATGTATTTTGGATGTATTTGATTTTACGGATCTGTCGTAGCAGATTTACTTTGGCGTAAGTCAGGTGTTCCTGACATACGCATCTTATGTGCATTTAGCCTTGCGCCTTCCACGTAGCGAATTCATCTTGGGGGTGGGTCGGGTTTTCTTGACTCGTGTTTTGGACATATATGGTCTTGTGCCTCTATTGTTGTGGATTTTATCTTGATGTGAGTCAGATTTTTCCAACTTACGTGTCTTAGGCATATTTAATTTTGCATCGTTACCGTATAGATTTATCTTAGTGCAAGATAGATTTTCTTGACATGCATTTTAGATACGTTTAGCTTTGTGCCTTTGTTATAATGGATTTATTTTAACATGTTTAAATAACCAATGAACATGGCATAATTTGTTGCTTTAATGTTCTTGTCGAAACGAAAGATGGCAAACGTAGTGCATGAGTCTCTCATTGATGTGCGGTCTAAGCAGTATTGATTTACATAGTTGGATCACTTAAGAGGATAATCTTACTATTATTCAATATTTGTCTCCGTGCAGAAAAATTACGAGCCTCATCATATACAATGCATAAAGAAAAGTCCTGAAAGATTTGAAGCATAAAAATGATTGAAGAAAAGTGGATTGAGCACCTCAGACATGCCCAAAATTCAATTTTTGAGATGAAATAAAAAGGGAAAGCTGGGGAAAAAATTGTGTAATACAAGGTAGTAAGCTCTGTTTATAGGATTGCATGTACCATAGACTAGTTGAGATTGAATTAAAATCTAAATTAAAAATTAGAATTAGTATACTTAAATTGAACTGAATCGATTGTTTAAATAAATTAAATTACTGAATCAATGATATCAATAACTCAGCGCAAATTGCAATCCGGTCCGATCCCGGTAATTCATATTAATTCCTTAGACTCTGTTCTCAAACCGATGATTCTTATTGGTGAACATATGTGTCCTTACTGATGAGTCAGCACGGCCTGATCCACGGGTCGATGTCGGGAGTCTTCTGTCGACTGAGTTGGATGTTGAGGTTGACCGGGCTCTCGCGACGGGTCTTGATCAACGTCTCTCGGTTTGAGTGTCGGTTGATGGGTCGCCATGGGGACGTCGGTCAGCGACTTCCGAGGTTGGGACACTCGTGGGTCGTGAGTGGTCGCTTTTCTGCAAAAATGACCTTTGTTGGGTGATTCCCGTCTTTGGCCCCTCCAACGAGCAAGTCAGTTGTGGGTTGACATTGTTTATACCTCCTCTGGGTTGGATGTTGGCCATAGGTCTTTATACTACTGTACGAGGGTCGGTCATACGTGGGTTGACGTGGTAGACGTGCCGAACAGTGCCTTGATACGGATTCTGACTTGGCGTGTCTTGGGGACGGCGTCGTCCCGGGATTCCTGGGATGAGACGTGTCGAGCAACGCCTTGGTACGGATTTTGACTCGACATGTGACATCGACTGTGATGTGTTTTGGGCCCAAAATATGCCTTATCAATTCTAATTCCCTTTTTTTGGAATTAGAATCGAACCGCACAAGACTGGTTTTGGATTTGGTTTTGGTTTTTGAACTTTTAATTTTTAGTTAAAAATAATTTAAAATAATAAAAAATATATATTTATTTTTAAGTTTTGATGATGATGCAGAGAATGTATGTAATTTGTCTAATGAAATAAAAAAATAATACATAATTGATAAAATTATAAAATTATCATCCACTATAAATGTTAGAATGTCTCGATTGTTCTCTTGATAGATATATCGAACGAGTATTCATTATCTTTGTAGAAAGTCTTTTGTTTTCATTTTAATATCTTGATCTAATTATCAATAAATAAAAGAATATCTTGATCTAATAAGAATATTAGAGATATTTTAGATAAGTAAATAAAAGTAATTATCGGCATAGTTCAAAGGTGTGGGAGAGCGGAGACGACGAGGAAAGATGTGATCTTTGAACGTGGTGAGCGGGTCTTCCTTGACGTCGACGCCGACGCCGAGCACTCCCCTGCTTAAGGACGAGCTCGACATCGTGATGCCGACGATCCGCAACCTGGACTTCCTGGAGATGCGACGCCCCTTCTTCCAGCCCTACCACCTCATCGTCGTCCAGGACGGCGACCCCAGCAAGACGATCGGGGTCCCCGACGGCTTCGACTACGAGCTCTACAACCGCACCCTCGGCCCCAAGGCCGCCTGCATCTCCTTCAACGACGACGACTACTTGGTGAGCGTCTTCCCTTTCTTCCATTCTCAGTATTCGTCTGTTGGTTTCTCGGGGAGAGTGATGGCTCTTCTGGACTCGATTTTTACTCGTATTTTGATGTGATGCTGTTGACTCACTGTTCCTTTTCATGGATCTGCTTCATTTCTGTTCTTCTTTTTCAAAATTCGTGCTTTATTTTAGAAAACTATTTTCCTATCTGCTTAACAAAGTGATTGATATGAGATAGCTTAAAATTATCTGCAGTTTGTTGTTCTGGCAGAATCTCAAAACTCCTAAGCAAATCTTAGTCATGCGTGCAGGGCACTCATTTCTTAAGCATTAATGTTGTCCATGAATAACTTTACGCAATTTCTCTTTTGTATTTCCTGCTCTGCCACATTCATTTCCTCTGGTAGATTTCAACCTTTTTTTCCTTTCTATTTTCTGATCAATGTTCTTTCCCTCAACTATAATTTTCTTTTCTGCTATCAACAAAGCATGAAGCCACCATTTTTGTTTAAGCAAGTCTGATGTCCTCCTCGCACTAACATTCCGGTGTCCCTTCCTCGAAGCGCTCATTTCTGCAGTGCGGCACGTCGACCCTTTTCCACACATGCATGCATGGTTTGGGAAGTCGACAGTAACTCTTACGAAAAAGTGAGCCACTCCGACGCCCATGCTGTGATCTCCTTCATATGGTTAATTAAGATGGATAAATATTGAGAGCACAGGGAAATAGATTAAGCAAGAATCAATTTCCGATATAGCCTCCAGACTGCACCAGCCGTTGAAGACGACATCCAATGGCATGTTGTGTAAAGAGCATAATCCAATTCCTCCGTGTTCATAGTTGTAAACCTAACAATGGTGTCGTTCACTCGTGATGTATGTTCCCTTTTAGAATTCATGGTGCAACGTCGAGTACCACGGCGATGAAGGGTTCGGAGAGGGCGGCTAGAGCGTGGGTGCCTTCCTCGAGCAAATGCTGCTTTCGGAGTGCCGTGATGGCTCACTTGATCCCTTTCAAGCTCCCAGAGATCCAAGTAAACACGAATCAAAATTCAGCAAGCAAACAACTTCCACACATGTCTCCAAATCGAAGTCTCAAGAGCAAATCAAGGGGGGGTTGGAGGCATCGAATCGATCAAAATCTCTTCTTTTTTGAGTTCTTCGCCTTAATCGGCGATAAATGCGGAAGAGGAAGAGGAAGAGGACCAGAAAAAAAGGGGAAAGTCGAAAGCAACGATTTATCGGCTGATGTCGGTGCGGTCGTGTTAGATCGAACTGACTCACCGAACAAAAACCAAACCCTTCGTGAGTCGAAAATTTTAATTTATATTTAAAATAATATTTATGAATAAAAGAAAATAATATAAGGGAGTATTTATCGGTGCATGCATATTATTTATCTGACACGTTATCTACTTTATTCCAAAATAATATCATGCATTTATATCCAAAATTAATTTACCGGGTCAGTAAATGAATGACATGTAACATGATAATTAAGTAGGAATACTTAGATGATACCACATCATCATCATGGTCGAATACAGTCATTCATATTGGTTATAACTGTATCTTTAACTGTAACTTTGACTTTGAGGGGGAGGGGGGAGATCAAGGACGGAAGACCAACTCGAACTTGCTGTAACATCATACCTGCGTCGCTTAGTACTCCATTGCCACAAGTTCAAGATGACGAAAACTGGTTTGCTGTAAATAAATAGTTGGACTTCTTCCGATTTCTTATAGAACATATCATTGGGAAGAAAATATTACGAGGGGAGAAAGTAAAAGTTGATAGAAACTTGCGAGTAATTGGGTTCGCTGGAGTGGAGATAAGTTGTTTGGGCTCGGTTAGAGCCATTATGCAACCCATTTCACCGGAGGAATTATGAGAGGTCAACGAGTCGAAGCGATGGGTCGGGTCCCCGGCCAACCGCTGCTACTGTTGCTGTTCGCTGGTGGTGGCATCCCTGTGCCTGTTCACAGACTCGAGGTAGCATGGTGCAAGAAATAAAATGTCCGCAATGGGGTGCATTCTAGTACAGCCTGGTGTCCCTTCCTCAGAGAGCATGGAATCTAAACTTCCACTTGCTCTCATCTCTTCCTCCTCTGCTAATATTACAATGCTAGTAAATAGAGGAGGAAGAAGAAGAAGAAGAAGAAGAGGCAGTAGACATTGCCCGACTGTCATTTTTATTTCGATTTATCGATAGGTTGATGATTATGTGGTGCAATCGTTTTTGCCCTTCTCCTTTATCCTCTGTGATGCTGCAGAAAGTAAATGCAAAGGGCATGAGGCCACATGGTTCAGATGTAGCTTTAGTGGAACAAACAACAACCAGTGCGTGCCCCTCCCTCGCATCAATCAATCAAACGAGGGGGACCAGTCGGGAGCTCGATCGAGCTATGTACATCGTGAAATAGGACGAACCCAGTGGACGAGGCTGACCGAGCACCACACCGGACCCGCCGCCTTTTATCAGGCAGCAGGCGGGGACCGGTGGGGTGGACATCGCCCACACGCGCACTGCAGGGGAGTGGGCCCGGCCTGTTCAGGCTCGGACGGCCCAGCCCATGTGCTTTACTGTCTCCCTGCCCTACCCCTGTTCCCGAACCACACCCGCATAAAGATCCTAACCACCCTCGCTGGGCATACCAACCCAACTACGTATAATCGAAGCAGCTCATACCATGCATTTATGCTGTCATGATTCCACAACGGGGAGAGAGAGAGAGAGAGGAGGGGATAAACTTGATGTCCTTGATTGGCTTGCTCGCTGTCAGTTGGTACCCCCAGTGTACTTGGTGTCAGCGAGAAGAGGAATTGAAAGTGATCGCAACTTTTTCGACATGTCTTCGTCCCATCACGAGCGAGGAAGGACAAGGACCTGACGCTGCTTGCAACGGGAAAGCCATCCACGGGTGCTGCCGCAGCGCATCTCTCCCCGTCCTCCATGAACACCGAGAAGCGAAGCACGCAGGTATGGATATTCTCTTCACGTGTACCCGTATCTGTACATGCCCTCCCTCGCCGGGTCTCTTGTGGTCTGAGACATCAGCTTTCTCTTGTGTGTTTGACCAGCTATCGCACCCATCATGTCGGTGTGGCGCCCATGGCCACTGAGGTGTCACTGTGCGTGTTCTATTTGCCGCTCACGTTTCACCTCCATATTGGTCGACGGAGCGGGGTTAGTATGGCCATGATTGGTGGGTCGGAGCATTGCCGCTGCTTGCCGGACGCATGCAGGCGGTGCGGCGCCGGTGACAGTGGCCGCTGTCGCATGCGGCTTGGGCTTTGGGTTATCCGAGTGAAGAAGACTCGTATGGAACCAATCAGGCTCACCTTGATCTCGTATGTAAACAAATGAGCATGCAAAGAAATCATGCAGATTAAAGAATGCGTGAGGAGTTCTTGCTGTTCTAGCATTAGCCAACAGGACTGTTCGATCCTGCTGTGCCTCCACCTTGTATGTGGTCCTATACATCAAAAAGCACATATATTTTAGCTTTTTCTCTTGTGCCTCCGATGAGACATTCCGATGGAGTTTAGTGTAATAAAAAGGACACGAGATCAAACTCCTCAAGGATGATGAAAGATGAGTGAACTTTAAACGTGAATCTTTGTGTGATCTCCCGCAGTAAATTTTGGAAGGAAATATTTCCGTAAATTCTTGCTTAATGTGTTGGCTCTCTTTCCTACATTTCACCGATCTGCTGCTTAAGAGTTACTAAATGTGGTGTTACTTGGGCGGATCAGATGGCATCGACAGGCATGCGTACGTTCTTTTGGGGTCACACAGCTGCTTTCTCCTTTGCTCCAATGGAGTGGATACCATGTGCCACCTCACCTTTGATGCCCAACACGCCCATCTCAATGCCCACCAAAAGCGTCCTCCTTTACCATCTGTCATCCGGTGCTTTTCACTTAAACATATGGACGATGCATGTAAAGATACACTGTAGGAGGCGCTAAAAGCTTCACTGTTGAGTGCTAATCACCTTCGGGATTCACGATTCACTCCCTCCTCTTCCCCCCACCCCCACCCACCCACCCACCCACAAATGGTATCCGCCTCCTCACAGGTGCTGGTGCTATATATATGCACGTGCATCCGAGGCCGGGGAGGAACGCCATTGCGTTTCTGCGACTCCCGAGGCGACGGTGAAATGGTGGTGGGCGTCGGAGCTGTTCTGGGGATCCTCCTCGGCCTCGTGTTTGTTTGCGGTGGCTTACTGAGGTGGAATGAGCTGCGGTACAGGAAGAAGGGGCTGCCTCCGGGGACGATGGGGTGGCCGGTCATCGGCGAGACCTCTGAGTTCCTCAAACAAGGCCCGACCTTCTTGAAGAACCAGAGAGCCCGGTGAGTTAATCTTGGTCATCTCCGTTGGATCTTCTCGGTGATTTCCTCATGCATTAGTTTCCTGATCGAGCCATTCTATGAAGTTTTTGAATCATTGATGCATGCGGTAGGAGGAACAAACACTTGGACTTGTTCGGTAGCAGAATCTCCTGATAATAATTGTGCTGCCGTCAATATGCTTATCTGCTGCTGAACGATTTGCTCTTCGTGGTACATAAACTGTGTTGTTCTGAAAGACTTCACCTCTGACATCATCTCCATCTTCAAGGCTGCAATGGTGTCCCTACAACTTCTCTCCCTAGCCTATAGCAGTTGCCTTAGGCCTTAAATCTCTTCTCCTGTTGTGGGAAAACTGAGGTTGTTGTCAAGCCCTCTGTTTTTGCTCATTTTGTCTGTTGGCCATCGCAGGTTTGGGAATCTGTTCAGGACACACATACTGGGGTGCCCTACAGTGATATGCATGGATGCAGAGGTGAATAGGTACATCATCGTGAATGAGGGGAAGGGCCTGGTTCCTGGTTATCCTCAGTCAATGGTGGATATGATGGGGAAATGGAATATTGCTGCGGTACATGGTCCCCAACACAAGGCCATGAGAAGTGCTATGCTTGGTCTTATTAGTCCCACTGCCATCCGGGACCAACTCCTCCCCAAGATTGATGAGTTCATGAGATCCTTCATCCGCAGCTGGAGTGACCAAGTCATAGACATCCAAGAGGAATCCAAGGAGGTTGGTAGATTCATAAACTCCATACTCTCGATAACGTTAATGCTCATTATAATGGAATAGTTCGCTTGTCGCATGCGACTCCTGCAATCCGTATGCTTTAATGCTTGATAGAGAGTATTTGAGAAATGAGATCGCCATCACATCTCACCTCTGAACTTGTTCTTCGATCATCCAGCTGTGGCTGCACTCGGCCTTGAAGCTGATTGCCAGCGTCGAAACCGGTCCGCTGGCCAGGGATCTCAAGTCGGAGATCAACAAACTTGTTCTGGGAACACTAGCCTTGCCTTTGAACTTTCCTGGCACGAATTATCGCCGTGGGATGCAGGTGAGGCTTGGTTTTTGTCTGCTTCCGCGTGTTCTTTCATTCGTTCTTGACGAATGGTTTCTGCAGGCAAGGAGAAGCGTCGTGAGCATGCTGGAAAAACTCATGGAGGAGAGACGAGCCTCTCCAAGCTCCCAGCTTGACATGCTTGATTCCCTGCTGCGACCTGACGATCCCGCGAAACCGAAGCTGAGTGATGAGCAGATCATTGATCTGATCCTCACCCTCATCTACTCCGGGTTCGAAACTGTCTCCACCACCACGATGATGAGCGTCAAGTATCTCCATGATGACCCAAAAGTTCTCGAGGAATTGAGGGTAACATGATCAGAGCTGGTTCAAGCGTCGTAACTCTTCCTTTGATCGTCTCTTCTCACATATTTCCTTGGCTTGTAGAATGAACATTTTGCAATCAGGAAAAAGAAGTCTGCAAATGATCCACTGGACTGGAATGACTACAAATCCATGACTTTGACTCGCGCGGTACCCCATTCGATCTTCCCTTGGTTTCCATCTAATCAGCAAGCAAGCAAGCAAAACCAGCCTCACATGTGCGCTTGTTGTCGATGCTGCAGGTCATCTTTGAGACTCTGAGGCTGTCCACGGTTGTCAATGGGGTGCTGAGGAAGACAACCCAAGACATGGAAATAGGAGGTCTGCTTGCCGATCTCTTCCGTTAGTTACTGCTGCAAAGCTATAACATTTCTTCTTCCTTCGTCAGGATTTGTTGTTCCAAAGGGGTGGAGAATCTATGTCTTCGTCAGAGAGCACAACTATGATCCCTTCCTTTATCCAGAACCATTCAAATTCAACCCTTGGAGATGGATGGTAAGAAACCATGATGAGGTTCTTTCTGTGTCCATTCATCGAGAGATCATCTCATCAACTGTGCCATTCCTTCACCTAAACACAGGATCAAAGCTTGGAGTCGAACCAGTGCTTCATGCAGTTTGGAGGTGGTGGCAGGCTATGCCCAGGCAAAGAATTAGGAATAGTAGAGATAGCAATATTTCTCCACCACTTCGTCACCAAGTACAGGTATTGCCCGCATCGTCTTCGTCTTCAAGCTTCTCCATGAATGCATGCGCATCTTGGAAGGAAGCATTACAAAACATACCATGCAATCACTCCCAACATGATTCAGCCTCATGCAAGGTTTTCAGAAACAGATCAACATCATTGTGTGTGGTTTTCCTGATGCAGATGGGAAGAAGTTGGAAGGCAGAAGTTATTGAAGTTTCCGAGAGTTGAAGCACCCAATGGGCTTCACATACGCGTATCCAATCTGCTGAATTGACATCATGTGCACAAGTACAATAGGCTCACTAATAAATGCAACATCATAACCTCTTATCTTCTGCTGCAGATGATGAATGGGAATAAAACTATGAATTCTAAAAAGGACCGACTCTTTTCTCTTCATCAAGTAGAATATCAAGAAATAACAGCAGCTAAACACATCTGATTCTTTTGAGAGAGTTCAAGAGAGATTGTGCAGAATCCCTTTTGGGTAAATCTTTCAGCACCAACTCTATTCTCACATGAAAAATGTGAGATAATGTGCTTTTTACAGCATCAAGTGAAACTTCACCAAAATGCACTGAATGCTGTGGGAATTTAACATCAGAATAATGATGAGAGTAAGAAAAACATATCTTCAAAGTATCAAAATGCTCAACAAAATGGATTTGTGTTACACAAAAGACTGTTTTGTTGCTTTGATGTTCTTATTGAAACCAAAGATAAAGGTGTGTAGTGGTGGATGATTCTCTCGTTAATGTGAGGTCTAAAGAGGGTTAATTTACAAGCCTCATCAAACACAATCGATAAAGAAAAGTCCTGAATGATTTGAAGAATAAAAATGATTGAAGAAAAGTGAATTGGAACACCTGCCCAAAATTCAACTTTTAAGATGAAATAAAAAGGGAAAGTTGGGGAAAAAATGTGTTTATAGGATTGCATGTGCCATAGACTAGTTGAGATTGAAATAAAATCCAAATTAAAAATTAGAATTAGTATACTTAAATTGAACCAAATCGATTGTTTAAATAAATTAAATTAATGGATCGATGATATGAAGAACTCAGCCCAAATTGTACTCCGACCCAATCCAGATAATTCATATTAATTCCTGATTTGGTATAGTCGGATGACCTCCGTTCTCGAACTGATGATTCTAGTTTCTAATTTTGGGAATTGAAATCAAACCGCACAAGGCTAGTTTCAGTTCTAGTTTTGGTTTCTATTTCGGTTCAAAGAGGTGATTCTTCTTTTTTTTTTTTTTACTTCTAATTTTTAGTTAAAAATAATTTAAAATAATAAAAAAATCATAATTTTATTTTTAAGTTTTGATGATAATGCCATTTTGAAAAGAAGATGTATTTCAATATATGCAATTTGTCTAACGAAATAAAAAAAATATAAAATTGATAAAATTATAAAATTATCATCCATATAAGTGTGGACTGTCTCGATTGTTTCGTTAGTAGATATATCGAATATGTATTCATTATGAAGATATCTTTTTTTTGTTTCATTATCTTAATCTAATTATCATTACATGCTGAAATTTTAATAGATTCGGAGTAGGAATATAGCCACCCGGTTGATTTTTTTAAAAAAAAATATAATACTATCCATTCGAAACCAAATCTAAGGGTCTGATTAGTTCGATTTCAATTTTGACTCAATTCGATTATTGTATGATTTTGATTTTAATCGAACTGAGTTAGATCTATAATTCAATTTGCTTTATTTCTATATTATTTGATCCCAACTCGTTAAGGCATGTGTATATGAATTGGAAGGTAGGAGTTGACTAAGTTTGCCACAAGATCGAGACTGCTGCTCCGATTGGTCTTGGTGGCAGCGCCCAAGCAATGAAGAAGTTGACTTGACACCCGATCCAGTGGTGGTGGCTTTGGGTCAACGCATCAAAATGTGGAGTTGCTGAACTCTCTCTTTTTCGTTTTGGTGGATCGCAACCGCACGCCGTGACTCGGTGTTCTTCTTCCGTTGACTTATTTTAGATCACGAAGTAGTCAAAGAACCACACTAATCATGAAGTGCCCCAACAAACGTCATATTGATCAATGGTTTCTATTGATCGGTTACATCAGCATCAAATTAAGATAAATAAAATTGAAATATGAGGAAAGGATCGCTTCAGATATTTTTTTTATTATAAAAAAAATCATTAACGTCTTTTCTTAAATGAAAACATTAAGCTCATAATGTATTAACTATACGAAGATTAAAGTCTAGAGAGATTTTTCGACGTAATCCCTCTCACTCTCAAGCTAGTAATATAAGGTAAATGAGTGTGAATACGAGCGGTAAAAATTGATCCCTTACATTTATATTAAAAATATAATTTTATATTTGATTGTAAATAGATAAAATATTTTATGAAGAGAGTCCTTGACCGACTCTCCGTGGGCAATAAGAGAGGAGACGACCTCTAATTATCTGCTCATTTATTCATATGGGCAGATCGTTAGGAGGTAACTTTTATCCTTTTCTTTTAATCTGAACATCAAGATCATGTATTAGATTATGATTGGTCGATCACATATATTCCTATCGAATCAAGTTATATTAACATAGAAATATTGACCTTTAATAATGAGAGGTAAGATAGTCTCACAACAAACATCAAAATATTCTGCTCATACATGGAAAATAATAAGATAGATAGAACATTCCACTCATATTCTCCTATGTTAACTCAGCTATAAAAAAATATTAATCTTATTATTGACTAAAATTACTTCTCGATTATTGACTTATGTATGAGAGACAAAGGTATGTCGACAACTTCACATTGTTAAACCTTCGTTAATTACATCGAATATGATCGAATTGAGTTGGATTGATCTCGAAATCACCGATTCATTACTATTTGTTGATTATTAAAATAGAGACCTTGTGATTACGATGATAAGAATATTAGAGATATTTTAGATAAATAATTATTGGCATACTTCAAAGGTGAGGGAGAGCGGAGACGGCGAGGCCGCAAAGCCATCTCTCTCTTCTCCTCGTCGGCCTCCTCTCTCTCTCTCTCGCTCCCACCAAAGGAAAGATCTGATCTTCGAACATGGTGAGCGGGTCTTCCTTGACGTCGACGTCGACGCCGAGCATTTCCCTGCTCAAGGACGAGCTCGACATCGTGATCCCGACGATCCGCAACCTGGACTTCCTGGAGATGTGGCGCCCCTTCTTCCAGCCATACCACCTCATCATCGTCCAGGACGGCGACCCCAGCAAGACGATCAGGGTCCCCGACGGCTTCGACTACAAGCTCTACAACCGCAACGACATCAACCGCATCCTCGGCCCCAAGGCCGCCTGCATCTCCTTCAAGGACTCCGCCTGCCGCTGCTTCGGTTACTTGATCTCCAAAAAGAAGTACATCTTCACCATCGACGACGACTGCTTCGTTAGTGTCTTCCCTTTCTCCCATTTTCATTATTTGTCTGTTCTTTTCATGCGGAGAGAGAGTCATGGCTCCTCTGGGAAATTGGGACAAGACTCGATTTTTCACTTGTATTTTGTTGTGATGCCGTTGACTTATTGGTCTGTTTCGTGGATCTGTTTCATTTCTGTTCTTCTTTTTCAAAATTCGTGCTTTTATCTGCAATTTGTTGTGTTGGCAGAATCTCCAAACTCCTAAGCGAATCTTAGTAATGTAGGGCACTCATTTTTTAAGCATTAATGTTGTCCATGAGTAACTTTACGCAATTTTTCTGCTGTATTTCCTGATCAGTCCAGTAGTTTAACTTCTATCAACTTTCTTGTTGGGTCTGCCACATTCATTTGCTCTGGTAGATTTCAACCTTTTTTTCTTTCTATTTTCTGATCAATGTTCTTTCCTTCAATTAATTTTCCTATCAACAAAGCATTAAGCCACCATTTTTGTAATATATTTTTAAGCAAGTCTGTTGTCCTTACACTAACATTCAAGAGTTTCAATGGGAACTACTGTATGCTGGGTCTAGCAATTGCTGTGTGGTTCAGATGCAAATGCGGTGAATTAGTAGAAGTCACTGTTGGATTGTTCTCATGCTGATTTCTTGTAGTCATTGGTTTTCTCTTCTCTTACAATTAACATCTTGATGCAGTCTTGTAGTTCTTTTTTGTGTTCAATAAATTAACTAGAATGTCAATGCATAAAAGTGCAAAAATTAACTGTAATACCCTTGACCTTTATATCTTGATTGACGATTGTTCTATGAGGCATTTCCATCAAACAAAATTGACATTATTTGTCTCTATTACCAGTCAACGTTGTGCACTTCCATCTTTCCCTATGATTCTTATTGTCTTTACTACTACACCATTCAATTATTTACTAGTAAAGATTATTATCATCTGTTAAGTTTCTTTCTTAGTTATTCCTCTTGTTTATGTTATTACATCATTTAATTATTTGTTAGAAGAGTTTTTTTAATTATTTATTAGTTAAAAGAGGTGAAATAATTAATGTTAGCAGTAGGAGGAGAGTTAAAGGAAAACATATAAAGAATTCAATAGAAACTATAAATATAGACCAAAGTACTCAAACTTAACTAAGGATATGACTTTTTACCAATATCAATGGTGGCAAAAGATCCATGTAGCCGATCCTAAATAGTTGGGACTTATAATTTTGTTGTTGTTGTAGAGATTTTACATTTAAACTGACTTTTGTGGCACCTCCTATATTCTGAAATAGGTTGCGAAAGATCCATCCGGCAAGGAGATTAATGCACTTGAGCAACACATAAAGAATCTCCTTTCCCCATCAACCCCATTCTTCTTTAATACTCTATATGACCCTTACCGTGAAGGTGCAGATTTTGTTCGCGGCTATCCTTTCAGCCTTCGTGAAGGAGTACAAACTGCTGTTTCTCATGGTCTCTGGCTTAACATTCCTGACTATGATGCCCCGACACAACTTGTTAAACCTCTTGAGAGAAATAAAAGGTGATAAATATAAAGATAGACGTTCAAGTTTCTGTTGCTGGTTATTTGTACATTTAATAACATCTGTGTATCAGGTATGTTGATGCGGTTCTCACGGTGCCAATGGGAACATTATTTCCCATGTGCGGGATGAATCTGGCATTCAATCGTGAGCTTATTGGCCCTGCAATGTATTTTGGACTCATGGGTGATGGTCAGCCTATTGGACGTTATGATGATATGTGGGCAGGATGGTGTATGAAGGTTGGCTGATTTGCCTTTTACTGTTGTGTTCTCAGTTCTAAATATCTTTCTATTTTATGATAACGTTGTTTCACTGTCTTGTTCAATTTGATTAAAACTTTGTGGGAACTTGTATTTGATCTGTTCTTGGTATTCCTTCAGTATTGCCATCTAAGTTTGGTGTTTTTCAGGTGATCTGTGACCACCTAGGCTTGGGCGTGAAGACAGGCTTGCCCTACATTTGGCACAGCAAGGCGAGCAATCCTTTTGTGAACCTTAAAAAGGAATACAAGGGGATCTACTGGCAAGAAGAGCTGATCCCCTTCTTCCAAACTGCTGTCCTTCCCAAGGAGTGCACCACAGTACAGACGTGTTATCTTGAGCTCTCTAAGCTGGTCAAGGCAAAGCTTGGAAAGATGGATGACTACTTCAATAAGCTCGCCGATGCCATGGTCACATGGATTGAGGCTTGGGATGAGCTCAACCCATCTGAGAATCCTGGCAGTACAGCCGCTGTTAAACCCAATGGCGCTGCTAAGGGTAAATAGAATAGATTGCGTCCAAAGTTTATCACCTAATCCACCACAATTCTTCAGTTAGGATCATTGGACTTCAGCATATCCATACGCAATTATTTTCATTTTCATTCTCTTTTTAACTCTTCTCAAGTACCCTTTATGGTGGCGTGGTATTTTGCCCCTCCCATTTAGTGAACTCAGTGTTTTCTTATACTTGGACTACAATATGACAATAAAGCACTTTATCCCCCAGTTGCTGGTTATAGGTTGGCATGATGGTGATGCTCAATGATTCCATGTGGTGGAGTTGGATGGTTTCTTTCCTTAGAAATATATCATGTTGTGACTCAAATCAAGACTTTGGAGTCCTCCTTATAAGCTCTTTTGTGCTGTCAAGCAGCTGACTTACCTGTCTTTTTGGCTTCAGTGGATCTCTTCTATAATGGTAATCTGAACTTAGAGACTGTTTGTTTGCAGCCATTACTTCTTAGTAGGCATTCCTGCTGTTTCACTCTGTTACAAGCTTAGAAGAGATGTGTTCATGTTGAAGCTCTGAGAAGAGGAAACAATTTGATATCCATCTTATTCACATGTCACATCAAAATATTCTTAATTTTTAATGAAGTTTGTTATTGGCAATCTCTTTACTATGAGAAATCTTTTTAAAAATAATAAAATATAATTTGATATTAAAGGATATTTAAATCATTTTATGAGGACGAAAGAAAATAAAATTTTGCTTATAATTCTTTCATCCATCTCTACATGGAAAGTTTCATCACTAGCAAATTTCTTCCAAGCCGCATCAGATTCCAGCTACGCCTTCAGTTCAAGAAGAAAGATGATCTAACACGAGATCCAAACACCAGAAAAGCTGAGACCTTTTCTAGGGTTTCGGAACAGAGAGGAACACTTCGGTCAAATGCCGAGATCGATTCGTTGAATCGAGCAACCGGAAAAGTGTTCCAACACGAGATCGTCGCCGAAACCAGAAACCCTAAGCTGGTCATGGCCGGGTATACGCGCTGGAGGTGGCGGATCCTCTCCAAATCCAGTATTAAATAGAAACCATGTTCTCATATCGTAACCGTAAGCCGGGTGGAACCCACGCGTCATTTAAAAATAAGAAACGTCCGATTACCAAGCGCAGCAATTGTAGGGGATCCCCACGCCTTGTCCACAAGCTTATATGACCTTATCCACCTCCGTCTGATGAAGCCCGCCTCTGTTGCTGCTCTTCTACCGAGCAGCTTCATCACCCTTCGCTGCTACCATCAATCTGAGTATGGAGAATCTCACAGCGAGCGAGATTGCAGGATTCGGGGTGGGGGCGCTTCTGTTGTGCGCCACCATAGCTGCCCCAAGAGTTGATGCCTTCATCTCAGCCTCTCAGAGGAGGTCAGTCCCCATATCTTCAGGCAAACACACTTCCTACCTTTCCTTGAAATGTCCCCTTGAACAGGTCAAATTAGATTCACAAGTAATCTTTCTCTTAGCAATGTTTCAGTAGATATAATGGTTGCTGCACTGACAGCTAATCGTAAGGCTGCAATGCTTAGCAATTTAGCTGTTCATAGCTTTTTTGTTTGTTATTTAGCGTTATTAGCTTGATGATCGTTGACAATTGGTGCTATTATTTTGATTGTTTATCGTGTTAGACAAGGGAAGAGAGAAGACTCGTTAGTTTGCGTGACTAATATCCAGTCCTTTACATGTTTAAAGCACTTATATCAGCAATGACTTAAGATCGATAATAAATGAGAAACATAATAAAAGTGACGATAATACTACAAATGATTATGGCTGTCATTATAGTAGGAGTTATTTGTCTTCTGATGATTGAAGTCATTTGAATTTATCGGTATTGCTGCTTATACATAGTTGAGCTGGAATAAGATCTGTGACATGGAGAAGAAAATTGACATGTATATTTCATGTGAAATTTGATGTTTAATTGTTTCACGATGTCTTTAGAGGATACACAACCTTTGGAAATTGATGGTCTAGATTGTTGTTTTTAAGTTCTCACAATTGGATTGTTTGGGTTGAACAAGCAGTTCCGTGCTTTGCCTTCCAAGAGTAACCAAAATGAGGAAATTGTTTTGCTCTGCTCTCCTCTGAAAATGATAGAAAACAATATAAATTTTATCGCAACTGGAAAGCTAGAATGATTGCAATCACATAGAAATTTTGGTTTCCAAAACTGTAATTAAGAAACTATGATTTAAAGAAAATACATAGGATCCTACTTCCTGACATCAACTTTTTCCGTTTCTTGATGGAACTCATATGGAACCTACAAGAGTTGTACTAGTTCTTTGTTGGTAAACTTTCCATTCTTTCTTTTAGAGGACTGGCTTCAGTGAGAAAGTACAAGATCTGAAGCAGATTAATTCATACCTTTTTCAGTTCCTATTCATTATTTGGAAGGAATTTATGCTAAAATTCAGTCGTAATTAATTGTGCTCATGATGTAAGTAGAAGCACTATTATGTCATACTGCTACAATCATGTGAGATATTTTACCCAATGCAAATTGGTTTCTGTTTGAAACCTCTGCTGTGTCTAACATGTAAGGAAAAACTTCGCTTAGTCCTTACATGAGTTGGATATAGATTCTTGAAGCTAATATAGATGTCCATGATGGAAAAAAATTGTCGAGTTATAAAATTTTGTTTTTCTTTTTATTTGCAATCATTCCATTCAGTTATTACAGGTCTTTGGATATGTGTAAGAGATGTGGCAATCTAAGGATGATAGCATGCTCGCAGTGCAAAGGAATAGGCTCAGTTAGGAAAGGAGGAGCTTTTGGCTTCAGAGTGCTGGAAGAGATTTATGAATCTCTGGAAGACAGAAATACACCAAAACAATTGGTACCATGCATCAAATGTCAATCGAAGGGGCGCTTGCCATGTCCTAACTGTTCCAAGCTTCCGTGAGTTTTGGCACTATAAGTTGAACACTGATATTGTATTCATCTTTTTGTTCCTTTCAACTTATGCTCTCCCATGTGCTTTTAAAAAATTGGTTTAATCTTTTTCCGGAGCTGCTTATCATGTATAATATTTTCTTGTCATTGACACGATATTTTTGATGTCTATCCTGAAAAAAAGGGGGAAAAAACACAATCTACTTGGTTAAACAACAATAATTGTTTTAGCCTTTCATTTCGAACTATACTCATGTTGTGATGCACATATGCTGATGTAGTTATCTTGTTCAAAGGGGTGCTAGCATGTCATGATTTTGTGCTTTTCAGATAAATGTGCTTGCTTATTGGCCTACAAGGAATATGTTCCTCTCTCTCCGGGATAGCTCTGATTTTGTGCGAATTATGCTTGTTCATCACATCAATGAAACCAACAATTGGGTTGGCATAGCGGTCATATCCTGGTCTGGCGGTGCATCTACGTGGTACTTCCACAACAAGGATGCACTCTTCAGAATATGGCTATCGTATCCGAAGAATATTAGTAACTTATTTTGCTCAACTCCAGGCCTTTTCAGAGTAGTTCCAATGCACTTAGTTCACTTTAATACTTTTAAGGTTTTGTCCACTCATGTCCTCATATATGTGCTGGTACTATAATTTTCATGTGACAGATAATAAAACTCATGAGGTAGCTTCTACTCCACATGATTTTTTTTTCCTTTCTCATTTGCAACTGTATCAGAACTATTGGTACATATGTTGAATACATATGCAAAATCTATTCAGTTGATTTCTTTTATCGCTTATCTCTCATCAGCTAATAAGAATTGATTTCCTTTGAAACTTATCGTTGTTGACTCAGAGTCTGAATTATAGCTCGAACATCCAGAAAATTTTGTCATATCCTGATGTCTCCCAGATTTAAGCCTTTCAGGTAGGTATCTTCTGTGAAGAACGTCTCCTTGTATGCAAATCCCATAATGCTCAAGCATAGAAATTTTCGGTTGATTAGAAACTGATTTGAATATAATGCTGTTATCAATAACTGTACATTACAGGTCGTTTTGAGGCTGTATGTATCTATGGATTATATCTGATATTTCCAGAGTTAAGCAATTCACGAAGCTTCACAATATCCTCACCGTGTGAGTGCACACACCCTAATGCTCAGAAATCGCCGGATTTGGTAATGTCGATGTCTCAATTTATCGAAGAAAATAAATACTAGTTGTGATGATTTGATGATCTCTTCCTGTGCCAGCCAGTGTCAGATCTTCAGTGCTTTGCGCAATGTTTACTGCCTAGGATGTGGAATTGTTAGGCAGCATCCACAATGTGAATTGATGGTTTAACTTGCATACTGAAGCAGTAGCTGACATGAGACTGTCTTAGGATTTCGTGGCTGGTATTTAGTTTTACTTACTTGCAAATCATGTGCTATAAACTTCAGAGGATTTATTACAGTTGGTCTCTAAACCAAGAAATTGAGGGGTATGGTGTTCACTCACAATCCTGCATGCTATTGAAGTCATTTTATTTTGCAGAAACATGCATTTGTTCAGCTGTCTCTCTGCAACTTAATGGCTTGTAGATGATAAAAAGTGTTTGTACTTGGTCCATCTGATTGCACAAAAGAAGACATGAGTCCCAGTCCCAAGTCTTTATTCCCTAGAAAAATATTAGTGGTCTTTCACTGATGTCTCATCCCAAGCTTTTTCATATCATGTTTGCTGGTCAGTGAAATTTGTGCGTTATTATCATGTACTGAGTATTAATCACCATGAATTACGATAGACCATACTCACGTTAACTCGATGAGAATTTGCCTTCGCGTCCGGCACCCAGTGAACAGTTGTTTGTGGACTTGTAATTATTCATTTTACCTTCTAAAGTCATTGTTTTCCTTATTCTCTTTTTTTCTCTTATGCATGCAAGGTGTTCACTGAATTGCTCGTAAAGCTTTCCTTTCCGCGAGACGTCGAGATTTATCCGTCACTCATTTTCGAATTAATCAACTTTCTCTTTTACAGATCCTTCGAGACTTGAGTGAGATTGCAAATTGATAGATCCTTTACGGATGCATATCGCAAAGGCACGTCATGACTTAGGCAATCATTGTTAAGTCCGAGTAGTTTGTGCGAGGGTATTTCATGACTTACGTAACTCAACCTAAGTTCGCGTTTTTGCCGCAAGAGTACCTCACGACTTAGGTAATTCTAGTTAAGTCCGTGACAATGAAAAATATTCACCTAATCAATCAACATGGATTCCTATATGGGATTCTCTCTCTTCTCCTTACTATACGTTTCCACCTCGAGGTTGAACGAACTCACTCAAAAAGCTCGCGACGTCAATCTTTTCTTCTTGAGTCTCAACGATATTTAAATTTCTGCAAAGTGTTTGGACCATACACAACTTGGATTGACAATGAGACTAAAAAGTGTTTCAGTGTGCTCAACAAAGTTGGAGAGGAGCCTCAGTTTGAACTGGCATTTGGTACCTCATCTCACTTGCCCTGCCATCATTTTGCTGCACCCGATGCAGGCTGACAGCCCGAGGAGGAGCATCGAGTTACTTTCGCCACACTTGGATGCCACAGGAAAGCCACCACAACAGTCCTGATGTGGGAGCAAGCGAGTACAGAGCTCAGTGGTAGAGAACATGAGCATGATGGGTCAAAAGATAGGGAACAAACTCGAAAAGATGAACTCGGAAGTGATGTGGAGTGACCAAATCTGCCGATCTAATTCAAGTATGATAATGTTGCTATGAATTGATATAGGAATTTCTTTGTTTATTTATTTATCAAAGTACTTTTCATTTATTAAACCAACGATATGGTGTCAATTAACGACTAAAGAATTGAGTTGTGTGAGCAATTATAAGTTCCAAAGACATTTTTTGTAGATCAAACTAATCACATATTAAAAATCCTAAAAATATTATATATTTTTTCGCTCAAATTCAAAAAAAATTTCTGCTCAAAATGTACAGTGTTTTTTTTTTAAAAAAATAATATTACACAGTATTTTTAATTTAAAACATATTTTTTAAAAATACTACATAATATTTTTACGAATAAAAATTAACTCATAAAACACTGTAAAGAGTTGGCAAAATTATATAGTATTTTGAGAATTAAAAAAAAGAAATATTGAGGGTGAAAATGAAAGGAAAGAAATATATAAGCAGAAGAGAGTGATGGCGGATGTGACATCCGTGTCAGCAACTCATAATTCCACGTCTACTGTACAATTATGAGGCGTGACTGCTCGAGGTGACAACGACAGTGTCACGTGCGACCACGACTTTAGTCACTCCTTTTCTCCCGACCTAGGGAACGACGACTGAGAATCAATCTTGACCGATCTAACGTGATTCAAATTGATCTCTTTTTTTTGTATTTAGTATTGTTATATCTGAAATAATACAAGTTCTCGATGTTTAGAATTTAGAATTAGAATGTGCCTTAAGAAACTTTCCTTTATTATATTCATTCCCTAACCATCATAAATTACATATTCTTGCATATTCAATTAGCGCATTGTCATAGAGATGACTAATAATAATAATAACATATATATATATATAGTTTTACTGAAAAAAGAAAAGCACAGGAATGTTCGGGCAGCTACTATTGTCGCGACTCGTGGTACCGCTAACGCCAGGAAGACTGACACGGGCTAACGCGTCTCATGGGGTGTGAATTGAGTCGTGGGTGAAGTCGGAAAAGAGCAGTACCCGAAGCGTCGGCCTCAGCCCGCAGGGGGGGGGACAGCCAACACGCGCAAGGACGAGTTGAACAGCGACTCTGGTGACGGGATCGGTCGAAGGCGTCGCATACGGCAACGGGACGACTGTAGACCACGGAACAGTGATGGAGGCCCGCCTCGAGCCCTTCTCCCTTTGGTCCGTGCACGGCGGGTCCCGCCACCGTCCTCCCCACCTTTGGCCTTCCCTAACGTGCTCCTGCCTCCCATCTCCCGCTCTCTTCCTCTTCTTCCTCGGAACAACCAAAACGATGGGAAAACAGTGACTCTGAGAGAGAGAGAGAGAGAGAGAGTACTGACGACGACGACACAAGCATGTGTGCATGGATGAACTCAATATACTTACAAGCGGACCTAATTACTGCCAAGGCATTCACATCGGCTTCATGTCAAGAGTAAAAACAAAGAGAAAAAAGAGATGCTGTTTTCTTGTTCCATTTGGATCAATTAATCAGCTCCATGTCAATTTGCTTCAGGATTTCAACATCAAAATGTGGATAGGAAAAGAATTAATCTTATAATTAATGAAATAAAAAAATGTCATGTAGTCGATGGGATTTTGGTGTCAATCGATAAGGGTAAACGCTTTTTAGAGTGACAAACTGTTAGTTTGGCAAGTCCCATAGTCCCACATCGGGAAAATCAGACTTGTTGTCTCGTTTTGGAACTATAAATAAGGGTCTGAGCTTTGATGTTAGATACACCACGAGAAGTATCACAGATACCACAAGAAGTACAGCAGGCATCATAAGAAAACCTGCTTATGGTTTGAAGTCTTCTTGTTTAGGAAGCTGAAGGTGTTTTATGGCCTAGGAACATTTCCTAAGGCATTTGTAAGTGTCCCTCTTTTATAATAGTAGTTTGCTCCTCTTTCTTCCGTGGATGTAGGTCAAAGTCATTTGACCGAACCACGTATATCTGGTGTTCTGGTGTTTTGTTTGTTCTTGTCGCTTTTATTATTTCCGCTTTATTGTCTTTGTTGTGTTGCCAAAATTATCCTTTGGTAAATATCCTGGGGCTAGCTCTAACAAACTGGTATCAGAGCCTGGTTCTGGGATCTTTTGGCAACGATGACAATAACAAAGATTGTTGTCGAGAAATTCGACAGAAATGTCAACTTCGGCATGTGGCAACTCAAGATGGAGGCCATTCTGGTTCAAGATGGAGTTGATTTGGCACTTCAGGGTGCTGAGAACATTCCAGATGGTACGTCAAAGGAAGATCTTGCGGGTATGGATAAGAAGGCCCGATCCAGTATCATTCTAAATCTCTCTGATGAGGTTTTACGGGAGGTAGCTACGGAGACTACGGCTAAGAGCATGTGGGACAAACTTAAAGCCTTGTACATGAAGAGGACAGTGGAGAATCGTCTCTACTTGAAGCAGAGTCTGTATATGCTTCGGATGGTTGAAGGTACATCTGTACTCTCGCATCTTGATAAGTTTGATTCTTTGGTTATGGATTTGGAGAATATAGATGCAAAAATTGATGATGAGGATAAGGCTTTGTTACTCTTGTGTTCTCTTCCCCAATCTTTTAAGCATTTCCGTGATACTTTGATTTATGGAAAAGAAACAGTTTCGTATCAAGAAATTAAATCTGCACTGAAATCTAAGGAGCAGATAGACAGAGATATCACTGGGGAAAGTAGAGGAAATCAAGCTGAGGGTCTGGTTGTCAGGGATAAAATGGATAAAAGAGAATTTGACAGTAGTAGATCTAAATCTAGATCTAAATCCAGACATAGAAATTTGGAATGCAGATATTGTCATAAAATGGGGCACATTAAATCTGATTGCTTTAAATTGAAAAATAAATTAAAGCAAAAGGAAAAATTTGTTGAGAAAACTATTGAATCCGCTGAAGCTAGTGTAGCATCTGATGAGAATTTTGGAAATATTTTCTTTGCTACTGATGACAGGACAAAGTCTAAAAATGAATGGATTTTAGATTCAGGTTGTTCTTATCACATGTGTCCCAATAGGGATTTGTTTTCCACATATGAATCTTGTAATGGTGGAATTGTTTTGATGGGCAATAATGCCGCATGTGATGTTGTTGGTAGAGGCACAATCCGAATTAAAATGCATGATGGTATTGTGAGGACGCTCACTAATGTTAGACATGTTCCTGATTTGAAAAAGAATCTCATCTCTTTAGGCACCCTAGAGGCCCTTGGGTGTAAATACACAGCTGAAGGTGGAGTTATGAAAGTTTCTAGAAGTGCCCTTATTGTTATGAAAGCTTGTAGGTCTGGTAGCTTGTATATTCTGCAGGGAACTACTGTCACAGGTTCAGTTGCAGTCTCGTCATCATCATTGTCTGATTCTGACATCACCAAATTATGGCATATGCGTTTGGGTCATATGAGCGAAAAAGGTTTGAGCATATTGAGCAAAAGAGGTCTACTTTGTGGACAGAGTACTGGGCCACTGGACTTTTGTGAACACTGCATTTTTGGAAAGCAGAAAAGAGTCAGCTTCAATTCTCCGGCAGTTCACAAAACGAAAGGTACTCTTGACTATATTCATTCAGACCTTTGGGGTCCAGCTCAAGTTCAGTCTAAGGGTGGTGCCAGGTATATGTTGACTTTCATTGATGATTATTCCAGGAAAGTTTGGGTTTATTTTCTGAAGCATAAAAATGATGTTTTTCTAACCTTTAAACAATGGAAGGTTTTGATTGAGAAGCAAACATGTAAACAGATTAAGCGGCTTCGAACAGATAATGGCATGGAATTTTGTGAAGGTGACTTTAATGAATTTTGCAAAAATGAAGGAATCGTTCGGCATCGCACTGTTAGGATGACACCTCAGCAAAATGGTGTGGCTGAACGTATGAATAGAACACTCTTGGAGAGAGCGAGGTGTATGATCTCAAATGCAGGGTTGACAAAAGACTTTTGGGCAGAGGCGATTAATATGGCCTGTTACGTTGTCAACCGCGCTCCTTCTGCAGCACTTAACTTTAAAACTCCAGAGGAAGTTTGGTCAGGTACTCCTGCTGATTATTCTGATTTTAAAATTTTTGGATGCCCAGCATACATGCATGTAAATGAAGGAAAATTAGAGCCTCGGGCTAAAAAGTGTATTTTCCTTGGGTATGCTTCTGGGGTGAAAGGATACAGATTATGGTGTCCTGATCCCAAATCCCCAAAATTTATAATCAGTAGAGATGTTACTTTTGATGAATTATCTATGCTATCTTCTAAAGAGGAATCTACTAGTTGTACAAATGATAGTGCGCAGAAGCAGGTGGAGCTTGAGATTGGGAGTTCAGATTCCTTTAAGTCGAACTCTTCTACTCAAAGAATGCCAGTAGGTGGTCCCGAGTCTACTGACGCAGATGATCCAGAGGAAGAGCAATATTCCATAGCCAAGGATAGACCACGGAGAGATATTCGACCACCACAAAGATATGCAAATTTGGTTGCATATGCTTTGTCTGTTGCAGAAGAGACAAGTGAAGTTGGTGAGCCTACTTCCTACTCAGATGCAGTTTCTTGTGATAATTCCGCTAAGTGGTTGATTGCGATGAATGAAGAAATTGAGTCTCTCCATCGGAATAGAACTTGGGATCTTGTGAAGCCGCCTTCTGGTAAGAAAATTGTTGGATGCAAATGGGTCTTCAAAAGGAAGGAAGGTATTCCAGGGGTTGAAGATGCAAGGTACAAAGCACGGTTGGTTGCAAAGGGTTATAGTCAGGTACATGGTGTTGATTTTAATGACGTATTTTCACCTGTTGTTAAACATAGCTCTATTCGTGTTTTGCTTGCTTTAGTTGCCATGTATGATTTGGAATTGGAGCAACTTGATGTCAAGACAGCTTTCTTACATGGTGAACTTGAAGAACAAATTTATATGGAGCAACCTCATGGATTTGAAGTTGATGGTAAGGAAGACCATGTTTGCTTGTTAAAGAAATCTTTGTATGGATTGAAGCAGTCCCCAAGACAGTGGTATAAGAGGTTTGATTCTTTTATGTTGGGTCATGGTTACACGAGGAGCATGTATGATAGTTGTGTTTACTTCCGGAAGTTAACTGATGGCTCTTTTGTGTATTTGTTGCTTTATGTTGATGACATGCTTATTGCAGCTAAGAATTTGTCAGAAATTCACATTTTGAAAATGCAGCTGAGTAGTGAATTTGAAATGAAAGATTTGGGAGCAGCTAAGAAAATTCTTGGCATGGAGATCAAAAGAGATCGAGGAGTTGGAAAATTATTTCTGACTCAGAAAAATTACCTCAAGAAAGTCTTGGAGAGGTTTGGCATGAAAAATGCTAAGCCAGTTAGTACTCCTCTTGCTAGCCATTTTCGGCTATCTGCTGCTCAGTCACCACAGTCAGTTGAAGAGGAAGAATATATGGTGAAAGTTCCATATTCTAGTGCCATCGGCAGTATTATGTATGCAATGGTTTGTACTCGTCCAGATATTTCACAAGCAGTCAGTGTGGTTAGTAGATATATGTCTCGCCCGGGTAAAACACATTGGCAGGCTGTGAAGTGGATTCTCAGATACTTGCAAGGGACTTCAGATGCTTGTTTGGAGTTTGGAAAAAATCGTGACACTTTGGTTGGTTTCGTCGACTCTGATTATGCTGCGGATCTTGATAAACGAAGATCTTTGACAGGCTATGTATTTTGCGTTGGCGGTTGTGCAGTTAGTTGGAAAGCTTCCTTACAACCTGTCGTAGCTTTATCTACTACAGAGGCAGAATATATGGCAATGACAGAGGCGATCAAAGAAGTTTTATGGTTAAGAGGATTGTTCAGCGAATTATGTCTGCATCAAAGTGTTACTACAATTTACTGTGATAGTCAAAGTGCTATTCATTTGACTAAAGACCAGATGTATCATGAGAGGACAAAACACATCGATGTGAAGTTTCATTTTATTCGGGATATCATTGCTGAAGGAAAAGTCCTTGTTCAGAAAATTCATACGAAGGACAATCCAGCTGATATGTTTACGAAGCCTCTTCCGGTTTACAAGTTCAAGCAGTGCTTGGATTTGGTTGGTGTTCATTGTTGGTGATTGCCCGTTGGGGCTTTGTGAAGAAGGTGGAGCAAGTTTTGTTGGGACATGCCAAGGTGGAGATTTGTTAGTTTGGCAAGTCCCATAGTCCCACATCGGGAAAATCAGACTTGTTGTCTCGTTTTGGAACTATAAATAAGGGTCTGAGCTTTGATGTTAGATACACCACGAGAAGTATCACAGATACCACAAGAAGTACAGCAGGCATCATAAGAAAACCTGCTTATGGTTTGAAGTCTTCTTGTTTAGGAAGCTGAAGGTGTTTTATGGCCTAGGAACATTTCCTAAGGCATTTGTAAGTGTCCCTCTTTTATAATAGTAGTTTGCTCCTCTTTCTTCCGTGGATGTAGGTCAAAGTCATTTGACCGAACCACGTATATCTGGTGTTCTGGTGTTTTGTTTGTTCTTGTCGCTTTTATTATTTCCGCTTTATTGTCTTTGTTGTGTTGCCAAAATTATCCTTTGGTAAATATTCTGGGGTTCCTCTCGAGTTCGCTGCTGATGGCTTCGGCCGGCCTCCTTTCAGCTCTCATCAGCACCCACAAGAATTGGACTTCTTGTTGACCGGGTAGATTCTTGTTCTTCCATTCTCTAGAAAATAAAGCTCTAACACAAACAAGTATTATTACCCAATGGATTTGAAGTAACGTTGATGAAAGAATATATCTGAATTCCATGACTTGTTAGCTTAGGAACATATGCCCATCAAGTGTCCTGTCATCAAGTCATTTCCATGAGGACTACTACTACACGTCTCCTTTTCATGGACAAATGGTGAGGTACTCCGGGAGAGTTTGGTCATGACAACAATGTCCGACTTCTCCTTAAAGGATCACTTTAGAACGACTCAAATATTAAATGAGAGTTGTAATAGTTTCTTAAAACACAAAGAAGATTGTGATGAGACAAGTTTAAGGTTGGATTACGATCTAATTAACTTGCAAAGGTTCTTTCAGGTTTATCAAACTTAGAACACACAACTTTAGTCTCCAATGTAAATTGCTAGCTAAAAGTGAAACATGCAGTATCATCTAAAGAACGGTATCATATTCTTTTTAGGCTGTACGATTACATGACTCATCAAGTCTCACATCACGTAAACTCAGAATCAAGTAGTCTTATCTGTCCAAAGGAAAACATATATTCTTTCATCCAATCATTCTTTTTCTACGAAATTTGTCTCCTTTTATCCCAGTAAATCCTTTACCTCAATCCTTTTTATCCGAATCGCACCATTGATATGGTCGATTTTGATCGTTAATTCGACGTGATTCATAAAGAGAGAAAGAAGTTGTATTGAATGGAGGAGAATATATTTCACATAAACACGAAGAACATGGATATCTCATACCTTTGCATCAGTTTCCAGATAGAAATTAATCCAAACCTCTCTTTTGATGCTCAGAGTCGTATCATGTCGATCTCAAAAGCATTTGCCGAAAGATAAGACAGCACATCATACTACGAAGTCTTCTCACAGCCACATTCCTTCCGCTGCGTGTCTCCATCCCAAAAACCCTAACCATCAACTGTAATCATCGGCAGCACGTAATCGCCCTCCAAACCCAGTGGCAATCTCATCCATGCATCGAGACCTCGTTCGCTCGACACGTGTTCGTCGAGAGGATCACCAGATGACGTTCTCTTGTCACGGTATGATACAAGAATTGCCGTAGGTTGAGTGATGGATCATTCCTCATCCAAAGCCAACGAAGGATGTCAAGTGAGATTTCTTCTCCTTATCCCGTGATTGCAAGCATGCATTAGCATCATCTCGTCAACTGCCTGTTAGAGAGAGAGAGCGAGAGAGAGAGAGAGAGAGAGAGAGAGAGAGAGTTGGAAGAGGAGACCGGTGTACGTCGTCATGGGGAGAGGGAGGGTGGAGCTGAAGAGGATAGAGAACAAGATCAACAGGCAGGTGACGTTCGCGAAGCGGCGGAATGGCCTGCTGAAGAAGGCCTACGAGCTGTCAATCCTGTGCGACGCCGAGGTGGGGGTCATCATCTTCTCCAGCCGCGGCAGGCTCTTCGAGTTCTGCAGCAGCTCCAGGTACGTACGTCGACGGCAACTCCACTGACTAGACGACTCACGACAAGAGGACAGCTCGCCTTCTCTTACTTCTCTCCTTTTCCTGACCTCCTCTTCCTCGATCTCTCTCCCCCTTCTTTTCCTAGTTCTTGATGACAGCTCCCGAAGATTCATGTCCCAAGTGTTGGATCTTTCGCTTACCCTCGTTCTTGATTCAAGAACAAGCCGTCCTGGCTGAGAAGAGGCACATGTTTCTTGAGATTTGGTGGTCAAGAAACGGAGATTTGGGTGGGAAATGAGTAGGGTTTCTTCCATGGTGCTTCGATCTTAGGTCTTACTGTTCCATTTGAGATTCCTATGTTGTTCTTGGTCCTCCGGGGAAGATTAGAACCTTGTGCTTCGGTCAAGAGATCTCTGCGTCAAGGGAACATGTCCTTTAGAGGTGGATCTGATGGGAGCTCCTCCCATTTCTTTCATCCAGATCTACTGCGCTTATCTCATGTTATCCCTTGTTCTTGGTCTCTACCCTTCTGTAGCTACATGTTCATCCCTGTTCTTTGCCTTCTTGATGGCTTTTTGCCTACATCCCCAAGATTCCTCACGACACATTTCATGAACGCCGCAGATTTCGTTCTTCGTACACCTCTACCACGTTTTTCTTCCTCGCTTGTGCCAGGACTCACCGATGGTTGGCATTCCTATCCTTTTTGTTGGGAAAGATGGATGGATGACTCCGTCTGATTCTGTTTATGAGCAAGATTAAGATTCCTACATCACCAGATTAAAAGCGTCTCACTTCAAAGCAAAACTGTTACATCAAAGAAAAAGAGAAAACCATCCCAACATAGCTGGCAGTGTTGGAAACCTGTCAAAGCGGTAGCAATGGATGCATCGTAAATTGGTTTGAAGGTTTAATTTAAGGCCGTGGTTTGATGTTGTTTGGTTCTTTTATTGCTCCTTTTTCCTTTCCGGTCAGACGAGAGTCAGGGGTTTTAATCATAGCTCGATCGATATAGTAGATCTTCTTCCCTGCGATGCCAACAAGCTCAGTTTGGGAGTCCGTCAGTCCTGATGTTGATGGCCGACAAGGTTTGGATTCTCCTTCTTCCCTGCTGTTTGAGTTAGATAGACCGACATCTAATTAGAACAACAGAATCGAATGAAGACATGTTTTTACATGGTTTGATGAGATTGTCTGAGTCCATGAGATCAGTCTCTATTCCATTATCCATTGTATATGTTAGCAAGAAAAGGATTGCAAGTACAGGGAACTGTGGACAGCAAAAAAGAAGAGGAAAATATATCAAAACAGAAGCCTGTGCAAGTACAGAGAGCTCAGTGGCAAACCAGAAGGCTGTACTCCCTGGAAAATAACTCTTCTCCAACAGCTCAATGCCCTCACAGTCTCTTTCTTTTCAACCTCTCACCTCATTTGGTGATCAATATGTTGACATTTTATGTAGAACTCATATCTGTAAGTTTTGCTCCGGATATGACTTCTGCTCTACTTCATGCAGCTTGCTCAAAACAATTGAAAGGTACCATAGGTGCAGCTACAATGCATCAGAAGCCATGGTTTCATCAAATGAGACACAGGTAGATGACTCTCGCAATCACAGTAGCTCCATGACACAGATTTTTCTTCATGTTATCATGCCTTGCTGTGTCAGTTCTTGGCATGGCATTTGATGAATCTGTATGCATTCCTCTGGAAAGTAGATACAGCTTCATGTGGATGTTCTTGGGATGTGGTGAATCCTGTCCTCATTAACAATGACCGATTTCGGTGTTCTTTGAACTCTTTGCGTTGCTTAGAATGGCTTCTTTTGATGCATATACGAGAAATGAGTCAGAAGCTTCTGTTCTCTCTTTAGATCAGCAAGAACAAATTGTTGAATATGAGTGCTGATTTTGTCTCTGGAGGTATACAAAACATATATAATTATAGCTTCAATATGCAAAACTGGAATGCTGCCATAGAAGCCTTGGCACAGTTAACTGAATCATTTGACACAAGAACAACAACTCAATTAAACATGAGTTCAAGTTCGTCGCATGCCGAAACTTGCTCTGGGAAAGATCTGATATACCTGTGGAGTTCTTCTTTTCTCGATGCTGGATCGACCATGAGTTGTCACTTACCGGCTTCCCATAAACGTTTTGGGTAATGTCTTGGATCATCAAATTTAGCAGATCTTCATCTCAATCTAGAGTGGCTACTCCTTGTTTTGTTCTCATTTGTTTGTTGATAATGAAGATGAAGATGCTCTTTCTTGAAGTTGTAGATAGGTCATCAACATGTAATAATATCAAAGCTCCTCCAACCGTAGCTTAGGGATCGTATGCGTGAGCGATGCCCAGCTGTCCTTGAGTTGAGGATAAATGCGCTTGTGTTTGTTGTCATGCAACATTTCATTGCTTATGCTGCTTTGCACACTAGTTTCTGTTATGAAGGTGGTCTAGAAGCCAAGAAATCTTTGTTTTAGTGGTGAGTTTTTTGTTTGAGGTCGTCACTATAGCTTCTTCTTGTTGTTGTTGCTGAGTTTGAAGTGAAAAGTATCATCTTTTCGGAGTCGATTGTTTGATTAGCTATAGCTTCTTCTTGTTGTTGTTGCTGAGTTTGAAGTGAAAAGTATCATCTTTTCGGAGTCGATTGTTTGATTAGCAATGTTGCACTAATTGACATCGATGACTATTACTGTTTTTTTTGGCTTAAGTTGAAACAAGATCTTAAATTTATCGGTAAAAGAACTAATGCCGACAGATCAAACCATTCTCTTGAACAGCATTATGCACATTTTGAACTCTACTTGTGAACTTGATTCTGCTTAACATTGCTTTAACCAAAATATTCATTCAAATGGCTGCATTTATGTTTAACCACCTGACAATGTTTAGCTTTTGTGGCCTCAAGCAGAATACTTATCAGGACTACTTGAAGCTGAAAGCTCGAGTCGAGTATCTACAACATTCTCAGAAGTAGTACTTGGAACTCTGTTCTTTGATGAAGATTCTGTGTTGTTTACTGGAATACAAGTTCATATTTTTGTCTACTTTTTTTGTGTCGGAGCAAGTGTTTGTTTGGTAATGAAATGCTATCCATGTCATTGTAGAAACCTGCTTGGTGAAGATTTAGATGACCTAAATACTAAAGAGCTTGATCAACTTGAGGAACAGATAGAGATGTCTCTAAGGCACATCAGATCAACAAAGGTACTCAGCAACAGATGTTAAGCACTCACAATCCATGATTAATGCTTCTGACATTAGGCTATGCCTTCAAATATTCCTCAAAGATATACAATAATGCTTCTTGAGAATGAAGAGGATGTAGATAGGTCCCTTCGCTCACTAGAATGGCTGATTATTAATGCTTCCTCCTATGCTTGCAGACCCAAGTAATTATCGATCAGCTTTCGGATCTCAAGCGTAAGGTAATTTACTTCAATTCTGATAATGCCTGGATTGAGTTTGATTTTGCATGATCAATTATGTATTAAGTTTGATTTAACCAAGTTATCTCTGTGCAGGAACACATGTTGCTGGAATCCAACAAAACTTTAAGAAGAAAGGTACAAGAGGTTCTTCCCTCAAAGTCAGCTTTTGAATCTATATTTTAGATTCATGTTTGTAGCCAATGTTTAAGATTTAAATGTTGATGCAAAAAGATAACTATATGTTGCCCATTGGCTTGATCTTTTCAGGTCCTGTTCTTTTGGGCAATAAATGCATTTCTTTTTGAAGCCTTTCATCTTATAAGATTGTACAAGTTTTACATTATTCTCTCTTGGCTTGCACATGGATCTCACTCTTGCAAGCTTCAAGAACATTTCCTTCAGATTATTTTCTTTGTTTCTTGTGAGATGCCACTTAGTGGCATTATTCTTCTCGTCGACAAAATATTCTGCACATAGATCTGAGGCTTTTTTTTGCTATTTCTCCGATATCCTAATCAGAGGAGCCCTCTCTTTCTTTTGATACCAAGATGTAAACAAAATTCTTTTATCAGAAATGATGACAAAAGTCACTATTTTTTTTTTTTTTTTCCTTTTGGTTTCTTAACATAGTTGCAAGAAGTTAGTTCCGAGAATTTGCTGCAACTGTCGTCGCAAATCGGTGCCAGCAACACTGTCAATGTGCCTCCTCGACCCGAACAGTTCTTTCAGCCTCTGGCGTGTGATCCTTCACTGCAAATCAGGTAATGCTCAAACTCCTGAAACAATCCACACAATTAGTACAACATTGTGGTGGCTAAGTTTCCTGTTCTGATCCGGACTTGCAGATTCAATCCAGCCTCTGCAGATCCATCGCACAGTCAAGCCATGGCACAGAATGTCAATGGATTCATCACAGGATGGATATGAAAAAACCATGATTCCAGTGCTACTTCTATATATCTATATATTCATTGTCTTTGCCTATCCCCCTCCAGACCATTTTCTCCAATCATCTGGTCTGATCTCAAAGAATAAAGAGGACAACAAAGATAAGGTCTTTATGTGTGTTGTATGATTAGCTTGTTGACAAAGCCATGTAAATTTTATATGTGGGATGCAATCAAATAATTGTTGCATGCAGACTAATAAGTTTCTATGCACTTTTCTGAAGCTCTATATTCTCAGCTGAAGAAGAAACAAGATGTTGTGATTCAACATTGTGACCATATTACCATGCTGTTAGTATGTTTTCTTTATAGCATTCTGTTTTCTATGAAGACTGTCTTATTTCCAAATATTCCCTTGATGCAACTTGGATCAAGTTAAGTAGATTAGAGAAGCTATATCTGGTTGCAATATTATTTCCTAATCATTGCCAAGTTTGATGCTTTCCATATCATCATCGACAGATCATTATGCTGATATATGCACCTTCCATTACAGATTGAGAAGATTGTTATAATATCAAGTAAATCAAACTATTAATCAAAGTACCAAAACAAAATTCTGTAGAAATAGAGTGTTATCTATCATCGACAGACTAATTGAATAAGGACTCACCAACTAGTTTCTGCTTGGCTGTATCTTATTGTTCATCATTTGCATTAGTTCATAAAAATCAAGGTGAGATTACATACTTAATGCTACTCAATAAAACAGCATAGAGCAGAGCCACCTGAAAAAAATATGCAGACACTTGTAGAACATCATAATTATGAGGCTTGAATGCTTGCATCTTTTAGATGTGTGAAAGATTGAAATGAGCTAGATTATTCATGCAGCGTACTGCACTGAAGTTTCTTCATCTCCAATTAAATCTGTGGGTTCCAGTTTGAAGGACAGGGACCTGTGCTGAATTAATCACCTTTCCACATAATGTCTTACAAGATTTGGAGATGATTAATACAGCTCTATATCAGTAAATGAGTGACAACTCATGTAACATAATCTCGACAGGACAACTTGTTAGAAGATAAGCATGAATTCAATAGATCTGATCAGAAAAACTGATAAGAATTTAAATAAAAATAAAGAACTTGGGTCAAGATTATCCCTCTTGAGCATGTAAGTGAAGAGATTTGATGAACTCTTTTAGCTTCCTGTAGTAAAATCATAATAATGTGAGGCCGAATGTAACTCGAAACCGGTAAAAAAAAATTTTTTATTTCATCTTATATCGAAGCTACACCCGAATGTTTATGAACGAAGATATTTAATTTCATATTTTTTTCCGGTGATTTCTCACACATACATCTCAAACATTTTGTCATAGTAATTTTTTTTTATCGAAACAAAGGAAAAGCCCTTTGATGCTTTTTAATATTTTAGACATGTCTTTTGAAACTTAAAGATCATATAAGCTTAGTAACTCTAAACTATTACATGAAGAGGAATCTTCATGACAAACTGGTGACCTAATACCTCGGCAGATGCTATGTCCTCTCCTGACTAAAACTAAACTATAGAAGAGAGAATCTTACAATGTTGACCTTCGAGCACCACAGCTGGCTCCGTTTTTAGCTTCGCTCTTTTCTACAGAGAAAGGATCAGATCATGAAGCTGACAATTCGAATAATCAATGAACAAACTGACACTAATATACTGCGGCCATAATTCTGCCAGTGATCTCATAATTCCACCAAACCAAAGTATCATAAGCATCACTGTAAGAAGATAGAGAGAGCAGCTTCTTCCTTGTCCTCGACATCTGTTAAATCTACCTTCCATGCCCACAGCAGGTAGAAAGTATCATGTAATGTTTATTGTCTCTTTGAACTCAACAGATCTGATATATTCTGACTTGCATGTCGAGCTCTCAGTGAATGAAAAGAAGGTTTGTTCTTGTAAAACCATTCCACAATGTTCTGAGTCTTCCCAAATAACATTCATGTTTAGGCTCAAAATATATTGAAGGTTTTTCCTATATTTATTGAATGCCATTTGGATTGTGCCAAGGAAAAGGAATCTCTTCTTCCTGTGTGACAGGATCTTGTTGTCACAAAGTATAAGTCTTGACTCAAAATTATCCCCTTTCCTGGTTGCCACCATCACTATCTGAGGATCATGATATGGAAGAAAAGGTTTTAGAGTGGTTGCAGGTCAATGTCAATGGTGAAGTGATGGTGAATCTGCCGATGACAGAGCTGAAGATGGCCAATTTACAGCTGTGGATTCATAAAAAAGAAGTGGGAGCAGAGTGTGATGTGATATGGAAGGAAAGAAGAACATGGTGAGGTGGGATCAAAGGAGGAGTTTGGTGAAGGTTGGTGGTGGTAGGGAAAGTGATGAGAGATGCAGAGAATATATTGGATTGAAAGGAGTCATTTTGATGAGCATATATTTAGTTTCATATTGATGAAAAATAAAATAAAAAAAAAGATATCATAAAAATGGATTATTTATATGGATAAAGAATAAATGATGAATCATAACATACTATATGGTTAGATCTTAAATCTTATTATTTTCATCTAAGAAATTGATTGGTGCAGTGAGGAACAAACACCATTAAATGAAATCTAAAACTAAAGCATGGAATTTATATCTCTAAGAATTTAATCAAAGAAAATGTTTTTGCCCATTGATAATCAAATAGATCATGCAGAATTTAATGTACTTACTGTAAAGACTAATATACTAATTAATGTGCTCCATGCAAAAAAAGAAGATGGATTGATGTAATGGTAAGGTCAGCATGATTTCATCCATAAGCTTCCAATTACAATTAGGAGCAAACAAAAAACATAAAGTCAACATCATAAGAAATTGGAAACATATTAGATTGGGTTTAAGCTCATATAATACTAATTGAAATTTGTTGTGACCAATGCAATATCTCTCATCTATAGCCCAAACTATAATAATATTTGAATACTAAAGATAAGAAGAAAAAAAGAAAACCTTGCAAATTGTCTAATCTCAAATCATTCAATCTTTGGTGATTAGTGACTACAAGAAGTAGCACATTTTCCATCATACTCTTCTTCTCCTCTTTCTCCTCTCCTTAGGTGGCACAAAGTCATCATCAATGAGTGCCTCCAAAGAACATTGATTGAGAGGGTTACCACATCCCAACATTTCTTGTCAACATTGTCCTTTTCTTTGGCTTCTAACTTCCCCTTAACCTCCCTCAATCGACTCATGTAAAATGGCTTACTCTTCTCACATTGCACGTCTCTTGTAAGCAATGCCATATATATATATATATCCGCTCACTTCCTCTCCGCTGCTCTCACCAAAAGAACCTCCACGTTCCGATCTTTGAGTCCGTCTTTCTCCGTCGATTCCGAGTGTTTGGATCTTCGTATCGTGGTTGGAGGTTTTGAGTCTGCCGCCCAATCCAGTTCCAATCGGTGCTCCGTTGAGGCTCAATCCGAGGGACGAATTTTGGTCGGCGCAAAGGAGCCGGTTTTATTGTTGTTCTTGTTGTTTGATCGCGTACGCATGCGGCGGAGGGCGCCCGAGTTCCGGCGCCCGGCCCTGAGGCGGCTCTCGTACTGGATCTGCTCGCTTCTTGGGATCTCGATTGCCGCTGGGTTCGTTCTCTTCTTCTTTCAGCACCATCATCGGGACCGATTCAGGCCGCCCGTAAGGGTACGTTACCACGGTTTTCTTCTTGATGTTTCTAGTGCCGAATCCGTTAAAATGGTTCGATTATGTGATCTGGTACTGTTAGTCACAAGATTGAGGGGGGAAAAGGTCATAAATTGGTTTCTTGGTGATCTTTATTTCTTTCTTGTGGCATTCCGGGAAGGGTTTTTAGGTCATGAATCAAACGGAGAATCTAGCATCTGAAAGAATTAAGCAATCAAGTTCGGTAATATATGATACAGATCATGTTCGACCAACCTGATAGCCAATTTGGAGACCCCCTCTTTATTTGATTGTGACTCCGTAGGATTTTATGGTCAATTCTCCTACGGCATAGTAGCTCAACTAATCATTGTGGAGTATGGTTTGTAGTTAGTTCCTGCAAGTTACTTCATTGGACCAGTCTTGATGGAAGCTTATCACCTCCTGTCATGTACTAGGATGTAACACCAATTATTTTTACATGTTACTTCATGACGTGAAAGCACCACTGGGTTAAGCCTCATATGCACCACACTGCTGGGGTTTGATTCTGAGTTATGTTGAATCTTGAAGACAATGCCAAACTCTTAAATGGAAACATTATCACCCTGATTTAGTCCACATCAGAAATGGACTAAAATTTAGATTGACTTTTAAGAGCTTGATGAGTGTGCATGGGCAAACATTTAGATTGATTTGGTTGATGAGTGTATTACGAGTAACCTGCACTTAAGCATTTTAGGATGATGACCGTGACATTCACAACTTAATTAATTATGGCCTATGTAATGAATAAATTAGAGTAATAGAAACCATTTACGGGAATGTTTTTTCTTAAAATGTGTATAGGGTTTTACGATTGGAAGGCTTAGTTTTTGTATCGATATCCAAGATTTTGGTATCTATTTTCTTCTTATAGAAATTTCTGTTTTGTAGATTAGTTCAGCTTAATTTTCTTTTGGAAAAAAAAAGGGAAGTCAATTGAACAAGGTTCTGCCAATGTAAGGTCTTCAACATACACAAACTTCACCCCTACAAACAAAGAGGTTGTTTTTGTAACTTGAACCTTGGTCACCTAGGTCGCAAAGAAGCAACCATAAATTGCCCGAGTTTGATTTTCTGAACTCTTTTCTAGAATGCAACATCTAAAATGATGTTTTACTAAACATCCTGCTTGCTCTGCAACTCAGAATTTGAATGCAACTGTTCTTAATGGTGTGAAAAATATATTGGATATCTTCATTTTACATGTGCAATGATTTTGTATTATACACAAGTTTGTTGAAATTTTTTATCTTTTTCAGTATGCACCTTCTATATGCTTATGGTTCCCTTGTTTTTTTCATTCCCAGGAAAAGATTCCAACTGATGGGAATAACTCTCATGGAACAATATATCTCATGCAAGAACTGTTAAACAGTTCTTCGTTTTCCAGGCAACTTGCAGATCAGCTGACACTAGCCAAGGCTTATATAATCATAGCCAAGGAGCATAACAACCTTCAGCTTGCTTGGGAGCTTAGATCACAGATACGTAATGGTCAAAGATTGCTCTCTCAGGCAGCTGTGAGGGGAAAACCAATCACCCTAGAAGAAGCACATCATATAGTCAGTGAACTAGCACAGCTCATATACAAGGCCCAAGATTTCCATTATGACATTGCTACTACAATAGCAAAACTAAAGAGCCACACCCTTGCCCTTGAAGAGCATGCAAATGCAGCAACTGTGCAGAGTGCAAAATTTGGTGAACTGGCTGCAAAAGCCATGCCCAAAAATCTCCACTGTTTTAACATAAAGCTCACAGAGGAGTGGTTTAGAAATCCATCTCTAAGAAAACTGTCAGAAGAGGGCAGGAACTCACCTCGACTTGTTGACAACAGCCTATATCATTTATATATATTCTCTGATAATGTGCTGGCAACATCTGTTGTTGTGAATTCCACGGCCTCTAATGCTGATCATCCTCAGCAGCTTGTGTTTCATGTGGTCACAGACAAGGTCAATTACTGGGCTATGACTACTTGGTTTCTTAGGAACGATTTTAGAGGATGCACAGTCAAAGTTCTGAGCATAGAAGAGTTATCTTGGTTGAATGCCTCATCCTCTCCATTGATCAAACGGCTAGTGCATTCTGAAACATGGGCTTATAACATTGCTGGTAGTTCAAAAGATCAGAGTTGGGAAACAAAGTTGAAGGACCCTAATTTTGCTTCCTTGCTGAATCACTTACGCTTCTACATCCCACAGATACAGCCCCAATTGGAAAAGGTAGTGTTCCTTGATGATGATGTTGTGGTACAGAAGGATCTAACCCCTTTGTTCTCAGTGGAATTGCATGGGAATGTTATTGGAGCTGTGGAGACCTGTCTAGAAGCATTCCATAGGTTCTACAAGTATCTCAACTTCTCTAATCCAGTCATTAGCTCAAGATTTGATCCACAAGCATGTGGATGGGCTTTTGGGATGAACATTTTTGATCTAGTAGCATGGAAGAAGGAAAATATTACTGACAAATATCACTACTGGCAGGAACAAAATGCTGATCAGATGCTCTGGAAGACAGGCACTCTTGCTCCTGGCCTTCTGGCGTTTTATGGGGTGATGGAACCCCTTGATCGGAGATGGCATGTACTTGGATTGGGTTATGATTCTGATATTGATGATAGGTTAATTAAGAGTGCTGCTGTTGTGCACTTTAATGGGAAGATGAAGCCATGGCTTAAACTAGCTATAAGCAGGTACAGACATCTATGGGAACGATACATCAATTTCTCAGATCCATTTGTTAAAGATTGTTGGATGCACTAAGATGTTGAAGATTACATGTTATCTTTTCATGTTCTCTCATAATAGTTTGATGCACAATTTCCAATTCCTACCTTCTGAGGACAAATGCCCGACTGGGTAGGGAGCACAACAGCATCGGATATTGGGAATTTAACAAATCATTTTAGAAGGTGTAATGATTCCATGTTAGATGTTACATTTTGTTAGACTTGGACCTCATATTTTTGGAATAGTACCAGATGAACAAAACAGAGACTGTAAAACAGAGAAAATAAGAATCAATTTCTTTCATTAGCTCCAGGAGATGCCAGTGTCCTGAAAGCTTGAGATGGAGTTTTGATCGCACAACTGTTTACATAGAACTGCAAATTGGCAGCATATCATGCCAAATTTAAGACCAAGATCTTGTCTGAGGTTATAAATCAGTTGTTGACATTGTGGTAAATTTTTTGGAGATAATTTGTTTAGACAAAGTTTTAATTTTACTAATGACTTGGTTCATTTTCCATTTTTGGGAATTTGTAAAATGATGGAGGTGATTCTCCTTTTAGCGCTTTATATAATAGGCTTGTAAATAATATAAATGATCATTTTTATATTTATCGTTAGATTGAAAATAGATCTGATTCATAGAATTTTAGGATGCTTATTATATGAATGTCCAAGCATGGGAAAATATGCATATATAAGACCACCCAAACATGTATCGAAGAATTGGTATCAGTTTTTAGAGGTTGCACTTGCTGGAAAGTGGGAGTATAGCTCCAATGTAATTTTTGATATCTCAGTTTCTGCTTGACGATTTAGAATGGCTCTACAGGTCAACTCTAGAATTATTTTTGGTACATTGTTTTAGCTAAAAAGTTTATGTAACCTACTTTATCGTATTCTGCTGTAATCTCTTCAGAGCATTCATGTCAACTGTTCTACTGCTTGACATGATTCGAGCAATTTTTGCTTGAAGGCTTTGTTCCTACAGAATAAGATCTGCAAATGCTGCTCCAAACATTTTTGTATTGCCACAATTATCCATGAGAAAAGGTCAGTATTTAAATTGAGATAATTTGGTTCTATTGCTAGAAAAGTTATGACATGTGGAAGTACTTATGACATTACTTATGCAGCTTTTACCTCCTGCTGGTCTTTATTTTGCAAGTATCTATTAAAAGGGTCAAACATCCGAATTTAACCTAGAATCTTGTTTTCAGGTGATGTTGTGCTAATAGCACTCGGTGAGAATGGTTGGTTGCCATTACCTGCACCTCATGAAGGGTTTATCTAGTCACTTTTTCTGTGCCAATTCATTGCCTGATGAAGCTTTCTATGTTATGGACATCAGTCGAAATAGCTACTGGTCAAATGAAAGGGACAAATAATGATGTTCATGCAACCAGTTGATTATGAAGCAGCAGTTACTGCAAGATAAACCCCCTCATGACTACTCACCTCACCTGAATCATGATGTGTTTCTGCTTGATGTGCTGCATTTGATTCAAATGTTTAGGTTGTTGTCACAAAAGATAAATGGATTGTGTCACTATCAAATTCCTCCGGAAGATCTATGACAAATACTGTGTTGAATCCAAATACTAAATTTGTTTTTTTTTATTTTATGTTTGTGATCCTTGGCAGGCTCAATGTTTATGCAAAAGCACCTCAGTTCAATTCGATCAATGCAATGCCCCCATTTTGCCTTGAAGCATGCAGTGTCAGCATCCATGTGATCTCTATCCTGTAGCCAATCTGCCTGCGGTCGTGTTTCAAGCCCTCAACAGGCAGCAACCAACAGTCACCCAACCCAATTATGGCGGTACATAAGCTTCACACCTTCCCCGGCTTGGCAGAGGAAAAAGAAGAAAGGTACCTTCGTCCTTCCCTTATCCCTTGCCGCTGCTCACCTTTTCTGGTTCCTCTAATCAAAAGGCAGTCATCTCTTCATCTTTGTTAGTTCGCAAGCAGTTGCATTTGTTTTCCTGTGATCGACATTATTGTGCTTCAAAGGTTCATAAGCTGATCAGCAAAAGGCGAGCCCATCGAGTCCCATCGCATTCTTCTTATTCCATTATATATAATGCTGCGGACCCTATGTTGGATCCAAATCGAGGGGACTACGCTTTCTACAGGCCATGGATTGCGAAGCTCACTGCTCACTTGTACTCTCACTGTTCTTCATCTTCCTTTGCTCCTCTGCTGCTCGTGATGCGAGGGATCAGTCCCCGTCTGCAGTGGTGGTCGGAACTGTTTACTGTGATACATGCTTTCACCAGGAATTCTCCAAGTTCAGCCACCTGATCTCCGGTCAGCTCTCTCGCCTCTCTCTCAACAAGGCTTAGATATCATTGTTGGTGCTACTTTTGCTTGTCGTCAGGTGCTTCGGTGGCAGTCGAGTGCGGAGATGCGGCGAGCGGGCGCGGCTACAGGAAGGTGGTGACGACGAACCGGCGCGGGGTGTTTGGGGTCCGCCTGCCGCCGAGGATAAGCAAGCACGTCCATCTCATCGAGGCCTGCTCGGTGAAGCTGCTCGAGAGCAACGAGCCATTCTGCGCGGTGGCGTCCACCGCGACGGCCGCCGGGCTGCGACTCAAGTCGAGGCGGCGTGGCGTCCATGTCTACTCCGTCGGGTTCTTCAGCTTCAAGCCGCTGAACGAGCCGGAGCTGTGCTATCAGAAGCCAGTGCTCGAAGCTGAGAAGCAGGAGCAGTTCGCGTTCTTCCTCCCCCTGCCGACAATTACCTTCCAGTCGTCGCCGCCGCAAGGCGCCGGTGGATTCCCACTGTTTCAGCCGCCGACCCTGCTGCCTCCAAATCCGCTCCAGCCACCTGCGTCGGTCCTGCCGCCTTCGCCGTCGTTTAACCTTCCTACAATTCCTTCGTCCACACCACCGCCGGCCTGGCCCTTCCCTCGGTTCCCTGGCGTCCCATCAGCCTTCCCTTCGAAGACGACGTCGCCATGAACGAGCTGCTCCGCCCAAACTACGAGCCACAGCTCTATCAAGTAAATTACGTTTCGTTAATGTATTTGTATTAATAATAAAATAATAATATATAACTTGTTGTCTACTTGTCGATTATAGATCAAGATATTATTTTACAGATATGAATTTACTAAAGATATATAAAGAGATAAAAGAATTAGAGCGATTTGCTTGGAATTTTTTTTTTGAGGTTTTCTTAAATCCCGCTTTTTATTTTCTAATTTGGTATCCTCCTTTTTATATCGATACCCTAAATGTCTTTCGTTGACGCCACCTCCTCCTTTGACGGTATTGTAGGTTGCCTTAGAGCTGTCCCACTTATATGAGGTTCCATTGCTTCCATTTCATCGAGGTCGTTTTCATTTCATCACCTCTATTTCATTACTTTGATCATGTTGCCTCCTTACCCTCTACGAGGTCTTGCCGCTTTCGCCCTATCGCTATAGCCCCTCTATTTTAACCCTATATCTCTTTCCCCTTCACATGATCTTGTCACATTTGTCTTATCGTTTCGATTATTTTGTCGTTGCTTCGATCAAGCCATTGTTGCAACGAAGAGAGAGAGAGGCATCAACAACGATGTGAGTAATTTAGGGTATTAAAAAAATGATATCAAATAGAAAAAGCTAAAAATTGAGTGCACCTTTATGAAAAAAAGTCTAGAAAAAGTATATTTTTTAAGAAAAATCATCCAAAAATTATATAGATATGATTTTACTAAAAATTATGGATAAAAACTTAAATATTTGAATTTTCATAAAGATATTATTCTACACATAACTTAATGATGATAAAATATGTATATATTCGATCTCAATTTTCTATTACAATATTTTATTTTATAGTCCATAATGATAAAATTGGTTCCTTCTTTATGATTTAGAAAAGTAGTCATCAAAATATATTTAGAAGTAACGAAACAGAGGGTTAAAGATGTGTTCGATGTCCAATCATGCTAAACCTCATGCATGCAAATACGTACAACACTCTTTTCTACAGTATTAGCCTCAAAAGAATAATCTAAAACCACATGAATGCTATGGAGATACATTTGAGATTAAGTAGCTCGATTTTAGACAGCATTCCAACGCTGAAAATTCCGAAACGGCAGCAAAAAGGATGACATGAAATCACCACGAAGCATGCTTTTCTCATGTAATATTCATTCATGCATGCGAGGAGGCTGCTTTTTTCTCAACAAATAAAGAAATAAATGCCATGTCGTCTCCCACTGTTGGGTAAAACAAAATTGATAAGGTAACCAAAGAGAGAACACGAATTCTTGTCGTTCATTCTTCACACGAAAAATATTTATATGATGAGATTTTGAAGTGTTTCGTTGTCATATAGGAATGATAATAGTTATAGGTTTTCTGATGTCTGCCTCTAATTCTTGTTTGATGGAAAACTCCACTACATTTGTGGATATATTATACGAAACCTATTTATCATACTAATTACGTCAGAAGAGCATCAAACCGTGAACAATGATTTATGATTTCATCATAATTAAGTATTCTCTTCTTTTGTCTCAATCCATCACATGAAATTGATGGAAAATTACGGACCACATATACCAAAGATTAGGAGAAAATTGAGGGCAACATTGCACCAATTCCTTCCATGAAATGAAACCATATGAATAGTTGATGGCTTTCGTTTTCACAGACCACATGTTATCAAGATCGGAATAAAAATAGAAATAGATGGCCACTGAGATCATTCCATGTTGTGGGGTTAGAATACCAAGCGAACACACCAATCCTTCGCATGAAATTAAATGATATGAAGAGTTACATATGAAAATATTCTGAGATTGAGATTGGAATGGAACTAAACCCAAATCTTTCATATATATATATATATATATATATATATATATTAGTTAGATCTAATGGTCTCAAGAGATTTCTTTCTGTTGTTTGTCTTGTCAACGTCAGCAGTAAAGACTCGAGCTCTATATGCATCCGCAACCTCGCGCTTCTTCCGCGGCATCAGCATCCAATGGAACCACCCACCGCCGCCGTCTTCGTCCTCCTCCTTCCTCTCTTGCTCGGCTCATCAACCACCGCCTGCTACTCCACCATCTTCAGCTTCGGCGACTCCCTCGCCGACACCGGCAACCTGATCCGAGTCCCCGGCCACGCCGACTGCCAGGCCGGCTGGCCGCCATACGGGATGACGTACTTCCACAGCCCCACCGGGCGCTTCTCCGATGGCCGACTCATCGTGGACTTCATCGGTACGAATGCCTTCTTTCTCCGTCCGTCCTCCCTTTGTCCGCCACCGGCTGGGTGCATGTAGAGACTTCACGTGGTTGCAGCGGAGGCGATGGGGCTGCCGCTTCTGCCGCCGTACCTCGAGGCGTGGAGGGGCGGAAGGTTGAGGAAGGGGGTGAACTTCGCGGTGGCGGGGGCGACGGCCATGGACAACGAGTTCTTCCAGGAGAAGGGCATCACGACCGGCTCCACCAATTGCTCGCTGCGATTTCAGATCCGGTGGTTCCAGCAATTGCTGCCCTCCCTCTGCGCCTCCCCCACAGGTCTACCGTTCCATTCGCTGCTCCCCCATCGTACCCCCATCTCACATGGGTGGCCCCCACCTCGCCACTGCTCATTTTATCTACTATCTGATATATTCTAAAAATTTATTGTGTAAGAATTAAAACTCTCAAATTTAAGAATCACATAATTTTATTTTTACCAAAAAAATAATTTTATATTTTAGATGTATAGTAAAATCTCTCTCTCTCTCTCTCATATATATATATATATATATATATATATATATATATATATATATACACTTTATTTTATTGTTGCTTATACTTATAATCTATCCCCAATATTTGGAACGTTGACGCGTAATTATCCTACAACGAAAGCTTATTGCATTAAGGTTGATAGCTACTGTAACATTTGATCTGTTATCCTCGATAGATTGCGAGGATATGCTCCAAAACACTCTCTTCTTGATGGGCGAGATCGGGGGGAACGACTACAACTTCCCATTGTCTCAGGGAAGAAGCTTGCAGGAGACAGAGTCCTTCGTTCCTCTAGTCGTCGACACCATCAGCTCGGGAATCAATGTAGAACTCCAACTCTATGCATCTTAATTGTCGTTCCATCTGAATCGCTGTTGCCTTTTGTCGGCCAGAAACTGATCGAGTTGGGAGCGCGAGCGCTGCTGGTTCCGGGAATCACTCCTCTCGGATGCAACACGGTCTACCTCACCACCTACCGAAGCGATCGAGCTGAAGATTATGACGCCATTGGGTGCATCAGGTGGTTGAATGAGTTCGCTCAGTACCACAATGGCCACCTGCACGACGAGGTCCGGCGGCTGCAGGCGCTGCACCCTGAGGCCGTCATAATCTATGCCGACTATTACGGTGCCATGATGAACATCTTCAGCGATCCAGAGCGATTTGGTACCAGAATTTTTCCGTGAATCTTGTCGTACTAAAATATGAATCTGATTGAGCTTTTACAGGTCATTTGTGAGGAGATCGACGAGGTGTTTGTGGTGGTTTCAGGAATCGAGGAGCGGTTCTTAGCGTGCTGTGGAGGTGGCGGCCCGTATAACTACAACTCGTCACGGCCGTGTGGGAGCGAAGGGCAAACGGTGTGCGACGATACTTCGACATACCTTCATTGGGATGGCTTGCATATGACCGAAGCCACCTACAGGATCGTCTCCGTCGGTCTGTTGCAAGGACCATTCGCCGTCCCTGCCGTCGCCACCACATGCCCAGCCACTCGATTCAGCTTCACCCACCCGTCCTCCTCTACTCTGAGTTCTGCCTCCTGATGATTTGTATTAGGGATGTTTCCTTGCAGTGATTGACGACATGTGTTCTCGTTGGAAAAGATATGGTTTGATATTGCTAGTCTAGCATTGGAATAAAAACATATGGTTTGATATTGCTAGAGTGTTATTTGTATGTATTAGTTATGATTTAATTCAATGATAAGATTTAAATCCTTGAATAATTCAATGATATGGCCAATATTTTCCACCCAACCAAACATCAAGACGTGGAATACAGTTTACCAAAATTGGACGAGATAGTATGAAAACAACAAAGATATTAATTCAATACAATGCACCAAATTTTTTACACTTGCAATGTAGCTGGTCAAGTGGACTGAAAACTTCCCTGAATTAAAAGAAGAGAAATCTAGTATTGATTACTGCACCAAATCCAAGCAACATAGCTCCTTAAATTTGACATGATACAGAATGAAGCATGTAAAACATTGCAACAGTGATTCCTTAACCAAATTTCACAAGCTATATAAGTCTGTTTACACAACAGTCAGACAAATTTCTTAGCAAAGGCCAAAGTTGAGCTGAGATCAGTGATGGGTCCAAGTCCAAGACATGCATGGGCTGGAACAATTTTTCTGGGTGCTGGTCATTTGGAAGGCCAGGCAATATACAACATGAAGAAATAACAACAGATATGTCTGCAGCAGCAAGAACTCATAGGCTATCGTTCTGATTGAAGGACATAGTAAGCACTCCTAGGAACAACCCTTCGAGTCCACGACAACCGATCCTACATGCTATTGAACTGCAAGAAAAGAGATACATAAAGATTGTCACCTTATTTACCTCTATTTATATTAATATAGTTACACAAACAAACACGAGGCAGCATCTTACAATATTAATTTACGGATATCCTCTTATACACTCATAACATGTATATAATTTGTTTAAGAAGAAACATCATATGTGTCCACATGAATGAAAATATCAAATTTACTCCTTAAAAATGTGAAATATATTGCCTGCTCCTTGAGAATTCAAGAATTATCAAGAATGCCATTCTTCATTGGTACAGGTAAAAAATCTAAGATAGAAAAATCGTGTATACCCCTGGTTACAGAAAGATACTACCAAATATTTCAACATTTCAAAAAGTAAATCCATGATTACTCACTTTTCCACGAATGTGAGAAAATTTTCCTCCATTCAAATAACAATGGATCAGCAGGTCAGCTCTGGGATCGATCCCAAGACCCCCAAAGGCCAGGAAATTAACTGGACCCAGTCACAGCCAGTTTAGACCACTTTAACAGATTTTTTTGCCTGTTTGGACTGATTTCGACCAACTCAAGATGACCCCATTTTGATTTCAAGAAATATACTCTGAAAATCTGATCCAACTGCTGATGATTTCGAATGCTAAAACTGATCCTAGACCAACCAGCAAACCATGCATATAACTCCATGCATGGTTCACTCCCATGAAACGAGATAAGATGTCAGAAGATGGAAATTGTCAATCTCGACACTTTTAAAGATTGTATACAAATCTAGATGGAGGTTAGCCCTCAAATCATAACTATTATGCTAAACCATGAATATATACAAGAACATCAAGCCATAAAGTCTTGAGCCAGATACAAGATAATATTTCTAGTTAAATCAAAAGCATCCAAGATATTCTTTTTATTTCCACAAAAGTCTTCTTTAAGTCTTCAACCACCTCTCCTCACACCACTGCTACTAATCAACTTGTCTCGTCCAACCACAATATCTACAAGACTCCTTTAAACAAGCACAATTGTTTACATGTGAACATTTCTTCTCTACCATTCCAAATAATTCCACATATCCATCTTAGCATTTTTATCTCAATTACACATACTATCTACACGTTATTTTTTTAGCAGTCCAACCAATGGTATCAAACTCATTTTCCTATCTAAGATTATAAGAGGATACATAAATTTGGATCATGAGATTGAATGATAGAATCATTAACTCCTACGACATTCAATATTAATTTTAAGACTCACATGTATAAATATATTTTTGGTTAGCATTTAGTAATTTTGATATATATTGAGCCAATAGTTGTGCTATTATACAAGTGACTACATAATCAAATAAAAGTAATTTTTTATAGATGAATAAGATAGTACATAATGCATAATTGAAGTACAAATTTGAAGTTGCGAATATTTTTTACTTGTGAACGACAACAGGTGCATGCTTTCTTCAACAACAAATATCAACCAACATATACATCACTAACATCACAAAATAATATATTTTTGCCACCATATATAAGCTAAAAATGCTAATAAATATGTCCAAACCATCATAATTCTCACAATAAGTTCATATTATCAAATAGAGGTTACATGAATCTCCTCATTCAATATTAAGTTCAAATGAAAAACAAATAAGCTCAAAACAAATTTTCTAAATTTTGAACTTCACATCCCCATCCTCACTGTCCTCTTGGACGTCATCCTCTAGTATATCATTGTTTAACTTAAATCTTTTGAAATCTCTGATGGCTCAATTACTTCCACATCGTCTACTACCTCGAGATCTTGTCCACTGTCAATTGCTTCTTGATCTATATCTTTTTTATTTCGTTGTCTTCATAAGTTGGTTCAACATCAAGAACATCAAGTCAATCCTTATTTGTCAATAAGCATCTTCCCACAGAAAGTTCATCAAAAACAATCTCCCCAAATAGCAACTACTTATATAAGGTTGACAATCAATTGAATGTTGTATGATAAACATCACTCGAGGAAATCTAAAGAACTAATGGAAAGTAACAGTTGCCACAATTGGAAAAAGTGGTTTGGGTTCAATTTCTGTAAAACACTCCCATGTTTGTGATATTTAATTCATCTAACTTTGATCTTTGTCCATTTATGTAATAGTCTGAAAACGACGTGTACATTGCAGCTTGTTGACGATCTACAGGATTTATGGATTTAGTTATCCTGGGACAAAGCAACAGAATTATAACAAAAACTATTCCGAAATTTAAATAAAAATGCAACTAGCTGAAAGGTTATTGTCTTCCGAATGACAAGAATCATATACAAATATCTGGAATTTTACAAGGTAGATTTTGCAGCAAGAAGAAAGAGAAGCAGGAGGAGATGAAAGCTAAAGAAGGACATAGAGGAGCAAAAGCAGGAGATGAAGGAGAAGAAGAGCGAAGAGAAGAGACGGGAGAGTGGTAATCAAAGAGCAAGGAGAGGAGAGAAGCACCCATGAGATGAGGACAACTGATTTAGAGATATCACACATGATAGCAAAACAAAACAGCAGCGTGAAGCTTTAGGTCTAGGGTTTGGAAAACAAAGACATCATGTGTTTTGGAAAGGTGCATTCTGGACAGGGACAACCCGCTTGAAAGATATGGCTGGCAACAACAGAAGTGGAAACAGGAAGCTTCACAGCAGCTAGGTGAATCGATTGAGTTTATCAAGTTGACTTGCAAGTTGACCTAATCTGCAATTTGGTTCAATAATCAGGCCGACTTGCTGGATTTGATCTTGGTTGTGCTTAATCTGTAAATCTGGTGCACTAACTAGGCCTACTCGCTGCAATTGATCTCAGTTATCATGCGATCTTGGGGTGCAAGTCACTATTTCAACAACACTGCATCCATGATTCAGATCCATAAAGCATGGTTGACCTAGCAAGCACCTTCACAAAAATATCTCTTTCAATAAACAGCCATCTCAACATCCTCATCTCTACTACTTGTGTATGTTATCACATATTTTCGCCGAACATTATGAATCATAAAGAACAAACAATCATATAACTTCCTCATAGTGCTATCCTCTTGTAACATCTCAGACAACTTTTCATAAGCATATACTATTTGAAAACCCACTTTAACCATATAAGTATTTTAACCCTCTCCTTACCATGCAGTAGCAAGAGTCTATGCACGAGGCAACCCATTTTTTAACAATCACTTTTTGGAGTTTCCACTTCTCTATCGAATGAAAGAATCGAATAATACCAAAGAATGTTACACTTAAAATTTTTTGATGACCTATTTCAGCTATACTTTCACTTGTTTTTCCATTTTATGCTAGAGACCTTTTCTTTGATCTAGAACAGATACTAAGTGGTACCTTCTGAAGATTTTTTGTCAAGAACTATATTTTAGAGTCTACAACAGCAAACATAAAGATTTCATCTAGAAATGTCTAGCAAGTCAATCCACCACATCTAAATAAATAATCAAACTCTTGGTGCAATTTACAATGACAGAAACTTCATCTCACATTCTAGCATACTTATGGTGTCACCCACCATTCCATCAAACATATCTTTGATCACTTTAATGTTGATCATATCAATGTCAACAAAATAAACTTTCTGTTTCTAGTATCAAATCATCGAGTCATAACAAAACGTGTAGATCTTTTCTTGTTTCTTCACATTTTTGTTATTCAACTTACGAATAAATGTCTTCTAAAATATATCTTTGACGCTTCAAGAAGACATAATTAGCTTGATGATATGGATTAAGGGTAACAGTAGGCAACTTGTACCTTTGCACTCCTCTTTGCAGGGTATAATTAAGTCGAGAGGTACAAAAGATGCTGTAAATAAACTCATAAACGAATAAGATATCCTGATTAAGAAAAGCATCTAAAGTGGTCAAGGAAGGCAATCAATGACGTACCGAAGCACCTGGGTCCCCATTAATTGCCCCGTCTATCTTTCCTGATTGCTCTGCGGGACGTGAACCCTTGCCGTTGCCCTTCAAGATTTCACCAGACGGGAAAGGAAAATTTAGTGCGGTATCCATATGAATCAAAATTTCGGAAAAAAAGATAATTCGCTGAAAACATAAAAAAAAGAAACACAAGAAAAATACCTCGACCTAGGGCACCATCACGTTCGATTTCGCAGCAATAGTCGCAGAAACAAAGAAGCAATTCCTCCAATTAATACAGCACGACAAAAAGGGGTTCCTGTGTTAAAGTACGGAATAGAAGGTAGGAGGCTCACCTCCCTGTAGAGCTGCAAGTAGAGCTTAAGGGGCTCGACGTACTCTTCGAAGCCGAGCGTCCCCATCGCCCACAGCAGATCGTCGCCGTTGATGGTCTTCCTCTTCTCCCGCTGGCACTTGTCGCTCGCCCTGCACCGAAACCCCCCACGAATAAGCGAAAGGGAGAAAGAAAGGAAGCGAGAAGGGAGGTTTCGGCAGGGCTAACTCGCTGGTGATGAAGCTGATGAACTCAGAGACACACTCCTGCACGGACTCCTTGGCGTCCTTAGCGATCTTGCCGTTTTCCGGGATGGCCTTGCGCATGATCCGCCCGATGTTGGCGATGGGTAGGAACCGATCCTGCTCCCTGGCGCTCGCCCCTCCTCCGCCACCGCCGCCGTGGTCGCCGGAGTGACCGCTCTCCGGCGAGCCGGGGACCCCGGATTCCGCCATCGTTGCCGAGGACCAAAACCCTAGCCCTAATCCCCATCGTCAAACAAGAGGATAGAAGAAAGAATGGCTCCAGAGAAATAGAGCGAACAGCGTAAAGGAGAGTGGGAGGGGGGAGAGAGAGGGGATGTAAACTTACCGGGTTAGTAATGGAGGGAGTCAGCGGAGAAAGCGACGGAGCCGAGAGGGCGGAAGGGGGAAAGCAACGGATGGATGGCGACGGAGGCGGAGAAGAATAGAGAGAAGAGAGGAGAGTTGGGATCGAGTCGATTCGGTCCCCTCTCTCTCCTCTCTCTCTCTCTGTATTTGAATAAGAAATTAGACTTGGAGGGAGTGCACATTACAATTGCAGTGTTGCTGAATTGAGTACCCACCGTAGTGGTTCATAGCATGGTCGTCATAGAATCAAATAATATCAAATTATAATTCATTAATTTTTTAATAAAATATAAAATATTACGTACGATATTCGAATATTACGATATAACAGAAAGTCGATGCAAAATTAACATTGTTCGTATACTCGAATCTATAAAGAAAAATAAAATTCTTCATCATGTGAAATTAATTATAAATATTTTTAAGTTAATCCTAATTTAATTCTCTATAGATGCAATAGAAAATATCATAATCTTTATCAATATTTTTTTCTCTCACAAAAATCATGAGATACATGATGTACTTATAAAAATAAATTCAAAGTAGTATGAATTATCCAAAGATATTTATCAAACTCAGCATAAAGAAAAAAAAAAACTTGATGTATTCATTATTCGAATCATAATCAGGTTTTCATTTGATACCATTTTGGTAGCCGCACAAGCAGATCGTCTTACATGGATTAGGTGAACATGGACATAAACAAAAAGAAGATTATGTTGCTCACATGATTGATTGCCGTTGGTTGACGACGGTAATATTAATACTACTATTTCATTTTGATTTCTCTCTTTTGTTGTTAATCTAGTAGATCAAATTGCAAGTGACGGAGTGAAGGATTAATTTAGCTTATCTTCTCAGGTGAGATACACTAATCAAAGCTATCCAAGCTAAGCTTATTTGTTCCAATTATTTTAATCCGTCCATAGTTGATGGCATAGCCTCACAAGCTTAACGTTTTTCCACCGAGGCTCGTAAGATGTCACCGTTAAAAACACAGGTGTTTTCGTGACTCGATAAATCCATCTCGGTATTAACAAAGCTATTGATTATTATGTTTATGTATGACATTAATTCTTTCATGATTACGTTTATGCATAATATTTTGATTAAATTTGCTGATATTTAAATAAGTCATGTGCATTAATCTTATCACATCATCGTAAGCAGTAGCATTTATGGCCATCGATATCCTAGTCAATCAAGCATTATTGGAGCCCACAAAAAATATTCGATGTGATTATAGGATGATTATTGAGTAACTTTGAGGTTGGGGTCGAATTTATAAAGTATCGCTTACACTAAAATTAATGTAGGGAGATTTTTGTGGTATCTTTTGGGGTATCTATTTTTTTTCGAAAAAGAAAACCTTCCACATTGCTCAAAGAGTTGATTTTTATGTTCCATAGGGATATATAGATGAAAGGTAATAAGAGCTCTTTCCTTATTTTTATGTGATGATAGATGTCAAATGGTGATTGGCCGTTACCATGTTTCCTATCACCTAACACCTAACGGTGGAAATTAGATGTAGATGAGACTACGAAATTGACGGAAAAAAAAATTGTTGATTTAATTCGAGAGGTTTTGCGGGGGCCACTCTTGATTTGATTGGAGAGGTCTTGCGGGAGCCACCATGTCGCGTCGCTCAAAGCAGGGTAGATATTTGAGGCTACAATCTTGGGTTCGGAGAAATCCAGCTCGTCCGCGTCCGCCCGGTCGACACACGGCACAGCGATCGCGCGCGGGACCCGCCAGCCTCGCGGGAGCAGGATAGTGGTGTTCCCTGGCTTGGATGTTACGGGGAAATGTCAGCTCCGCCGGAACCGCCGGGAGTCGACCGACGACCGCTGCGAAGGCTCAGGTGTTCTTCCCGGCAGCAGCCACTCACACCCCATTCTCCACCGTGTCCGTTGGCTTCTCTTAAGGCGGATACCCAACTGATCTCGCTCTGATATATCACGCTCTCTTCCTGCTCTTCGCTGCATGCATGCACGATGCATGGTCATCTTCTTGGTCGTCGGATGAACTCCAAACCATACACAAGACGAAGAATATACTTGCCACACGGTCGTGGATGAGAAAACGAGTTGCCGACCTCATCACTTTCCCTTCATCATCATCATCCTCCTCCTTACCCTTCTACTGCCACAGTCCTTATTCATGGTGACTTGCAGGGTAGCCACGCAGCTCACGAACAAACACACCTACAAGTACTTCGCTGTTTATGACATGTTCTTCTCCTCTTCTTCTCCTCCTACCTGTCATGGAGATGGTGTGGTTCCTTTTCGATAGTGAATAATGGGTTCAAGTTCTTTTGCACACGATCGCCATTAGTGGGCTGCAGATTCTGCAACAAGTTTAACCCATGAGAATAACAGTTTCTTGCAGTGAATCAGATCCATTATCATTAGCTTTGTATTGCTGTTCTGAGATGACATCCTACATCACTGGAAGACCAGTCTGTTGCCAAGCTCCACTTGCCGCCTCCTCCTAGTCTTCCTGCTATTGCTCATCCTACTCCAGTTCATGACCAAACTCTAGCAGCAGCAGCAAAAGCCATTTTGCTCGGAGCCAAAAAGCTCGCAGAAAAGAATGAGAGTCGAGTCTCCACAAGCTACAATCATGGAGCTCATGACCTTGAACAGCTCAATCTCCCAAGTAAGCAACCTGGTAATTCTCCACGCATGATCTCCATCGAGGAGGAGGCTGTTCCGGAACGAGGCTTCGCTGTTCGGGATCGAGAAGGCTAGGTTAATTCAACAAACACCTGGTGTTCTCCTCGATCATCACCGGACTTCACCTTCGGGCGGTGGCCGGTGGATGCACCCAAGCTCACACAGTCCGGTTCATGGCGAAGTCTCGTAACCAACTGTTGGGTTGGACTCATCGAGAGAATCTATTCACCATGATTACTTCCTCCTCCTCCTCCTCCTCCTCATCCTCCATCATCATCTATTACAGTGTCCCTGCACCCAAACAAGAGATCGTAATAGCTGCAATGGGAAAGATGAAGCACATAGAACACAAGAAAAGACGGCATAAAAATCTGCTACTGCCTCTCTTGCCTGTTTCAAAGCAACAGGAAGACGACTACAAGGAGGATTGAAGCCATCTCTTCCCAAATATACCTGAAGATAAACTTCAAGAGAAGAGAAAGGAAAAAGAAGAAAAATTGTAATTTTCCATGATCATGACCGAGATCTTTTCATACTCTCTTCCTCGATCCACCATGACCACACATCGACACAAATCCCTCTTCTCCATCTTCATCGTCACCATCACAAACAACATCGAAATTGGACCGTGCACGAATTGAAGCCATCAACCCACGAATTCCATCTCGCTTTGCACCAACCATACCAAAATCGTAAAATTAACACCAAGAAGAGGGGAAATTAAAAACGAATAAAATTGAAAGTAATAGGGTAAAAAATGGGTGATATGTTTGAGATCTGTCGATCCGTTCCGTAGAGTTTGGAGTCTACTCCAAGTAACGAAGGGTGGCGTTCGTGTCCGCCCTCGTGATCTCTCGTGGTCGCCCCCGACGCGTTCCTTCGAACCCTGGCCGCAATTACCGCGGATCTCGTGGGGAATTTAGGGATCGGAGGGCGATTTGGTGGGTTCTTGGATCGGTGGCGCGGAATTCTGGCTTCGGTGGGATTAGGGTTTCCCGGCGCGGCGACGGGATGATCATAAAGAGGAGCCAGAGGGTGGTAATGCCGACCCTGAAGCGGTGCAATGCCGAGGTCACCGTCGGTGACGGCGAGGGCGACGGCGCCGGGAAACGCCGGAAGAGGCGGAGGGAGGGGGAGTCATTCCCTCTCGAGGTGCTGGGGGACGTCGCCGCCGCCGGAGGGTTCCCGTACGTCGCCCTCGGGTTCGGGCGGTGTCTGGGTGGAGAGGACGCCGCCGCCGGCGCCGCCGATGCAGTGGCTGCTTCTTGGTGCAGCGAGGTCTCCTGCTGCTCCGGTGAGATGGACTCCGTGTCGCGGAACCGGCGGATAAGGGAGAGGGAACGAACCCGTGAGGCGGCGCCGCCGGAAGTGCGGCCGCCGGTGGTTCGGACCTCGAGAGGCCGCGCGCAGACGCTCCCCTCCAGGTTTAACGATTCCGTACTCATCGACCCTTGGAAGAAGGAGAAGCCCAAGACAAAAGCTCCGGACACTGACTCGGAAATCAAGGCTGAGCCAATGGAACCTCGAAAAGAGAACCGTAGCTATAAGAGTTCCAGCCATAGTTCCATCTTCCCTGTTTCAGTTGCATTGTTTGATGAAGAAGAAAGATACCGTGCATGCAGAAATATCAGCTTGGAGAAGCACTCGGTGTCACAGAGTACTTCGACATCTCTTTGTGAGGGTCTTGAGACAAGGGAGGAGAGACGGCCAAATCCGCGTTTCCGTTATCCGGCAAAGAAAGAAAAGCTGCAGAAGAAAACGTTAGAACAAGGGAAGGATTACCATCGACTGGAGGAGTTTGCTTGTGGCGATATTGTTTGGGCGAGGCCGGGGAAGAATTGTCCAGCTTGGCCTGCAATGGTAATCGATACAATGCAGCAAGCTGTGCGACAAATTACAGACGCCTACATCCCTGGTGCCATCTGTGTGATGTTCTTTGGATACTCTGGAAGTGGAAACGAGAGGGTAGATTATTCTACTTGTATCTTTTTCTTATTTGATTTTATTCTGTCTGATTACCCGTGTCACTGGATTTTAGCAGGAGTACGCATGGGTGAAGCAGGGAAGGGTTTTTCCCTTTATTGACTATGTAGACAGGTCAGTATTCCGATTCGGGATATGAGAGGATAATTTGATGTATTCTTTATAAAATTTTGATCTCCATTGCAGATTTCAGGGGCAGACAGGGTTGCATGGCTGCAAGCCAAACAATCTGAGAATAGCCATAGAGGAGGCCTTCTTAGCTGAACATGGTTTCACAGGGGTGCAGGTTGATGGGATGAGTACAAGTGGGGAACCTGCTTATGTTTCTGGGATCAAGGAGGCAACTGGTTCAAACCATGATGAGGAGTGCCAATCAGAGAACAAGGCAAGTAAAGGCCCTACAATTATTGTCCTTTTCATTATGTTGTGGATGCCCCAGATGATTTTGTCAAGGAGGATAGAGAAGAAAAAACAGTAGCTAAAACTGGTTTCTGGTTACTTTTTCTTTGCGGTAAATTAATCTTCCTCACATTATTGTATGATGCTGTCAGCAAATGAGAAACCGAGAATTACATTACAGGATCAGTAGCAGGATTTTTTGCTTTAAATAAAACATCATTAATCTTAAGATGTACAGAAACAGCTAGCAGCACTCTTCTTGCTGCTGTTACAAACAAGTCATCATTCACCAATTAAAATACCTCTCTGGAAGTCTATTGACATTATTAGCATGTATCTGATTCAGACTACATAGGTACACAACTTAGTACTGCTTGGTCTATTTACGGGAAAAATGAACATCTTTAGATGCTGAAGTGTTTGTGGAGTGTGGACATATTTAAACTGTTAAACTGATAAAATCATTTTTCTTGGATATCATGCTATGGGAATTATTCATATGAACCTAAATTGTGAAAAAGAGCTTATTATACAGATAGATGGACAACGATGACAAAGATTCTCTACTAGAATGCTTCTTATTTGAATATACCCCAAAGAAAACTAGCCGCTACCCTTATAATTAAGTTTAGAATCTCAACATCTGGACTTTTAAAGGCTTTTATCAGGTCTAGTGGAATGGGTTTAGGGCACTCACCTGGAAGTGCTACTAGTAGAAAATGGAGGGTGAGGATGAGCTTGGAAGTTGGTAGTGGAAAGCAGAACCTAGAACAAAAAGAAGCTGGAAAAGAAAAATTATGATTGGTGGAGAGGAGAATTTTTTTATTTGCACCATTGACAGAAACCACTCAGGTTTGGAATCAGAGTTGCACCCCATAATTTTCCAATTATTTGGGTTCAGCTATACAGATTTTTTCCTGCCATTGATTAATGTAATCTTGAATTCAGGGTGACTAAAATCTTGAATTTTTTTATTTGCACCATTGACAGAAACCACTCAGGTTTGGAATCAGAGTTGCACCCCATAATTTTCCAATTATTTGGGTTCAGCTATACAGATTTTTTCCTGCCATTGATTAATGTAATCTTGAATTCAGGGTGACTAAAATCTTGAATTTTAAGGTACAACACCAGATGTTCTTATATTGGGGTAAAATATGGAATTCTACTATATAATGCTGATTTCCAAGCATGGATGCAAAGAATATATAAAAAAGGAAGTGATTTAGAATTTAAGAAGCAATTCTTCATATCTCGTATTAACCTTGTTTAGCATAGAAGAGAGCAAGAGAGAGACGAGATAGAAAAATGGAAAAGAGGGTGCTAGATTTCTATTAATTACTAAAAGACATCCCTTTAATTTCTTTCTTCACTTTCATTTGATATTTTTGCTCCCTAATCCTGATCTTCTCTCTCTCCTCTTGTCCATTACTCTGTTAACTATGTCCAAGCTCATGCTAGCTATGCCTTTCCTTCTGTGTGATGAATGTTCTTTCCTTTACATCAAGAACCTTGGAAATGTCCAACATGGATTTAAATAGCAATTGATTAGTTATGTTCTTTGATGCATGATATGTGGGCCTTGCATTATATAGGTTGGATCATAGAGAGCATGAATATGTTGTTTATTAACTGTTATACTAAAGGCATTAAATATTAAGTAAAAAAAGATCTTCATAGAAAAAAAATTACAGACTTGTAAAAATATATCCAGTACATCTATGTTTTTTTTTTTTTTTTTTTTTTGTGGCATACACTGGTCTCCTTTTGTTCAAAATATAAATGTCATGCTTTTTGAATTTCATTGGTGGTATCTAGGAACACATTGAATAATTATTTATATTCAAATTCAATTACCTGAATGCAAAATTGGATGTTCTAAGCCATCTGACTACCAGGTTGTCTTACTACTGTGTAAGGGGCATTGTACATACAATTATACATCACACCTGTTGCGACCAAGCAAAAGAAGGTGAGGGAGGAGGCAGAGGGTTGCAATGGTGAAATCAACAGATTTTTTTTGCTATATATTGACAACCAATGGTTGTTTTCAGTTGTCTAGATAAAAAAATTTAAAACAGCAAAAAAAGTTCTGTTTCAACCGGACTTTTAAGGAGATCAACAAAAAAAGTTGATCCCAGCGAACCAATAATGTTGTCTAGGTAAAATTGCAGGGTCCTTGTGTCAGGACCAGGTCAGGCTGATAAATAATTTTGTCTAACAAATAATGTTGTCCGATCTGTGTGCCAAAACCAGGTCAGTCCAGTAAATACTTGTTGGCACATGCCGGTGTGACCGGTTTTTCTAACCCTGATTTCTGGCTACTTAATCATGATGTTTTCGATTAGACCAACCAATCCTTCTTATTTATCCTTCTGTAACCCTTTTAATGATCCTGTTGATGCACATTTTTTGTTACAGCCTTTTAAATCAAAACAATATCGTGGAATATGCATGAAGAGTTGTCATCATAAAGATGACAAGAAATGGGTAAGAGGTTATTTGACATGAATGAAAACACTTCACAATTTAATGCTTCCAACAGAGCCTAGTTTTGATGATTCTGAACGTTATGATTAATATCATCAGGTTCGTTGTTATGCATGTCGATATTGGGTCCATGCAGGATGTGACAAAACCTATAAGAAACTTCAGGTTTGCCCTCAATTATTGTTTGCATTACAAATTCATGATTTGCTACTATTTGTCAAATTCATGTGAAAATGATGTTCCACTGACAGATATTAAATTGTCTAACAATCAGCAGAGCATTGATTATTTTTGTTCAGAGTGCAAGTCGAAGTTTAATTTTGAGTCATCAGATACAGAGAAGAATCACTCACAAATTAGGTATATGTTGTTTCTTTAGTGCCTGTCTATACCTGACAAATGCATGTGTGATTTTCTCATGTTTAGTTCAGAGGCTAACACGGTTTAAGCTTAAACAGATATGTCCCTAATTGTGGGCAAGATACCAAACTAGCGTTTGATAAGGTTGCAGTTTGGTGTTTTGGCATGGAGGGAATATACTTGCCGGAGCAACATGTGTAAGGATATGCCTCTGAGTTTGGTTAATACAAAACCTGATATATTCAAACAATTTTTTTATTCAAATAATAATTTTGCTTGATATATTCTGAATGATAATTGTGGTGCCTGTTGAAAATCTGCATGTTGCATTGAGTAAGATGAACTGTAAAAGCAATTATTCATTTATGTAAATATGTATATAGTATGCCGTTCTTCTTCTTTTTTTTTTCGTTGTGGTGGTGGGACTGGTTAAATCAAACTGTGTCAGCGAAGACAGCAGAACAATGCGTTATCACAATTGAGTTTGCTGATAAACAGAGTAGGGTAATGTCCATTTATGGCCAGATTTTTGCAAGTGATCTTGAACTTTGTATATGATACTGAGTTAGTGACCATGGGCTTTTGCTGAGAAATTCTGATCCACTTAGCCTGCAATTATTTTATGAGGTGCAAATTTTGCTTATCAGTTCTTCAAATTTTTTTATCATAAAGAACCATTCTTAACTAAAAAGGGAGCTCCTCTTTGCAGGGTAGGATGAATTTCTTCTCTAGAAATTGATTTTTTGTTCCTAACTTAATTCGTTAAGATCCCTGTTGTTTTTACTTAGCAAGAACCATCTTTTGTTCCTAACTTAATTCATTAAGATCCCTGTTGTTTTTGCTTGGCAATAACCACCTTGCAGAGAGTAGCAAATGGGATAGTAATTTGTGATTATTGAAAAAGAAGTTAAAGTTTTATATCACTGAATGACAGCTACCTTTACTCTTTTAGAATGGGCAGTATTGAATTTTGCCATGTTGAATGTAAAATAATTAGTAGTTATCTCTTTATAAAAGTTGTAGCTAGTTCATGCAGTCATGTGATGTGGTGAAGTATCAACATGGGCATAATTTGATATTTTGGTATTTGAAGATCTCTACAAAATTGAAGGCCCAATATATGGGTTCAATGCATGAGGTTCTTGCTGATACAGTATTTGAGAAAGTCAATGTGTGCAAGTTTATACCTCACAAGTAAAGAGATGGTTTCCATTGACATGAATCCTGGCTACCCACATCAAAATGGTGTGACAAGGCTTGCCTTATCATGATTACAAAGAGAACTTGAAAATGTCAACATATTCTGAAGTGCCTCAATGTTGTGCTAACAAGAATAGAGTTGCCACCCAGTTTTGACTTTGTAACAAAGTATCTAATCATGCTGTCATAAAAGGTGTTTGCAAAACATGCAGATAAATAAAGAAAGAAGACTCATCGATGGAAAATGACCATGAAACTTTGAATTACTTACTTCATATACAGCCTTCTTTTAAGCATCCCCCTCCTTTTCTGTGCCCCCTCATATTTTGTATTACCAACACCCAGTGTGAGGCAACCAAGGTGACCAGGACGCAACTAAGATGGAAAAGCCTAAAATCGGAATATAATATATCTTTGACAAAATACTTGATATTTAGGATAAAGAAAACTGGGGCCAAGTAGAACCTGTCTAGATTAAAAGTTCACTGGCAGGCTAATAAACTGATCAGCTATCTTATAGGTAAGACCTGCTGTTTATGATATGGCACCACATCTGCTGGATAATTATATCTGGATACTAGTATAGAAAATAAAACTTGACTCCATGGTGCCAAATCATAGTGATTCAGAATATCTATGTTTGGAAAAAAAACACACAATAACTTAAAGCAAAAAAGTACTTTCAGACTTTTTATCCCTTTGTCTGAAAAGGAAACGAAAAGTGTCTTCAATTCAGAAAAGGGATGAAGCATATGAAGAGAGTTGGATGGTTCTGTGTAAAGGGCATTAGAAGATCTATGGTACAGAATTCAACCTTCGTGAAAAAAGGTTAAGCAGATGCAGGATGCCAGGAACTATTGATGTTTACATGTGGGTTCATCTACATGTATGCATGGTCATATAAGAACCTAATAGCTTGAGTTTTTGTGTTCCACTAATGTCCACTATGTGTGTATTAGGCTCCTGTATAGTATTCCTGAAGTTCTTGATCTCCCTGGCAGTGGCATCAAAGCAAATGGGTCTTTTTGGGCAACAAGTGATAAATTTTTACAATCAGTTCTTAGAATCCAGTAACTTGAGGTTGTGGTTTCTAGAGTCTCCCAAATGAGTTTATTGCCCTTGTGTTTCTTACTCTGGAAGACTCTTTTATCCTGCAAACAAGATCAATGGATAATTCTCTATCTACAAAGTTATGTTTGCCTCCCTCATGTTATCCCCTCATAATATATGTGGGAATATATTCTTTGGTGGGTCCTTGATGTTTTCTTGACCAGCAGTGGCTTTTCAAACATAGGACAGGCAGAACCTATATGACTCCATTTGTTATGATTCTTGACCATCACAATCACCTACCATGTTTATTATCTCAGTTTTCAGACTGAGGCGAATACAATATTAAACTTGTTCGACTTATTCTCTTTGTTTGATACTACATCGAGGCACTATACAATCATAACCTCTCCATTATTTTAGGATTATTTTAAGGTTCTTTTTGCTCTTATTTTTATCATTCTTCTGAAGTATATTTATTTAGATTTTTTTCTTTTGCATCTTTGGATAGAATTTCTTGTCATTGTACATCATGCAAGGAGAAGAAGTTTATGCTTACTGAATGGGAGCGACATACTGGATCAAAAACGAAAAACTGGAGGTCAAGCATTAAAGTCAGAAGTACAAATATGGCACTGGGAAAATGGGTCTGTACTGAAAAAAGCTTTTTCAGTTTTAATGTGATAGTGTAAAATTGTTTTATAGAGCATTTCAGCTTCTTGTTTACCATTTCTTTACTTAAGTTTACAAGTTTTATCATTAACTATAGACTAATGACTGTAGTGGTATCAGATGATATTTTTTTAAGCTTTAAAAATGTCCTATTTTTGTTTTGTTATATTGTGTATCTCTAGTGGATTTGGTTTCATTTTTGGATCAGCCAAGTCCTTTAAGCCCTTTTCTTGTTGGTTTGGTACTAGTAGGAGCAGAATGAGTTTTCTGTATCAAACAATGTGGTAAACTGTGTTTAGTAAAACATATTTGTTTGTTAACTTGCAGTTAGAGCGTTATCATTCTAGTATGGTTTCCACAAACCACACTAAACGGCCATCTACAAAATTAAGGAAACAAAAGCTACTTGCTTTCCTGCAAGGTGCATCCTTTTTCTTTGTATCATTTACTTCTTTAATATGCTACCTTGCATTGGTTTTGTAGCTAACATGCCTCTGCATTTCAATTAATTCCACTATACATTGAGTTCTGGTTTCATTTTCATAGAAGCATATGACCCGGTGTATGTTAAGTGGACAACCGAACGGTGTGCAATCTGCAGATGGGTTGAAGATTGGGATTATAACAAAATCATTATCTGTAACAGGTATATTTCAGTGACTTTGACTTCTTTGAAATACTCTTTTGGAATGCAGGGATAGGTTCACATGTTGGTTGGCTATTATGAATTACTAAATAAATAACATACTGCAAATATTAGATGCCAAATAGCAGTCCACCAGGAATGCTATGGAATGAGAGGAAAACAAGATTTCACCTCCTGGATCTGCCGAGCATGTGAAACACCTCAACAAAAGCAAGAGTGCTGCCTCTGTCCTGTAAAAGGTATTTGGAATACTAAACTGTTTGATAGTTTATCATATCACATATGTACTGTATCCATAATGTCTTTTGATGCTAAGAAAATGACCTCATAAGATTCTTTTTTCCAAATAAGAAATACTATATAAACATTTTAAAAGGATTGCTTTACTGCACGAGGCTTATTCTCATATCTCCTTCAAGTAATTATTATTTTTAGGAAACATAGAATTGCAACTTGGATAATTATTTTTGGATTTTACTTTTCTACCATATTTTGATGGTTCTTTAAGATTTAAAATCTTGGTCTGATACTGGCTTTGATACTTTGTCGGGCCAATATGGCATCGATGCATTGGATGGTAAAACGAGTATTAATTGTGACTAAGGTATAATGGTCCAATATCAATCCTGATCAGACCAATAGTTACCAGTCGATACATATCAATCTAAGGGGTATTTGAAACCTTGTACTCTCACATTCCTTACATATGAACAATTTGGTTTTCATGTATCACTTTTTTTCCCTTAGGGGGTGCTCTCAAGCCAACTGATGATGAGATGCTATGGGTCCATGTTACTTGTGCCTGGTTTCAGCCTCAAGTCTCTTTTGCAAGCCATGAAACAATGGAGCCTGCTGTTGGCATATTGGACATACCATCAGAGTCTTTTGTGAAGGTTAAGATATAATTCCATTATAATAGTGAGAAAAATATTTATTCATATAACATTTATGTGCAAACATTCCTTTATTTTCTTCACATTCTACTTTATGCATGAAATATTGACTCGACCGCTAACTTCTTTATGTGTGCACCTCTAGGTTTGTGCTATATGCCGTCAAATGCATGGTTCTTGCACGCAATGCTACAAGTGTTCTACCTATTACCATGCTATGTGTGCATCAAGAGCAGGATATCGCATGGAGGTAGGTTACCGAAAATGATGATATTTCATATTCAGCAAATTGATGAATTGATTAATAGGTCCGGTCATATAGTTGGAACACTTACATTGATAAAATCTAAATTTTTATAAGACCACTTAATATCAGTTCTACTTTTTAATTTTGAAAATTACAATTTAATTCTATCCCTCTTTATGAAGATGGTGAATGCACTAGAATCCTGGTGCTTAGCCTCATCTGCTAGGTGAAGCTGTTGGAATATAAAACATATATTTATTTTTTGTGCAACAACTCATGAATATATTCATGCATGTGTGTGTCAAGAGATTCGTCATACCCATCATAAAAATTTGTTAAATTCATTGTGTTCAAGAAATTCTTATTGCCAATTTTTTGCTACACTTCTATAGACCTTGGTTTTTAACTTAAATTCAACACTTATTGGACCTTTTAGCTGAATACTTTTATTATTTTCAGCTACAAATTTCAACTAGGAAATTATTTTCTTTGAGCATGTTTGTCTTTTTTTCAGAAACATTGTTATATTAGTATAAATGAGATAATAAATACCAGTGACTCCAAAGGCCCTTTCACTCTTCCATCATCCAGTAGTTTTGTTTTTAATATATTTTTTATCATGAATTAATGTCATGTGTTTAAGTTTGTGCATAAACAATTATTTAATTTTAATAATTCCATCGATGAGTTGCAGTTACGCTGTCTGGAAAAAAATGGGAAGCAGATAACAAAGAAGGTATCATACTGTGCTCATCACTGGTAAGATTTTGCCAATGCCTTCCTGCCATGTTAACTATTTCAAGCAGTGTTATAAAGCATTACTTACAGTGCTTAAAGGTTATTTATGTATGTATACCTTAATGCACTCCACCACTTTATGTTAATAATAGGGCAATCATTTCTTTATATCTCATAGTTCACTACATTTATCTTGACTTTATCTTAGCTACAGAAGTATAATTCTTAATTATCAAAATACACTGCCTTTATTCTACTGTGTGGTGTGCTTTTACAGGGCTCCAAATCCAGATACTGTCTTAATTATACATACTCCTCAAGGAGTATTTTCTTCCAAAAAGATGATTCAGAATAACAAAAAACAGACCGGTACAAGACTAATTAGGAAAGGCATTCTCCATGGCTCAGACATCCTTGTTCAGAATTCTGAAACTCCATCTGCTGCAAGGTGTCTAATGTATAGAAATATAGAAATTAAGGTATGTTCAAAATTTCATGTGTAGCTCTAGATTTATTTATTTAATGCTTGACATACTATATAGCAACTCATCCTGCATAACAAAAGCTACATCTATGGGAATTTAGCTGTTTTGCCTTCTTCAATCTTGAATGATTATATTATTTGTCATCACAAGAAACTAATGTGCACCCACCGAAGGGATAGCACTTATGTAAAGTTCATGCAAGACATTTTGTGTACTATGTTTACTGCTATCTGCATTAATATTTTGCTTCATGACAAATCTGATTGTTCTTGATGATAAAGATGATGAAATAGAAAATCTAGAAGGTATTAACAATCACAGATAAAATTAAGGAAAAATCATTGAACATGGTTTGACTATGTTCAATTAGAATTGAAATCATGCTAATCATATGTTCATTGGCTGATATGAAATTTTGGCTATTGTAATTTCATATTTTCTGTTTGCTGTTGCACTCGTTCTTGGGGAAGAACCATCATTATCGTGTTCTTTACCCTTCAGGTATCTCCTCTTAATTTAGTAATTAATATTATCTCCACCTTGCTACCAATTATATTTTTAAAATTGATCAACACCCAAGTTGCATGTAGGTATATTTATCAATTTGTAATTATATTTTCTGCTATTTAGACGAAAGACAAAGAGGCCATAGCGCACCGAGTTATGGGCCCTTCTCATCATTCTCTGGATGTGGTTCAATGTTTAAATGCACCTAAGGTAATTCGCTTGTTCTTATGCTGTACATCTTTATTTCCATCCTGGACTACAGTTACATTCTAAAGATCAAATGGAAATTCACAATTAGTCATAATGTTTGCCCTACACAGGAAGAGAAAGATCTGGAGCTGTTCTCTACATTCAGGGAGCGGCTTTACCACTTGCAGGTATTTGTGATACCACCCGCTGCCTTTGTACATTCGTTCCTGTCATGACACACTCATTAATTCTCTGTATGCTTGTGTTTTCAGTCAACAGAAAAAAATAGAGTTTGTTTTGGTAGATCTGGAATACATGGATGGGGTCTCTTTGCTCGTAGGAACATTCAAGAAGGAGAAATGGTAAGCTGACATACTCTACCATACTATTCCTGAAGAATTTGATCTTTCTGTAAGAAGTAGAAGCTTATTCATCTTTTTTTCTTTTAATTGTGTATGCCTAATGTTAATTTGCATGGCTGGTTAGTTAGATTAATTATGCAACTACTTCATGGTATTTTGGCCTCTCATATCTCAAAGTGCAATGGACATAATTGTTTACATCAAATGCTAATCATGGATTGAAAGAAACCAGTGTCTCTTTGTTTAAGATGTGTGATATATTTGTTGCCTGGGAGCTGCATTTCTAGAACATTCAGCTGTTCTGTATTATGCACTTATTAGGATGTAGAATGATGAGAAATTTGACGTCAGTTTAAAAGATGACCGGTCCAAGAGCAGATTAGTGTATCATGTTGAAGATTAGAAGTTGAATTATGCCTTGCAATTCTTGATCCATGCTCATAGAGACGTTTAATGTTAGTGTTTGCATACTCTCATGATATACAAGTACAGACATGTACTGTATGATTGCTGAATACATACCTTATCATTTTAAGCCAGCATGGTACTAGTACATCACATGTGCTGGCACATACTGTGCCTGCCCATATTTAAGAGTCAAGAATGGAAGCCCATGAATGCTAATGTTCTCCAACATGGGCACAATAAATGGCAATGCAATCCTTTTTTTGTTAGTGCTTCCCTTGGTTTGAGCATATGAATACATGCACAATACACATTCAGGCATTGCACGGATGCATATATGCACATGTAGAATTTGCATGTGCCTTGTATTATGTTTTGTTGGCAACTGCAAGTTGGTGAAGCTATTTGGTTACTTGAGCAATGAGAATTGAATGAGTTATATAGAGCATAAGACCAAAGGATGATTTGATGATGAATCCAAAAGTTATTAACCTATTGTCAGGTTATTGAGTACCGTGGTGAGCAGGTCAGACGTAGTGTTGCAGACCTAAGGGAAGCACGCTATCGATTGGAAGGGAAGGGTTGCTATGTGAGTCATCTTCATGTACCTTTTGTTTTATTCTCTACACATGATTGCCCTTGGCTGATGCTAGAAATTGAAGCCTCAGACAAGAAATATATTTTTTACTTATTTTCTCAATTGATTTTAAATAAATTGAAAAAGTAGTCGAGTCTAGTAGTTTATAGTACTAATAAGGGTGCCTTGGACTTTATAGTTTGGGGGCTACTGCATTACATATAAAAAAAAAGGCGTACACGTCAGTACTAGATTCAAAAAGTCATTTTACTTGGCATTTGATCCTTAACATGATTATTCATCTAGCATATGGCACCGATGTTCAACCATTTGTTGTGATGATAGCTTTTTGTTTATGTATGATTGATATACAAATCAATTCACTTATACTGTTAAGCAACTTTATATATTTTTCTGCATGGATTGTGCTCATTTTCTTATCATTTTTTTAATTGGTCAAAAGGTTCCACTTTGATAAGTAGATAAGTCATTTACTATTCTTATATTGTTTTACCCCCCTCCAGTAGTTTTTCACTTTAATCCAATAAAAGATGGAAATTATCCTTAATTTTTCTAATATAAACTTTGACTTTTACATATAAACCCCATATTCATAATTGAGTTCATGTGTCATTGTTTTGTTGATTTCCCATTTCGGTTAACAGAAACCTATCAGATCAGAATCTGGAATTGGGTCCTCCATAGAGATATTCGTTTGGATTTTTCTTTGAAACAGGCCTATAACAAGTAACCGACTATGTGGAGTCTTTAATCATTTATACCTGATAATCATGAAGGAATTTGCATACATAATGTGGAAATTCTTTTTGCGAAAATTTGTCAACTTTCAATAATAATGTTTACACGAATAAAAGATCCTATTATTTGTTCTCTTTGTTGGTTATCTTTCAATGACCTCCAGTCTTATTTGGGCAGATCCTTTTAGGATAGTTAAGAAATGAGCCAACAATCCTTCATAATGGGGGCCTACAGTGTTGGGCACCTTTACCAGATGGGTAGCATTGGGAGTGGGCTTACTTGTCAAATTACATTGACATTATGATTATTATATTGCTCCAATATTATAGTTTAATTCACTGCCTGTAATGTTCTTGTCTTGCAGCTTTTTAAGATCAGCGAAGAAGTAGTGGTCGATGCTACTGATAAAGGAAACATAGCACGTTTGATAAACCATTCAGTGAGTCATTACGTTTAATAGGACTTTGGCTTCTGAAATTTAGCAGAGCTGTTTGCTGTAATACTCCAAAAATAATTATCATTCTTTTATGCAGTGCATGCCCAATTGCTACGCTAGGATCATGAGTGTTGGTGATGATGAGAGCCGGATTGTTTTGATAGCTAAGACAAATGTCTCTGCTGGTGAAGAACTAACGTAAATTCCTTTACCTATCTGCAAAAGTTTTCATATCAGTTTGCCGAATTTTGTTTCTCTTGCTAATTTCTCGCTCCATCTATGATCTTGGCAAAGCATTTATGTTGCTCAAGTACTTAATTACCACCCAAGCGGAACATGTAGACGTGTATATGGAGCTAATGGAAAATTTCAGGAATGGATATGCCTTATCTCTTACATAGAAACATATGACGTAATGATTGTTGCCTCCCAGGTACCAACTTTGAGAACCTAAATAGGGGACTAGTTGTAGTGGAAAACAATTGATGCTTTATAATTTACATATTGTTTACTTAAATGGTTTCTCTTGTGAAGCTCTTCCTCTTGAATTATGGTCAGAGTTGTATCCGAAGAAAATATTTGATTTCTTGTGAACTCTGTAAAAGGGAGCTGTGGCTAAACTAAAACATCATATATATATATATATATATATATATATATATATATATATATATATATATATATATATATATATATATATATATATATATATATATATATATATATATATTCTATTCCTTTTTTTGGAGAGAATCTGGAAATGCAAAGCTTCCCGGGTATATGTTCTTGATGATGTAGCATCAGGCTATCAATTTCTTAGCATGTTTTCTTGCTCTTACACGCAAGCTGTTCCATGGATAGTAAATCGTTTTCTAGCATTTGATTCCTTTTGAACTAAATTTGATGTTGTCGATGATAAAATTCAAGTCGGCACTCTTGCTGTGCATAGGGTGCATCATTCTGTCTTTACATCAAAATTTCTGAGAATATTGTCATTTAAAATTCTTGTTAAGACCAAAGGACTACTTGAATATGTTGCTTAGTGGCTTGTGCTTGTGTGGTCGTGCTGGCAAGTTTCCTATTCGATTAATTATGCTGCTTATATATGTATCCTCTGTCGTCTGTTGGCTTGCAGATATGACTATTTATTTGACCCTGACGAAAGTGACGAATGCAAAGTCCCTTGTCTCTGCGAAGCTCCAAACTGCCGAAAGTTCATGAACTAGGTATGGAATTTTTATACCCATTTTTTTGGAAGAATGTGTCTCTTTCTTCCTCCCATCAGAGTCAAATCTTTTAGCTTGTATTCAATCCCCCCCCCCCAGTTCCCCCCCTTTTTTTTTTCCCCTAATAAGTTTGATGTTAAAGGTGAATTCGAATAACAGGCCATACATTCTTTGTAAATCAACTTAGCGCATGCAGTAAGTAGCAGCCACGGTTTCATTCAAAGTAATGCAGCATTTCTTTTCGAAAAATGTTGTTCGTGATTTAGTTCTGTTTGCTTTGCTCCTTGTCCGATGGCTGATGTTTAGGGCAAACAACCAACATTCATTGTGGCGTTACTTGCAACATTCGGTGCTTCTTGCATTGCATTACCCAGAGTTGTAATGGGTGTTGTGATAGTTTTGAGTAGCTACAGAAGTTAAACCGGTGACAACTCGTGGGTTTTCTTTCCCTTTTTGTTCTTTCAACTACGACTGTCAATACAATTCAATGTTAGCCGATTCGGTTCCTTGACAAAGCCATGTATGATTGTATTCGACTCCACATTCGAACCCATGTTAATGCCTAGTTAGACCACAAATGAAGTATTCGGACTCTATGATACAATCGAGTTAGACCACAAATGTTACAAATTCATGATGCAGCCAGCCATGAAGTGTTTGATTTTTTTGTGACATGGATAAATGCAGTAAAAAAGTTAATCAATATCATGATCTAGTTAGTTAACTTCGATATCACAGGATGCCCACTCTACCATCATTAAATTTGTATCATTAATATCCTATATGTATCGAAATGCAACGGAGGGTAGAGAAAATGACATGTGGACATTCAAACATCACATGAGTGAAGACTTTAAAAGTGTGGGCGTATTGTCAACATATGACGTTGACTATGACATTTGACGGTTTGAATGACTTTTCACGTATTGTTGTCCAGATAATACCTCCACTAGAAAATATCTCCTATAAAAGGGTCGCTCGTTTGAACCCCCTACCATATAACACTCAATACATACTTATATACTAGTCCAATCAACCCTGTTTATCGAACACTAAGTGGGGAACATCGTTAATGCACGATGCCAACTGTCCGATGTTTCATGTTGGGAAATCATACGATGTTTTGATGAAACTATCCGCTACGAAATAACTAGCCACACTAAATGTCCCTCGCTACACGCAGACGCAGGGATTATAAATGCTAGTCGAACTTAACATGCAGATGACCTTTTGACAAGAAAAGATTTTCTTAAAAATCTCAAGTCTCAGCATCTACCATTTTCTTAAAAATAATATAAGAATAAAAAGACTACCTTGAGATCTGTGCAGCTAGAATCATATTCCATAGCCCCGCAACCTATCAATTTATTTTGCAGAATGCAACACCTCATGTATTTACCACCTTTTGAATTCTTCTAATTTGAATAAGGAAAGAGATGTAGCAGAAGGTACCAATTGCTGCCGGCAAAGGTTAATGAATGGATGCTTTCATTAACAACGAATCCACCCGACCTCGAGTGATCTGCAATATTAGAACCCAAGTGTGGAGTAATAAGAAAAAGGATAACAGATTGGTCAATATGATTAAAATTGAAAGCTCACAAAGATTAAATGTATACATACCATTTCTTTGCCAAAGATAATGTGCATATGCCCTGCAAAGACATCCTCCGGACTCCCCTCCCTAATCCATAGTGAATGAATCAAATAAGAAGCTTAAAGAGCATGATATGTTTCTGACAGACAAAGACTTAGTCATCAGACGAGTTGCCAAGATGGAAGTACCTGATACTGCTTCAGCATGCCTACGTTTTGGCTAAGTCAATCCAAAACATACAAGGAAAAGAAGATAGAAGCATATATAAAACCCAGTTTTTGGTTGTGGACTCTCATCTCTATAGAACTACAAATGGAACATAACAGGTGCATATATGGCAAGCAACCAATCAAATAAACATGAACTTGAAAATGGCATTAGCAAAGAGATAAAATATCGTTCAGTGTGTATTTTCAGGAACATTATGTATCCGACTTACATTCATCCTGCACTCTTCTGCTATAACCTCACAACCTTGAGTACTATTACCATGAACAGTAGGACCACAAGGGAAATCAGATTTTTGATCCTTGGCATCACCAGGACAATCAGAGTCCTGTACGACAGTGATGTCTCCTGCTTTGATGTGATCAGTGGAGTCAGCATCAGTTTTCTCCAAGGAAGCACAGTTAGCACCACCCAGTACTTTCCGGTTAGCAGAAGCTTGTGGAGACTCCTTTTCTTCAGAATATACAGGTGCCGATACATGATGTTTCCTGTATGCCTTTCCATTTTGCTGCTGATACAAGAACATAGCCCTCTGTAACCACGAGAACAATAGAACTGATCAATTTTCAGCCACAACAATTTCCATCAGAGTTAATTAATAATCTGGGTCACGCTGACTCTTGTATAGCCTAAAGTACAAGTATTTGGAAAGAACTAAATTCTTATAGGGCTTAAAATGGGTCGAATACAGCCATGGCTATGTGCTAAAACGAAGTCCAAATGTTCAAATATGGTACATGAACACAGGACAATATTATTAACTTCTGACTTGATACTAATACTCTTTTTAGTTATTTCACATGGGATATGTTGATTAAGATAGTTGTTACTATCAAATGCTTGAATGCACTTCCAAAAACTGTTGATTATGTATCTTGAATAAGGAAGGATGAGAACAGATATTGGATAAAAACCTTCCTCATATCCACTTTATTAATGAAATAAGGATATTAGAAAATTCCTAAATATGTAAGCAAATCTGTTAAACGCAGATACCAAGAGTCTCGTACAAACTGGACGTACCATAGATACAGTTTTGGATTGGACTTAAGGTGGACAAGGATGCCAAGTTTGCATGAATTGGACATGATGCAACTTAACCAAGTCACAGTATTACATATCAATCATATTTGTTGGATAAAGAAAACTTGTAGAAAAGATAAAAAAAGAACATGAAAGGACAGGTGCATCACTCATGTATAGAGAATAATCAATCAGGCAACACCTATCATTGAATAAATAGACCTACCAAACAGATGTTGTACCGTGTATATGGTCTTGGATGGGACTTAAGCTGGAGGATGAAAAGTTTACATGAAATGGATATGATGCACCAAAACTTAGTCAAGTCAAAATATTAGAGATCAATCATATTTCCTGGATAAAAAATTATTTATATATAGAGAAGAAAAGGAAGAGTAGGAAAAGGCTAACATATCTTTTATACATAGAACAATCAATCAGGCAACATCTTTCCTCATATAAATATAGCTAAGTGTAAGACTTGGATATATACTTGAATACTTAGATATCTCAATACTGATAGATTTGAGACTCTGAATTTAAATTTGGAATCCTGGATAGCAAACTTTGGGTATTAGTACGAATATATAATCTCATAACCAGCACCATACATATACACAATGTGCACCCAAGCCAAAGTTGGTACTTAAGAAAAGAGAACAAAAATTCAAGGAGTATCTCTTCTCAAAAGAAGCTAGTGGAGAAGATAATCTTAAGCATTATTTATTTTGTCCATAGCTATCCATACATATCTTCGAATAAATAAAGCAGGAAATTTCATTAAAGCAGCTATACCTTGAAGACAATATCTTTTGCAGATGGAAAGAAAGAGTTCAAGATAGAACTTGCGCTCTTCATTTTCACTATGCTGCCTTCTTTGTTAGTCTGAAACAGAATGCAGATCAACAGTAATAAGCTAATAAAAAAAACCAAATAATCAATTTTATTTTCCTTTTTCTTAGTATGTAGATATTCAATACCTGGATGCTTCTGTAAGTAGTCCAATTGCATGCATCATTAACATGTAACGTTCTCAATTGGGATTTGCACCTTTTGTACAATTCTGAACCTGCAAGAGCTGGCGAGATATCTATTCTTGAAAAGTAATTGACGAAACAGTTGGATATTTTATCTCCTGGCACATTTGAGGGCTCACGTGTCTTCTCAATTACATCCTTTTGGGGAGACTGAACAGCACTCTTGACAGGCAGTGTATCACTTGATTGTTTTGCTCCAGTGCTTCCAGTAGGCAAACATTTTGATTGGGCTAGTTCATCAGTAAGAGAATGTCTCAACAATTCCCTTTCTTTGTTCCACCTATCAGAACCCATTTCCCAACCTCTACTGCTCTTTAGCTGACTATTTTCATCCCATTCTGGCCTCCCATAGGTCTGGGATTCATCCTTAAACATGTCGCTGCTTCCATCCCACATTTGCATGTGAGGATGGGATAATTGATCGACTGGATTGTGCCAACCAAATGGCTGGCAATGACCAGAATACCTCACAGCCTCATCATGCATGTGATAAGAAACCCCACCATGGGTCAAATCAATAGGTGGTCGAACACCAAATAAAGGTGGAGCTGGGAACGGAGACATGGCTGGATGAAATACAGGAGGTGGACCATGTTGTAATGGAACAAAACCATTTGTAACTGGAAAGGGCCAAGTTGGGGCACCCTTCCATGCGTTTCCATGCCCTCTTATGAATCCAAGATCATCCATCCTTTTATAACGACTAGAAGATTTGCGGTCGGTACTCCGAGCTCTCTCATCATCTTGATATGGGTCCAAGACTGCTGGATAGTCAACCCCAGACCTCACAGGCAATGGAGAGGGAAGGTGGTTAAATGAACAGTCAGAAACATAATCACTTCGATTAATAGATGATGAACCAAGGGTTGACTCCCTAACACAGACATCAGCAGGAGATATGTCATTTATGATTGGCTTTTCCAAAGCCGACTCTCCTCTGTCTCCATCTTTGGAGCTACTACTCCTCTGCCCAATTTCAATATCAACGCATTGCCTGGGAAATCTCTCATACTTCAAAGGAGATCTTTCTGAAAACCGACGATTAATAATAGCTGAAGAAGATCTTCCCTTCAACTGATTTGGTGACGTATGGGCATCTGATCTCGGAGTCCTATTGCACTTTGAAGAAGCAGCAGCTTCTGCAAAAAGTTCACCAGAATGGATGTCATCCTTTAGGGTTTGCTTCCCTGATCTAGTAACAGAAATTTTGTCACGAAGTCCAGAAGAAATGGAACTATCTCCTTTAGAAGCTGCATTAGGGTAAAGTCTATCTTCAAGAGCTGACTCACTATGTGCAAATTCTGCAATCTTTGAGATATTCCTGAAAACAAAGCCAGATCATTAACACAGGATACTAGAGATTTTCATGGAAATCTAAAGGAGAACACACCAGGCGAGTCTGGCTTTGTTGCCCTCATATGCCCTTAAGCCCAAAAGGCCCAAGTAGGATAAGCCCAAGTCCTGCCAGGAACTGAGCCTTATTTTCTATGGTAAATCATGCAAAAAGCAGGCAGAGGCTGCTCTTGAACTAACGTTTCATGCTTGGTTCAGGTTGGAAAAAGTGTAGGCCAAGGTCTGACTCAGCAGGTACAGGGACATTAACTATTAATCATTAACCACCAGGAAACTCGTAATCAGAATAGCAACCACCAGATTACCATATATCACCTGATCATAGCTATTATAAGGAGCAGATAAACATCAAGAATACACTGTAATGTCCGAACTATTAGATGTCAACTACATGTATCTATTCCCAAATAGAAAAGATAAAATGCAAGAAAAAACATTATAGAAAAGATATATGCTTGACTATTACAATATGGTAGCGGCATGTATCTCCAGAGGTATTAGCTTGTCTAGACAAGTTCGAAATAAGATTAACTGTGAGATAGTACCATGAAGTTGATCTCTTTTTTTTTTTATTTTAATGAAACAAGAACTTGCAAAACAAAACATCTCGCTGATAGTACCTACAACTTAGACAAGTACAGCTCAAACATATTGACAATCTTTATTTTCAAATGCATAACTCCAAATCCCTCGTGTGCTACATAGTTACAAATGACTTTGCATGACAAATTCTAAAGGTTAAAAATTTATGATATGTTATACTGACTATTTATGTTAGTTTCACCAATTATTATTTAAATAAACTATCCAGAAAAGGTTGTGCAATGGCAGAGCCAATTGTCCATGGTTACTATGTTTCAAAAGAATAACTGAAGTGGCAATGTAGAGATCAGGAAACAAAAAGCACCTGTTAAGATCTTTAGCAGCACATGTGCTTGAGCTAATGGAGCTTTTCAGTCGGTGATTTCTTGGACTTGAATTAGTCTTCTCTGGTTGCTGAATCTCTGACCTAGGTTTATCAGAATGTGAACCAGTTTGACTGGTAATCGATGCATTTTTCTGAAAAACTTCACGTTGTTCCTTTGCACCTCTGGGTTCTAGGTCACTGTGATCCTTTTCATCAGAATATCTATTTCTTCCCCTGTTATCTTTGAGCTTGGTTTCATGGCCATCAAAATAGGAAGTCGCATCATGATCAGTATCCTGAAGTTTAATTCTTTTATAATGACTCTCCAGAGGTTTGTTTTCATCTCTAAGGTTCCATTTATCAGATCTATTGCTGGTGTGGTCTTTATCTGGACACTCATCATGGTACTTGTCATCACGATGCTTCTGATCCCTGTCATCGTCATCCCTGTATTTGCCTCTGTACTTAGCATCTTCATGCCTTTCATCTTTATAGCTTCTATTTTTACTACGATCATCCATAGAATACAATCTCCTATCATCCGCATGTCCACTATCATCCAACCATTTCTCTCTGTCTTCAAAGTCATCTCTTCTCCCTAGGTGTTTCTCAGGCTCCTCTGTCTCAGCACTGCGAAAGATATATTGTTCTTGCCTTTCTGTCACCATATGGGTAAAAGATTAAAAATAAACAAATTAGTGAATTCAGCAAAGCATAGTAGAAACCACCAGTAAAGCAAGCATACGATACACAAATAGTATAACAAACAAATGGTACATATGATAAAATAGTAAAAATATGACACATGATAAACAAAATCAGAATGTCCAGAATGTATTCTAAAAAGTTATAAAGATTTAGATGAACTAAGATTTGGAACTTTAAATGAACGAAAACCTGAAAACTGTATGGATTTGCATGACTATCCAATAAGTAAATGATTAAACTTCAACTTTAGTCTACTTGATGACATGATTCAAACTTTACGAAAAATACAGCCTTTCAACCTCCATATGATCAAAGAGAGCAACCAATCTAAAAGTTGTTGTCTTTAAATCTCTTAAAAGGATTGGACATATCATCCACCGGCATTACAGGCCACAAACCAAAGTATTATAAACGGTAATACCAAAGCCTATTTGGTTGACAATTAACCACTTGCACTTCCCCCTGTCTTCCCGGCCTACATACAGGTGCTAAAGAGGTACCTTTTAGGAAGGGGTTTTGGCTAGTTCTACAGAATTATCCTGAACATCACTAGAATGAGATAAATAATCATCTATGTACTTATAAGGGTCTAAATGAGATGGCATAACTTGCAACAAAAAGTACAAATATATAAGAACTTCACTATTCACTGTATACTCCGGAATGTTGTCCATTGCAACTACATAACACATCTCATGACCAACTTCACTATGCAATCATGCAAATCATTTCAATTCCATGTGACACACCGCCAAGAAAATTTTCTATCTAGCCAACAGTGATGAAATAGAAGTCTGAAACTAGTCAGCAATGTGAAACCATGGAGATTAAGCTTTGTTTAAAACCATCCAACAGACCTCAAACACTTGTACGCCTTCCCCATGCCGATAAGCCAATCCAAAAATCTTCAAAGATGAAATACCTTATTTTGTTACATATTGCATATCGAGCAAGTAGTGGAAGAATAAAGACAACCAAAATGTGGTAGTTCATAAACGAAATACTAAGTTCCAAACTAGTTCATTAATGTTGGAAAAGCATTGTAGGATTACAATGTTGAAACACCACTAATCGAGGTAGTTTTCCCTAGAATTTGTCCTTCCCAATAAAATAAACTAATATACTTTGTTTACATATTAGCTCCAATGCATAGTCTTAAATAAGCTCATTAATGTGATTCTCAAGGCTTTTGTACCAGTATAAAGTGCAAAAATGCCACAATGTACACAACAGTTTATCATTAAAACTTCTTGAAAACAAAAAACCTACCAATCAAGATAATAGATAATGCATCTCACCATTCAAACCAAAACATTTCAACTCCAAACTCGTAATATTACAAACTCCACATTGTCCTCCCAACCCATTTTGGAATCAATTCCTGATGTTTACAGATTATGTGAATTGTCTCTCTGTCCAAAACCGAAAGTCAGGCAAAGATAATTTCCAAACCAGAAGTAAAGAAACTTCCACCAACCTAATACTTGACATCCACCCACCTAAATCTTAGGAAACTACTTTTTCTGTATTCTAAGATACTTTTCTAGAATCAAAGTTTCATATTCTTATGATAGACAACCAATTATTTTCCCATGGCCAATTCGACTCTAGACGGTGCAGGCTCTAATTTTTAACATATTATCATATTATTATGATAGACCACCAATTGTTTTCATATTTTTATGACACTTCCTCCTCCAGTTCGCCTATAATGTGGAACAAATCAAAAACCCTAAAAATAGACCATTCAGATGACTCAAATCTAAACAAGAAACCCACCCACAAAATCAAAGATACCCCTTCTTACCATTCATATAAAATCTCCCAAGAATATGATCATATCATGACATGTGATATTTGCCTTTCTGTCTTTCTTCTTCTGTATCCTCCACTATAACCTGGATGTACCCCTAGTAAACTCTATCATTCCAACAAGTTCTTATTGGGATCCTCATTTTGCTCTGGTCAAATTTCTTCTGTCCTCTTATAGTAGAAGTTGTCATAGAAACATTTGAAATTTTCTTCAGAAATTACCACAAACAAGCTTTTATGGTAAAAAGCCATAAATGCTCTTATAGTAAAAAGCATTTATGGTTGCAGAAGCTCAAGAAACATGATCTATTGCTGTAACCATTTTTTCTCATCCATCAATGACCCAAGCTACTCAGACCACAGTCATGTTGCCAAGCAAGAATTGATGCATAAAACTTTTCTACTTGCTCAACCATTTTATGCAGAACTAAGCTTGACACAGTTTAAACAACACCATCTTTTGGTCGCAGCTGTGAAACAACATGTTTTTCATGGATAAGCCAATTTCATTGATGCCATAAGGAATAGCCTAATAAGAAAGCTCAAGTACTAACATGTTATGGTTACCTTACCATTATTTGTTGTATACTTCTTTGAAGTGAGTTCTTCTGTGCTGCCACCAGACTTAGGACCATTTTTTCTACTATGCTTATCATCATACTTGTCATGCCTGGAATCTTGGACCTCCCTGTCCTTGATGGTGTCCTTCTCTATCCTGTTCCTAGCCCTTCCATCCTTATACTGACGACTGCTCTCCCTCCGATCTGCACCTCTTTCGGACTTGTGCTTGGCCGAATCATTCTTCCCACCAGAATTCTCATCTGTTTCATTTGAACCATCATGCCTTCTGCTAGACCTGACCTTGGAATCAGCAGTCAAAAGCTTAGACCTTGAACTCTTATCCAACTCCACGGGCCCAAATTCCTCACACTTCGACCTCTTGTGGTCACACTCCTCACCGCCATTCCATCGATCAGCAACTGCCACCTCCTCTGCCTTTTCTTTCCGCTTCTTCCCATGCTCCCCAGAGGCATCCCCATTGCTAGTGACCACCAGCTCTCTCCCGGCATGTTCGTGCGAGGATCTCCGCTTCTCCGGCTCCGGATCTCTGGAAACCCTAGCACCAGAGCTCGCGGTCGGTTCCTCCTCCCTGATCCTCCTCTCCCGCGGACTCCCGTCCTCCTCGGAATCGGACAGATCTCTCGAGTGCTTGTGCAACCGGTGAGATCTATGCCGTGAGCTCCGCGGCATCTTCCCCGTCGAAACCCTAATTCCAATTATTTTCCGCTCAAGCGATCGGAACCCGCCGACGAGCAAACAAACTCCTTCAAAAAAAGCGCATTCCGCTAGATCACTCCGACGACCGATCAATCTCCGAGGAATCCCAAGTCGGGCGGGGTTACCGATCGAATGTCTCGGCAAGATCGAATAAGAAGAAATCGCCAATCCGCTCCAAGGAAGGGGAGTATATCGATGGGGGAAATAAGAAGGAGAATACAAGGAAGAGTAGGAGGAGGAGGGGGAGGAGAAGGAGGAGGCGGCGGTGGAGCGAGGAGCGACCGGGGAAGTCGAAGGAAGGAGGGTGGCAACGGGGCTCTCACGGATAACTTGAATTAAATGGACAAAACTGCCCTCTGCGCTCGTGCGGCCTTCGAGTCGCTTCCGGGTGGTAACAACAACGAATTAGGGGTGAAGTGGGGATTTCGGACATTTAAGAGGACTCTCCAGTAGGTCGAAAGAGGACCCTTTTCCACTCGAGGTAAACAACCGTCACAGGATAATTAACTAACACCATGTTTTAAAACCCGCAGTGCTACCTGTAAAGTGATTGGATAAACAGAACGGGTCCCGCGAACACCTGCCTGTGAACTTACCCTGCCCTTCGGAGTAGGTGAGTAGAGTAAGAATCTTAGGATTTCAAAGCGGAGGAATAAGAGAGAACGAGTGTACGTGCACTAATCTTGACGACACGATGCGATAATTTTATTCCTTTGTAGCTGGACCGAGGTTAATAAATATATTCAAAATAAATTAGTATTTTTATATCATATTAAAATATAAAGAATATTGGACGATTTATTTGAAAAAAATCTTTTTTTAAATTTTTCCGAAAGGTATCATAGTTTTTAATTTTCTCATTTAGTATTTTTTCTTTAATATCTTAAATTCCTAATCGTTGTCACATTTTCTTTCGGACTTGTATCGTGAATTGTCATGGTAGTTTTCATCCTACGAAGTCTTATCATGTCATCCTCCTCCCTACTGTCCTTCACTTTGTCATCTATTTTCTCTTATTTCTTCTCCAATAGCATTCTCTTCCTTGATCCTGCTTTCTCTGTCATTTTTCTCCACCTCCACCGTCAACGACATGCTTTGGAAGGAAGATACTGATGAAAAAAATTTTCTATGGAATATGACGAGTCCAAGTGATATGAACAGAACGAGAATAAGTGAGTCTAGTTATGTGATGAGAGCATAGAGAGCAACATGAAGACGAAAAGGATCTTTCCTTCATCCTCACAATAGCATTCTCTTCCTTGACCCTGCTTTCTCTGTCATTTTTCTCCACCTCCACCGTCAACGACATGCTTTGGAAGGAAGATACTGATGAAAAAAATTTTCTATGGAATATGACGAGTCCAAGTGATATGAACAGAACGAGAATAAGTGAGTCTAGTTATGTGATGAGAGCATAGAGAGCAACATGAAGACGAAAAGGATCGAGAGTGAGGGCACAAAAAAGTATGAGGTGGGAACATGAAGGGGCAATGGGCTAGAAGTAATGATCGACAATGCTGACCTGAAAGAGGAGATGACGATGACGAGGGGGCATTTAGGATATTTGATAAAAAAAAATCAAATGAGAAAATTAAAAAATGAGGCTTTTTTTAAAGAAAAAAATCTAAAAATATTATAAAAATAATTTGTATAATATAGTGAAAGAAAGTGATGAGAGAGTAACAAATATGATGAATTTTTTTATCTTATAATAAAAAAAATTATATTACTAACGATCTATCATGTAGTTGCTAATGTAAAAGGTGCAAATGTATCATAAAGGTATTTTTGGTGTCAAAGAGGTTTAATGGTGTCATAATCGAGTAATGAATTAATATAACTTTTCATTTCTATAAAAAAAAAATCTTAATAGCTCTTAAATTTGTGTTTCTATGTACTAATCAAATAGCTAATACAAGATAGTTCTTAAATATCATGAAGTGAGCATGATGGCAATTTCTTGAGTGACTCAACATTTGCCATCTGATTCTATCAAATTTCTAAGAGACCGTGGATTTAATTTTGCCATAGAAGAATTATCATCATAAATCATAATCTACCATTGGCTTTCCAAAGTAAGTGCAGACAAAAAAACAATGAATGTTTTCTTTCATGATCAGATCAAACAAAATAATCTTTTTCCTATTAGATTGTTTTTCTTTCATGATTCAATGAGTCAATCAATAAAATAATCCTTTCTTGTCACATATTACCTGGTGAGATGTGCCCAACTTTGTTGGTTATGGAGGTGTCAGAACAAATATTCTTGAATTCTCACTGAAAAAGAAATTTATAGCAATCATGGAAAGTGTAGGAAGCTAGCTGAAATCTTATGCATGAGAGTATCACAACAAAATAAAGGCACAAAAGAACAATCTTGATCATGAAGATGAAGCAGCAAAGACTAGTGCACATAGAATTCTCCATTTACTCTGTTACAGATACAAGGTTCAGCAACCTATGAACCCTCACCATCTTCCTGCAGTAGCTAATGGAGCTTGTTCCAGGTTAACCAGCCCAACCCACATGTAGTTCTTCTAGGTTTCAGCCTGTATAAGAGCAGCTGCACTGATACTATTTGTATTGATGCAGACCAGAACACTTCTGTCAGATCTCTTCCCAATTTGTTGCTTCCAGTGCACTTTATGCAATGATCAGTGCATTAAATATCTTTCCCTTCATTTCTTTTATTTTGGATGGATTCTTGGGGTTCTCAACTAGCCAACAGAAACAATGAGGATGAAAGAGAGATGGGAGAGAGAGAGAGAGAGGGCCATTTGTTTATAGCATCAAGGCAAAAGGAATGACCATTTGAGAAGGGAAGGAGTTGATGGGCTCTCCAATCACCTCAATGACCACTTGGGTATGCTATCTTAAATCGAACCTTTATGTAGTTCTACACCAAAGTCAACTCATCATCCATGAGATCTTGATTGGGTTGCAGAGCCAGAAAAGGAGATGACTTTTAGTAAACTGTGATTCTGTAGTGAAAATGTTTATTTTCTGATGATGATGAGCACATCTTTAGAAACATTCATTGGTGTTCTCACAGATGAGAAGCAATTCTGAATTCTTAGGACCTGCGCACAGATTACTACCATGCAGCTATAATACAGATATGCTGCTGCATCTTGCATTGTGGTAGTTCTTCTCCTAAGCCGAGAGAGTGCTCTAATTGCAGTTGTGGAGACGATGAGTAGATGCAGCTGCAACTATTTCTCCTGAGATCTAAAGCTTTGGGTTAAACAAAGCCTAATAACTCTAGAGGAAGCCCAAGAACTAATTAGCTTTAGACTAAAAAGAAATATCCTTACCTGAGAATGCACTTCTTTTTGAAGGTATGCCAAAAGATATAGACCTCTACGCCATCAATTGAAATCATATATTTGAAGCTTGATATAGATATCGAAAGAGACTCACCGATATAACTCATAGGAAGAATTTGTTACCCAAAGGAACTCAAATTTGCTTCGACTGTCGAAATATGATACATTTTGTAGCAGTTGCAATGGGTCCTTGTGTGGATTTCCAAACCCATATTTAAGCACAAAGATGGTCAAACTGATGCAAAAATCATCTAAACAAGTCTGTTTTCTGTCAATTTTACATTTTTTATAAGAGATTGAGCTCATCTCTCCAATTCTGCTTGGCACATCTGATGGCTGAGGCAGAACAACACAATCTGGATTCATAAAGTATGAATGTTTTGGCAGAATCATATTGAAGTATCCACCCTCTTAAAGATTGATGCAGGTTGACTAAAGGCCAATTGTAGCTAATTAATCCTTAACTGAGATCCCAAGACATTCCCTCAGATTAAATATTACACGCCTCCTCGATGAGGCTAATCGACAGCGTCATGAGACATAAAAGAAGGCTTTATGTTTGTTAGCTTTGAATTGTCTTCCATTTTTTTTCTGTTGGCATTGGTCTCAGCACTAGATACCATTGTAGAAAGACAAGTTCTAGACACTTATATTAGATTCATGTTTGTTGTTTTGTCATGAATCTGAGGCTTGACTTTGGAGTTTTCCGAGGCAAGAGAATGGTGGTTTGTGTTCGGCTCAGGAATAAGAGGAGCATGGGAAGATGGCAATTACCTCACGCATTTCATGTTATTCAAAGATCATGGATGTCATGTTGGTTGAGGAAAGACTTGGATCTTACAATCCACAACTTCACAAAGATGAAAGATTCCATGTCTATCTACATTTGTTTGCATTCTGTGTTGCCAAATTGTGTTTGAAAAGTTCAACTGTATGTGCCAAGTCAAAACAATTTGATCATAACCAAGTAAGAATATCCTTCTACATTCAGAATGTAGAATCCATCTCAGGTATATATTATTGTTATATTAGAAAAATGCATGGTGGATGAAAGCAACATTTGCTTTCATGAATCTTCAGAGTTGCAAGTGGATCTCTATTAAAGAGGTACTTCTTATGGGTCATATAGATCATGGAATAAAGTCTAGTAGGAAATAGGAAATGAAATATGGCTTGAACAAATATCTGCAAGAGCAATCATGTAACCAAAAAAATAATTACTTATAAGGAGTTTCATTTCCTATGGACTAAACCTCAAGCTATTTTCCATGGCTTCTTGTAGGAATGGCTGAACTGATGCTGGTGTTATAACAAAGAGAGAAGATCAAGAGTTCTTGATCACTGGATTGGTCTCTTACAATTATTGCATGATTTATTTTTCCAGATGAAACAGAGTGGAAAATTATCATCAATTTTGGTACAAGAGAATGAATCTGCAAATCTTCTATGCAACTACTTATATCAAAGAATCCCACCCAATAGCCTCTCTCCTAAAGTTGATCACTGGAAGCTTGTTAATTTCCTGTCAGAAAAGAAGAGATATACTCATTGATTCTGCTGCTATACTGAAACAAGATAGGGGAATGTGTGGTTGTCAGGCTGACTGATATTTGTCTTGGAAAGTAGCATGTAAGATATTAGCTCTTTATTTGTCTATGCCCATACCTTGTATTATCTATTCCAAGAAATGGATCATTCATGCCTTTATTTAAGGGAAGTCAAACTCCTCCATGCTTCTCAGATAAGTTTCATGTCCACTGACCACCCATATGAAGCTGTAGCTTGCTTGCTAGACTTGGCTACAAATCAGTTTTGCATATGCTTTCATTATCAAGTGCAAATGTCCTCCTCTTTTCTCACTAGCAAGTTCATGCTGCCAGAGGTAAGAACAGCCATCACGTTAATGCATTTAAGACCTGAATTGACTTCCTACACATTAAAAGCAAAGAATCAAAAGTGTTGATTAGTTGTATAAGATTATACCCTGCATTTTACACCGGACATTATATTTATCTAACTTGCTTGAAATCTACATTTAGTGGGAGGCTGTAAGTTTGTAGATGACAGAGAGCATTAAGGAGCTTTCATTCTTGCAAGCTTTTCGTGCACAGTTTTACCTGAACATGCTTCACAGTGGGGAATTCCTTCAGGTGAAGAGTACTCTTTGAACTAAATTATATTCATCTACTGGTGTTTACATGTATGGTATGATCTAAACAACTCTTTCAGCTGATATGTATTGATTGCTGCTTTCTTGAAAGCAGTGAAACCTGATTTAGCTGGTGTTGTTGCTGGTTAGATATATGCATGCTTCAAACAGCAAGTTGTGTCCATTAAATAAGAAGATAGTCTTACAACAATGGTTTCTGCTACTAAAAAGGAAGTCAAAATGTGTTACGCAATGCACAGGAATTGCATAGGAAGTTTCCAGCACACAGAAATTGGAACCTTGAGTTTGATATGCCAACCTGATGATCTGAGTCTTGGTAGAAAAGAAAGGATTCTCTCTCTCTCTCTCTCTCTCTCTCTCTCTCTCACTCACTCTCTCTCTCTCTCTCTCACACACACACACACACAAGTGAGAGATCATGTCAGAAATTGATTTTCCTTCCTCATGTGACAATCAATGCAGGATGATTTCTGTGATATTATTCTTCTCCAGATATGTGTGATAAAATGGGCAGTTTTTGTATAACTTTTTCAAAGTGCAAAGTTTCATGCTCTGTCAGAAAGTGCAAATACTGTAATACTTCTGAACATGGCTGCATCCAAAGAATTTAGAAGGAATCGATTCAAAATGAAAGGAAAAGAAACAAAATATGATTTTTAAGGAGATAAAGAGAACTGTATCAACCAATAACTTTTAACTTTTTACAGGAATCCAAACAGAAAACTTTTTCCATGATGATGAAGACCAACCACTTAGAATCTGATTGATGAATTATAAGAAATGTTACCTGGAGAAGTAAATGATTGAGAACAATTTGGGTTTGTTAGGAACATAAAGATATGGAATTTTCATGGCACCCTATGAGTTGATATTTAGATGTTTGGGAGCTGCTGCAGAAGCAAAAGGCTGGCCATGGAAAACCTAATACAGCTATGAAATCCTACAACTTTCTAGAGATGGTATTTAGAGATCATTTTACAGTAGACATTTAAAGGTTTAGAAGCTCATGCAGAAGTAGAAGTCTGATCATGGAAAAGCTCATACAAATATGAACTTGTATTGATAGTTAGAGATTTAGAAGCTCTTGCAGAAGTAAAAGAGTGGCTATTGGAAACCTCATATAAATATGAATTGTGCAGAAGCTGTTGCAGGAAGGAAAGACTGTCATCTGCATTGAGATCAGACAAGAGCTAAAGAATTCAGATACAGCAATAGGAAGGTGTGCAAGGAACTCCTACCTATGTCAACATCATCTAACAAAGCCTGTTGGTGTTGTGTCCAAAGATGGTTTTCAGCAAGGTTTGATGGAATCAGCTGGGATGTCCCCATCTCAGGCATCCTGAGGTCAAAAGCTACAAGCTCATAAAGGATCTGTACTCTTGAACACTGAATCTTGTTTTCCTTCTCACTTTATGGATTTGCTAGATCCAATGGTGCAAAGGTACCCTAAAAAAACCATTCTTTATAAGGAGATAAAACAATGCATGCAACTCATTTCCTCGCATTATTAAAGTACATAGGGATCTCATGCTTTATTGACTTGGTGAATTTTTTTAAGAGAAATGGATTTGATGAAAATAAACTTGAAAAAAAATAATAAAGATTCTATCCCGAAGGTGCAAGCTCGTCCTGATAGCTCATGTGACGACTATGTGAGATGGTTGAAGTCAGAAAAGGTTTGACCAAAACGATCCCGAGATGACAATTGAGTATCCCATGTTGCTCTCAAATTGGTCCAAGGTGAGTCATAGCCTTCTCAGAGTCTTGGAAATGAGTTGAGACATGCTTTGGTTTCATTAAGAACCCTACACAAGCAGTTAGCAATATTGGAAGGATTTCTCGACCTAATCTCTCTAATGGCAATTTAAGTCTCAGGGGAGTGTGAACAGTAAAAAATCTTTGAGTCGGATGCAACCCATATTGATTGAGGAGTAGGCTCTTAACCTCGTAGGCTTACAAGTGAATGATACCCCATAGACTTACAAGTGAATGGTAAAAAGTAAGATTTATATATAATTTAATATCATTGATTCCACTGATACGAAATAGGTAGGAATTAACATAATGAAAATGTCAAGTGACTAATCTATCCTCAGCCATCACCATTGAAATTTCTCAATCACTATCTTAAAGTTTTTTTCAATTTAATAATTATTTGGATTATAGTAACTTGGATACCATCTCCACAAGATTTTTTTTAAATATAATAGATTTTTTTAAAATACCATCTCAATCACTATCTTAAAGTTTTTTTTTAAATATCTTCGAGTCGTAAAGAACAATAATACTTGGGCACTCCAAATCTCTCACTGAACTAAAAGGACAATGACGACTAAATATTAAATTTTAATAAGAAAGGTAAGTTAAAAATTACAAATTAAATGATTATGCCATCTATCATGAGCTGAAATCATATCAAAAACAAAAGTCAAATGTATAGCAAACCAAGGTTTATTAGCATGACATTCTACGAAGATATGGACTAGGATACTCATACCTTTTGGTATGCTCAAGGTCTATTTTAACAAGATTTATCGGATAATCATTTATTAATTTTTTTGATTTTTAAGTTTCTTTTGTCTTGATACATAATGATGTATCAACACACTATCTTATATCGATCTATATAGACATGTACTACGTCTTATCAACCAACTCAAGTATTTAGACATAATGACAGTGATCGTTATCTTTTAAAAATTAGTATTAAGAGTACTAATAGTATCTATAACTTTCAAATAGTAACAAAGAAATTAATATTTTTATATCTTGTGTTAAGTGGATTTATAATTTTCACAAACACTGGTTAAGGTTAAAAATCTGATTTGATGTATTTTTATCAGATTCTCTTATAAAAAATTTGAGAGTTCAAAATGTTATCCGATATATATTTTTTTTATCTTTAAAAAAAAAATTATTATCTTAAAAAAATTACTGTTGGCCATCCAAAGCTATTGGCTTTAGAAAACATATGTGGCCTCCCACAATAATAATAATAAAATTAATAATAACAACAACAATAACAATAATAATAATAATAATAATAATAATAATACTAATAATAATAATAATAATAATAATAAAATAGAATTAATTTTAAAATTATATCATTTTAAAGTTTCGAAAGGGCATATTTGCTCATCCAAACTTTAATCTTCATATGTATCCCTCAGAATATTTAAATCCTTCATATATACTATTGGTTAAAGTCCATTAGATAAATTCAAGTTAAATACTATTAATCATAATTATTACTAAATTTGAAGGTATTAATATTTTAATTTAAGGTTCTATATGCTAAATTTGAATACAAGAGGCATAAATTACAAAAATCACAACTTTGAAGTAATATATTTATGATTTCATCTTATAAATAATAATATTAATAATTACCAAAGAATCATAACCAAAACGTCACGAACATACTAATCAGCATATTTAGTGGTTGATCATCCACCATCAATATTGATAATTGACTCTATTTGCCTCACTTTGTGCAATATGTCCTTGTTGTTGCTACGAATAGAAAAGTCAACCTCGATAACAACATCAAAGATATCAATATACGGAAGTCAACGTGTCATGATGGAACATGACATTACTCTTATTCTTTCTTCTATCTCGATTCATCTCTCCGCACCAAGATTTATAGAAAGAAGGTGGATTGGAAGACGACGGTAGGGAGTAATTCTTGATCAAATATAATTAAATTAAGGAGGATGTTATTGTCTTCGATGGTAGCAATGGTCAACCCACAAGAAGCAAATCGGGGATTTTCCTCATAAGTTTAATTAGGAGGACAAAGAGGATTCAATAGCTTTATTTAATTTCATGACATTTTTAGTCATTCTAAAACCACAAACGAGAGAGAGAGAGAGAGATTAATTGGATAGGCATCTTTGTGATTCTTATAGCCGTACTCATATCATCACTTCGGTTGATGATTCGATGGATTTGGGGTTTAATTATCATAATTATGTGGATAAACCACATAATCCCAGAGGTAATATTTAACAATATGTTTTTTCGGCACCGTAAAAGATACCGTCCAAGTTACCCAAACGATCCTGACCGTCGATGTCAGGCCATGTCATCCATGATAGCCGCTTCCGTTTGGTGGGTGTCGCCAGGAGAGCGTGTCGGATCACGGAGATTAATTATTTGGGATTTTGGTTCTTGGTAGGGCCGCCCGCGGAGACTCGGAGGCGAACCGTTTCGCGTCCGAAGTCGTAAATCAAGTCGTAGATACGACGTGGCGGCGTTAGAATCGTCCACGCCACCACGTTCCCCCTCGCGCGTGCCCCACCCGCTCTTACCGAGTCTTATCCAACGGCGGGCGAACTGCGGCGGGCACATAGGGATCATGGATTGTACGGATTCAGATAAAAGCATGGCTGGAGCGGATCCCAAAGCTTCGAAAATTAAAGGGCAGAGGGAGAGGGAGTATGGCCGGCCCCGCAGCCAACTCCTCTATAAATCCGTCTCTCTATCGGCGGAGGGAAGCACGAAACAATAGCGATAGGAGAGAGAAACAGCGAGAGAAGCGGCGGAGTGCGGCGTTTTTCTCTGGGTGGAGGATCTTTTGGAATCTCTAGCTTGCGTTTGGCAGTTGCCGGGAATCGAAGATCTTTTGCTTCTTCCTGGCTTTTATCGATATAGAGGTAAAAAGCAGGGGGAAAATCTTGTTTTTGATATGGGTAAGAAGAGATCGGCGGGTTTAGATTGTTAGAATAGTTAATGATGTTGTTATTTATCCATTAGAAACCGCCAGTGTCTCTGTTTCAATCTCAGGTGCTCGTTCTGCACGATACTTTTGCTTGCCACTTTTGACATGCGTCATCTTGTGGATGCTCACGGTCTCGGTTTTTTCCTGTTCTACACAGCGAACCCGTCCGACGAAGAACGCGTCGTCCCGAACGGCTCTTTGATCGACTCTTTCTCCGGCGTTTCTTTGTTCGATACTTCATAAATCTACTTCCTTTTACCTGAAACCCGGTTGAGAGTTTCAGCAAGCTCGTAAAGATCTAAACTTTGTTCCAAAACCTCAAAGAATGAGTGGTCTTTCGCCTATGGCCTCCGCTGACCCGTGCTCGGCTTTAAAGCTTGGCGCAGGGACGTTGGCGCCTTCTTGCGTTGCGCACTACAAGAGGAACGACCGCCGTGGAAGCAGGGCCGTGTGGTTCTCTGCCTTGCGACGATCTCATACTATCTCCTCGGAGAGCCGTTTTCTTGGTATACAAAGGCACCATCCACGGCGCACCGACGACCTCACACGTTGTTTGATGCCGAAGCGGAACGTCGTTGCCACCTCTCGATCTCCATCAACGTCCATGTCTGAGTTGCCAGAGAAGCCCATGGGTCTTTATGATCCCTCCTTCGAGAAAGACTCTTGTGGTGTCGGATTTATTGCTGAGCTATCCGGCGAATATAGCCATAAAACAGTAAGCTTTTGTTTCCCCTGATCAAGAGTAATCAAGAGTATGTTCTTGACCTTGAAATCGTTGCATTCCAAGAGCATTGCTGAACATATGGAGAATTTGCAGGTTGACAATGCACTGCAGATGCTGGAGAGGATGGCGCACCGTGGTGCTTGTGGCTGCGAGGCTAACACTGGCGATGGGGCTGGCATCCTTGTAGCTCTTCCGCACGAGTTCCTCAACGAGGCATGTGTATTATTTGTTTTCAATGAGGCACGCATTTTGAATTTTTAAGGGGCCTTTGTTCTTGTAAGAAATATTTTTCCCCTGTTCTAAGCGTTTGTCATATCTTTTATAAGCGTTTGTCTTATCTTTTATTGGCGTGTTCATTTGTGGTGTTGTCAATTGGTGATTGTTCTTCTTAGGGCATTATTAACTATGAATTTTTGGTATTTTTTACATATTTTTTTTTCTCTTTCAGGTAACCAAAGATTTGGGGTTTGAACTGCCACCACCCAGTAAGTATGCTGTTGGCATGTTCTTCATGCCAACTGATGATAGCCGCAGGGAGAAAAGCAAAGCTGCATTCGTGGAGGTAATTTTCCATTATGAATAATTACACTTGAGATCTACCAGGATCTGTAGCTAAACTTCTGGAGATTTTATATTTCTCTTTTAAAAGGAACTGCAGATTCTCTTTGTTCATTGTTCAGTGTATACAGGCGTGTCTGTTGAGTAAGTTGATAGTTGTGTTTTACATTTATTTTCTATGAAAAATATTATCTTGGATGTGTTGTATAATTTATTTTTGCAACTTTCAAAGAACAATTTGCATGTTTTTAACATTATGCATTTTTTAAAAGAATATGATAAGATATTTACATCTTGTGCTACAATGTTTGTTTGAAATTAGGGTCCTGCTACATGTGCTGAAAGACATGATTAAATTTGAGGAAGTCTAGCTTCTGTTTCTTACACTAAATTTCCTTTTAACAAAGTGAATGTTTCTTTTTTGAAAGGTATTTTTTTTTATCCTTTTTGAAGTGATCAGGTCTGATCTCAACCAAGAAATTCATTTGTAATCTCTTTTGTCTAGATAATCTCAAACTTTTGTTATGATGCTGTTCTTGATGAGCTATTTTCACTTATGCTATAGTATACCTTTCTATTTTTTTTTCTTTTCAAAAATTTCTGCCATATTTGGGAGTTTTTCTTTTCTTGTGATTCTTAATACATCCTAGAGCAATTCAGAGTACTCTGAAGAACTGTCTGGTACTTTATGCTACTTTAGGTTGCAGAATCCTTGGGGCATGTTATTCTTGGCTGGCGTCCGGTACCAACAAATAATACGGAGCTTGGTGAGTCTGCTCGACGGACAGAGCCAATCATTGAGCAAGTTTTTCTTACACCAAGTGCACAATCCAATGCTGATTTTGAGCAACAGGTCCTTCGTTGATTTTTTTTTTTTTCTTGAACACAGAGAAACTCATTAAAACTTGATAGAAACTTCTAACTTCTAAAGGTTCTGTTTGATTTTTATCTTGGGTATATGCAGATGTATATATTAAGGAGATTCTCAATGGTTGCTGTTCGAGCTGCTTTGAATCTGAAGCGTGGTGCAGCGAAGGAATTCTATATATGCTCATTGTCTTCGAGGTGATATTTTAACCCCCTTTTGCCCTTGCATAAAGAAGAGGAAATTTTTGTTGTTTTGAGTTGGAAGATATGATTAGGGAAGAATGGGTTATTAAGTAGCTTGTTTCTGTGTAGATGTGATGGCAGTTTTGTTTCCTTTACTAATGGATAGAAGTCCTGGATCTTCTAAAAGTGTTGTGTTTTGTCTGATTTTGGCAGGACTATTGTTTACAAAGGTCAGCTAAAGCCTGTTCAGCTGAAAAACTACTATTATGCAGATCTTGGTGACAAAAAGTTTACGAGTTACATGGCCCTGGTAAATATATACTTTTGCAAAAACTCTTGACCACAACAGTTTACTATATGAAATATGTAGTCGATGCTTTGGGTGGTATGGTGAAATCTTTGTAGTTGATAACCTAGGAAACCTTGTTGCAGAACTCTGATGCATTAAATCCTACAATCTATTGTATGAGATCCTATTTTGAAGTGGAAAAGAAATGATTACAGGTGAAGATTGCTTAGGCTTTCTGTGTAATTTTTCATTGGGACTGTACTTACACCGATCCTATTGGCTATTCTGGTGCCCCTTTATTTCACACTGAACTATTAAACCTCAGAATGCAAGTCTAAAAATTGCAATTTTAGGATCAAATAACAATGTTCATGTGCAGGTGCATTCTCGATTCTCCACAAACACATTTCCCAGCTGGGACCGTGCACAACCAATGCGTGTAGTGGGTCACAATGGAGAAATCAACACTTTACGAGGAAACATAAACTGGTATGATAAGAAGATGGTGGATTTTTTTCTTTGTTATAAGCTAATTATATATGCTAGTCACCGTTTGGTTTGGTTGACATCTTTCTTTTCTTCTTTCCTAATAGGATGAGGGCACGGGAGGGTCTCTTAAAGTGCAAGGAATTAGGCTTATCGGAAGATGGAATGAAGCAACTTTTACCAATTGTTGATGCTAGCTCATCCGATTCAGGTAGATATTTCTCACTTGATATCTTGCTTTAATCTAATCATTTGACATACAGGTCATGCGTGTAACATACGGGTACATGAATGTGCATTTTTCTGTACGCATTTATGAGTGCTTGACGTTGAAATATTTATGTAAATTGTAGGGGCATTTGATGGTGTTCTTGAGCTGTTGGTTCGTTCTGGTAGGAGCATGCCAGAAGCTGTCATGATGATGATACCTGAGGCATGGCAGAATGATAAAAACATGGATTCTGAAAGGAAGGCTTTGTATGAATATTTCTCAGCTCTCATGGAGCCCTGGGATGGACCTGCTCTCATTTCATGTGAGAACCCATACTATTCTTGGTGCAAAACTCCAGGTGACATGGTGATTTAAACTAATATGTTTTTTTTTTAAATTCAAGTGCAGTTACTGATGGTCGCTATCTTGGAGCAACACTTGATCGCAATGGGTTGAGACCTGGTCGGTTTTATATTACACATAGTGGCCTTGTTATTATGGCCAGTGAAGTAGGCGTTGTAGATATCCCTCCGGACGAAGTGGCCAGGAAAGGAAGGCTAAACCCAGGAATGATGCTGCTGGTGGATTTTGAACATGGCATTGTTGTTGATGATGAGGCACTGAAGAGACAGTACTCACAAGCTAGACCATATGGAAAGTGGCTTAAGAGACAGAAGATTTGTCTTGAAGACATTGTCAATTCTGTTTCCAAAAGTGACATGGTTCCTCCATGCATTTTCGGAGCAGTTCTGGTACGTTTGATACTGCTTGTTTTGTTTCACTGAGTAAATAGACCTTGGTTGAATTTCTGATATATTTAGTTCCAGGGTGATGAGAAAATTGAGAACACAGGAATTAGTGGTCTTTTGGCACCACTTAAGGCCTTTGGGTAAGTTACAACCTAACTCTCCCATGTTATTGTTACAATGTACATGAACAAAAGTAGTCATTTTGAAATTTGTGCCTGCAGTTACACAGTAGAAACTTTGGAGATGCTGATGCTGCCTATGGCAAAAGATGCCAGTGAAGCTCTTGGCTCAATGGGAAATGATACTCCCTTGGCTGTGATGTCAGGTAGAGAGAAACTGACATTTGAGTACTTTAAGCAGATGTTTGCGCAAGTCACAAACCCTCCAATTGATCCAATAAGGGAGCAAATTGTAACTTCTATGGAATGTATGATCGGTCCAGAAGGTGACCTCACGGAAACCACAGAAAAACAGTGCAATCGCCTTTCTTTGAAGGGGCCTCTTCTTTCCATAGAAGAAATGGAAGCTATAAAAAAAATGGACTATAGAGGTTGGCGCAGCAAAGTTCTTGACATTACATATCCAAAAAAGCATGGCCGAAAAGGTCTAGAGCAGACTTTGGATAGGATTTGTTCTGAAGTTCGCGAGGCTATTGGTGATGGTTATACAACAATTGTCTTGTCTGACAGAGGTGATTATTGATTGATGTTTCTGAAGTCATAACTTTTCCTTCCAAGATAGTTTATTGATTAAAATTGTGTTAGAATTAGTTCTCTTGGTTTTTCTTCTCTTATGATCCTTAGCTCTTATTTCTCAGTATCATGCTTGTGTCTAAGAATGCTTTGTTGATACTTACATGCTTTGTCATTCAGAAAACTATTTTATTTCTATTTCTTTGCTTTTGTAGTATCTAGTCTTCAACTCACATGATATTTGTTGGTTTTCTTATGCTGACATGCATTCTGTTGATGCTAACCAGTCAATCTTTCTTCTTAAATTTTTATTAGGTTTTTCATCAGAGCATGTTGCTGTTAGTTCTCTGTTAGCAGTTGGTGCTGTTCATCAACATCTAGTCTCGACACTAGAGAGGACACACATTGGATTGATTGTGGAATCTGCAGAGCCTCGTGAAGTGCATCACTTTTGTACCCTAGTTGGATTTGGTGCAGATGCCATATGCCCATATTTGGCTATAGAAGCAATTTGGCGACTGCAAATTGATGGAAAGATCCCTCCAAAAGAAGATGGTGAGCTTCACTCCAGAGAGGATCTTGTCAACAAGTATTTTAAAGCAAGCAATTATGGAATGATGAAAGTCATAGCCAAAATGGGGATATCCACTCTTGCATCATACAAAGGTGCACAAATTTTTGAAGCTGTAGGTATTTCATCTGAGGTGATCGAGAAGTGCTTCAAACGAACACCAAGCAGAGTTGAGGGTGCAACATTTGAAAGTCTTGCTGGAGATGCTCTTTGCCTTCATGAATTAGCATTTCCAATGAGAGCTTTACCTCCAGGTAGTGCAGAAGCAGTAGCACTTCCTAATCCTGGGGATTACCACTGGAGGAAAGGGGGTGAATTGCACCTTAATGATCCCCTTGCAATTGCAAAGTTGCAAGAGGCAGCCCGATCTAACAGTGTGGCTGCATACAAAGAATATTCTAAACTGATACAGCAGCTGAATAAGGGCTGCAACTTGCGTGGTATGCTGAAGTTTAAAGATGTCACTGGAAAAATTTCCTTGGATGAAGTGGAACCTGCTAGGGAAATTGTGAAGCGTTTCTGTACTGGTGCAATGAGTTATGGTTCAATATCTTTAGAAGCACATACAACTCTAGCTATTGCAATGAACAAACTTGGAGGCAAATCTAACACTGGTATGAGCTTACTTTACAACTCCAGAATCTTCTTTCAGCTTCTAATGTCCTTTTTTATTTTAAATATCTTAGTCATATGCAAACTTTATGGGTAGGTTGCATGTAACATTGGTCTAGAATAATTTTATATATGATTAGGAGCCTTTCCATCCTTATCTGTGTTGCCAGTCCATGATTCACTCGATGAATCAAGTAACCATTTTTTTCTGCGTGCTTGATGCTACCTTGATTGATAACTAGCATCGACGTAGAGAATAGATAATGATTTAGTGTCAAATTTAAAGTTTAAGGGTAACCAATCTTCCTGTCATAGTAGCTCATTAAGTTCTACCCTTTGACGTTCAAGTCTTGTGACCTTTCTGTTTTTTTTTTCTTTTGAAAAAATCATGTTGTTGCAATATTTTAATCTTGGAATCATCAATTGACTTAATTTTCTGTGTATAATATCTATATATAATCAATATTTTACCAATATGTATGTAATTGTCATGTGCCAGATAGTGGTTTACATGATGATTTTTTCTATATTCATATTGCAATTGTGTTTTCTTGACTTGACCTGATCTTGAGTGAACTTGGTTTGTCCGCTTCATCTTCCTAGATTATACGTGGTTAATCTTTGAGTGACAATGATTTTAGTATTAGAGTAGTGTTAATTTTATTCTTATTTTGTGTGTAACTTTCATGAAGGTGAGGGAGGTGAACAACCTTCACGTATGGAGCCTCTTTCAGATGGTTCAATGAATCCAAAGAGGAGTGCAATTAAGCAAGTGGCAAGTGGAAGATTTGGTGTGTCAATATACTATCTTACCAATGCTGATGAGCTTCAGATAAAGATGGCACAGGTAATTGCTACAAATTTGTTGTGCTTATAACTTTTCCTTTAATTTGAACTCCTTAATAAACACATCTGCCACCTTAGTGGTCCTCTCTTCCTAATAGAAAAATAGTTTCTCCTTTTCACATATCAATAACCATGACAGAGTACCTAATTGTGTTTGTATCTATAAATGATGCATACCTTTCACATTAAGTGTGATTTATGTTGCTATAACTTAACCTGTTGCTATATACCTCTTTTGATTTTCTTTGGTTTGCTTCTGTTGCAAGGGTGCTAAACCAGGAGAAGGAGGTGAACTTCCTGGACATAAGGTCATTGGTGATATTGCAGTAACAAGAAATTCTACAGCTGGTGTAGGGCTTATTAGTCCTCCACCCCACCATGATATATACTCAATTGAGGACCTTGCCCAATTAATTTTTGATCTTAAGGTAATTAAGTGAATCATTTGATATGTCTTTGTCACTGATTAATGGAAGTTACTGCTCCATAAAAAATTGTCAGAGGTACCCCTCCCTTTTCTTCGTTTTAGCGTGGTCCCATTTCTCTGTTATTCATATCATTTAAGGAGCCATCACAAGCATGATAACAGAATTATGGTATTTGCTTTATGTCTGTACTTTTACATCTTGATAGTAAGTCTCTCTTCTCTCACGCAGAATTCGAATCCAGGAGCTCGAATTAGCGTTAAGCTAGTTTCTGAGGCTGGCGTTGGGGTAATTGCTAGTGGGGTTGTAAAAGGGCACGCAGACCATGTATTGATATCTGGCCATGATGGTGGTACTGGAGCTTCTCGTTGGACTGGCATTAAAAATGCAGGGCTTCCTTGGGAGCTTGGGTTGGCTGAGACACATCAAACTCTTGTTGCAAATGACCTTCGTGGGCGAGCAGTCTTGCAAACTGATGGTCAGCTTAAGACTGGACGGGATGTTGCCATAGCTGCTCTACTTGGTGCAGAAGAGTTTGGTTTCAGTACCGCACCTCTTATAACACTTGGCTGCATTATGATGCGGAAGTGCCATAAGAACACTTGCCCCGTTGGCATAGCCACTCAAGATCCTGTTCTTCGTCAAAAATTCGCAGGGCAACCTGAGCATGTTATAAATTTTTTCTTCATGTTGGCAGAAGAAGTCCGTGAGATCATGGCCCAGCTGGGCTTTCAAACCGTTAATGAGATGATTGGCCGTGTGGACATGTTAGAGGTTGATAAAGAAGTCATTTTGAGCAATGAAAAATTGAAAAATATCAATCTCTCATTACTGCTTAAACCGGCAGCTGAAATTAGGCCAGGTGCTTCTCAGTATTGCATTCAGAAACAGGATCATGGTCTGGACTTGGTATTAGATCAAAAACTGATTACTCTATCAAAAGCTGCTCTGGACAAAGGTTTGCCTGTATTTATTGAGACCCCAATTTATAATGTAAATCGTACTGCTGGCACCATGCTTAGCCATGAAGTCACTAAACTCTACCATATGAAAGGATTACCTCCTGATACAATCCACATTAGGCTAAATGGAAGTGCTGGTCAGAGTCTTGGGGCATTTCTTTGCCCTGGTATCACACTTGAGCTTGAAGGAGACAGCAATGACTATGTTGGGAAAGGGTTATCTGGTGGCAAGATTGTAGTTTATCCTCCAAGAGAAAGTAAGTTTGATCCGAAGGAAAACATAGTTATTGGTAATGTTGCTTTGTATGGAGCTATAAAAGGGGAGGCATATTTTAATGGAATGGCAGCGGAGAGGTTCTGCGTACGTAACTCGGGTGCTACAGCAGTTGTAGAAGGTGTTGGTGATCATGGATGCGAGTATATGACTGGTGGTATTGTTGTTATACTTGGGAAAACTGGGAGGAACTTTGCAGCTGGAATGAGTGGTGGAATTGCTTATGTCCTTGATGTGGATGGGAAGTTTGAAGCTCGATGCAACCTTGAGCTAGTTGATCTTGAAAATGTTGAGGATGAAGAGGACATTACAACACTAAGAATGATGATACAGCAACATCAGCGCCATACAAAAAGTCAGTTAGCGAAGGAAATCCTGTCCAATTTTAACAATCTACTGTGCAAGTTTGTAAAGGTATTTCCTCGAGATTATAAGGGGGTACTTCAGAATTTAAAGGCAGAGCAAGCTTCTAAAGAAGTCAAGAAAAAAGACAAAAAAGAGCTGATGAAGGATGTTTCTGCAGTATCTAAGTTGGCAACTGAACGTTCTGATAAGAAGGTAAACCTTATTTGAATGATTTATTAAGATTAATTTGAGTTCATCCTTTTCCCATGATGTAGGATAATTAATCTTCTCTCTTATATCAGAATTAAAAAACTGTCCCTTCTATTTGGCAAAATTGTCTGATATTGCAGTTTCCTATATGTAGCTGATTAATACTAGTTTTATCTGAGAGCTGTAGTGTTTGTAAGGTTCCTTTTGTCACTGAATAAGTTGTTAAACTGATTTTTGGATGGACATAACGTTGGTCAGGAGACAACGAATAGGCCAACACAGGTTGATAATGCTATTAAGCATCGTGGTTTTCTTGCATATGAGCATCAAGGCATATCTTATAGAGATCCAAATAATCGAATTAAAGATTGGAAGGAAGTTGCTGTGGAGTTGAAGCCTGGGCCACTTACAAAAACCCAATCTGCCCGTTGCATGGATTGTGGAACCCCTTTCTGTCATCAGGTATCTTAAATCATGTTTTGTTATATCAAATGGCACTTGACAAAGTTTATTTTAGGATATATGTTAACAGTCCTGGGCTCTCTTTTTATCTTCTTTTGTTTGCACTTTTTACAATGGAATCATGGTCACTTTTCAAAACTAATCACATGAATATAATATAATCTTTGGTTCAATTTATGGTAGTCATACTTCCAGCTGTAAAATTTTCAATATAATTCATGTCTGGCATCACTATAACCTTATATACAAAAGTTTATTTTCTAGAAATACTTGAGGTTTTCTTTAGATTGATAGGGATCTCTAAACTTAATGCTTTAGGAAAAATTTATTCACTTCGAGCATCATTATTTAAGTTGTCCTTCTAAATTTTCTCCCAACCTGCAGGATCAATCTGGGTGCCCTCTTGGAAATAAGATACCTGAATTCAATGAACTTGTCCACCAAAATAGGTGGCATGAAGCTTTAGATCGACTCCTAGAAACAAACAACTTCCCAGAATTTACTGGTCGAGTTTGCCCTGCTCCATGTGAAGGATCTTGTGTTCTGGGTATCATTGAGAACCCTGTGTCTATTAAGAGTATAGAATGTGCCATCATTGACAAAGGTTTTGAGGAAGGATGGGTGAAACCTCGACCTCCACAACGGAGAACTGGGTAATGATTCTTTTCTTGTGCTATCCAATTCTCATAAGATCACTTTACATCCTGTCATGTTTTCTGTAGCATTTAGGTTGTTAGCCATTTAATCCCATTCTTTTCTTCAACTTCTTTTGGTAAGCTCTACTTCTAAATAAAGTCACAGAATGCTACTACACTTGTCTCATGGTTTGATTTGTGTTCCATTTGGAGGAAAAAACATTTTCTTTTGACTAATAAATTATGATTTAATCAAGCCATTTCTCACACATCAGTTATCAGTTTTTCTGTCTTTTCAATTCTCTGATGTTTTTGTCTTTATGCTTTGTGTTTCCTTTCCTTCCTTAGAGAGGGGGGATTCAAATGGTTGCATTTGTGTGCTTAGTTAATACTTAGGAGGTATAATATTCTCAGAATAATTATGTGGAGAATGATTTTTTTTTTCCAATGGAGAATGAATTTTAAAGTCCTCTTTTCTTCAACGGACAATTTGGCAGACTACTTAATGTTGTATGCACTATGCAGTAACCAAAATAATCAAATTGCCTTTTCCCAATATCATTAATAAGATTCTTTCGAAAATTTTAATTTAGAAATTTATGGTTTTAGCATCATGATATCAGGATACTCCATGCCTGACCATAAATGGAATATTCCAGAAGAGTTTCTTAATGTATGAAAAAAATATATACATCTTCTGTTACTCCTGTGTGAAACTAAAAAAATTATCGGATGTGAAACTCAGTAGAAATACCAGCAGCTTCTACACCAGTGCCATTTAGCCATCTAGTTTCTTCATAGTAAGCATGAACCGTGCTCTCACTGCAAACTGCCTGTAGTTTGCAAAGGTAACTAGTTTCCATCCATGGGTTTATTTCTTTACCCATGCTTGTCGCCAAATTCTCTTTGTAAATTTTATGGCTAGTCATTTTAGAGGTGAGGTAAACTAGTCAATCATTTATTTTGTACTGTCCCAACTGGTTTAAACTTGTATTGGCTTTTCTAACTAGAAAAAAATTCAACTGTGCTACCAAATCATTTTACGCTTATAATATCATGGATCTTCAATTAAAGTGTAGAATTATCGTGGATATAATGTGATTTTAATTATAAATTAATGATTTTTTGTTTCATGATGAAATGTAAGAAAATGTGAATGCTTGTCACTGATACAGGAAGAAGGTCGCCATAGTTGGTAGTGGCCCAGCTGGTCTAGCCGCAGCTGATCAGCTAAATAAAATGGGTCACCTGGTAACTGTTTATGAGCGTGCTGACCGTATGGGGGGATTAATGATGTATGGAGTTCCCAACATGAAGGCAGACAAGTTTTACATTGTTCAACGTCGTGTAAACCTAATGAAAGAGGAAGGTGTTAAGTTTGTGGTCAATGCCAATGTTGGAGTAGATCCATTGTACTCCCTTGACCATCTTCGTGCCGAAAACGATGCAATAGTTTTGGCTTGTGGAGCTACAAAACCTAGGTAATTGATTGATGTTGTTTAAGAATTTTACATTTTTATGAATTTTACATTTTTGCTTTGTGGAAACTTTGTGGAATATTTCTACAAATGAACATGCAAATGGACTTCAGAATATGTTAATGTGACAAGCAACCTCCTTATATGAGTGAAAATTGCCCTGCTATATTTCAGATTCTCCACATAGGAACCAGAAAGTTCCAATTTTGTTCATTTACCAGGAATTCTTTCAGACGCATATTATGTGTTCATGTTGATTATCCATCGGGCCAGAGTCAGAATGACCTCGTTGACATCAGCTTGAGTGCTGTATATGACTTGCTATATTTTATGCATACAATGTTCTATTTTTCTTATAATATTTCCTGTCTGTAGCTTTTTAATCCTGAATAATAAATTCTATTCAAAATTAGTTAGCATTGGAATTTCTGCTGTAAAAAACATTTGATTATAAAGGCCATAATGAGAGTATGACATCTGCAAAGGAATGTTGATGCACTGAGAATACTTTTTGTGCAGGGATCTGACAGTTCCTGGAAGGGAGCTCTCTGGTATTCATTTTGCCATGGAATTTCTTCATGCAAACACCAAAAGCTTGCTTGATAGCAATCTTGATGATGGTAAATACATATCTGCCAAGGATAAGAAAGTGGTTGTGGTAGGCGGAGGAGATACAGGAACAGATTGTATTGGGACCTCCATCCGACATGGTTGTACCAATATTGTAAACTTGGAACTCCTTCCTATACCTCCCCGAAAAAGAGCACCTGGCAACCCATGGCCCCAGGTTAAATAAATTTTTTTTAATAATATAGATGTATCTTTTTCTTTATGGGATCATAGTAATTGTTCTATCCCTCTTCTATTTGACTAGAAGTGACATTTATTCTGAATTAGCTTTTGTCTTTTGCAGTGGCCTAGGATCTTCCGAGTAGATTATGGTCACCAAGAAGCAACCGCCAAGTTTGGAAAAGACCCGAGATCATATCAGGTTTTGACAAAGAGATTTGTGGGAGATGAAAATGAAGTTGTGAAAGGCCTTGAGGTGGTACAAGTGTGTTGGGAAAAAGATAGTGGAGGAAGATTACAGTTCAAGGAAGTCGAAGGTTCTGAAAAGATATTTGAGGCTGATCTAGTCCTATTGGCTATGGGTTTCCTTGGCCCAGAATCGGTAGGTTTTCTAATGTTATCTGTCACTTAATTCAGTATTCCGTGTGGCATTACATTGGATAATTTAGAATGGTAATGACTGCTCAGTTATGAAGATAATATTGGTAACTTTTAGAAGAAATACTAGATGAGAGTTCACTTAAAGAGGAATGAAAGGAACAGACATAGGAAAAACTACAGAAAACTGGTTCTGTTTGTGTAGTTGAAGAAAAGAGTACTAAAAACTTTAATTAATTGTTCTCTTTTTGGTTTGTTCTCATCCTCCCCGAAGATCTAATTAATTGTTAAGCATTAGACATGTCGAGTTGACAGTTCCAAGGGTTTTTTTGAAACAAGACCATTAATGTTTTCTAAAGCTACAATATAAAGATGAATGATCCCTGTCCTCCAGATCACATTCACATTCTCCATCAATGGCCAAGCCTTCTTGATTATGGTGGCCCTAGTGTTCAGCTAATCTGTGAGGCTCAACAAGCAAAAAATTTCATGTTCATTGGCACCATTAGGTGTCCAAAGAGACCTGTTCTTTGTTGGTTGAGATGTAATAGGATATTTCCAACCAATCGAGTGCTGATCTGATGGAGCAACCAAGTTTTAGCTAGATAGTATGACATACTAGATGGATTCAAGTAACATTTGTGTTTATATTCTACACAGTTTTCATAAGATCTGGTACTTGTGCCTGTAATTTTGACATGCTGTTTTAATGTTGATGATCTGGATTTAGGTGGCCTTTTATTTGTAGTAAGCCTCATTGTTTATGTAATGTTCGACAACATCAGAATACAACCAGCTTGTTTTTGTTTACCAACTGCAGAATGCTGTTTCACTTTTTCCTACATACCAAATTTGTCAAATATAATCTTGTAGTTATAATCGGTCAGATTAAGACTTAACTATGCTTGCAGACAATCGCTGATCAACTGGGTGTGGAAAGAGACAACCGTTCAAACTTCAAAGCAGATTTCGGATGCTTCTCAACCAATGTGGAAGGAGTATTTGCTGCTGGTGATTGTAGGCGCGGCCAGTCACTGGTCGTTTGGGCCATCAGCGAGGGCAGACAAGCAGCCTCTCATGTCGACAAGTACCTAATGAGAGATGAAACTAATGCCACGAAGAACGATGTTGCGGTTGCATAGAAACGCTTCACTCCAGGATGTAACAGGAGAGTTCTAAAACCAACTAGTAAGCATCCAGCTAGTTAGTCCGGCCGACTGTATCTTCTGGTTGAATCCAAGTTTGAGATATTGTTGTGCAGTAAAGTAAGTAGTGTTAATTATCTAGCTGAACGACGTCGTGTTTATGTGTTTTGGAGTTGTATTTGTTTCTGTTCTTGTCTTTCACAAGCTGTATTGTGGCTTAGAAACAGTGTTAAAGTTCTCTCCATTGTTCAAATAAAAGATGCAACATTGATCTCTGAAAGTATCAGAACAGCTTGGATCTGTTGACCATGGCTTACAGCAGCATAACAGTAGCCTAATGGCTGTCTCATACTTGTATGGCCTTGAAAATTTCATCTTAGTTTTTGATATGGCAGAATTCCTCCAGCCGATGTGTCAGCCTTGTTCGGCCGACATATATTAGGGACACGTGACTGACCAGCTGGCCATAACGGTCGGTGCAAAGGACATTAATTCTGTCTGGCTGGCGAGCCAGTAGCCTGCTGCCACTTGGACCCAAAACGATCGAATTTGTCCATTCCATGAGTACCACGTGGAGACAATTACCCAATCCCAAGTTCGGCACTGGGTGGTATTAGGAGTCTCTAGGCATGATGTAGGGATATTGACTTTTCAAGTCAAACTAGTTACTGACTTGATCTTCATTGACATTTATTAGGAGTCTCTCTTGACTTAGTTGTGTAGGATTCGACCAGATGTTGACTCGTAGAAGAAGTAAGTTGGATCTGACTTGACTCCCAAATCAAATAACCATAATTTGCTTTAATAAATTGATGTTGGAACGAGGATCGATCAAAATGAACCTAGTCTGATGGCTCTAGTTAGCTAAATCCTAAGCCCCAAATGTTGTAACGTTGAATCTTCTGATCTCGATCCCAAACTAACTCATGGTGTCGTTCGGCTTGAACCCATCGTTACAAATACTTGAGCTAAATCTCTTTTGTTGACTCTTTTAAGACTCGACTTTACTTCAACCCCCTTCATAGTAATAACTAACTTAGTCCACCATGGTTGTGCTAATCGAAGTTTTTAATACCCTAATTCAACAAGTACAAATGCTGAATAACATAGTCTAGCCTATGGCCCCAAAGTAGATAAAACAAGAAAAATAATAAAAAATAGAATTATATTTACGATCTTCTTTCACAAACATTTTAATGAGCAGCCAATCTCCTAAAGCTTTCAAATGGCTCTTCGAAACACGTTATCACTTTCATATCTCAAATAATACTATTCGAAACTATTGACCCGCTCATATGTCGAACTTTCTTAACAACCTTAAGGGGAGTCGCATGCAAGGTTCGCTAACCTCTTCCGAGAGTCAAATTTCTTCTTTGGTTAGCTAGTTAAGGAATTCAAATATAATTTCATCAATTATCGGCTCCCTATGAACATTAAGTGTGTCATCTCATTCCAAGACGACAAGAAAAGTGGGGAAGGTGAAGGTTCTACTACCGTGTAATTGGTGCTGCCACGTGCTTGGCATGTTTGCCATAGAGAATACGTAGTAAGCTGAATCACCCCTGATAATTGTCAGGGTCCATATGTGGGACAGGTCCAGATCCCACATCACCCAGGAAGTTTCAACGGGTGATTCAACGATTCGTTCGAGGCCAAACAGGGGTACGCGATCTGAACCGTCCGCGATTCAATCACGCGATCTAGACTGTCCAATCCGTAGCTATGAATACAGACCGCGCTTGTGCAGAAACGACGCCGACTAGGGTTTCTCCGGCTCGTCTGCGAAAATGGTGAAGGGCCGACAAGGCGAGCGCGTCAGGTGCGAATCAAACATCTTCCTCTTCATTTTCTTCTTCTTCTTCTTCTACTTCAAGTACTTATTCTGTTCCTGTCATCCTTGATCTCGATCGCAGGTTGTATGCCCGGGGCACGATACTCGGATACAAGAGGCAAGTCGAGTTCGGATTCGCCATCTGCATCTTCGTATTTAACGTTCTGTTCTAATCGGATTTCGATGTGATGAATTAGGTCGAAGTCGAACCAGTACGAGAACACCTCGCTGGTCCAGATCGAGGGGGTGAACACGAAGGAGGAGGTCGCGTGGTACTGTGGCAAGAGAATGGCGTACATCTACAAGGCCAAGACGAAGAACAAGGGGACCCAGTACCGGTGCATCTGGGGTAAGGTTGCTCGCCCTCACGGCAACAGCGGCGTCGTCCGCGCAAAGTTCAAGTCCAATCTCCCGCCAAAATCCATGGTGAGATTCACATCGATGCTTTGGTGTTTTGCCTCTATTATGTCTAACCCTTGCTAAAGGTTGTGTTTTCCTTGACTTCGTTCTGATTTCCGATTGCAGGGTGGACGGGTTAGGGTTTTCATGTATCCGAGCAACATATGAGGTGGATTACCATTTGGGAATACACTTCATGGCATTTTGGTTTTTTGTTGGGTTTGATCTTTCCTCTTTTTTCATTTTCAGTGTCATCCTTTAGCTTCACTTATGATACTACTGGTGATCATTTTTGTGAAATTTTTTGTTGTCTGTTTCTTCAGTTTGCTTTGTGCTTGCATAATAATTTTCTTCAAGCTTATAATTTCTTCTGTTAAGAAGTAAAAGAAAATGGATGAAAGCTTCAATACTGTTCTATATACCAAAAATATGTTTTTGAATGTCTGATTTTATAGGAAATGTGACATCATATATCTTCTGTTCATTCATTTAGGTTCATTTTCAGTAGAAGCATGTTGCCTATTGACGGTTAAATTTTTACACAGCATTTGAAGATCGTTATGTTTAGATTTTCAGTCATTATCATGGATCTTCCCATTAACCTAATATAGAGAATGAGTTTCATTTAGAGGATTCGAAGAGGGAGTGTTCTCTGCCTCTTGGCAGGGTAATTGAAGTGTATAATCATTTACATTAGTTAAGAGTGTTAGAGAAAGTTTAGCAGATAATAGAAATAAAAGGTGTCTGGATCTTGTTGAATCGACAGTAATTCTTTTGTGATTGGCTGGAAGAGGTAATTTATGTGTTTGAATTTATGTGAGAACTTTACAATATTTGCCAAAGTTCACTTGAGTTGGCAGATTTTCCAAACACCACCGCTCATTCGGCCTCTCACTTCTCCGTGAGTATTATAGCATGTATTGTAATGGGAGTCGAAATGGAGCTTGACGCAAATACTCTGGGAGATGATGAGAGAATCATGAATCTGGCACACTAGGACAGCCTAAATGCAATTATGAACCAGAAGGAGAAAAGCAGGTGGAAATGTCTTCAAAAGTGAGAAGCTGTTATGGGTTTGTGTATATTTCATTGTTAACAATAAATAAGCTGAAGAAAGTTTTGTTGGTTTTGAATTTATCAAGATAATCTTTTTGATGAGATAGATGCTTGTATTGACCAATATCACGTATATTTCATTGTAGTGATTTCTTCCTAACATTCCTTTCATATACTGTGCATCATCTGAAGTTTACTATTAATATACTGAGGTAACATGAAGCATCATCTTTAGGGGCATCAAATCACTGATATGCTGCTGGAGGCATCAGTGGTGATGTTTTAAATACGTGTCTACTCCGGAAAATAGCTTTCAGGTAACATGAAGCATGTGTGTAATAGTACCAAATCATCCATGCTGCTGTAGGCATTAGAATTAAAGCTTTCCATGTGAGTTTTACTCTGGAAATTAGTCTCTCTCAAGTTTCCGAGATTGAGTTGCTTAATTTCTTCGCAATTCTGCCTGTGGCTATGCGCCTCGTGTTCTGCCACTCTCTGTCAAGAGGTAAAATCTATCGTCTTCCCAATATAAATAGACATCAGAGAGACTGGAGATGATGCTTTCCCGTTATGTTAAGTGGTCATTTCTTCTTGCTTTTATGTTTATGATTTGCATTTTTCGCTAATACTTAATTCTGTCTCTATTCAAGTGTTTCCACCATCCATTTATTGTTGCCATTTCTTCTGTTGTACAGTTCTAGCAGATGTTCTTTGTAAGCTTGTGGGGGCATAATGACATCCATTAAATTCCTACATGAATTAATTACACAAGCATGACCAATTACAGAAGATATACAGAATTGGAATAAATTGTAACTCTTTATAAATATTTATAAAAATGTTTTTATGTTTAGTATGTCTATTCTAGTTTCAATTAGTTGATATTAATCATAGTTAATATTTGTTGATTCGAAAATTTTAAATTTCGTTATCTTCTTTCTCTTTTCGTTAAAAAAAAAATCGCTTTTTTTAAGAGAAATAAAAATAAAGAAAATAACAAAATGACCCGGATCAAAAGGACAGCAAATTACCCACCGCACCTTTCCGTCCATCGTTCGCGTCTCATCTCACCTGCCTTAATGAGTTGGTCGGGTGCAGCGAGGGCGCTGGATTGGGCCCCCCCCTCCGGTGGGGCCGCCTCCGTCTCTTATCAACGGGAAGGCGTCTAAAACGGGTAGACCCCCAAAACGGGTGGGAAAAGGAAACGCTCAACCTGAACCCCCTTATTCCTCCGAAGGGGCTCCCTGCGTCCTCACCCCACCGCCCCGCTCTCCCAAATCTTCTCCATATCCATACGACCCTAATCTTGTTTGCATCGACGACGATCCGATCGAGGTTGGTTTCCTCATTCATCGCTCTTAATCTACGGTTTCGCTGATATTTTTTCTACATCAAGTTGTTAATCTTATGATCAACGATGGATGTGGATGTATGATTCTTGTGGAATTTTTGTTTGTTTGCGGAAAAGGTGGATCTTTCTTTCCCATTTCCGGTAGAATGGTCTCCGGATTTCGTCATTTCTTCTGTTTCTTTATGCCGAATGGAGTATTTCGGTGTTGCAGGCGATCATCGGCCCGATTGGATGGTATGCTGCTGGCATGAGGGAAATCGCGCAGAGAATTCGGTGCATTCCACTTCCGATGGAGAGGGGCAGGTCAAAAGCTTGAAGCGCGGCAAGGATAACAAACTCGGGGTGAAGTGTCCTTCGAAGCACCGGAGAGTCGAGGCGGCGGCAGGTATGATGGTTGATTCAGGTCGTGCCGTCAATCCCCGAGCTGCTTCTCATCTGTTGCCCGAGAAGGACGAGGTGGGCGATGGGGGTTATGCCACTGGAGCATGGAGAAGGTAAATTCCTGGAATTATTGCTAAAATATACTCACGATCTAGTTCGATGATCGTCAATGTCCTAGGCGATTTAGTTTTTACTTTAGCATTTGGACGACGTTCCACTATCTGTGGAGGAATTCATCGACATTTAATGCTGTACAGGATCAGTTTGGCTTTGTGTGGATGGTCCAATCATTTGGGAAGAGTTGACACACTGAATGGACTGTAGCGTTGGACAAAATGCACACTTCACACACGATAGAGACTGAACCCAAGACCTCTCATGTTTTACCATCTGAGATAAGGAAAGGTGGCATGCAGGATCGATCTAGGTTGGTGTTGCTCAGGTGGAAGAAAATTAGCCACAGGATTATCATGAAGTGTTTGTAATGCCAGTATATTTATGCTAGTAAGTGGATGATGTTGTTACCATTTAAAAATTTTCAGGAGACCTACTGAAAACTAAAAATATCTTTCTAAAATTAACAAGTGATTCTATGTTTAGCCAGTTATTAGTTCAGCAAGTGAAAGTGGCAGCATCTTAGTCAGGTTGTTTCAGTGATGGAGATGTGTTTAAGTTATTCCTTAATTGTCAGACATTCTGTACCGGGTGCCATATCAGAATTGCCATTTACATAAAAACCAATGCAACATAGTGACTGCCTCAAATTTTTTATAGGACTTCAGTCTACTGCTTTCGGCAGCTATTTGTTTTATAATGTGAGGGGCTTTAATCAATTTGATATTGACCTAAGATGTCCATTGCATAAAATTATATTTTTTTTGAAAAATAATGGATACATAGTTCTAAACATAAAATCTTTATTGGTTAAGAACAACATATGTTTATGTTAGACTTCTAGCAAATATCAGATGTGTTAAGGCACCATATCTGGATCATTGATGAAATGTGCTTAGCCTTGAATTTTTTCTCTTAATTAGACATGGCTTGAGTACAAATATTAGCTATTAAGGATCAGGTATTCTTTATATGCAATGCCCATGGATTATATGTTCAGGTAGTGTTGCATGTTGCTATGACCATGTAATATATATCATCAAAAGAAATACTAGATTTTGTGTTTCCTAGTTTTAAAAACAAGATATTTGATTCTGTCCTATATGTAGATTGTAGAACCGATATGACCATGTTCAAATACAAACTATTGCAATACATAAATACCATAGCCAGACCCCACTATACATGTTCATGTTCTTGTATCATTTTTTAATGGGTTGTTTGGATAGTTGCATTAATCCTTTTGCATTATTGCTTTTAGGAGATCTTTTTTGCCTACATATTCATTTTCTTTTCTCTTCTTTTTTTCAGCATGCCTTGTTGAAAAACATGGCTTAAGCCAACTGTGCTATACCTGATGGCTTAAGCTAACATTACCGTGGCATATCACTCTGTACGGGTGGTATATACTGGTTTGATAGGGAACTAATGCGAAGGTATATTAGTATGCTCCCATGTTTCGTATGTCGGTAAGCTTGGTATGGTTCGGTATGTACCGTACCGACAACTGGTTAGTACATCGGTATGGATCAGCAACGCAAATCATGATGTATACCATTGAAAGCTGTGTTTGGAGAAGACAAGCCTAGTGAAATCTTTTCTAACTAATCTCCTTAAATGATCAAGTTTGAAAGAGAGAAAGATTTTAGTAGTCTGTGTTTTCATCTGTCATGATGGCTTTCACCCCGCTGCATTGGTAATTTGATAAGTGATGTTTTAAAATATAAGCGAAGAAGCATTTGATATTTTTGTATAAAGATGTCATGACTTAACTATTTTAAAAAGGCATGCCTCATTATAGGTTGTCATGGTTACCTATAAATAATCATTTTGTATTCAAGGACATAACTTACATTATGTAGCTTTGCCATATTTTACTGTTATAGTCATCGTTTTGCAGAAACTTCTGTAGGAAAATACTTTTGCAGTTTTGCAAAGGTTATAAATTTCATAATGTTCTGCGAGGTTTCTTTGTATATAATTGTGCTGCTCTGTGGCTATCAAAATATCAGCATAAAAGTTTGTGTATATTTAAATAAGTTTCTGATTTTAGTTCTTTGAAAAATTGGTTTGATTGATCATTTGGCTTATTTGCAGTGATGATGGGAAATTAAATTGTGGATATTCAAGCTTCAGGGGAAAGAGAGTAAACATGGAGGATTTCTTTGATGTAAAATCAGCTAAAATTGATGGCCAAACAATTAATTTCTTTGGAATATTTGATGGTCTGCTATATTTCTTACTTTTGTACTTTTGCTTGTCCTTAATATGAAATATTTGAATTTTTATACATAACTTGGTATTGCAGGTCATGGAGGCTCACGTGCTGCTGAATATCTGAAGGAGCACTTATTTGACAACCTTATGAAGCATCCAAAGTTCTTGACAGACATAAAACTTGCAATAAGTATTGTCAAGCTTTTGAATTTACTTTATCATATGTTTAATGCATTGCATAGAGTTGTTAAATGATTGTCATTTTTTTGGAAAATGACAAAATGCAGATGAATCATATCAGAGAACTGATTCAGATTTCTTAGATGCTGAAAACAATACTTCCAGAGATGATGGTTCTACAGCTTCGACAGCAATCTTGGTTGGCAAACACTTGTATGTAGCAAATGTTGGAGATTCACGTGCTGTTATATCGAAAGCAGGAAAAGGTTCTTTCCACTGATATCTAAAATCTTCTACATGTTTCTTTTTATAGAACATATTCTTGGGGGGTCATTTATGAACAATAAAGTTAGTTATGATTTGGTTAGCAGTTCTTTGTCATTGTATTGTTCCAAATTTTCTTGTGTGTTGGACAGGAACTTCATGCAAATTTAAAGGATTCACATGACTGCATTTGCAAGGTTTAAAAATGTCTGATCTTTTCTGTGAGAAATTACAAATATTTTATCTTACAACAATAAAGCAAAACAGCTCCAGATAACAACCGGCCTTTCTTTTCTTCCTATAACATAAACAAGGTAATACTTTCATGGAGAGGCACAGAGAAGGCCCATAATTGGCTTACTCCAATTAGAATGAGACCATTGTTGGTGTTCCAGGGCATTCTAGTCAGTAGCACTTGTGAAATTGAGGCATTTTCAAAAGGTAGGCTGACAAGTGCTTCTATTGTCATATCAGCATTTGGCCAAAACACATAATTTATGGCTTGTGGAACACCAAATATGGAACTTCTATGTATCTTGACACTGTAGAAATGGTTGATTAACTACCATTTTTTTTAACAGTATGAGAACAATTTAAGAAAGCATGACATTTATGGAGTTCTTATTATTCTTCATTTTTTTGTCAATGGTAGTTATTTAACAACGATGAAAGATGTAAAAAATTTGGGGAGGCGATATGTAATCATTAATTTTCCAAGGACTGCTGAGCAGCTTAATCAGTTATAGCCATCTTGGCATATATTCTTGCAATATAGCATGCCGGACCATGTCAGGACATGTTGGCCTCGGTGTGTGCGAAGCACCCACAGGCACCTACATTAGTAAACTGATGGTGTCTTACCAAAATTATACATGCCAGGCATCCATAGGTGTCTTACCAAAAATATACCACAACTTTATTTTAGAGCTTGCAGCTGATGTGTGCCAGGCATTCATAGGCACACTTGCGACATGATGTAGTGTTACCAAATTGTACATGCCAGTGTGCATCATTCATCACAACTTTATTTTATATTTTGCAGCACACCATAATTTTATGTTTTAGAATGAATTTGTGCTGTTATTTTTTTCTGATATAACGTGTTTTATTTATTGTTGTTTCCTTTCAGTATATGAACCTGATTCTTGAACTCATGTTCATTTCATACATTTTAAGATTAACTGAATTTGGTTCGTATTTGTAGCAATTCCGCTTTCTGATGACCACAAACCAAATCGAATTGATGAGAGAAAAAGAATTGAGAATGCTGGAGGATTTGTCATGTGGACTGGTAAGTCTTCTACTCTGTACGTTGTTGCGTGTTCAAGACATTGCTACTGGTTTTGTCTTGCTTAATTCTAACATGTCATTCTTTAAAATGCATACATGAAGTTTCATTGCTCAATTCACAGTCTAGATATTAGAATAGAATGTGCCACTTTGTACCCTTTATTTCTTATAGAACTTATCGTTTATGCTTTGGTGTTTATATTACATGATGATGGATTAAAAATTACTCCTTGTTTGTAGATGATAGGGGTGATCAGTAGAAAAAATCCCTGGAATTTTGAGGTAGAGTAGAATACTAATTATTGTATTCAGATGAACTATTAGCCTTTATCTTAATGGACATTTGATTTGATTATAAGTAGCATTGATCCATTTAGTATCTCTTTTTAAGCTAATTACATATTGTTATTGGAAAGGAATCCTCAGACTTTGGATGGAAAAATACAACTCTGAATTGCTTATGGGAATCCTGGTCCTGCAAGTTGCTTCTTTCTGATCTAGGTGACTAGGGTTTGAATCATAAAAAAAGTCTCTCTGCTTGCAGGATCCTTCCTAGATCCTGTATTGGTAGGAGCCTCGTGCATTGGGATATCATTTGTTATTGCTTATGGGAATCCTGGTCCTGCAGGTACTTGGAGGGTGGGTGGTGTATTGGCAATGTCACGAGCATTTGGTAATCGCCTTCTCAAGCGATTTGTTGTGGCAGAGCCCGACATTCAGGTATTCTGCAGATAGTTTAAAGTGGGATCGTTTTGTTTTTAATTATCCTCATGACACATGCAATGTTCTACATTTTCTAGTATTTTTTTGTTGCTTTCTAAAACACACTTTATGTTGTCATATCTGTCTTCACATGTGTATATTGGTCACATGAATATTCTAATTGAACCAGACGTGCAGTCGCTCATGCTGCTTCATTCTGCCTATGGACTATGTGAGAGCTTGTCCACCTGCATACTGCAGCTGTTTTTATAAACATTATTTGCATGGGGCAGATTATACCTCTGGCAATAATTTATTTTGATTTCAGTGTAATGAGATGTCTAGAAAATAATTTTTAATGATTTCTTTGTTTAATCATGACAAACTGCAGTAGAATACTTAATCATAAATTCATTTTCCACAGGAACGAGTGGTTGATCACGAATTGGAGTTCCTGATTTTGGCAAGTGATGGGTTGTGGGATGTTGTTAAGAATGAGGTGAGCGTCTCTTTTACATCAAGCATATGCTGTTACGTATGATACTGCTTTATTAGACAACTTAGTGGAGCTGATCTTCTATTATTAAGGTTGCTGAAATTTGCATACTCATTGAAGTCTACTTTGTCTGATCCTTCTCTCGAGATATTCTCCACGGCACTTAAACCTCTTTCACCAGTACCTTCTTTCAGTTAAACCTGTGAACTCTAATGCTGTGTGTTTGTGGTCATTTCAACAATCTGTTCACTGCCTCTAGGTTTTGTGAGGATGCTTCATGATTAAAATTCTGATATTTTTCCATTGCTATTCACATCCATCAGGATGCCGTTTCACTCGTGAGATTGGAAGAGGATCCCGAGGCCGCAGCGAGGAAGTTGACAGAGGTTGCATTCTCTCGTGGAAGTGCAGACAATATAACGTGCATAGTAGTGAGATTCCTCAACAACAAAGAAGGTGTAGACCCTCCTCCAGCCTGTGTTTATGATTGATTGATCATATTGCCATAAGAATGCTCGCTCGGGACTCAAAGTCAGAAGAATGCAATTATTAGCATGCCAGTTTTTTCCATGCTCATCTGTTGTTGCCTTTCTTAGAACACTTTCTTCTCTTTTGTGGCTTCCACTTTCCTTCCTTTTCTTTTGTTACATATTGAGTATAAGGCTTTGTATTGCTTTTTAGTTGCTTGCCAAACGTCTTCTGTGCAAGTGTGAGCATGTTCTGTCAAACCTCCTTTGGATTGAGTTTCAATCGATTTGTTTTGGGCTTTTTGCCTATCTATTCTTTCAAAGTTTAGGAAATGTGTTTATGTATATATATTTTCCTTTAAATGTATATATATATATATATTCTCAATTTGATCACGTGATAATTTCTTATCGGTTCATAAATTAAAATGAAGGCTTCATTTGATCCCAAAATCTTATGAATAAATTATTTGTAAAATTGTACTTTTATGGTCACCCTGATTTGGTCCGATTAACTCGTATTAGCTTTGATAATCTGTCCAGAAAATGGGGATATACTTATCGTTGATCATCTTTCAAGGGAAAAAAAAGAATGGTAAAAAAAGGATTAAAAAAAAGGCCATTTATCCAATAAAGTTTTTAGTTTTTTCTTTAACACTTTAGATATTCTGTTTTCATCTTGTTGCGGCCTTAGTATTGACCCCGTGAAGCTTTTATTCTCGATGTTGACTACTCTTCTCGTCGTCACTCTCGTCATCATTTATCCGATCGTGACTCAACTTCTTGATGCCATTGCCCTTGTGAAGCCTTTATTCTCGATGTTGACTACTCCCCTCGTCGTCACTCTCGTCACCACTTATCTGATTGTGACTCTCATCTTCTCGATATTATCCGTAATGCTCATAGCCTATCCCCTCTTTCAACCCCCCTTTGGAGATCATTGCATCGTTTTCGTCTTCGTGAAGCCTTCGTCCTTATGCCGACTACTCCCACCACCATCACTCTCGTCACCCCTCATTCGATATCTCTTCTTCCAAACCCCCTTTGGAGGTCCTTGCCTCATCCCTTTTCATATCGCCAAAAGCCACCCTATCCCCTTCCTCCCAATCATCTTTGATCTCCACACCCCCGCCTTCATCCCCCATCTAGTGACAAGGCAAAGGGTTCTGAGGAGGAGGGAAGAGAGTGATTGATGGAAAAGAAGCAAGAGTTTTTCTCATTGTTAAGGGAAGAAGTGGTCAGACGGTTGTCATCAATGAGGGTAAGGTTGGAGAGCACGCAACGAGGTCTATCGACGATAGCAGGGCTACTCCTTCTACAGTGATAAAGGTGCGACTATTAACTCGATGGGGAGCCAATGGTGCTAAGATCTAGCAACCTGGCTTCTCTAATGGAGGGGTTGGATCCTGGGGAGGTGGAGGGGGTGGACGCATAAAGGGAGTAGGGGTGAGGGTAGTGGGTTAAGGATTAGATTTCATAGTACCATCCAACTTAACCACCACTGCATCCTACCAATGATTTAATCTTTAGTTGTTGCACTGAGTCATAGGGGCAAGGTTGGGGCCTCAATAGATGGGCTTCGCGGTAAGGTGGAGGCAACAATGAAAGGCATTTAGGGCTTTAGATGAAAAAGAGATAATAAATAAAAAAAATTAAAAGTTTGAGGCATCTTATGAGAAAATAAAAAAATAACATACTAATTTTTTTTACTTAGTGATATGATTTGAGATTTCTATGCTTTATAAATATAATAAATAACATACTCATATTTTTTACTTTTAAGATTAAAATACATGCTTCCTAAAATATAATTTTCATAATGTTCTACAAAATTTTGGTTTACCATGGATAAACATCAATATCTACTTTAAATATATTTTGTAGCAAGAAGGCATGATCCTTCAATATAACAAGATAAAATATTCTAGTGGACATGAATATGAGACTAAGTTATGGTAACAAATATGCATATAATTATTAGAAGTAACAGTTGAATTTTAATCATTGTTAAGTGAATCTCAAAATTTGAATAAGTTTTACCATAATTAAAGTAGGAAAGTTTGAATTTTAAACGTCATATATATGAAGGATAATAAGTTACTTACGCATAAATGGAATAAAAAAATAAATAAAAATATAAATCAAATATGAGTGTTATATTAAAAAAAATATTAAGAGACATAAGTGAAACTAAAGAATATGTCCAGACTAAAAAATATCATCTTCATCAAACCAAATTAGACTCAATTAAAGTTGTTGAAACCTTATAATTATATTAATAAAAGAAAAAAAAAACTTCAAATAAGGTCCAATGGGATTGAGCCCTAGACCTCAATGTAATCTCTTAGGTGTCTATCTTATTTTGGCCTCATCCTCTTTACCAACTTATAACTCACGACTCTCTCTTTTTTTTTTTTTTTACTATTCTCATTTTTTTTTTAATGGAGGCTAAGAAACCCTAACTCTAAGAATATTAAGATAAGAAAAATCCAATTCTTCCCTTCCCTTGTTATATCTAGGATTTTAATTTTATAAATTATAAATTATTTTTTTAACTACAGTATCTTAGAATTGAAATTAATATTTAATTTTTGGATATATTTTGTATAACTCTCTTATGGTTCTAAAACATCTAGTATGATTTTAATTTGAGATCGATGCACAGAATGAGTATCCCAATCTAAGATACTTAGAATCTTTTATTTTATGAGAAAGATTTTTATTCAAGTTGAATTAACCCACTTTGGGATATAATTATGCTCTATCGTTTTGATATATTTTAAAAGGTTCTCTTATGGTTCTATGAAATTTGAAATTAAGTGAATATTATCTATGTGCACAAAATATACGGTTTATAAGTTCAGATAATTCTAACCCAATTTCAACAAAATATAATAAATGTTGGTAGTTGAATTAGGAGGATACTTTAGCCTTCAAATGATTCTATTTTATGCTAAAAATTAGTTTATATTTAATTCTCTATCTTCAAGTTTTTTTATAAAATTTCATGATAATTCAATATCGTTTGATCAACTAAAATAGTGAAGTAAAATTTCTTTACAGAAATTATGCGATGGTTTAAGTGGTACCAAATAGTTCATTGATTATAGAGTGAATTGTTAACAAATCAATGGTGAAATTTAAATAAATTTTTAATTTGAGTATAGTCTATTTCATTAGAGATTTTATCAAAAATTTTCTATGAACTTTGCTATGAATTATTATAAATCAGTAATTCAAGACGCATGGTTCTTAATTAAAGCATGATACTATACTCCTAATTTGATAGATGTGCTACTCCCTAGCACACTCAATCATTAAGGAACATGGTCGTCCTCAACATCTTCAATTTTGAGTTAAATCAAATGAATATAAGTTTAATTTACTGTAAAATAATGATAGTATAAATTATCATATTCATAGTGTATCTTAGAAAACATATTTCAAATGATATGATTATCACGAGTTAGGCATGAGCTAAATATAAATTTATATATTTTACAAACATAAAAATATATAAATTATGATAAAAATATATTATATAGATGCATATATGATGATATACGGTATGAGAGTGTATATATTTTTATGACGTGTGATGCGAGAGTTCATGAATATATTGTGATGTGAAATGCACGTATATGCTATGACGTGTTGTATGGGAATGCACATATATATTGTGATGTGCGATGTGAGAGTGCACGTGTATATTATGATGTATAGTGTGAAAGTACACATATATATATATATATATATATATATATATTATGACTTGTGGTGTGTAAGTGGATGTATATATTATGATAACGTGATATAAGAATGTCCATAGAAGTCCATGAATTTATTATATTTTATATATGTAAATATAAGCATTTTGAGTTATTTCAATATAGGATTTTACCTCTTTATTTTGCGTATGTTATGTGGTAGAGTTATGTTTGCTAAAGAAGAATGAGGTGTTTACCGTTAAATATCTTATGTTGATAATTGTGAAGCATTATATATATGACATGATATATACTCACCTAAATAAAACTATAAATGCTTATACTTATTAAGTAATTACTCACTATAAATTTTATTTTATAAGTAAAAATATTAATACCCCACTGAAGTGATTAGGAAGGAAAGTGAGCATGTGTGAGCACATGCTAGTACGGATGATAACCTATGAGTATTTGTATGTGTATAATCTTTGGACATGTTGCGTGGGTGTTTTTTTTTTTTGTTAAAAGTTATAATTATTTGCAAATGTCAAAATCATTGTATATAAAGGAACACTATCATTTTATTTGGTAAATTAGTATGTTTTACTTTTGATAATAATAAAAGAATCAAAAAATAATATCCTACTTTAGCCATGCATGTATGGTATGGGTGAGACGAGAGTAGAATGTCACACTAATAATGACTCTTTTTTTATTAAATAATCATTCTACCTCTATCGGCCATCACCCTTCGCTCGTTGATCACCCTCCCCTAACCACTTGTGCCACCTTGTGTGGGCTAGCCCCACTGGTTGTCTCTGCATGATCACATGCGCCTTCATGCATGGGCTAGCCTCGTCAGTCACCTCCCTCCATGCATAAGTTGGCCCCATTGAACGTACTTATATCTCTGTGCGAACTAACTATATCGGTTGTCCCCCTCAACGTGCATAATGCCCCTAGGTCAAGAGGTGAATGTGACTAAAACTAGCATGGACATTCATACCCGTGTTCGCGATATCCCTAAGCCCGATGAGGGCATAAGAGCGATAACAGAAGGAGAAGGCGGTAAAATGTTGGTGGATCCAATGAAAATAAAAGTAAAATATTTTTTTTTTTCATTTGGTTAAGGACCCTCGATAAAAAAAAAAAGAAAATTTTAGATTAAGAGGTTGTATGAAAAAATATCAAACTTTTAAGTTTTTTTAAATTCTATAAAAAAATTATTTCTCTTCGAAAAAAGGTAATTCCAAAGTGATTTATTCAGCAACTCCCTACTGAACCAACCAACAAGCACACCCCCAGGGCGGACGACAATTCTCTCACCATCAGATGGCGGGGCCCGCGGTGAGTCATCTCCCTGCGACCACAAATAGGAGGGTGAATAACAGAACTGGGAGTAAAGAAATATAAAGGAGCGCAAGGAGAGAAAGGGAGAGGGTTCGGTCACTGTTTGTTAGGGTTTCGTTCGCCATTAGCCTCCTCGCTTCGGCTCTGCTCCTCGTCGACGTGAGCGGGAGGGACCGCAAGGCGTTTCCTTTGTGTTGCATTGTCGGAGAGAGCGAGCGAGGAGAACGATGGCGGCGACTTCGAAGGTTTTCCTGGGTTTGGTGGCCATTGTGGCTTTCATCGTTGCGGTCGCCTTGCCGGCTGTTCAGGCCCAGGCCCCGGCTCCCGCCCCTGCCAGTGATGGTCCGTTCTTCTTTCTTTTCCTTTCTTTTGCTATCTTACACGGATCTCATGCTTGTTTGTTTCGTTTTCGTCCCAGATTTGGCTCTTTAGACGGTAAAGTTCTGATCTTTATTGTTGTTATCTTGTTCGTGTTTCCTTTGCCAAATTCCTGCCTTTGCACGTTTCTGTTAGCTTAGCAGTCTGGAGGTGGTCAAATACATTGTTTAATCTCACCTACAAATCCTGTTGGTTTAGCCCTCAACACGTCCTTATAGATGGAGATCATCTTGGAACACAAAAGAAGCAACTTTGAGAACTACTTGATTCTGAGGCTCTTGAGACAATAAGATTAGAACATTGAGACGTTGGTAGCATATGACGAATCCGTTTGTTCCAAAGCATAATCCCCTTTTGGTGGTTTATGGTGTGTTGCATAGTAGAATCATATTACCTGGTGCCCCTTTGGCCAGTTGATGAACTACTTGTTCTATTTTTGCAGGGACATCAATTGACCAAGGCATTGCCTATCTACTGATGATGGTGGCTCTGGTCCTCACCTACCTCATCCACCCCCTGGATGCCTCCTCCCTCTACAAGCTCTTCTAGATCCTCTGCACCGAGCAATGAAGAAGGTTGATGTTGGGAGAGGCCTGGGGACGATGGTATTACTGTATTCTTGTTGTGGTTCTTCTTTTGTTGCTTTGTATGCATGTGGACTGGTCAGGGAGTGGGATCTGGACCTGTGGTTGGATCTTTCTTTTGTAGTAGTTGAATTGCTTTGAGTAGCAGCTTTGTTATTGCAAATTTTTTTGACGGTGCCTTTTTATTATTTTCAATGCCATCAAAAGATCGTTGTTCTTGTAGTCATTTGCTGCAACCTATTTATTATGTTCGGATTTAAGAGATGCTACAGCTACAATTTAGGATTATGGGCTATGCCTCTGATCCTTCGAATACAATTTATTTAGGCTTGTGTTCTTCTCTTGAAGAGATTCTCACATACTTTCCGGACAAGCCTGATTTGGTTTCATATCAACAAATAGTTCTGGCATGAGTCTGATGCAAACAATGAGATGTTCAATTGAGTGGCAGAGGTATATGATCGTTTCTTTGTGATAGTAGAGTCTCTGGCTGAGGGTTTTCACTCTTGCAGTAGTGTGCAAGACTTGGAAATATATTGGGGATGTCTGTGTGATGTTAATTATTCCTCTCATGACAATAGGGCTCTTGGTCAGGCATGACACTGCTGCAGCAGTGACTGAGATGTAAAATGTCTTAGAGATGTCAGCGTGCAGCAGCAGGCAGCAAGTGGTAGTGGACAAAGTATGTTGTCATTGCATGTTCCGAGTCACATGGTGGGGAACAGAGGGAGCAGAGCAAGCTTCTTCAATTTACCCAATTTACCATAGACATACTTCATCTACCAGGAAATATCTCCAAGTCATGAGGTAAGTCTGCCTAGATTGACTCGTTACCAGTACCAGTCACAAGAATAGGGAATGATAATGATTTCTCTCTGTGGATATATCCTCCAGTTAAGATGCAGTGTGTAGTCAAGAGGTCAGAAGTTATAAGCCCCAGTTATGCATGTTTGGGTGGAAGGATGGAAATTAAAACATAGAGGTAACTACTCCTTTTCTAATCTTAAAATGTTTGGTTACGAGGAAATCAATTTTCTTCTTTGATTACATGCCCATCTTGGTGATGATGGCGCAACTCTTTTCCTGCTTCCACTCTGGACTCGAGTATATTTGGACAACATTGACCACTCTACCTACCTATAAAACTTGCAGCTATTGATATGTATTCTTGCATCAATCTATATGGTGTATACAGGCCAAATGCATCGAGTCAAATGACTGCTAAAAACACCGAGCAGCACCAATCATTATCTTACCAATCACCAACCATGACATCTTTTTCAATGAAATAAATCAAATGACAGTGCTAGCAAGATCATGTGCCAAGAAACAATGTGTTCAAGATTCAGATATAAATTTTTCATACCAACAATCAAACACATGTTCCCTGAGGGGTTTGTGGAGGCTTTCCTTCCTAACCTTCTAATAAATTAAGGGAAGCAGGCACAGATCATTTCAATCTTCAAATAAACAGACAAGAAGCAACCACCACACATAACAGAGAAGCCCCCCATCAACCGTCTCTCTAAGACAACATTAGCCCATTGCATACCTCTGGGTCCAGCTCCTTGCAGTGGTCTCATACTTGGTCCTATCTGTCTTGTACATGTGGGCGATCTCTGGGACCAATGGGTCATCTGGGTTTGGGTCAGTTAAGAGGGAGCAGATTGACAGCAGCACCTGTAAGAGAAAGGAATTGTTGCTATTGATCCCATTTTGTAGAAACAATGATGTAATTTCGGTAAGACAGCAAAAGAAACAACAAGCACATTCATGAGGCTGTGCTCTATGTTTCATGAAGCAATCACCTATACTAACTAATAGGCTTTAGTAAAAATTCTGACCAACTTGGATCCTTCCTTCTCACGGTGCAGACAAATTGAACCAACTGGCCAATAATGTTTATGCATCTATTGAGCAGAAAGGACTGGCCAAGACATGAATATAGCAAAAATAATTTGTACTATACTGATGCTAAGTCACCTGCTCTTACTGGCATCACCAATATGACTAGCATAGTGTAAATTGGATAAGCAAATTATTAAAGGATAATTGATGCAAGGAAAAGAAATAGTAACCTTGGAAATAGTCAATGCAGGACTCCATTGTTCTTTTAAGATGTCCAAGCAAATGCTCCCATTGCTGTTAATATTTGGATGGAAAACCTTTGTCTTGAAAGCAACCTGCAGAAGACTCAATAAGTTGGACAAATCATAGAATCTACTATTGGACGCTCATCCATACATGAACATGTCAACCAGAATAACAGTGTTATGATGTTTACATGAGGATTCAGAATGTGCAAACCCATAAACTGATGTCAATGGATTTCATCCAGAGAAAAAAAAAAAGAGCCTATTATGAAAAGATGTTCCATGTGTTTTATCTTCAGGAATAAGTGGAGCCACATACCATACATGGCCCAGGTTTTGAATGTGAAAAGATTATTCATGATTTATCCAACAGAACTTAAAAGGAAAATAAGCATAAAAGAATATCATTACCCACACAAGATCATGTTACTATGATTAACTAAAAACCTGGTGTTATGATTATATATTATATTCCATATGGATTAAGAAAAATTAGCCAGCAGCTAAAGTATGGCTTAAATAATTCAGTTGAGCACAAGCTCCAAACTTGGTCCAGATTATGATCCACACAAGTTTGTGCCACCATATGGAATCTGAACCGATACATGAACATGGCCTAGCTTGAAGAATGGATCAGCAATTTATACTGTTGAACTACAAAGAGTGAGCTCCCGTCAAGGGCAATTTATTTTATGCCAACAATACCTTAGGTGGCTTAAATGGATAGTCTGGAGGAAAGTGGATAGTGACAAGAAAAACTCCCCCTGCATATGGACTGTCTGGTGGACCCATTATTGTTGCTTGCCAATGGAACATGTCTTCAGCGACCGGTCCTGTGAGAAAACGAGCCATTCAGGGTAGTAATTTTAGTTAGGCTTGTCATTTGATACCTTATACAAAAATTAATTCAGGTTTAAAACAAACACATGAGATTGGAAAGTTTACCCACAACCAACCAAGATTTAAAGCAAGTCAAATCTACAGGACACTCAATAATTTTACTAATGACAACATATGCTTTCAGCCTTATCAGTACAAGTAATTTTCTTTTTATTGCACACCTTAATACTAATGTTCCATCTAGGTCTGTACTTAATGACAAACACTTCCCATACAACGTGCATCTTTCCCATGAATATAATCTACCTTAGTATCCAACAAAAATGATCTAAAATAAATAAATGGAATTAACAATCATGAGCAACTTTACAAGAAACAAAAAGAAAAGTAAAACAGCAAAAAAAGAGATATCCATGGCATATAATTGCATATCTTAAGGTCACTAATATGATTAGCAAGAACTATATCAGGAGGCACCATAAACATTTCCTGAGAACTTCACCATCCTTTCAGACCGTATGACTCGAGATGCAAGTAATGAATATAGTGTACAGAATTGGATGATAAAATAGAACGTATACTTCCTTTGATAGGCATGCCAATCCTACAAGACTGAGCAAAGCAAGCAGCTCAAATATAAGTTAATGTGAGGTAGTCTCGACGGCACAAACAACTGCGTGTTCTCAGCCTAATAAGATTCCAACAAGCTATGACTATTGCACAATTGGATTCAGATATAAAAGTGAGGAGAAATATCAAGGAGCAGATTGATATACGAGGAGACGGGAGATTGGAGGCACCTGCGCTACAAGACGTCGGGGGGTCCCGCTGGAGATCCTTCAGCTCCTTGATGATACGCCTCGAAGCCATGGATTGGGCGATGACCTAATCATTGCCCAAAAAAAAAAGCCACCACAAATCGATCCAAATGATTCAGAAAGAACGCGAAATCAACAAGGGAGAGGGAGATCCAACAGGAGCGATTGCGGAGGAAGAGAGACGGGATCTACCTAATTCAAGATCAAGAAGGGAAAGGAGATCGATCGAACGAGAACGATTCCCTCCCTCCTCTGCGTCGCGGTCGGACGAGGAAAAGGGAAAGGGAGAAGTGAGCGGCATTCGCACGCAAGGGTCGATCTTAAATACCAGTAGTGCTTGATGACACGACTTTGCACACAACAACCGACGGCATGGCCCCCATCAAACGGGGCGAGTCAAGTCGTGCCCTACGGAAACGTTGTGTTTGACCGTGTTCAAGACGCGCCAGGAATAGGGGTGGGCACGCTGCGGTACCACAGAGTCGCCCGTCGCAACCTGTGGCTCGGCCAGAAGCAACATCTCAAACGTGTTTGAACGCGCCGGGAGGGTGACGTCGCCACGCTGCTGTACCACAAAGTCGAACTTGTGGCTCGGGCGAGACGCGGGCAAAGGCAACTTCTCAAACGCGCCTCAACTTACGGACGCATCACGTCCCCTCTTTTCTAAATTTGGACGTGTTAAAATATAAGAAACAAAATTAAAAGTACGAAAATTCTTCCTATACAAAGAAAATATAAAGCAAATGGGCTTCGCATATCTTGACAAAATGATTTGTCAACCTTCTACCTTACATTCCAAGGTTACAAATTCAGTTCAGCTAATAAAAATCTTTCAAACACTAATCTTAGATCATCCAAGTTCGTAAACGAACGAACAAAGTTTTAACATATTCACTTATTTACAGAGAAGGCAGCAACAAGAGTGGCACGGTTGTGTCCACCTTCAAGACTTTATGCACAAAATTCAAGTTATGATCAGCCCAATCTTGAATTCTTGGCCAAAGAATGAAGCGTTTCTTGTGACTTTTGTCCATCCATTCTGCAGGTCCTGCAAATTACAAGTACATTAATTTCTTGTTGCTGTCAAATACTGCAATTCTACAATTTATAATTCTGGTTTTACACTGGTTCACAGAGAATGAGGATTTCGATAAGTGGATGACAACCAACCTTCATTAACAAGAGACGCAAGATTACCTTGTCTCACCTCATGGCATAAAGATCCTGCAAACCACACGAAAGATCCTAAAAGAAAGGCGTGCAATCAACATGGCAGTCAACAGAGACCATATATTCTGTGGAGAATTTTGGGCAACAGACCGGTGATGCTAAATCTAACAAATGCATTATGAAAAAGAGTCAAAAGTTGTGCATCTTGCAGTTAAAATGAACATGTTCAATTTTCTATTGTCATTTCCTGCTATGCAGATTTCATTATGTAACAATTTATAACATATTACTGACTCCCAATGTCTGGACTAGAAAAGAGGGGGCAATCTTCTTCCAGTCCAGTGACAAATATCTTTTGACGTTTGCCGTAGTGAAGAATCGGCTCCTTCCATAGTTGCACTTGCTACTCATGTGTTTCCGATACTGGCCGCGGACTAAAAAGAGCATAAGGTAAGATAAGATGCTTTATTCAACTTCTGTAGAGTGAAGACATTTTATATGATTAAGAACAGCATAAATCTTGAATGCATGGTCAAGGTCTCAATTCTTGATATGGTGCCGGTACCAGTGTGATACCAGTACTCTGTAGGGTCATCTTGGGCATCCTGGTCAAGTGTTAAGCTTCAATTATGTTTGGTAATCAAAGGTAGCTTTTCATTTTTCGCTTTATTTTGGAGTTCTAACAAAATTAAGAAGTGGATTGCAGATTGAACCTTTATCAATAAGAGACTCATTCGATACAAAAAATAAGCCCTGCAACTGGTTTTTAATTTGTCATTGGAAAAAGAGCAGCTAGCTTCTGCCTTCCCCATTAATCCTTCTCTAATCTTTTCTACTCCATCCTTTCTCTTCACTATCTTTTTTTCTCCTAATACCATCATCATGGTACTTTCTTCATATTGCCGAAATCGGAAACTGGTTCAAGTCATTTTTCGATCATATTAACCCCTGATTGGGAATGTTTCATCCTAAAACTTCCCAGCAAAGCTCAGGAGCACAACCCCAATAACAGTTGGTATGTTATGCTGGTTATGCTCATACACAGGAAACTGAGATTATTACCCTACAAATGTACTTATTATTCCCAAAGTGTAAATTAGAAGTGAAGGAGCCTACAGATTGTAGTGCAGCCATCAACTTGTGTCCACCACAACAATCATAAAAATAGTCAACAACCATAACTTTTTTTGATAAATCAAAATAAACATGTCAGTTTATTTCTTATTTGGCCGAAGCAGAAGTGAGAGGTGTCACTGAGATGAGTGATTTCTTTCCTAATCAACACATGCTCAACACAAGAACCATACAAAATTCCAACTCATAAATTTAGGTTGGAAGCAGATTGTGATCATTACCATTTTCTGTTCCTAATCAACAGAAACAAATTGAAAATCTTAGAGAAGTTAGTGGTTTGGGAGATTACGTGAAGTAGGGTTGATAATTGAAGATGTGAGGCAGCTTAAAATCCCCCAACCTCTGCGACTGAGTTGTACTTCACTTAAGAATCAAGATTTTTTGCACTTTGGCTCTTAGATCGAAATGCTCCAACTTGAATACCTCAATCAAAAATTGATTTTTTTTTGTCAGAAAAAAAAATTGGACGAAGAACGTTAAACAAGAAACACATTTCGTAGACATAATTACACCATCAAACAAATCGATTTGTCGCGCATATTTCGGGAAGAATTCTAATTGCTACCAGATTTACTCGATGTTACCTGAAGTGGAGCTAAGATCTCAAGACGCATCTTCGTTGGAACGAAGAAGAGGACCTCAGGCAATGGGGTGTTTTGGGTGGATGCGGAGGGCTATCTTGGAATCTGACGGTGAGGTTTTGTTTTAGTGATTCGAGGGTTTTATCGAATTCCTTAAACTGTTCGGATCGAACCGGGTTCGTCGCCTTGGTTGGTCGGTTCGGGCTGCCCGGTTCAACAGCTAGTGGTTATAATTCTGGTCTCGTGACAAAACCCGTAACCCATTGGCCTCTTTCCCTCGCGCTACAGCTCCCTCGAGTTCACCGGAGTCCGGTGGACGGTCGCCCTCCTAACGACGTGCATATCCCTGCGCTTCTCCTCCCTTTTTCTGATCTGTTTGATCTGATTTTGATTGCAAGATGGCATCTTTCCCCGCAGATGAGGCAAATTCGTGGGGGCAGATTAGAGGCGTCGGATGGATTCTTCTGCTCGTTATCTTCAAGCTTCGATCTTTCCTCTCTTTCCGCGTTGGTGCAGGTCTGCTTCTTCATCACTGCTTCTGTATATGGACCAAGATTCAGTAGTTGATCAAGTTTGTCAAACCTGACCCAAAGATCTAGGACAAATGTTGAGTGGGCTGCAATTGGTCCCCAGCTCTGTGTCTGGCTCTTGTTCATATGCACAAGAAGAAGTCATCTTTCTGAACTTGGTTTGGATTCATGCACAGATGAATGGTGCATTCATCATCTCAGTACACCATGCAAGGAAGAAAAGGAAAGAAATTTACTTTAAACATGGAAAAGGACAGCGTGTGGAATGCTGAATGGAAAGAGACTTACAGTCTCAGCCACCAGCTGACATCCATTGATCAGTAATTGGTAGTTGCCTTGGGCTCCACTCATAATTGACACACAAGAAGCCAGATGTGGCATCAGATTTCACTGTCTTCCCTACCAGATCTTTGCCTGCAGTGTCCTTGATCAGTAGTTGGTAGTTGCTCTTCATATTTAACTGTCCTCCCTACCAAATCTATGACAGATCTTGTTGGCCGAAGATATGAAGAGCAGAGAAGAAAAAACCTATTTCCACCTCAAACATCTACAGTGTCCTTTTAATTTGCCTGCTCTCAACATTTGATCTTTCATGGGGCAACTCACCACCATGCATCATATGGATTTGGAAAAGAAAGAACACCTGCCAGATAACTTATGGGTACTCTGTTCCTTCCTACAGAAAATTGCAAATCATGTCAGAGGGAACTTGAGCTGCTCTCTTGCAATTAGAACTATTGCACAAGGGTGGATAAATCAATGTCAGACAAGGCATCATCCATTTGAATCTTGGCTGTCATATCTTCCAAGAAAATAAACAGGAGAGGAGTCAGCCTGCTATGGCCTTGAATCTTTACAGAGTTACACAAGCCCCACATGACATGTTGCAAACATTGTCATCATGTGAGCCATTGATTTTCCATGTTGCATGCAGAGCTGATGCCATCAATCTAATTATCATGCAACTGGAAACATACGCAAATGGACTGTGCAAGTCATTCATGACTCACCATGAAATGTATCGACATTCATCCGGTATACAATCAATGTTTGATAAAAATATCAATCGATTGGAAGACGACGAATAAAGTTCAGTGAGGACAGAAAAGTTGCTAATCTATAGAAGAGATATGCTAATGGCACAAACTTGAAGCAGCCTCCAAGGTGTAACAGAAACATTACTTTAAGCTGCACATTTTGAGACATTAAAGCAGAAAGCTATGTTCCTTGTACAGCCTAGTAAATATAAAGCAGTAAAGGAGGTTAGAAATGTAGACAAGAACAAAGCTACAATTTGATGCATGTAGACTGGATTAAATGTCGGCAACCCTGATTCTTCTGGGACAATGTTCAATTTTAGCTAATGCAATGAGAGCCACACAGGAATGCTTTCACTTAATGGGGACCTAAAACAAAAGCCCTGAAGGTAATGCACCTATCACTGAAACAACAAGAAGACCAAAGACAAAGCAGATGGGCACAAACAAGTAAAAAGAACTCCAGAAAGGGAATTAAGGGCAAATTCTGCTACTGATTACTAACAAAGCCAGCAAACATGAGATCCAGAAGAAAGCTCAAGATGATAATGTTTGAACCCTTTTTCTTTTATAGGAGAACCTGTCGTTTTAAACACTTGCCATTCCATATGTCACTTTGTGCCATCACATGATCAAGATAAAGGAAAAAAAGAAGAGAAAACATCAAATAACACGACACATGATTTTTCTGTACCAAGAAACCAGCACCTGAAACCCTACAAAAATTTAAAGACACTTTAGCAAACTGTAACTCGGTTCCAACACCAGAGAACAGCAGAGATCAGGAGACCATTTCAAGCCGAGGTTCAAAGCAGAAACCGGTAAAAAGCTGGAGAGGGAATCGTTTGGTCACAGGGCACTTAGCAGACCATTTCCACTGCTTCTGGCTCATGTCAAAAACAAGCAAAGCTGTAGCCCCATAGCTCTGTATAAAGATCAAGTCCTCGGTACCGCTGCTCGCAAAGACATCATCCAACTCACCAAACCCCTGGAAGAACCTGTGAGGCACACGAGCAACCTCTACCCACTCTCCTGCATCAAGTTCCCAAATGCCAATCCCTTTGATGATGTCCGGCTTGTCATACTTTGCAATTCCACCAACCATCACTAGTCTTTCTTTGAGGTTGATCAGCCGACCGCAGGTGAGGGAACAGGGTACCGGTATGGTCACCTGCATCGACGAAACATGTGGTGTTGTGGCCGAGATATCATACATCATCAGTCTATGTCGGAGGTCAGCATTTCCCACAACACCGGTAGAATGAATCAAACAATATAGTACTCCATTGCAGATCACACTTTCATCACCTCCCCTCCATCCAGACAAAACCGTATTTATGGAAGATTCCCATGACTCACTCTCAGAATTGTATGTGTGAATGGAGAAGTCCCACTGTGAAAAATCATCAGGCACCTGTTTAGATTTGATGACAACTATCATATAACGGTGAGAACTTCTATCTACAGAGATGGCAAGAGAACTGTAATCAGGGAAAACAACACCCGGAGGCTCCAAAATCCTTTTCCAGTCTCTTATAATTGGGTTGCAAACAAAAATACGGCTCTGAGTATCATTGTCCATGAAGCAAACTAATCCATTGGAAGAAGAAACGAACCAATTACTTTTCTCGATACAAGGGAGATCAATGTTATACCATTTCCGAAGAACCGGATCATATGCGTAACCTGCTGCAGCCTCATTAAAGGTAAACATGAAGTACCATGGCTTCTGTGGTAACTTGTTTGCCCATATAAACCTCATCGAGTGGATGATATGATACCAAACTTTACACACAGATGTAGCCCTGATGACGCTTGCAATGGGCAGAAAAGAGAATATTTTCTCTAAAACGTCATCAGGAAGAATGCTGTCCAAGGAAACCATAGATACTGTCACTCGATTGTTACCCTCAGAGACATGTTTGCGCTCGATATCCTTGCTTCCAGAGTAGCTAGCAGACAGAGATTCCCATGATTGGTCACTCTCCATGAGAGAGGACAAATTGTTCTGTAGAGAGTGGAATAAGAACATGAAGGATGAAGCATTTCATATCTAAATACACGTTGTTAAGACCAAGCAGTATGTAATATGGATGCATCGAAGTGAATAAAGTCAAACTACTAGTACAAAAAACTTGATTACTAGAACCAGAAAACACAAGAACAATGTCAGGAAAGAGGAATCTATACCTAAAATGCCTCAGAATTCGAATGAAAAAGATCTATAAAAAAAACATCGGAAAAGAAGAGGTCATAGGACATTTCACAACAAAGGTACTGAATTATACATCAAATTGCCAGCAAATGTTGGGTGTAAGCCATATTGCCAACGGGGGCAAATCACCTCCAATTCAAGATCAGCATCCATGGTTGGGCCAGAAGATATTGGAGACAGGAATTGGGATATTCATTCCCAAGCAAATATTACCTGTTCACGGACGGCAGGCAGAATTGAAAACCTAGAGACAAGGACGAGAAAGACAGGATAAACAAGCTTCGAGCCATACCGCTGCAGAAGAAGAAAGAGACGCCAAGATCCGATCTTTTCGGTTCCGCTCGGCCCAAACCCCCAACTTTCCCTTATTCGTCCCACCAAAATATAACCAGAGCTCCGAGTCGGGCGCGATAATGGCGGAGAGAGGTTGTTGGCACGAACCGCTTTTGTTCGCATCCCGCCGCGGAAGGGAGAGCGGGAGTGGGAAGCGGGCGGCCGTGCGGGCTTCCGCAGTACTTATCTTACAGCTTCTGATCCGGCCACAGAAAACGACACCCAAAAGAAGGCAGCTTTGCTTCGGGATCGAGATTGACAGTCCCCAAGAGATAAAAAAGGAGCAAAATGAAACAGTCCTCTCGGCTGCTCGAAAGCAAACAACCAAATAGACAGGCAGAGAACACCAAACGGGAAGCGGATTTCTTCAGTGCCGTTTGGTTTCAGCGCAGCGAGTGAGAGAGAGAGAGAGAGGGGTGCGCGTGCTGTGTGTGTGTATATATCTATATATATTGTTGAGACCTAAACATCTCTGACCTGAGCAGAGGATCCAACTTAGCGCAGCTTCGTACACACCACTGTGAGGAGTTGGTTTTGCTTGCAAGCTTTTCCCCGACCTTTTGACGTCACCATTCCTTGTCTGATCCTCCAAAAAGCCTGCACCTTCTTCTTCTCAACCTTTCATTACTGTTCTATAAGGTTTCTGACATGGATGCATTCCACTGATTCTGGTTCGGAAGAACTTTTAACAGCATCATGTTGGTTTTCTCCTTACCGAGTTCTGAGACCCAACAAATCTGCCCATTAACATGACTGTCTGTGTTTTTCTTGTATTTTTGTCTCACTCAACCTTTAATTTATGATTTGCTGCTCACCGCAGAAAGGAATACGAAGAAGAGCTTTGAGAATACATAATTCGATGTGATCAGTCCATGGAATATTTTTATTATATGAATATTTGGTGAATTTATTATTTACGCCAATGTCAAAAGACACCCTTTCATTACACCTAACCAAAGTTTCATAATCGACACATTCGGGTTACTAAATTTTCAAAAATAGAATCGAAATCGAAACGGACGATTTCGATTTTTTTATTTTTTAATTTAAAAACAATTTAAAATAAAAAATTATAATTTATTTATAATTATTTTTTAAAATCTGAACAATCGTTTTGAGAATTATCGATTTTAAATTTCAAAACTCCAATTCGATTTAGAATCCACTAATTATCGAACTGATTTGAAGTTTTAGTTCGAGTCCAATCGATTCCGACCGTATTACAGCGAGCGCTGCCTTTGATTTCAATCGTTTCACGGGACGGCTTTATGCAATCTTTATTTTATTGGGACGCATCGTCACATCAATCTGGAACACGTTTCTATCACCGTCCCGCCTTATTCATGACCTCGTAATCGGAAGCACACTTATAGTAGTTAGTACATCGCCATCTCAAACACTGTTCCTCACGGCGGCGCCGTACCCGCTGTTGAGATCGTAGTATCTGCTCCACAGCATGATGCCGCCGTAGTTGGACGCAGTCTTGATCGCCGGCAGCACCTGGGAGGTGAGGTCGTCGGGCGGGATGTACCCGCTCCCGGCCGCGTCCTGCGAGGCCGGCAGCCCCAGGAAGACGGTCGACGACGGCAAGCTCGACGTCCACGTCCCCCATGCGCTGCTCAGGCCGCTGACCCCCGACGAGTAGTCGCAGCTGGGGTTGTTGTAGAACTGCACCCACACGTAGTCGAAGAGCCCCGTCTGCAGCGCGTTCCCCAAGGACTGGTCCGGGTAGGGGCACTGCGGCGCCGCCGAGAGGTACACCTTGGTCCTCGCCTGGCTGCCCAAGTCGGAGAGCTGCTTCGCCAGCTCGTCGTAGTGGTCGGGGCCGCCATGCTCGATGTCGAAGTCGATGCCGTCGAGGACGGCGTCGCCCAGCGGGCGCGAGCTGGACGAGCCGCCGAGGTAGTTGTCCCACAGATACGTCGCCACGCTCGCGGCGTCGTCGGAGGAGGAAAGGGAGTAGCTGCTGGAGTCGCCACCGAGGGAGAGGAGCACCTTGATGCCCTGGGACTGGCAGGCGCGGATGTCGGAGCTGAGGCCGGTGCAGGTGCCGGAGGGGGGGTCGCAGTGGCCCGCCAGGTTGAGGACGGGGGTTTGCCCGTTGCCGAAGGTGGTGAGGAAAGCCAGCATCACGTACGAGTAGATGCCGGTGTTGCAGGTGTCGGCAAGGCCGCCCTCGTTGCCGTTCTGGCCCCAGTACACGGCGATGCTGCCGGCGTGGGAACCGGCATAGCAGGCGAAGACGAGGAGGACGACGAGGAGGAGGGAGGAGAGGTTACGGGAGGCCATGGTGGATTGCCTGTGACGATTGGCGAAGGCCTCGTTCATGTTATATAGGGAAGGAGGGTGGGATGGGACCTGCACCAGGGAAGAGAAGATGACAAGGGGAGGCTGCGCTTTGGGATGAAGACAATGAGACTTTGACTAATTCCTGGATGACTCTTAGAGGAGGCGCTCATCCACTCATCATCTTTGCATCGTATAATTTATTTGTATTGCTGTTGTGTTCATCTGTAACTCATGTGATTTCCATCTTTCTTTGAGGTTAAGCATGAGAAGAAACGTATCCTCGAAGTATATATAATCTAATGCGTATGCCGGTACTCTTGAACTGAGTTTGAGATGAATTCATTGACGTAATGCAGAAGGGAAACTCCGAGGAAGTCTCGTGCAGGTGAGGCTGCTGGGAATAAATGGGTCGGTCATCATCCTAAACAACCGCGGCCGATGTGTTCGGTTTGTCAGTATTCATCCTCGCAATGACGCATGAGCACCCGATGTATAATTCCAACACGTAGAGAGGGACGGAAGTGAAGTCAGTCTACCCGGTGGGAACTACGAGAAGGTCGTACGACTGAGTCTTCGCCAGGAACAACGCAGCCTAGAGGTGGCGGTGGGACAAGGACAACGACGGAGGCGAAAATACTCTCGTTGGTGTTCTTCCTCCATAGTCAAACGATGTACCACCGACTAGCTGAGTCAATCGACCCGATAAATCTGACTTTAACAGCTACCCAACATTTCGGACTGAGACGGAGTCAAAGTATACATTGATTGGCTCCGAACCTTACTCACATGTCACACCATCAGAACCTAAATTAGCACAAAAAAGTTATTGGAGTATATTAATCGCCACTCCTTTAATTCTTCAATGCCATACTCTGTTCATGTTAAGTACTTTGATCTTTGGCTTGCAACATGCAGTGAGCGAAATTAATGGGGGAAGAAAGACGTGTTCGCCTTCTTCAACCCTGCTTGCACACGGTTTCCGCTGCGCCATGGGAACGACCACGAACTTATTAGTCTTCCTCCATACTCGACGCACCATCGATGAGTCAATCAATGGCCGGCGCCAGCTTAGCAGATTTCCTAATCGATTGTGACTCCTCGCCACTAAGCTGAGACCAAAGAAACTCACGAGGATCATCATCTTTGCTCCATGACTGTAAATTTCACACTCGAATATATTTTAATATCACGATACAGTTAGTCTCAAAACCTTAAGCGATTAGGAAAGAGCCAATTCCGTGTAAGGTCTCTCAAGTATTAATCCTGACATAAGGGTTTATATTAGAATTCCAACACAAAGAGAGAGAGATGGAAGTCTCCCAGGTCGTCTGAACCTTCTTAAAATATTAGGGTGACCTCGGAGCTTCGTTGATGACTAGTCCTCATAAACAACAACACGGTCAAGAGTTGGTAGTGGGTCATGATCTACGGAGGAGAATACGTATAGGCATCGACATTGTGTCGTTAGGTTTGGGGCCCTTCTCCTCGAGCTCAAGTCTCTAGAATAAGATGGTAATCCAAGTGAAGATTTCGTCAATCTCTATCCCATTTATTCTCCCATGTCTTAGTCTATTCATGTAAAGTTCTTTGATCTTTACCTCGCATCATCCTCATTTTTCTTTCTATTAGAGGATCATCTCATCATCTAAAGTCTATACATATTAGAAGATCCTATTTCCCCAATTAAATAAGAAAATCTGACTGATGAAAAAAATACTCTCTTCTAATATGTATAAATAAATATTGTATTCAACTAATTGAAGTGTTTTTTATTATTACATTTCATTTTATCATGAGATCATAGCCCTTGCGTTAAAGCAAGATTTCTCTTCCGTTCCTCGATATTCAGCGATAGCTAACTCACCTTCTATCAGCATCGCCACTAGCATGACAAGATCACGCTTGCGAGGCCAACAAGGAGTAGATCAATGAGATCCTCCGCATCCACCTTGGCTGCTACTGTACCTTCCTCTCCATCGACGAATCATCGGTCTCGGTCACCTAGACGAGGTGGCTTCCACTGTGTGTCTTGGTCGCTTGGACGAGGCAACTTCTACTGCCACTTCTTCCCCCCTCGAGGCTCTTCCTCCAACAGAGGAGCTCTCCCGTGACGCCCTCATTGGTCGCCTCCGTGTAGCCTTTGAGGAGAACGGTGGCAAGAGCAAAGCCAACGCCCGCACCTTTCGAGCCCACCACCCGGCACCGGTTCAGCTGCTCACCGGTGCCTTCTGTTGCATACTTCTCATCGAGAGGACAAAATTTTGCCACTCCAAGCATCCTCAAACCTGACATCCCAGCACACCTTGTAGATTGCTAGCCGCGCACCCCAGCACACCCTGTAGATTGCAAGTTGTGCACGAGGAGTGCCTCCTCTTGCTGCACCGATATCAAGATCGTGGAAGCTTGCATCACTTACTCGAGAATCTGCTCTTGTTGTTGCCTCTGCTACTCCAAACGCAAGTGCCACATCTCCTGTCAAAGGTCTCCACCTCCCAAGCAAGTGCAAGGCGACCGACGACTGATGATCTGCGTTCGTGCGCAAGGCGATCCCTTCCCTTTAGTGTAGCATCCCTATTTCTTCTCTCTTAACCATGGACGATGCTCCCAAAGGAAGCACGGGTGCTGCCACCTTTGGTGATTGTTGATCAGATCACTGATTTCCTCCTAAACGAACAGCGACTATCTTCTCCCTCTGTCGCTCTGCGCCAGCGTTCGCTCACTGCAACTCTGATAGCATGAGAAAATGAAATGTAATGATAAAGCACTCTTCAATTAGTTGAATATAATATCTATTTATACATGTTAGAAGAAAGGAATTCCCTCAGCTGATCAGCGAGATTTCCTCGGTTGAGACTCAATCGCTCCAGAAACAAACTTCCTTCAACTTCTCCTTTCGTCAGTAGAACTGCTCCTCCAGGCTGCACCTTCAGCCCATTGAGATCAGCTCGCCCAAACGCCTCCTTCGATAAAGATATCTGTCTAAGGATCTGAGACCTCCTAGAGGGGCGAAGAAGAAGATACCTCAACCTGCTGCAGCAATCACTACGATCCTCATTGGAGCCATCTTCCACTCTCCTTCTACAGCTGACAACTCCCTTGCTCTCTCATATACATATCCTCAAAATATCTTTATTATCTACCCCTAGTTATTATCCCCTCAGGGAATATATCACTTCTCAACATATAGGCCTTATAACCATCAATGTTGTAACACTTATCCCTTTTAAATTATCTAAAGATGACAACTACACATCTTGACATGCATAATTTTCTAATCTCCTATTTGGATACGATCTACGAGGCTGTGTCAACAGCTCTCTTCATTGTCCATCAGTAATTATCAATATCCCAGAAGACCCTAGTCTAGTATTAAATCCAGCCCATAAACTATGATTACCCCAAGATCATCTCATCCTCCAAGCTATTCAAACCTCCATCGTCAGGTTCGTCACCCCATCGTGGGGCACCTATCAACTCCTATGAACAATAGTATACGGGAGTTCGTTTGGGAAAATCATGTCGGTCACTAAAGATAGTGATCCCCGAGTGATCCTTCAGATATGTCCCACTCAATCGGTCTTTGTGGACGACAACCCGTAAAAGGTCATTCGGGCCTATCGCTCACATGGACAAAATACTATGTGGAGGGCATTACAACAGTTACAAACGATCCCCTCGATCGCCTAGGTATAAAAGTCAACCCCTGATGGCTGTCCAAGGGTCGGACTTCTCTTTAAGAAAATCCTTTATACCCCATGCAACTTCACAAAGCTAATTTGAACATCGGAGAGATCGAGTCGGGTTAGAAAACTCCCCCCGACATTAACCTTTGTGCATAAACCCACCAAGAAGACCAAAGTATATCCTAGATCCTCATAAACTACCTTAGATTCATCGACACCACACCAACCACCTCGCTATACAACCATGAGGGATCCTCGGACGACCTTGCAACGTTAGAATGAGACCAAATCATACCGACTATCAATTGACAACACTCAGGCAATAACAATATAATTGATAATGATAATCTCATGAGGAATAATATAATTCTCACTCCTATAATTTAGGATGAATGAGTGTTGCACTGGGCTAACAGCAAGCAACATATATGGTGGGCTTCAAGCAAACCTAATGCAATTGATTTGTTGCATGATACATTCATGGCAACAATCCAGACTTAGATGAGTCATTATTTTGTTTAAGCTTTGGAGGTGGACCATCTATATTGACAGGTTACACAGATGCAGATACGACAATAGATATTAATACAATGAAGTATACATTAGGTTTTGTACTTATTTTATAAGGGGAGTTGTGTCATGGCAATCAAGATTACAAAGGTATATTGCTCTCTCCACCACAGAGGCAGAATATATTAGAGGTTTGCAAAGAAATATTATGGATAAAAAAATTCTTACAAAAATTATGATCGAAAAAAGAAAACTATGTAGTGTATTGTGAAAGTCAGAGTGTCATCTATTTATGTAAGAACCCAACTTTTCAATCCAAGTCAAAGCATATAGATGTAAGATACCATTGGATTCGAAATATACTTGAAGAGAAACAATTACAACTTTAGAAAATTCATACAGATGGTAATGGAGCAGATATGTTGATAAAGACCTTACTAAAAGAAAGACAAAAGATTACCAATAGTTTGTCGGTATGATTTCACATTGAGGATAATGAGAGAGCCTCCCTTATGGGCTGAAGAGAGAGATCGTTGGGCAAATGACTCATTATTCAACTTATAGTAGGCTTTAATTACTCATAGCCCACTTTAATCTTAACTCTTTTCTCTTTTAACCAAAACACTAACTCTTTTAACTAAGAAGTATGGTTGCTAGGGCAAAAAAAGAGGGCAGTGGTGGTTGTAAAAAAGAGAGAAGCAACAATGACAGTTAAGGACAACATAGAGACTATTCTCAATCATCCAAGAAATGTTATGATCTCATAATAGATCAGATTTATTGTAGATTCTTGTTGTGATCACTTGAGGAGATTTTGGATATTATGCACAATGACGTAATCCTTATATCATAGTTATTCTCTTGTGATTATTGCTTGGGTTTTGGGCAAAAGACTCTAAGATTTGTATATTCATTATTTTTATAGTAGATTTTCTCTTGCTTACCTTATGATTTTTACCCTTCGTGTTGGAGGGATTTTTCATGTAAATTTTGATATTATATTTGATTATAATTTTCATTTAATTCTGCTATGTGTTATGATTTATTTGTTAGTATACAAAATTCTCTTTTTATCTCATCACTTTTACTGGTGCTTCGCCGGTCTCTATCTCATTTATTCTCTCATGTCTTAGACTATTCATTTAAAGTTCGTTAATTTTGGCTTGCATCATCCTCGTTTTTCTTTCTCCAAGTCTATACACAGTAGAAGATCGAACATGAAGCTACGAAAGCAGTTCAATTCCTACATGAAGCTACTTTTAAAGCAATGTATTTTTGTTCGAGTAAAGAAAACAAGAAGCTATCGAGCATAAGTGAAAGCATGCCACTAAATTATTTTATTCGATGATGCTAGTGCAATCTTAGTTTATGCTTTAAGCCAAGTCACTATTATAGTGCATTCACATGTCACTCTATTTTTTCACATTGAAAGATTAACTCTTTGCATGAATGTGATATACGGTTTAGATAAATTAAGGTAAGTTCATGATAATGAAATATCGATAGAGTTAAAGTTCCCATCTTACATCAGGTTCATATATCTAATAGGAAATATTTTGACAAAACTAGCTTTATTGTTGATCGCCACCGAGATGTCGACATGGAAGGTAAGGGTAAATCACCTCCCGACCCGATTGCATCGTGGGGCACTTGTCGGCCCTCGTAGATAATAGTTCACGGGAGATCGTTCCGATTAATTTTGTTGATCACCAAGAATAGTAGTCTCCGGATAATCCTTCTGATATATCCCCACTTAGTTGGCCTTTGTGAACGATAACCTATAGAGGATCGCTCAGACCTCTCATTCACATGGACAAAATGCTATGCGGAGGGCATTATAATATTAACAAACGATCTCCTTGATCGCCCAGGTATAAAAGTCAGACCTCGACGCTTGCCCAAGGGTCGAACATCTTTTCACAAAAACCCTTTATACCTCACACAACTCCACAAAACTAATTTGAACATCGGAAGAGTCAGGTCGGAAAACTCCGCCCGACACTAACCTTTGTGTAGGAACCTGGGAAGATCGAAGTCCATCTCAGATCCTTAGAAACTACCTCAGATTCTTCGGTGCCACACTAGCTCCCTCGCTAGACAAACAGCCACGAGGGATCCTCAAAAGACCTTACGTCTCAAAAACAAGATCAAACTGTAACACTCAGCAAACAACAATATCGTTGGTAATGATAATCTCCCAGGGAATAATATAATTCTCACTCCTATAATGTAGGATTAATGAGCGTCGCAACATATATGGTGAGCTTCAAGCAAATCCACTGCAATTGATTCGTCGCATGATACATTCACGGCAACAGACCAAACTTAGACGAGTCATTATTTTGTTGGGTAAACCTCAATTTATTCGGACCCTAACCCAACATGAACATAGATTAAAAAATTAGGGGCATATGGCCCATTCGGAAGAAACGCATGAGGAATTATGATTAGACAACATTCCATGTTGGTTAGAAAGGTCATATTCAATGACCGAAGGCAAAGAGATAGAGAGAGGCAAAGGATGTCTCGTGTAAAAACCAATTAGAGAAGCATCATTTCTATTTAATAAAAGTCTAATAGTGAAAGCTTTCTCGTATAAAATGCTTTATTAAAAATAGAAGTATTTTTATTATGTCGAGAACATTTTTTTGAAGGTGAAGGAAGGCCTACACATCCTCGAGTTTCTTCTTTGTGGACAAAGTACGTCATCTCCGACCAAACTACGTCTTGCATGATCAAAGAAACGAATATATGAAGAAGAGCTTACAGAACAAATAATTAAAAATATAATTCCATTGTTTATAAGATAAAGTTTATTTCAATGCGATCAGACTATAGAATGTTTTTATTAGAAACGAGAAAAACCAGCTGTTTATAATATGCAAACTTGTCTCTTAATTAACGAAGCCATCATCAATTCATGAATATTTGCTGAATTTGTTATTTGCATCAATTGTCATCGATACACCACCTTTCATGGTCCGTCTATGGGTTTATTTTAATTATTTCACGTGTCAAGCATACTTTATATTTTTTTATTTTTATAAAATAAAAAATAGTACTATAAATAAAGGACATGATACTCGTGTACTCAAATATGATGCTCACATCTAAATTTAAATTTAAGATATATCACTTATGTATTATTTATTACTCTGACCACCTCAATGCCTCCATAAAAACACGCAATCTTTATTTTATTGAGACGCATCGTCACATCAATCTGGAACACGTTTCTATCACCATCCCGCCTTATTCATGACCTCGTAATCGAAAGCACACATATGGTAGTGAGTACATCGCCATCTCAAACACTGTTCCTCACGGCAGCGCCGTACCCGCTGTTGAGATCGTAGTATCTGCTCCACAGCATGATGCCGCCGTAGTTGGACGCAGTCTTGATCGCCGGCAGCACCTGGGAGGTGAGGACGTCGGGCGGGATGTACCCGCTCCCGGCCGCGTCCTGCGACGCCGGCAGCCCCAGGAAGACGGTCGATGACGACAAGCTCGACGTCCACGTCCCCCATGCGCTGCTCAGGCCGCTGACCCCCGACGAGTAGTCGCAGCCGCGGTTGTTGTAGAACTGCACCCACACGTATTCGAAGAGCCCCGTCTGCAGCGCGTTCCCCAAGGACTGGTCCGGGTAGGGGCACTGCGGCGCCGCCGAGAGGTACACCTTGGTCCCAGCCTGGCCGCCCAAGTCGGAGAGCTGCTTCGCCAGCTCGTTGTAGTGGTCGGGGCCGCCATGCTGGATGTCGAAGTCGATGCCGTCGAGGACGGCGTCGCCCAGCGGGCGCGAACTGGACGAGCCGCCGAGGTAGTTGGCCCACAGATACGTCGCCAAGCTCGCGGCGTCGTCGGAGGAGGACAGGGAGTAGCTGCTGGAGTCGCCACCGAGGGAGAGGAGCACCTTGATGCCCTGGGACTGGCAGGCGCGGATGTCGGAGCTGAGGCCGGTGCAGGTGCCGGAGGGGGGGTCGCAGTGGCCCGCCAGGTTGAGGACGGGGGTTTGCCCGTTGCCGAAGGTGGTGAGGAAAGCCAGCATCACGTACGAGTAGATGCCGGTGTTGCAGGTGTCGGCAAGGCCGCCCTCGTTGCCGTTCTGGCCCCAGTACACGGCGATGCTGCCGGCGTGGGAACCGGCATAGCTGGCGAAGACGAGGAGGACGACGAGGAGGAGGGAGGAGAGGTTACGGGAGGCCATGGTGGATTGCCTGTGACGATTGGCGAAGGCCTCGTTCATGTTATATAGGGAAGGAGGGTGGGATGGGACCTGCACCCGGGAAGAGAAGATGACAAGGGGAGGCTGCGCTTTGGGATGAAGACAAGAAGACTTTGATTAACTGCTGGATGACTCTTAGAGGAAGTGCTCATCCACTCATCATCTTTGCTTCGTATAATTTATTTGTATTGCTGTTGTGTTCATCTGTAACTCATGTGATTTCCTTCTTTCTTTGAGGTTAAGCATGAGAAGAAACGTATCCTCGAAGTATATAAAATCTTACAACCTATATATTTCTGTGACACGCTGCGCCGCGAGCACACTTCTTCGAGTCTGCTTCGCGCACGGTTGCCACCGCCTCATTCACGCCTTCATTTATTTGGTCTTCCTCTATGGTCGATGCACCAGCGACCAACCGAGTCAATTGACTTGTGAGGGATCGAGTCGTCTCTGTGCAAACATCGTCGAGGACAGAGATAAGGATGGCGGTAGATCGATTCTTTTCGGGCATCCGAATCTAATGCGTATGCCGGTACTCTTGAACTGAGTTTGAGATGAATTCATTGACGTAATGCAGAAGGGAAACTCCGAGGAAGTCTCGTGCAAGTGAGGCTGCTGGGAATAAATGGGTCGGTCATCATCCTAAACAACCGCAGCCGATGTGTTCGGTTTGTCAGTATTCATCCTCGCAATGACGCATGAGCATCCGATGTATAATTCCAACACGTAGAGAGGGATGGAAGTGAAGTCAGTCTACCCGGTGAGAACCACGAGAAGGTCCTACGACAGAGTCTTCGCCAGGAACAACGCAGCCTAGAGGTGGCGGTGGGACAAGGACAACGACGGAGGCGAAAATGCTGGCGTTGGTGTTCAAAGATCAAAGGACTTTACATGAAGAGAGTATGGCATTGAAGAATTAAAGGTGTGGCGATTAATATACTCCAGTAACTTTATTGTGCTAACTTAGGTTCTGATGGTGTGACATGTAAGGTTCGGAGCCAATCGATGTATACTTTTGGTTCCGTCTCAGTCCGAGATGTTGGGTGGCTGTTAAGTCAGATTTCTCGAGTCCACATGTCACACCATCAGAACCTAACTTAGCACAAAAAGGTTCTTGGAGTATATTAATCTCCACACGTTTAATTCTTCATTGCCTTACTCTGTTCATGTAAAGTCCTTTGATCTTTGGCTTGCAACATGCGGTGAGCGAAATTAATGGGGGAAGAAAGACGTGTTCGCCTTCTTCAACCCTGCTTGCACACGGTTTCCGCTGCACCATGGGAACGACCACGAACTTATTAGTCTTCCTCCATACTCGACGCGCCATCGATGAGTCAATTAATGGCCGACGCCAGTTTAGCAGATTTCCTAATCGATTGTGACTCCTCGCCACTAAGCTAAGACCAAAGAAACTCACGAGGATCATCATCTTTGCTCCATGACTGTAAATTTCACACTCGAATATATTTTAATATCACGATACAGTTAGTCTCAAAACCTTAAGCGATTAGGAAAGAGCCAACTTCGTGTAAGGTTGGTTTATTATAAGTATTAATCCTGACATAAGGGTTTACATTAGAATTCCAACACAAACAGAGAGAGATGGAAGTCTCCCAGGTCATCTGAACCTTCTTAAAATATTAGGATGACCTCGGAGCTTCGTTGACGACAAGTCCTCATCAACAACAACACGGTCAAGAGTTGGTAGTGGGTCATGATCTACGGAGGAGAATACGTATAGGCATCGACATTGTGTCGTTAGGTTTGGGACCCTTCTCCTCGAGCTCAAGTCTCTAGAATAAGATCGTAATCCAAGCGAAGATTTCGTCAAGCTCCATCCCATTTATTCTCACATGTCCTATTCTATTCATCTAAAGTTCACATCATCCTCATTTTTCTTTCTATTAGAGGATCATTGTCATCATCTAAAGTCTATACATACTAGAAGATTCTATTTCCCCAACTATACAAGAAAATCTCGCTGATCAAGGAAATACTCTCTTTTAACATGTATAAATAAAGATAGTGATCCCCGAGTGATCCTTCGGATATGTCCCCGATCAATCGGCCTTTGTGGACGACAACCCGCAAAAGGTCATTCAGGCCTATCGCTCACGTGGACAAAATGCTATGTGGAGGGCATTACAACAGTTACAAACGAACCCCTCGATCGCCTATGTATAAAAGTCAACCTCTGATGCTTGTTCAAGGGTTTGACTTCTCTTGAAGAAAATCCTTTATACCCCACGCAACTTTACAAAGCTAATTTGAGCATCGGATGGGTCAAGTCGAGTCGGGAAACTCCTCCCGACATTAACCTTTGTGCATGAACCCACCAAGAAGACCAAAGTCCGTCCTAGATCCTCAGAAACCACCTTAGATTCGTCGGCACCACACCAACCACCTCGCCAGACAACCATGAGGGATCCTCGGACGACCTTACAACTTTAGAATAAGACCAAATCATACCGACTATCAATTGACAACACTCAATCAACAACAATATAATTGATAATGACAATCTCGTGAGGAATAATATAATTCTCACTCCTATAATTTAAAATGAATGAGTGTTGAACTAGGCTAACAGCAAGCTATATATATGATGGGCTTCAAGCAAACCCAATGCAATTGATTTGTTACATGATACATTCATGGCAACAATCCAGACTTAGATGAGTCCTTATTTTGTTTAAGCTATGGAGGTGGACAATCAATGTTGACAGGTTACACAGATGCAGATATAATAATAGATATTGATACGAGGAAGTCTACGTTATGCTTTGTATTTACTTTTGCAATGGGAGTTGTGTCATGGCAATCCAGATTGCAAAGGTATATTGCTCTCTTCACCATAAAGGCAGAATATATTGCTACTATAGAGGTTTGCAAGTAAATATTGTGGATAAAAGAATTCTTACAAAAATTATGACTGAAAAAGGAAAACTATATAGTGTATTGTGAAAGTCAGAGCATCATCTATTTGTGTAAGAACCTAATTTTTCATTTCAAGTCAAAGCATATATATGTCAGGTATCATTGTATTCAAAATTTACTTGAAGAAAAGCAGTTGCAACTTTAGAAAATTCATAGAGATGATAATGGAGTAGATATGTTGATAAAGACCTTACCAAAAGAAATGCAAAAGATATACCAATAGTTGGTATGATTTCACATTGAGGAGTCATGAGACAACCTCCCTTATAGGCTGAATGGGGAGGTTGTTGGGCAGATGACTCATTATTCAACTCATAGTAGGCTTTAATTACCCACAACCCACTTTACTCTTAACTCTCTTTTTTTTAAACTAAAATACTAACTCTTTTAACCAAGAAGTATGGTTGCTAGGGCAAAAAAGAGGGCAGCGATGGTTGTAAAAAAGAGAGATGCAACGGTGAAAGTTGAGGAAAGAAAAACAAGAGAAGAAGGAAAGGGAAGAAGACAAGGTCAACGTAGAGACTATTCTCAATCATCCAGTAAGTGTTCTGATCTCATATTAGATCAGATTTATTGTAGATTCCTGTTCTGATCACTTGAGGAGATTTTGGATATTATGCACAATGACGTAATCCTTATATCATAATTATTCTCTTGTAATTGTTGCTTAGGTTTTGGGCAAAAGATTCTGAAATTTGTATATTCATTATTTTTATAGTAGATTTTCTCTTGCTTACCATGTGGTTTTTACCCTTCATGTTGAGGAGTTTTCCACGTAAATTTTGATGTTTTATTTTATTATAATTTTTATTTAATTCTACTATGTATTATGATATGCTTGTATTTGTTGGTACACAAAATTCTCTATCTCATTTATTCTCTCATGTCTTAGTCTATTCATCTAAAGTTCGTTAATTTTGGCTTGCATCATCCTCGTTTTTCTTTCTCCAAGTCTATACATAGTAGAAGATCCAACATGAAGCTACTAAAGCAGTTCAATTCCTACAGCTCCCTTCTATTGAGCTCAACACCAACTCTCTCGGAGGCTGTCAATTGCTCTAGTATTAGTTTTGGCCTTTTTGACACACTTGATGCAAGTGGAACCAAGCAGTTGAATTTTGGCAGATCACAGATATCTACTTTTAATTATATTATTCACAAAAACCCTTTATACCTCACACAACTCCATAAAACTAACTTGAACATCAGGGTCGGGTCGGGAAACTCCGCCTGACACTAAACTTTGTGTAGGAACCTGGAAAGATCGAAGTCCATCCTGAATCCTCAAAAACCACCTCAGATTCATCGATGCCACACCAGCTCCCTTGCTAAACAACCACGAGGGATCCTCAAATGACCTTACGTCTTCGAGACAAGATCAAACCGTAACACCCAGCAAACAACAATATCGTTGGTAATGACAATCTCAATCTCATGGGGAATAATATAATTCTCACTCCTATAATTTATGATTAATGAGCGTCGCACTGGGCTGACAGCAAGCAACATATATGGTGAGCTTCAAGCAAACCCATTGCAATTGATTCGTCGCATTATACATTCACGGCAACGGTGCAGACTTAGACGAGTCATTATTTTGTTGGGTGAACCTCAATTTATTCGGATCCTAACCTAACATGAACATCGATTCAAAACTTAGGGGCATATGACCCATTCGGAAGAAACGCACGAGGAATTATGATCAGACAACGTTCCATGTTGGTTAGAAAGGTCATATTCACTGACCGAAGGCAAAGACATAGAGAGAGGCAAATCCAACTGTCTCGTGATCGCGTTTGGGCGGTGGTGGGAGCATGATCAGGGATCCAACGACGATCCAATATAAGTGGTGGAGGGCGATTAAATATTTTTTTATTAAATTGATGAAAAAGGATGCCTCGTGTAAAAACCAATTAGAGAAGCATAATTTCTATTTAATAAAAGTCTAATAGTGAAAGCTTTCTCGTATAAAATGCTTTATTAAAAATAGATGTGCATACTGGACAAGTATTTTTATTATGTCGAGAACATTTGTTTTAAAGGTGAAGGAAGGCCTACACATCCTCGAGTTTCTTCTTTGCGGACAAAGTACGTCTTCTCTGACCAAACTATGTATTGCATGATCAAAGAAACGAATATATGAAGAAGAGCTTACAGAACAAATAATTAAAAATATAATTCCATTGTTTATATATAAAGTTTATTTCAATAAGATCAGCCTATAGAATGTTTTTATTAGAAACGAGAAAAACCTGCTGTTTATAATATACAAACTTGTCTCTTAATGAACGTAGCCATCAATTCATGAATATTTGCTGAATGTGGGTTTATTTTAATTATTTCACGAGTCAACCATACTTTTTATATATATATTTTTTTTATTTATATAAAAAAAAATTAGTACTATAAATAAAGGACATGATACTCATGTACCCAAATATGATGCTCACATCTAAATTTAAATTTAAGATATATCACTTATGTATTATTTATTACACTGACCACCTCAATGCCTCCATAAAAACACGCAATCTTTATTTTATTGGGACACATCGTCACATCAATCTGATTTGAGTTATCAAAAAAGAATCATAATAATTTGAATGAGTTTTATCTTGATTTCTCGTGATTTATGACTTAAAATTGTTTATGAATCAATATTTTATTTTTTTGAACTCTCATATTTCTTTTTATCGTTTACTAAAGAAGAAAATTTTCTAAATCAATCATGATTTTTCAGAATTACAATTTTTATGATTCATAATAAATTGAGAGATTTTATATGCGTATCTTATTCTCCTATAAGATTGAATGAATTTTATCTATATCATGATTTCCTAAGAATTATTTTTATTATTTATTTAAGAGGAGATTTGTTAAAATGAATCATGGTTTCTCTTGATTTCTTGGAATTATAACTTAAATTTTTTTTTTATAAATCAAGATTGCCTACTATGATTCTTTTTTTTCTCAAATTGAGTTATCGAAAAAGAAACACAATATGTCTCTTAATATTCACAATTTGTCTTCATAATTTGTATATCTTGTTGGTGTTAACAACCTTAAGCCGTGGCCTCGGGGCCAACGCGACTTGGTTCGGGTCCGAATGATTAGGGATCTTCCTGAGCGACCTTTGAGACTGTTGAGGTGGTCGACTGCGGTGGTCCGATCGCGACGGGACAACCGTTTCCTCTGGAAGGGAACTCTTCGCCTGGGCACGCGGTGGGAGGCGCTCCGTCTTCGTCCTTGCACACAGGTTAGGTCGGGAAGCTCGACCCGACCCCTCCGACGATCAAGTCAGTGAACGGTCACAGGGAGTTTTTCTCACATGATTCTCCTCCTCCACTCTTTCTGAGCGCGAGGGTTTTTATAGGGAAGGTTATCGTTGCCTGATGTGCCCGCTTGCAGGGAGCATGATCATACTCCTGGTAACGTCTAACACCAGTGTTGGCATGGCGTGAAGGACCGGGCTCGCACAGGATGTTAATATGCCTCGATCGGTGTTCCGGTCTGTTTTGGTCAAGCGCTGTTAGGTCAACCGAGGCACGAGGCGTCATCCGGGCACAACTGACGTTAACTCACAACGGACCGGCTACCGCCCGACAGGGATAATTTCTTAAAGCTGAAGTCATGCCTCGGACCCCCCGACAAGGACAATTTCTTAAAGCTGAAGCCATGTCTTTAAGAAATTGTCCCTGTCGGGCGGTAGCCAATCCGTTACCAAGGGTGTGGGAATCGTGGAGTTTAGCAATCGAGGAGAGCTGGGGGCGCAGCGATGGTCTCGGGCAATGTGCAATCGAGAAGCACGACTCAGTCGAGCGGGCCAAGCAGAGGTGGTCTCGAGCAACATGCAACCGAGGAGCACGACTCAAACGGGCAGGCCGAGCAGAGGTGGTCTCGGGCAACATGCAACCGAGGAGCACGACTCAAACGGGCAGGCCGAGCAGAGGTGGTCTCGGGCAACATGTAGCCGAGGAGCACGACTCAGGCGGGCAGGCCGCGCAGAGGTGGTCTCGGGCAACATGCAACCGAGGAGCACGACTCAGTCGGGCAGGCCGAGCAGAGGTAGTCTCGGGCAACACGTAACCGAGAAGCACGACACAATCGGGCAGGCCGAGCATAGGTGGTCTCGGGCAACACGCGGCCGAGGAGCACGGCTCAGGCGGGTAGGTCGAGTAGAGGTGGTCTCGGGCAACATGCAACCGAGGAGCACGACTCAAGCGGGCAGGCCGCGCAGAGGTGGTCTCGGGCAACACGCAACCGAGGAGCACTGCTCAATCGGGCAGGCTGCGCAGATGTGGTTTCGGGTAACATGCAACCAAGGAGCACGACTCAGGCTGGCAGGCCGCGCAAAGGTGGTCTCGGGCAACATGCAACCGAGGAGCACGACTCAGTCGAGCAAGCCGAGTAGAGGTGGTCTCGGGCAACATGCAGTCGAGGAGCACGACTCAGGCAGGCAGGCCGTTGAATCTGAAGATAACACCTCGGGCTTCGGGTGGGCGCTCGGGTTTCCCATCGCTCGATCTTCTAGCGGGGCCGGTCGAACCTGAGGCGACGCGGGGAGCTCTGGGGGTATCGTGTGAGCCCGATCGGGCGGCACTTGTTGCAGCAGTGGTTGGATCGTAGGTAGGTGCGCTGGATTAGAAATGAGCGGGATATGATGGATGATGCATTCGACTTCATCGAAAGAAATGGAGGGATCACAACAGAGGAAAACTATCCTTATGTAGCTCAACAAGAATGATGCTCTTTCAGAGGACTAAAATTGTAACTGGCTTAGGATAACTTATACCAAATTATTCCAACACTGAACCAAGCATACTCTAGGAGATCTTAAAATTTCCGAAAAAGGATAACAGAATCATTAGAAACCTTACTAAAAGAATTCATTTTCGAAGAAAACTACATTTTTTTAAAAAACTAAGAAAGAAACGCGCCAGGATGCTCAAACATCCTGTCAATGCTTGATTAAACTTGCAAAAAGCTACTGCATCATTCACATGCTCACTTCATAACAGTTATTTACAGAAAAAAAAATGGTTTCCAATATTAAAGACCTCTCAAGAAAAATCATACATCGAAAAATATTTTTTAGACATTGATCAGGAATTGGTGTAAGTCAAAAGTCTAGAAATTTCCACATAATACTTCGATGTTGAGTTCAAGAATGCAAACCTAACAAGGAAAAGCATAATAAATTCTGCAAATAAACTGCCATTAAGTTCTTTGAAAGAGAAAAATCAGGAACATCAGGCAAAATGCATATGTGAATTCTGATTAAACAATGAGGAAAAATATTATATTTCGATAATGCATTTGGAAAAATTTATATATACACTTTTGCTTTTCCTCTCTATAATGCAAATGTGAATTCTGGTTAAACAATGCGGGAAAAATTATATTTCAATTGATAGATTTGGACATGATTAAAACATTGCTGTAAACAACAGATGAGTTTCGAAAGTCTCACAGGATATTATGGAGATATAATTCCAAATGCAATGGATATCAACTCATTAGACAGGAGGAAACCATCTGGATCACTGAGCCGAATGGATGCAACTCCATTACCCATTTCATCATTATCCTCACTCATCTTCAACTCAAACTCAGGGTAAGACAACGTATTTCTATCATCATCCATGACAACCACATGCCCACTCTCTACATACTGCCTCAAGGCTTGGCACAAAGAGCGTGCCAGGCTCTTCCCAAAGCATTTTGCAAAGCCCCTCAGGTCAAGACCTTTTGCCGTTCTCAAGGACAGCATCACAACATCCATTGACATGTCCTTTGTGTCGACACTGATGTCCTCATGAAGCACTACCAATCCATCTTCCAACTTCTGCACCCATTCCTCGTACTCCTTCAATCTTCTTGGCCTTGAAAACCTCATGCCATTGATGTAGCTTGCAGATCCAAGGCCAAATCCATAGAAAGATCTGTTCAGCCAGTAGGTGAGATTGTGCTTGCACTCATACCGATCCTTGCAGTAGCTACTGATCTCATAGTGGCTATAACCTGCCCCAGAAAGCATCCGTGAAGCAGTCCTGTAAAAATCTGCCGACTGCATCTCTGTTGGTAGAGGAAATTCTCCTGGAGTATACCTGTAAACATGATAATTCATTGTGACAAGCATATATGTGCATCTTTAAGCACAAGATTGATGTTTCAGAAGAATACAGCAACATAAGGGTATTCATGAATGTACTGATAGGTTAAAGGAGGATTTGCTTACAAATGACCAAACTTGGTGCCTTGCTCAACCTGCAGGTCGTACACGGAGACATGCGTAGGACGAGCACTGATGGCACAGCGCAAGCTCTCTTCCCACATTTCTTGGGACTGATGGGGCAAGGACGAGATGAGGTCCATGCTCCAATTCTGCAGCTCGCTGCAGTCGGTGACAATCTCAATGGCTTCATAGACATCCTTCAAGCCGTGGGCTCTCCCGCAAGCCCTCAGCAGCTCCTCCTGGAACGCCTGAACACCGAGCGACACCCGGTTCACTCCCAGCTCAAGCAGCCGTTCCATCTTTTCCTTATCAAACGTTCCAGGGTCCATTTCAATCGACACCTCCGGGCTATCGCACATGCCAAATCTCGACTTCAGCGCGTCGAGGATGGACGAGACGAAGCCCGGAGGGACTAGCGACGGCGTGCCACCGCCGAAGAACACGGTCTCGAGGGGCGAGCAGTCGTCGGACCAGGCTCTGGTCGCCGCAATCTCGCGGAGGAGGAGCTGCACGTAGTTCGAGATTCTGGGGTCGGTGTCCGGGCGGTGCGGCATGGAGGAACCGAGAGCGATGATCGGGAAGTCGCAGTAGTGGCACCGCTTGCGGCAGAAAGGGAGGTGGACGTAGGCGGAGGTGGGCGGGGGCGGGGGCGGGGCCGGGGGTGGGGACTGGGCCGAGGAGGAATATTTACAAACAGGTGGTGGACGCGGAAGGTACGCCCTGAGGGCGAAGGCTTGAGCCGGTGGAAAGGGAGATGAGATGAAGAAGGGGAGGAAAGTGGATCTCAGCATCTACGTACTAGGGTTTTGTGAAGCTTCAAGCATCAACAATGGCTATATATTGGATGCAGAGACAAAAGGAACCAATTTGGTATAGAGAAGGCCAAGGAAGAGACGCCTTAACTTTGAGAGGTCTTTTTCTCGGCTTGCAAAAGGATAAGTAGTTCGCGCAAAATCGTATTATATTACTCATTTTTACTGGGATTTTTTAAGGTGTCATAAAAAAAACTTTTATAATTTTAAAAATAAAAAAAAACTTAAAAATAATAATTTTGGATTAATTACAAATTATCCTTATAGTTATACTTCTTTATTATCCTGGTTTTTAGACTTTAAAATTTTACTTTAAATTCTCTATCGCTACGAAAGTAAAATATTTAATTCAATTTAGTCTAACACCATCGGATTGAAAGATACATGATAGCATGTGCAGAAATTAATAAAAAATCGATATGTAAAAATATATTTTTAATATCCAAATTACGTTTTCGATGGTAACGGATGGCAACATCATTGGGTGTTGCGAGTAGTTATGGTTGGCGAAAATATCGCAATGATCGACGAAAACGCTATGAACTTTTGTAACATCTTATAAGAAGAGGAGGATGAGGAGAGAGAATGATGACGAGAAGTGAGGCAAAGAGGAGGAGAAAAAGGACGATACTAATGCTGATACTTTCCATCTACATCTACGTCGATGCAAATGTAAATGTCAAGCAGCCCTTCTTCCCGGTATATGTAAAGTGATGTCGATGTAAATGTAGAACATCATCGCTTCAAGATTAATACAAATGCATAGGGGAAGAAGGATGAGTGATAGTCGACATCCTATATCGTTCTGCATCGCTTATCCTTCTTCCCCCCTCACGCAAGCTAAGCGACCAAAAGGACAAGAAGGATGAGCACCACCCTTCCCTTGCATCGTTATCTACATTGACTCAGATGTAAAGTGGCATTGCTCAGCATTTATGTTGGCGTTGGTATAATTGTCAAGCGACGCTGATGTAAATACAGAGCATCAACATCTACATCGTCCTCGTCCTTCTTTCCGTTTATCTCATCTCATTGTTGATCTTCCTCCTCATCCTCATCCTCCTCCTTTCATAAGAATTTGTAAAAGTCCCTAGCGTTCTTGCCAACCGCAACCATCCGTAGCCTCTAGTAACGCCATCGTCCGCTACCACGTAACTCTTCCAGGGTCAAGATTGGACGGAATAATAGCAAACCGAGTCCGAGTACTAATAGTACATCAAAATCACATTTTTCATCGTTATTATATTCGCTCAAGACGGTGGCACATTAAACTCAGATCTATGCACGTGTTAGCATAGCATTCACTGTGTCGATATCGTAGCAATCCCTTTCTTTACTCGTACATTAGATATGGGATGAAAGACCGATGGAGCGTTTCAGCTCGTGACAACTTTTAGTTGGCTGCCAACCTCAGCTTAATATGTAATTAGTTTATAAGCTAAGCTTCAAATAAAAACGTCTTCATGACTCACGTGCAATTAGTGTCATGTAAATTTCTTTTAGATAAACGGTGCCAAATTATTTCATGTGTTATTTTGATCAATTTGTACATGAAATTTGTAATATATATGCAATTTTCTTATCAAATCTAAGAATGTGAAAAGATGAGCATCTTTTCCAACTTCCAGTTTGATCACGACTTCCAGAGAATCCTCGTCGAGGAAGATGCCAAAGCTCAATATAGTAATGAATTATGGAATGCTTCATCTGAAGCTGGAGAAAAGCTATTCTTAGAGCCTTACCTATCGAGTTAATCTTTAGTCTTATTTATGCTACATTTTGATCAATATAATTCATCGAGCTATATGAGGCTTCATAATATCCATCTCTTTCCCTAATCAAACGCTAATTGCGATTTGGATATGCAACCTCACAGTTCCCATTTCTATAGGACTACACACTCTTCTCCCATATTGGCTTGGAAGCTTCTGCCCGAACCCATGCACATCAAGCTACCCGAAGAGGATACATTTTCGACGTATGCGTGCATGCATGCATCGCTTAAGAAGATGCCAATAACAGTTACGTAAAAGTGAGCCTCTCCCATGCCCATGCCCTAATCTCCTAACCGCCCGGTCGTCATGCTTCACTCCCAACATCTCTATAGATACCTCCTTCGAACCATAAACCTACTTCCATCCTGTTTTTGGTTTCTCCTCGTTCACCACCATGGGGAGAGGATTCTTGTTCGCTGCCTTTCTCGTTGCGGTAGCATTCTCCGGCTTGCCCATCGTTGGGGATGACATCGCGTCGGAGGAGAAGCTCTTGGACTTGTACGAGAGGTGGCAGAGCCACCATGGCGTGTCACGCAGCGTCGACGAGAAGCGCATCCGCTTTGATGTTTTTAAAGAGAACGCTAACTACGTGTTCGCGTCCAACAAGAAAGCCAAGCCTTACAAGCTTAGCCTCAACAAGTTAGGCGATACGGCGAGGGAGGAGTTCGAGAGGACGTACGCAGGGACGAGGATTCGTCGCCGCAGCACTCTCAGAGGAAGCGCGAACCTCAAAGGGTACTTCTTATACAAGAACGTCACCAATGTAACTCCCACCGTCGACTGGAGGCAGAAGGGTGCCGTCACTGCTATCAAAGACCAAGGCAAATGCGGTGAGCTCAAAATATTTTATTTTTGTTGATGTTCTCGATCGAAATAAATGAAAATTTAGTATGAATTATTGCAGGAAGTTGCTGGGCCTTCTCGACAGTAGTTTCGGTGGAGGGAATAAACCAGATCAGAACCAACGAGCTTATCTCCTTGTCAGAGCAACAACTGGTGGATTGCGACACCAACACCACCAACAAAGGGTGCGATGGAGGTATGATGGATGATGCATTCGACTTCATCGAATGAAATGGAGGGATCACAACAGAGGAAAACTATTCAAATAAAAACGTCTTCATGACTCACGTGCATGCCATGTGACGACGTCCCCCGATGGTCACAATTATTGTACGAGAAGCACTGTTCATCGATAGATAACATGCAAATATCGTTTCTTATCGCTGTGGCTAATTGCGCGTGAGACAGATAGACTCGAGTTTCCAAGTAGGGTCCACTGGGGTCAACCAAGCCGGGGCTCACCGTGCTTCCTATCGTGACTTTAAATCACACCTTCTTGATCTTGATGCTTCGAGTAGCTTCTTATTAAAATCAAATAAAAATGCACGTTGTGGTCTTTTTCTAATCAAATAAATATGCAGACACTATCGCTACTGATTGGAGTTGTGACTCGAGTCGTAATTATGCGAATCCAATTTGGTTTAGGTCATAGGTAAAATTCATGATTTTCTCATTCATAAATACTATTGTTTACATCGGCTTTGAGACAGATCGACGTATTTGGGTGATTGATTGGGAGAAATTTGCAGAGACCTGATCAAGATCTATGTAGAAGTATTATTGGACGGTCCCCGTTTACGGATCTGATCACGGGTTCGTTGATTGTAGATACCATCAACAGCAGTGATGGAGGGAGCTCGTTCCATCACGCGACCCACGCCCATTTAGATATTTAGATTCGTTCCATCTCGTTCCATCAATATATATATATATATATATATATATATATATATATATATATATATATATATATATATATATATATATATATATATATTGGCACCTTCGTTGGTTGGCAACTTCAATAGTATGGTTGGCTGTCTACTATGTTTATGTACCATTTTAGGTTCATGCATTCTCATGTCATTTTATTTTCTGAATCGATTTAAATAAATTTTGGATATACATATTTATTCAATATTCATGCATATTATTTTGGATAATGTCTACTTTATTCATGAATAAAGTGGATAATAAGTCTAGTTCATGCATATCAATTTATATCCAAAATAATGTGCATGAACCGATAAATACTCCTCACATTATTTATTTTATTCATAAATATTATTTTAAATATAAATTTAAAGTTTTGGCTCATGGTCTTGTTGGGACATAGACTGCCCGAGTCCATCTTAACGTGGCCTGCCCGCTTGAGTCACATCCTTCGGCTTTTACTAGATCCCTAAGACATAGACTGCCCGAGTCCACCTCAGCGCGGCCTGCCCGCTTGAGTCACATCCTTCAGCCTTTGCCAGATCCCTCGGCCACAGATTACCGAGTACACCTCAGCGCGGCCTGCCCCCCTAAGTCGAGTCCCCCGGCCTTTGCTATATCCCTCGGTCGTAGACTGTCGAGGACCCCTTATGACGGCCTGTTGCCCGAGACCACGCCTGCGCGGTCTGCCCGCCTGCGTCGTGCTACTCGGTCGCATGGCGCTCAAGACCACGCCTGCGCGGTCTGCCTGCCTGCGTCGTGCTACTCGGCCGCATGACGCTCGAGATCACGCCTGCGCGGTCTGCCCCCCTACGTCGTGCTCCTTGGCCGCATGATGCCCGAGACCACACCTACGCGGCTTGCCCTCTTGCGTCGTGCTCCTCGGCCCCATGCTCCCTGAGACACACCTGCGTGGCCAGCCTACCTGCGGCGTGCTCCTCGGCTCCATGTTCCCGAGACACACTTGCGCGGCCAGCCCGCCTGCGTCGTGCTCCTCGACACCGTGCTCCCCGAGACACACCTGTGCGGCTAGCCTGCCTGCGTCGTGCTCCTCGGCTCTAAGTCCCCGAGACACACCTGTGCAGCTTGCCCGCCTGCGTCGTGCTCCTCGGCTCAATGCTCCCCGGGACACACCTGCGCGCCCTGCGTCATGCTCCTCGACCCTTTGACCCGAGACACGCCTGCAGCTCGCCTGCGCCGTTCTCCTTGACTCCATTTTCCCCGAGACACACCTGCACGGCCAGCCCGCCTGCGTTGTGCTCCTCGACTCCATTTTACCCAAGACACACCTTCGCGATCTGTCCACCTGCGTCGTGCTCCTCGGCCGCATGATGCCCAAGACCACACCTACGCGGCTTGCCCACTTGCATCGTGCTCCTCGGCCCCATGCTCCCCGAGACACACTTGCGCGGCCAGCCCGCTTGCGTCGTGCTCCTCGGCTCCATGTTCCCGAGACACACCTGTGCGGCCAGCCCGCCTGCGTCGTGCTCCTCGACACCATGCTCCCCGAGACACACCTGCGCGGCTAGCCCGCCTGTGTCGTGTTCCTCGGCTCTATGTCCTCGAGATACACCTGCACGGCTTGCCCGCTTGCATCGTGCTCCTCGGCTCCATGCTCCCCGGGACACACCTGCGCGTCCTGCTCGCCTGCATCGTGCTCCTCGGCTCTATGTCCCCGAGACGCACCTGCGCAGCTTGCCCGCCTGCGTCATGCTCCTCAGCTCCATGCTCCCCGGGACACACCTGCGCGGCCTGCCCGCCTGCGTCGTGCTCCTCGGCTCCTCGGCCCCTTGACCCGAGACATGCCTGCAGCTCGCCTGCGCCATGCTTCCCGAGATCACACTTGCGCGGCTAGCCCGCCTGCGTCGTGCTCCTCGGCTTCATGCTCCCTGAGACACACCTGCGCGGCCAGCCCGCCTGCGTCATGCTCCTCGTCTCCATTTTCCCCGAGACCGCGCCTGCACGGCTAGCCCATCTAAAAGCTAAAGCCATGCCTCAGACTCTCGTTACAACGTCCGATGCATAGCTTCTTTTCGGGGGGGAATATGATGAGGATAGTAATTATGATAAGACTCGACTGACGTCAACCGATGCCTCACGCCTCGATCGGCGTGATTGCACTTGGTCAACCGAATCGGAACACCGGCCGAGGCGCATTAATGCCTACTCAGGCGCGGTTCTTCACGCCACGCCAACGCCCATGTCAAACACTATCAGCCTGCCTCCTACAGGCGGGCATGTCAAACAACAGTAAGCTTCCCTATAAATACCCTCTCGTTCATCAAAGAGAGGGGGGAGGGACACACTAAAACACTTCTTCATCTGAAACCTCCTCCACGTCTGCTAATTTGATCGTCGGAGGGGTCGGGTCGAGCTTCCCGACCCGACCTTTGTGCAGGTGCGAAGCCAAGGGTCCCCGCCGGACGCGCGGACGACGAGTTCCTGCCCGAAGGAAACGGCGACCCCGTCCCGATCGGACCATCGCACCGAACCGACCCTGCGGGCTCGAGGGACGCCCCGGAGAGATCCCCGTCGTCCGGACCCGAACCGAGCCGCGTCGACCCTAAGGCCACGACTCCCAGGTTGTTTACCACAACAGTTAGGTAGATGGCCCATTATTCAACTCATAGTAGGCTTTAATTACTTATACCCCACTTTAGTCAACTCTCTTATTTTTTTAACCAAAACACTAACTCTTTTAATTAAGAATTGTGGTTGCTAGGACAAAAAGGGGGGGGGAGGGGGAGCAGCGGTGATTATAAAAAAGAGAGAAGCAGCGAAAAAACAAGAGAAAAAGAAAAGGAAAGAATACAATAATAACATAAAGACTATTCATAATCATCCAGATAGTGTTCTCATCTCAGATTAGATAAGATTTATAGTAGATTCTTGTTATGATTACTTGAGGAGATTTTGGATATTGCACACAATGACATAATCCTTGTATCATAGTTATTTTTTTGTGATTGTTGCTTAGGTTTTGATCAAGAGATTCTGAGATTTGTATATTTATTATTCTTATAGTGGATTTTCTCTAGCTTATCCTATGGTTTTTACCCTTCACGTTGGAAGGATTTTTCATATAAATCTTGATATCCAATTTAATTATATTTTTTATTTAATTTCGTTGTGATCTATTTTTATTTGTTCATATATAAAATTTTCTTTTTATCCCATCACTTTTGTGGTGCTTCACCGATCTCTATCTCATTTATTTTTCCATGTCTTAGTCTATTCATCTAAAGTTCACTAATCTTTGGCTCGCATCATCCTCGTTTTTCTTTCTCCGAATCTATACAAATTAGAAGATCCAACATCAAGCTATGAAAGCAGTTCAATTCCTACAGCTCCCTTCTATTGAGCTCAACACCAACTCTCTTGGAGGCTGTCAATTGCTGTAGTATTAGTATTAGTATTTGGCAGATCACTGATATCTACTTTTAATTTGTTTGTTGCTACGGGTCCATTAGCAACTCAGTTTGTTCGATAGTTTTAAAGCAATGTATTTGATAGAAATAATAGAAGATAAGAACAATAATTGAAGAAGCTTTATTGTAAAAATGAAATAGCTTTAGCTTAAAAATATTAATATGTTCCCTCTCCTATTTATACAGATTAGGAGGAAGAATTTTCCTAACAGAATAAACAGAAAGAGATTTTCTCATATAGTTAAGGAAATCTTATCTTCTATCAAGTTGGGGAAATCTTATTTCTATCAGTATTTTTGTTCTAGTAAAAAGAACATGAAGCTATTGAGCATCCGTGAAAGCATGCCACTAAATTATTTTATTCGATGATGCTAGTGAAGTCTTAGTTTATGCTTTAAGCCAAGTAACTATTATAGTGCATTCACATGTCACTATCTATTTTTTCCAGATTGAAAGATTAACCCTTAGCATGAATGTGATATATATGGTTTAGATAAATTAAGGTAAGTTCATGATAATAAAATATTGATAGAGTTAAAAGGTTCCTATCTTACTTTAGGTTCTTGCAAGGAAATATTCTGATGACAAAACTAGCTTCATAGTTGATCATCATCTAGATGTCGATATCGAAGATAAGGGTAAATCACCTCCTGACTCGATAGTATTGTGGGGCACCTATCGACCCTCATGGATAATAGTTCACGGGAGATTATTTCGACTAATTTTGTCGATCATCAGGATAGTGGTCCCTGGGTGATCCTTTGGGAATGTCTCCACTTAGTTGGCATTTGTAGATGACAACCCGTAGAAGGTCATTCAAGCCTCTTGCTCACATGGATAAAATGCTATACGGAGGGCATTACGATAGTTATAAACGATCCCCTTGATTGCCCAGGTATAAAAGCCAACCCCCGACACCTGCTTAAGAGTCGGATCTCTCTTCAAAAAAATCCTTTATACCTCACACAATTCCACAAAACTAACTTGAATATTGGATGAGTCAGGTCGGAAAATTCCCCTGACACTAACCTTTGTGCAGGAACTTGGGAAGATCGAAGTCCATCCTGGATATTTAGAAACCACCTTAGATTCCTTGATGCCACACTAACTATCTCATTAGACAACCACAAGGGATCCTCAAATGACCTTATGCAACACTCAGCAAACAACAATCTCATGGAAAATAATATAATTCTTACTTCTATAATTTAGGATGAATGGGCTTACAGCAAGCAACATATATGGTGAGGTTCAAGCAAACCCACTGCAATTTATTTGTCACATGATACATTCACGGCAACAGTTTAGACTTACCTCAATTGATTCGGAGAGTAACCTAACATGAACATCGATTCAAAAATGAGGGGCATATGACCCATTAGGCCGATGGTGGTCGAGGACCCGAGCGGTGGTGACGGAGGCAAAGGTGTAGCAATAGTGGGCGATGGCGGAATAGACAACAAAGATTAGGGATTATAGCGACGGATCCAACGATGATCGAATATAAGTGGAGGAATATAAAATGCTCCAATAAAAATAGTTGTGCGTACAGGACAAGTATTTTTATCACGTCGAGAACAAGTATTTTAAAGGTGAAGGCCTACACCTCCTCAATTTTCTTCTTTGCGGACAAAGTACGTCTTCTCTGACCAAACTATGACTTGCATGATCAAAGAAACGAATATGAAGGAAGAACTTCCAGAACAAATAATTAAAAATATAATCCCCTGACTATGAATTTTCCATTGTTAATATATAAAGTTTATTTCAATCTGATCAGCATATAGAATGTTTTTATTAGATGCGAGAAAAACCTGCTGTTTATAATATACAAACTTGTCTCTTAGTTAACATAGCCATCAATTCATGAATTGCATCAATTGTCATCAATACACCACCTTTCAAGGTCCGTCTATGGGTTTATTTTAATTATTTCACGTGTCAAGCATACTTTATTTTAATTTTTTTTATTATTATATATTTTTATAAAATTAAAAAAAAAATAGTACTATAAATAACGGACATGATACTCATGTAGCCACCAAATATGATGCTCACAGCTAAATTTCAATTTAAGATGTATCACTTATGTATTATTACATTGACAACCTCAATGCCTCCATAAGAACACGCAATCTTTATTTTATTGGGACGCAACGTCACATCAATCTGGAAGACGTTTCTATCACTGTCCCGCCTTATTCATGACCTCGTAATGGGAAGCACACGTATGGTCGTTAGTACATCGCCATCTCAAACACTGTTCCTCACGGCGGCGCCGTACCCGCTGTTGAGATCGTAGTATCTGCTCCACAGCATGATGCCGCCGTAGTTGGACGCAGTCTTGATCGCCGGCAGCACCTGGGAGGTGAGGTCGTCGGGCGGGATGTACCCGCTCCCGGCCGCGTCCTGCGAGGCCGGCAGCCCCAGGAAGACGGTCGACGACGGCAAGCTCGACGTCCACGTCCCCCATGCGCTGCTCAGGCCGCTGACCCCCGACGAGTAGTCGCAGCTGGGGTTGTTGTAGAACTGCACCCACACGTAGTCGAAGAGCCCCGTCTGCAGCGCGTTCCCCACGTACTGGTCCGGGTAGGGGCACTGCGGCGCCGCCGAGAGGTACACCTTGGTCCCCGCCTGATTACCAAAGTCGGAGAGCTGCTTCGCCAGCTCGTCGTAGTGGTCGGGGCCGCCCTGCTCGATGTCGAAGTCGATGCCGTCGAGGACGGCGTCGCCCAGCGGGCGCGAGCTGGACGAGCCACCCAGGTAGTTGTCCCATAGGTACGTTGCCACGCTCGCGGCGTCGTCAGAGGAGGACAGGGAGTATCTGCCGGAGCCGCCACCGAGGGAGAGGAGCACCTTGATGCCCTGGGACTGGCAGGCGCGGATGTCGGAGCTGAGGCCGGTGCAGGTGCCGGAGGGGGGGTCGCAGTGGCCCGCCAGGTTGAGGACGGGGGTTTGCCCGTTGCCGAAGGTGGTGAGGAAAGCCAGAATCACATACGAGTAGATGCCGGTGTTGCAGGTGTCGGCAAGGCCGCCCTCGTTGCCGTTCTGGCCCCAGTACACGGCGATGCTGCCGGCGTGGGAGCCAGCAGAGAAGGCGAAGACGAGGAGGGCGACGAGGAGGAGGGAGGAGAGGTTTCGGGAGGCCATGGTGGATTGCCTGTGACGATTGGCGAAGGCCTCGTTCATGTTATATAGGGAAGGAGGGTGGGATGGGACCTGCACCAGGGAAGAGGAGATGACAGGGGGAGGCTGCGCTTTGGGATGAAGACAAGAAGACTTTGACTAACTCTTGGATGACTCTCAGAGGAGGTGCTCATCCACTCATCATCTTTGCTTCGTATAATTTATTTGTATTGCTGTTGTGTTTATCTGTAACTCATGTGATTTCCATCTTTCTTTTAGGTTAAGCATGAGAAGAAACGTATCCTCGAAGTATATAAAAATCTTACAATCTATTATATTTCTGTGACGCACTCCGCCGCGAACAGACTTCTTCGAGTCTGCTTCGGGCACGGTTGCCACCGCCTCAGTCACGCCTTCATTTATTTGGTCTTCCTCCATGGTCGATGCACCAGCGACCAACCGAGTCAATTGACTTGTGAGGGATCGAGTCGTCTCTGTGCAAACATCGCCAAGGACAGAGATAAGGATGGCGGTAGATCGATTTTTTCGGACATCCGACTCTATTCGATCTATCTAATGCGTATGCCGGTACCCTTGAACTGAGTTTGAGATGAATTCATTGACGTAATGCAGAAGGGAAACTCCGCGGAAGTCTCGTGCAGGTGAGGCTGCTGAGAATGAATGGGTCGTCATCATCCTAAACAACCGCAGCCGATGTGTTCGGTTTGTCAGTGTTCATCCTCGCAATGACGCATGAGCATCCGATGTATAATTCCAACACGTAGAGAGGGATGAAAGTGAAGTCAGTCTCCCCGGTGGGAACTACGAGAAGGTCCTGCGACCGAGTCTTCGCCAGGAACAACGACGGTGGCGAAAATGTTGACGTTGGTGTTCATAGTCAAACGATGCACCAGCGACTGGCTGAGGCAATCGACTCAATAAATCTGACTTTAACAGCTACCCAACATCTCGGACTGAGACGGAGACAAAAGTAAACATTGATTGGCTCCGAACCTTACTCACATGTCACACCATCAGAACCTAAGTTAGCACAAAAAAGTTATTGGAGTATATTAATCGCCACACCTTTAATTCTTCAATGCCATGCTCTGTTCATGTAAAGTCCTTTGATCTTTGGCTTGCAACATACGGTGAGCGAAATTAATGGGGGAAGAAAGACGTGTTCGCCTTCTTCAACCTTGCTTGCACACGGTTTCCGCTGCGCCATGGGAACGACCACGAACTTATTAGTCTTCCTCCATACTCGACGCACCATCGATGAGTCAATTAATGGCCGGCGCCAGCTTAGCAAATTACCGATTCGATTGTGACTCCTCGCCACTAAGCTGAGCTTCCCCCGCGAACAAAGAAGCTTACGAGGATCATCATCTTTGTTCCATGGCTATAAATTTCACGCTGGTAATATATTTTAATATCACGATAAGAATTATGATTGAGATACAGTTAGTCTCAAAACCTTAAGCTATTAGGAAAGAGCCAAATACGTGTAAGGTATATTAAGTATTAATCCTGACATAAGGGTTTACGTTAGAATTCCAACACACACACAGAGAGAGATGGAGGTGATGGAAGTCTCCCAGGTCATCTGAACCTTCTTAAAACATTAGGGTGAGCTCGGAGCTTCGTTGACGACAAGTCCTCACCAAGAACAACACGGTCAAGAGTTGGTAGTGGGTCATGAACTACGGAGGAGAATACGTATAGGCATCGACATTGTGTCGTTAGGTTTGGGGCCCTTCTCCTCGAGCTCAAGTCTCTAGAATAAGATGGTAATCCAAGTGAAGATTTCGTCAAGCTCCATCCCATTTATTCTCACATGTCCTATTCTATTCATGTAAAGTTCTTTGATCTTTGGCTTGCATCTTCCTCGTTTTCTTTTCTCCACCAAATCTATACATATTATATGGTCCTGCACACAAGTTCTCACGCAACAAGATGCTATGAAAGCAGCTCAATTCCTACAGCTCTCTTGTATTGAGCTCAACACTAACTCTTTGAAGCTTCTCAACGTTTCCAAGGGAATCAAATCACTCCTATACCTTTGATGTAAGTGGAATCAAGCACTTACCCAGGTCTAGAATTTTTTGTAAGACATACGCTGACAAATTTTGGTAGATCACAGATCTTCAGATTTTTATTTGCTGCTATGGCTTCATTAGCAGCTCAGTTTGTTCCACAGTTTTAAAGCAATAATTTTTATTTTACTTTGAGAAAATGAATCTATGAAGCATGCCTCAAAGCATATCAATAAAGTATTTATATTCGATGATGCTAACAATGAATGTGCCGCCACACTGGGCTGATAGCAAGTTACATATATCGTGGGCTTCGAGCAAGCCTAGTGCTTGATTTGTTGCATGACCCATTCACCACAATTGTTGAAACCTAGACGACTCATTCTTTTGCTGGGCCAACTTCCATTGGACTCGCCAATTGATTCGGACTCGAACCTAACATGAACATCGAGTAAAAAGCTAGTGTCATAATGAGTCTCATCATAAGACTGACTCATTTGAAAGAAATGCATGAGAAATTGTAATCAAGACAACATGTCAACATCCATGTTCGTCGGAAAGGTCATATTCACAGACCAAAGGCATCCGAATGGGAAGCGAGAGACGGAGAAAGGCGAATCCAACTTTCTGGTGATGGATCCTCATCAACAGAGATGAGAAAGGAGATAGATAGAAGGACAAGTCTTTTGTAAGTGTTGGATACGAGGAAGATATTGTTGACTTCATTGGTGGCTACAATTCATTTGCTGACTCCCGACATATGGACAGCATAAGTTCCCTCCGAATCTGATGCACTTTGACACGAAATATCAATCAAAATATACATCTATTTGCATGAGCCAATTGTTGACGAAGAGGACTTGACCGCACATCAGTGACGTGCGCGCTGTTTCAGTGTGTGTTGAGGAGCGCATGCATCATGCATGGCAAGTTTCATCTCGTTCTTATTCGATATATTATTGCTGTTGATAGTGTGGCTTTGGAGCTTGACACTTGCCCGGTTCTTCTTCCTCGAAAGTCTTCCTTCTCTTTTGACTCGTGGCTCCAAGAAAAAGACTCGGGAGAAAGCGAAAAAGGGACAAAGGCATATGCTCATGTTCTTCTTCCACCACCCACTGCTTCCACTTGCTGTAAAGATTAATTGCAGTGGTATAGTGTGTACCAGGGAATACAGAGGAGAAGGAATAAGAAAGAGAACAAGTAACGTCTCACGTTTACGTTGTGATCTTCCACTCAGTCAGCCATCATCCTGCCGTCTGCTGAAGGTTTCTGTAGCCCCTAGGAGAAACCCTAATAGTTTGATCCTGGCAACCCACCGTGGCATCTGTTGATTCAGCTGATCTTTTTACTGCTTGTTATCTTTACATACAAATGCTGCTGCTGCTGCTGTGGCTGTGATGATCATCTACCTATCTGTTGCGTTTTCAACTTGCCAAGTGCCGATAGCAGAAAGAAGGAAACGTGGAGGGCGAGACTGCATCCTTGGATTGCGATGCCCATCTCCATCACAACAAATCTCGTTGGTGGACTCACTCGCTGCACCTGCAAAAGAGTTATTATGTGGCGATTGGGGTGGGGATAGTTGGCCTTTGCCTTTTTGGAAGGGACGCCGCCGCCTGCAACCTCGAGCAAGTTGCGTTTGCCTTTGATCCCGAGATGCTGTTATAAGTGCCAACTTCTTTACGTCTCCTAAAAGTGTTTTGTCTTCTCCTGCATCCGATGCATTACTTGTATACTGATCTAATGACGAAGCTTCACTGATATCTTCTTTAGATATGATCATAAGATCCCTGAGGATATCATGCATAATTCGTGAAATATTGTGAACAGAAAAAGGGAAGAAGCGGAGACTCGTCCAAGTCTTATGACGAATATTATATTTGAAGATTGTTAGCTGACCAAATAAATGTATATAAGCCTGTGAGAATAATAGGCGTGACATTATTATTATTATTATTATTATTATTATTATTATTATTATTATATCGGATGATAAAATGGAATATGGCTTTGTTAGGTCAGACCTCGATAAGAAAGATACGTCGTAATCCGTCACCTCAATTGAGCTTATTAAACACCTAATTTTTTGAAGGTTAAGTTGTATTTATTTTTGAGCAATTAGATACAATAATAAGGGTCGATTAAAAGTGCTAATCTAAATCAAAATTGAATGCCGACTGCGGCAAAATGTCGTCGTTGGATTTATTTTTCCGCCTCTATTATTAATGGGAACAAAATTGCATTATTCTGTTGTTCAATAAAGAAAAAGGGTGGGGCCCACGGCGGCGCACCACGGACGGTTGCGAGCCGCTGCCTGCGTGGAATCTCGCGCGACGCGGTGACGTGTCGAGGCGGCGCCCTCCCAGCGGCCGACCGACGCCGGCCCCGCTTCTCGGCCTACGCTGCGCGGGATGGGCTAACGTGCGCGCGCCACCGGCCTCGCTTATATATGTCTCCTCTTAATTATCGACAGTTTATTTTCTTTTCTTTTTCCCACCTCGCTCTCGCTCGCTTTGTTGCCTTCCGCCTCGGCTCCTCCTTCCCTATCCCCACATCAACAACCCTAACTCTCGTCGGATCTTCCCGTCCTTGGCCGCCTGCCCTTCTCACGCCAAGGCGAGTGTTGCCTCATTCTTGTCTCTGATCGGATCGTTTACGATCGTTTTCGTGGAGTGTGAATGCCGTCGGATCGGCTAACGAGGACATATATTGCGTCTTCTCGTTCCTCTTGAATGCTTATTTTGCTGTCCGATTTTATGTCCTCTTTTTTAGCTCCATCCAAGTATTCTCTGTAGCGTACTTGGTGTTACTTTTAGATTTGGTTCTGCCCTTCTTCTACCTCTTTTTTTCTTGGTGTTTCATGATCGTTTAATGCTTGTCTCATCGTGGATTGTGGACGAAAGGTGATCGGAATTTTCCAATCTTCTTTTCTCCTAACTGATTCTATGAGGTAGCTGTTGTTTCTCTTGTGAGTTTGGGTGTTTTATACTGCGCTTGATCCTATCGGTGCCCATCAACAAGGGTAAATTAGTGAAGCAGTTAAAGACAGAGTCGAGTGGTAATAGATACTATGTAAAAGGCATTGCGTAACTCGACGATTTCTTGGCACGTGGTATGTACCGGCAATTAATGCTTTAAACATCTGGTGATCTATCAACTGCTTTGCTGTCAGTTCTGTTGCAAGAGTTGAGTAGATTAAACGTGTTTCTGCATACTTTCCTCATTCTGAATAGATTTATGATGCTACCAGAGCATCTTGATGGATGGTGTAAATAAAAATCTTAAAGCACTGCATCTTCCATGAGGTATTGGTAACATCCTTAATCTGATTAGTTGCACGATGGAAAGTTGCTTGTATTTGTAGTTTTTTGTTCATGACTAATCTGATCATGCATTTATTTTTGGTTTTTTTTTATTAATATATACAATCTGCATAACCAGATCGGGATTATATTCCTTACAGCGATTTTCTGGTCGTATTTGTGTTGGCTTGACCGTCCTGTGTCTTTGCCTCGTTTCTTCAATTGGTGCTAGGTTATAGGAGTTTACATCTCTCTCTGTCTCTCTGTTATTTTTTGTAATTGTCTCAAAATTTGCAGATGCAATTTGACGACTTCAGATAGAGTTACTGCTTCCTTTTACAATGGAAGCATGTAATTGAGCAATTTGAGTTTCGTGAATCTTTTGATGTGTATGATTCTAGTAATAGCATGAAAAGCTATACATCAAAAGGTTTTAAGCATACTAAGTTATTCTGCTTGCCGATCTAATTTTCAAGATTATCATTCTGCTGTCTTGTAAAATAAGCTAACACTGTAACAATTGTTGGTAACATTCCTTCTAATTTCAAGTTCAATGATACTTTGCAAGCAGTTGCTAATAGTCTATTATATTTTTTCAAATAAATGTGGCTCTTTATATATGTCCATGGTTTTTTTTTTTTTTTACTGTTATGGCCCTATAATAATTTGAATATCTACTTTGCTAGCTCTTTTATAAACTTAATGTGCTTTTTCTTGCAATCATATTTTATTGTAAATTTATCTATTAAATTTAATCAACTTGATCACATGAATATGATATAACTAGAAACCGTGTAAGTTTAACTTATGCTAATTAAACTTAATTGCTGGGTATCTGTTATGACCATTTTAGTTATTTAATTTGATCCCTTTTTTTGAAAAAAAAAAACCATGAGGCCATATTTTTACATGATATGCAAGTATGGTGTTCTTATAAAGTTTGGGAGACCTAAAACTCTCTAAATAGCACATTGCAGAGTTTTGACATCAGCCCTCTTGAAACAGAGCTATGATGGTTCATAGAAGTTACTGATGTCAAGTATATTACATTTGTTCTTTTCATTTTCCTTGTAAAATTACACTTTTCTTTTCTTTTTTCCTCTTGAGTTGGATCAGAAGAAATGATCCAAATAATTTTTCTAGTCAGGTGTCTTTTTGAAAAGCATCAGTATCACTGATGACCGATATCACTGATGACCAATGCATGTAGCATAAGCTTCTTGTAGGATGTGGTTTCCGTTTGTTTAAAAATTCTTGGTTGCTTGTAAGTACATGTTCTGTCAAACAGTAATCTATTTAGAGTATATGATGGATGTGTGGTTGTTTAATAGTTTAAATTGCTTGTCAAAGTACTTTGGACGTTTATAATAATGCATATATCCTTTTCTTGCATGGTTGGCAAAATGTGTGTGTCTTTTAGTAGCAGCATCAATACTAACTCTGGTTTTTGATAGTTCAATTTTGGATATGCTTGCTTCTTGAAAGATCTTTGTGTATTTATGATAACCCATGGCGCCTTTTCTTGCTTTGTTGGCAAAATGTGTCTGTATCTTTTAGCAGCATCACACATGCTACTCTGCTCTTCAAAGTTCTGGATAGAAATTTGGAAAGAGTAATTCTAAATTCTTATTTCTCAAATGCTATTAATTTTCTCTTTGGTGTTTCTTCTGCTGCAGGAATTCTTGGGCAATACATTTTGTTAGATGACATGGTTGGCTACTAATGATTGTTCATTTGACCCCTAACTCCAGCTACAGCTAATTTGATTATCTCTCAAGTTTTCCAAAATGGACCGTTGTGATACATCAGGATTTGTCAGTGGGGGTTGCAAGCTTTCATTCTAGTATTTAATTAACTTTGTTACCATTAAAGTTCTGGAAGTCAGGCTAACTGGTTCTTTTCCTATTAGATTTGGTGGCTCTAAGAGGGCTTTTGACAGATAATGGATAACTGCCCTTTGAATCTGGCCTCTACTGCAAATCTTTCCTCTTTGAGTACTGATGATTTCTTTGACAGAGTCCAATCAAGAGAAGAAAAAAGTGATGCCACGTTACGAATTAATTCTCCTAGTTCTTCCACTCTTAATAACTCCAAAACAAAGGGCACAATAGGGGTGTGGGGTGATATGAATGATGTGGAGTGTTCAGGTCAGTCCTTGCTTGCTCTGGGTTTAGGTCAGTCTCTGAATTCTTCATATGTTAGCAAGATGAGTTCGATAATTCATTGCACATCTTCAGCAAAAGAAAATGATAATGGATCCGTTGATTTAGGACTGAATATTCGGTTTTGTCCTGAAAATGCAAAAACATCGAATCCTTCTAAGTCCTTTGTTGCTACTGCCAATGATTCTCATACTGGAAATACATTAGACCTCCAATTAGGTCTATCAGTTGGGTCATTTGAATCAGTCATGACTAGTGTCAAGCCTGTCCTGGATGAACATCAGAGTAGTGTGGAGACCTCGGTAATGGTGAATTCAGTGCTGACCAATGATGATGAAGGGATTGTATCATCTTGGTGGATATTCAGTAGCTGTATGCCAACTCATTTGAACGATTCAGAGACAAGTAGCAGTTTTGCTTCAAATAAGAAAATTTGTGTAAAAGCAGATCCAGTTGTTGTGCCAGATCACCCACCAACCGTGCTGCAAACAGTGAAAAGCCCAGTTGTCTGCACTTCCGGAGTTACACATTCACGACACCACAATAGTAGCATAAAAAACTGTCAGTTCCAAGGTTGTGTAAAAAGAGCAAGAGGCGCTTCTGGTCTATGCATAGCCCATGGTGGGGGAAGGAGGTGCCAGAAACCTGGATGTCAAAAGGGTGCTGAAGGAAGGACAATCTTTTGCAAAGCGCATGGAGGCGGTCGTCGGTGTGAACATCTTGGCTGCACAAAGAGTGCAGAAGGGCGCACTGATTACTGCATTGCCCATGGTGGTGGCAAACGTTGCAGCCATGAATGTTGCGGCCGTGCTGCAAGAGGTAAATCAGGTTTATGCATCAAGCATGGAGGTGGTAAGAGGTGCCGGAGAGAGAATTGCACAAAAAGTGCAGAAGGTCATTCTGGATTTTGTATCTCTCATGGTGGTGGACGACGCTGTCAATTTCCAGCATGCTCAAAGGGTGCACAGGGTAGCACAATGTTTTGCAAGGCACATGGTGGGGGGAAAAGATGTACATTTTTGGGGTGCACCAAGGGAGCTGAAGGGAGCACTCCTTACTGCAAGGGTCATGGAGGAGGGAAGCGCTGCTTGTTTCAGGGGGGAGGTGTTTGCCCAAAGAGTGTGCATGGTGGGACCTTATTCTGTGTAGCTCATGGTGGTGGGAAGAGGTGTGCTGTTCCTGGGTGCACTAAGAGTGCTAGAGGTCGGACTAATTACTGTGTGCGCCATGGTGGAGGCAAACGATGCAAATCTGTGGGTTGTGGGAAAAGCGCTCAAGGGAGTACTGATTTTTGCAAGGCACATGGTGGAGGCAACCGGTGTGCCTGGGGTCATGTGGGGTCAAAGTTTGGCACAGGCGATCCACCTTGTGAGAGGTTTGCCAGGACCAAAGCTGGTCTTTGTGCTGCACATGATGCCTTGGTGCAAGATCACTGTGTTCGTGGTGGGGGTACCCTTGCAATATCCACTACCCTGTTTCCAACATCAATTAAGTCTGGGAAGATGAAAGAGGTTGCTATTGGAGGGAAGGGCATGTCATACTGGAGTGGATCTGATACGAAAGCACATCCTCAGGTTACTCAGTGTGGGTTGGTTTCGCTTCCAGAAGGGAGGGTTCATGGAGGAAGTCTAATGACGATGCTTGCCACCAGTTCAGGCACGGGGAACAATGCATAAGTCAAGGTATGCTGGTATTCTTGAGCAGGGTTCTTCCTATGATACGATGCAGTAGTGTGTGCAAAGGCTGGACGTGCCTTTCTTAACTATCATTTGTGCGCTTTCTGACTTGGTATATGTATTTTCCATGTGTGTTTGCGAGTTGCTAGTTCCAATTGTTGAAAAAGGTATCTGATTTACCACATATATTTGCTAGATCGTGTTTGTCACCTACATAAATGGGATTTAGGTGGGCAGAATTATAGTATTGTTTGGTGGTGTTTCTTTCTTTTTATCTCAAGACTCTAAACTTGCCTCTATGTATACATGGTTAGTATCAGGTAACTGATTGCTGTTAAGAAATTTCTGTTTTGTTTATTATATTTGATAAATCCCATAATAATCTTTCTATATGGGATGGAGGTTCCTGCAATTATCTCTTCTCTTTTTTTGTCTGATATAAATGTTCTTGTTTAGTTTACACGCTGTTACATGTGGTGCCTAGTCACCTATTAACTAACGGGTATGCGGCTTTAAGCATGTCTTGCAACTTATGATGCTGTAAGTGTAATACAGCAGAGTTATGCTACCTTGATATCATGATCATATGACATATCTTCTTTGGTGGCTTTTTTTATTTATTAGATCGCAAAGTGCAGTGCTCTCATCATGAGACACAAATCAACCAATATAGCTTGTTTTTGTGCGTTATATTATTTTTTTGTGGTAATCTTCTACCGAAAACAGATCTTCTATTTGTGAGATTCATATCCATCCAATGATGTTCTTTTATTGGTTATTACTGTTGCATCCTCTCTCTGCTCATTCTACTGAAAACATTTAGTATACCCAGTGTTCTTTCCTTGGTTGTTACTGTTGTTTCTTTGTCTGTAGTCATTCTACTGAAAACAGATGGTATTACCACTTTTTGCTTGTGAGCTGTTTGACTGTGATCGAACACTACAGCTTCGAAGCATTTGGGCCGATTGTAATAGAAGCGGTGTAGTTTATTTGAAAGAAACGACAGCTTGTGATTTATGCATCAGAGTGAGGATGATGATGAAATCATAAAAATGGAGTTGTTGACTCGATTTCTGTTTCAAAAGATTTCCTGTCTGAAGTCATGCTGCAACACCAGAAGATAAAAAAAAAAAAAAAAAACACACACACACACACACACACATATATATATATATATATATATATATATATATATATATATATATATATATATATATATATTGTTTTAGTTTCAGAATAATTATATGTTGTGAGTTCACTAAATAATTGAAGGGTAATCCTAAGAAGAAGTTACTTGCAAGCTTATGAGTGCACAAAATAAGCTTGTACATGAGTTTACGAGTTTGTTTGCCACTCTTAACTGATTAGTTTTGAGAATTTGATTCAAACATAGCTCATTAATTCAACCCTGCATCCATCCCCCCAACCGTAGGTAGCATCGCAGCACACCACACCACACCATTTGTGCGAGGATGATAAGTTAGCATCGCGTCCGGTAAGTGTCAAAAATAGATGGGTTCTCGCTGGACCAACCCATTATGTTATAGATCGATAACATAATGCGTTGGTTGTCATGTCAATCGCCCCCCACCTGTAAAGCATACTTATTCACCCGTTTGGTTTCATGCCACCGCTTTTGTTTTATTCCTTGGTAAAAGCCTCGGTGACAAGAGGGTGGGGGGGATTGGGGGGTGCGGTACAGTGGCGTCTAAGCCTAGCAGATACAGCAACCATTACGACGAGTCTTCCAGGGATGTTACTCAGAAGAAAAGGAGGAGCAATAGCAGCACCACCACCAACATCAATCTTCCTTATAAAGCATGTCAACCTAGTGGAAAGATTTAAGAGAAGACCAGTCGATGACTTGTATGACTGCAGCTCCTGCTTAAACCATCCATCAGAGCAGCTTGGCCCACCACATAAGCCAAATGCTATTACTGACATGCAAAAATGGAGGTTTACATGCAGAACCCCAGCATGGGAGCTTGATGATGCACCTCCTCCACCTAATTTCCTAGTTTTTGCTATAATAATACTCTTAAGGTACAAAGAAGAGTCAAGAGAAACTTGAATATGTAGTAGTTCAGAAACCATCTCATTCTTTTTCTTTCTGGTATTCTGTAATCAATATATGCAGTCAGCTAAATCTGCACTGATTGATGAGGAAAAGTAGAATACTCAGGAAAAAAAAATTCATGAACTATATATAGCCATGATGAAACAAACCATTGGTCTAAATGTGCAACTTCAAGTTAACGACATAATTTAATCAAAAGTAAGCAAGAAAACTATAACTCTGGGTTCTAAAATCATCTCTAGTCAATGTTATAAAACAAGTGGTCAGTTGGATATTTCAAATACATGACTATGAGATGTTGGAGAGGGGAAAGATCAAGATCTGACAATATGATTGACAAAAATACTCTTAAGATGTGGACCGAGCTCCATCAATGGTTTCTGAAGCAACCCACAAGCTCAGATGTGATGCCTCAAGTGCAGCATGACAAATTGGTGAGAGGTCTTGTCTTGATCTAGCCACAGAGACCAATAGCATGAAAAATCTAATGTGTCTGACGAAAGATTGCCAGTTGAAAATTCAGATCAGTGCCTGAGAGATTCAGCAAATACTGATTTTGAGATGCAAAATTTAATAGATCAATGGACTGATTGCTGAGGAAAATAGAAATTGATTCCACTGTGAATGTACTTAGGAGGGAGCTGATAGACTAGCCTGAGGGATGATACTAAAGAAATCAGATTATTCACAAGGAACTCATGAAATATGTCCTGCTTGTACAAAAGAAAAAGAAAACCACCTACTGCCTCAAAGGTGACAGCAAGCTGCTTTCCTCTGCAGAGCTGTCTGCCATGTTCATGCATAGCAGTGAAGCAGCATATGACAGGGTGCTCCTAGATGTTTGTTGGCATGCACAAGGCTTCGAGTGGAGGAAACATGGTTATGGCATTTCATCAAAACAAGGCATGCATGGATTGAGACAGGGAACAACTCTGCAAGGAAGAGGAACACTACTGGCATTCATTATCTAGAGCAGGAAATATATATATAATCAAACAGGTAGACAAACATCAGCTAGGAAGAATTATGACAAAGCAAAAATGCTTGCTCATAATGCCTCATGAAATCCAGTCCCCTTGCAGAACTATTGCTACTTCTTCCTAAGTGGACATGTTGCTGGCTATTCATCATAACCAAAACTTCTTTACTAGAACAAAGGTTTGCAGGTGCCATAATTAAAGGAAAGAACACGACCAACACTAATATGCAAGAGAAAATAGGAAGATTTAGACCTCGACTGCCAGCAACCAGCTCATACCATCAGTCATGAAGATTGATGCCCGTAGTGGGAACTGTAGCAGAGGGAGTCCAGAACTAGTAAGCTTTCAGCCATGGGTGTTGACAGCCTCCCACACCAAATTCTTCGGAACTGGGTTCTCAAAGTCCCGAGCTCGCAATGCAGCAGCTCTAAGAGTCCGAATGGTCATCGCATTGGCCTCCCAGAACGTGGCGATGTTGTAGGGCAGCTTATGCTTCTTGCAGAGCTCCCTCACGAAAGGAGAGACCTTTCTGAGATGGCACCGCGGCAATCGGGGGAACAGATGGTGCGCCACCTGGAACTGCAACCCGCCATGGAACCAATCCATCCACGGGGAGCAAGAGATGTCAAGGGTCCCCATGGTCTGCTTCTCGAACCAGTCATTCCCCTGAGGCGGCCCGACGTAAACGCTCGAAGAGAAGTGGTTCAAGCAGAACTGGACGTGCTGAATCCCGGTGACCGCGAAGCTGGCGACGACGAACATAACCCTTTCTCCCCAATTCGGCAAACAGGAGACGAGCAAAGGGTACCAGATCCAGAAGACGGCAACCCCGAGGATCTCCTGCCATCTATTGGGCACCTTCTTCGCTGAGAGAAGAAGCAAAATGGATTGGGCGAACAGGTTGATCCTCGCGAAGCACATCACGGGGTAGAACGTCCAATGCTGGTAGCTGACGAGGAACCTCGCGACGGCGTCGAAGTTCATCTTCCTCTCGTAGAAATACGATTTCATCGAGGCGAAGAGCTTCGATGACACCGCGAAGAAGGGCATGTGCTGGAGGTCCGGGTCGAAGTCGAGGCTGTTGCAGGCTATGTGGTGGGCGTTGTGATTCCGCTTCCACCACGCGATGCTGACGCCGGCGAGGCAATTCCCAGCGACGATCTGCGCCAGCCGGTTGAGGCGCGGATGCCCGACGATCCGGTAGTGTCCGGAGTCGTGCCCCATCCAGCCGGTCTGGATCCAGAGGAAGCCCATCATGCCGCCGCAGAGGGCGTGGACGAGAGCACTCTCCGAGAGGAGGACGCCGGAGACGGCGGCGACGAGTAGGACGAGAATGGAGCAGATGGTGAGCGGGGCGACGAGGCCCTTCTGGTCGAAGAGCCCGGACTTGGAGAACTCGGCGACGAGGCGGCGGTAGTCGCTGGAGGCGGCGGAGACGCGGTAGTCAGCGAGATGGCCGACGAAGAAGCGGCCAAGGTGGGCCCAGGCGGAGGCGGGGTGGTAGGCGACGAAGGCATTGGTGGCGTCCTGGCCGGCGAGGCTGAGGAGGGGGAGGTCGCCGCCTGGGTGGTCCTCGACCCAGGAGGTGACGTCGTACACCTTTCCCTGGATGCAGATCCAGAGATCGGAAGCGGTATTGCGCTTGCGGAGCTCTTCCGCCGTGATGTACCTCTTCGCCTCCTCGCCTTGCACGGCCATTGCGCCCTTTGTTGGTGACGCCTCTCTCGGCCTCGCTACTTCCCTGACACAGTCCGTGCGCGTAACTGAAGCGACAGAACTCAGAGACGAGGATAGGAATAGAGACCCTAAATGAAGCGCTCTTCTACAAAGAAGCTTAAATCACAGATGAAGTAATATATATATATATATATATATATATATATATATATATATATATATATATATATTTATGGATTTTTTGTTATATATATTCCTCTAAAAATCGTCTCTTAAGAATTTGATAATGAAAATATGAATGATATTTTTATTGTTTCTGAATTGAATTAAAACTATTGATAAGTAATCTAAGTATCTTTGGACAAATTATCACACACACACACACACACACACACACACACACACACACACACACACACATATATATATATATATATATATATATATATATATATATAAGATGTACATTAAAATTTATAAGGGGCAAATCCTACTTTATCATTAAAATTTTGGATAATGGATTTGAGGAAATCCCACTTAATTTTTTTTAGATTTTTCGTATTTATTGGAAGAAAGAATTTTATTTGGAGATAAGGAAAGGTTTTGTGATGGAATAAGCATATCCTTCTAACTTTTTTCCTTGCCATATTTTCGTTTTTTATTTTTAGATGTCATTTATTTTGTGGCAGGATTTTTTTTTTTGATTTACCAGTGGGGATCGCTCCACCGTTGATTTCGAAGCACAAAACGCCAAAGAGACCAGCTGTCACGAAACACTACCACTGCACTCATTTCCATTGACCGACGTACGACGCTGCCCGCTTCATGATTGGATGGCGTCATGGTCCGGCATGCGGGTCCCGCTAGGGGCTTCGCTCTCATCTCGAGTAAGGTGGCTGGTGGCGGTAGCAGATGGTCCAGAGAAGGTGGGTTCCACATCAGCTCCACTGTCCTCACCAACTACGTGGCGGGTAAGCGGACCGTCTTTTATTCCAACACTGCGAGGGAACCGCGGGCGGGGTAGGCGACGCTCGATGGCAGCTGGATGATCCAAGTGGAAGGAGCACGAGAGCCAGCTTGGCATTGCAGAGACTTGTCTACTCCGAACTGAGAGGGGAGTGCAAGACTCAAAACAGAGCCCACCCGATTCAAACGACACATCATCATGCCCAATGACACGCGTCACATATGTGGTAGGCCCGTGAGAGATCCATGTGACAAATGGACCGTCTATAAGTCCTTCGCAGGCCGGGCTGGATTACAAGTCAAGATTGGATTTGGACGTCCCTCCTTTTTCTCGGGCATTGCAGAGCTGGAACAGTCGTGAATTTAGACCATGAATTCGATGGCATGCATCATCGTTGATGGATGGATGGATGGATGTTTTATGATCGAATTCGATTGTAGTTCAGATCTGCAAAGCATTGCAGCGGATGATCCACTTGTCTAATGATCCAACCTACCACCTCCAAATATGATATTGGGAACGCTGTTCTTTTATCGATCACCTGCAAAAATGATCCACTTGTACTTTGCGGTCAGCACAGATTACACGTAAATGCATCTGTTTGCTTAGCGAGCCTTTTTATCCAGTGGTTAAGGCATTAGCATCGAGTACAGTGCCAAAACAGTCAGCCAGGCTGCTTAGTTTAAGCATATACACATCGAAGAATCATGTGATGATACATTCAGAATTCTCTTCTTTGTCTGCTTGGTTGAATCCAGATATGCATATCAAGGCAACTATTATATGAATCTTCTACCAAAGAAAGAAAAGCTTAAAGAATTATAAAGATCCATTGGATTTTTCCCATGAACTGCTTCGAGTGGCTGCTCCCAAAGATTAATAGCTAAGCAATTTGCATGTCATAAATAATCTCTTGTTGATGTTTGCTTTAATGAATGATGATTTGGATCTTTTCAGACATTATTTGATGTCATCGTCTTTAACAACCATTCAATTCGATGCATCCTCTCCTTCTTGACAATATAGAGAGATCAGAAAAGATGACCAAAAGAATAGTTTTGCATTGATAAAATCAACAAGTTTGAAGTTTTTGGGTTGAATCAGTGATATGTCAAACTCATCCCCAATGGATTTTTAACCATCTGAATTATCCGAAGAATTCTTGATGTCATCAGGAGATTCCCGATCTAGTTGATGGAGGCACTTTGTAGGTATTCATCAGACCATGCTATTTCTTCATGTCTTCCCCCACTCGCATGTCATCTCCAACCCTGAAGCTAAAAGCCTTGGAGCTATAGAGATTCCATGGAGATCCCACAGCACTCCACCAATGACAGCTTCTCTTATAGCTGGTTGATGAACGTCGTCAAGTCCCCCCTCGACTCCGCCCAGGAGGACGGCAGCTCCTTCATCGAAGTGGATCCCAAAGTGTTCTCCAGGCGTTGGAAGACCGACTCCCTCGATTTCGACTTCCATCTCCCTACACCTCAGTCTTCTGCGCTGGTTCATGCAGATCAGATCATCTCCGACGGCCTACTTCTGCCGCTCCACCTCGTCCACCCACCCACGGCCGCAGCCATCTCCGAGTCTCCTGTGGACCCGGTTCTACTGAGATCACTCTCGGTGGACTCATCCAAAACGTTGCTCTCCCGAAGCAACCGGTTCCGGTCATGCTACGACTGTGCAGCACCGAGACGGCCTATGTCGTCCACTTCTTCGCCACTCTGCGGGCCACTGCAAAGCCTTCCTGCTTCTTCGAGCTCCGGCTCATCGAAGAGCGAGTTCTCGACGAGCACCAAGCGGAATTTACCTCTCTTTGGTGCCTCTGCAGGGTCTTCCAAGAGGTTCCTCGGGAAGTACTTACCCTTCCTGCTGCCTTTCTGTCGGAAGGTCAAGGGATTGGTATCGATCAGGAAGACAAGGCGCTCCAGGTTGAGCTCGGCAGCAAGTTGCATGGAGTCGATCGGATCATCTTCGAGGCACAGTGATGCGTTCTCGAGCTGTGAGTCGTATCGCGGCAAGACGACGGTTGATGCGGGCACTGAAACAGCTATACACGACGCCGTCCTCCATTGCAAGAATTCTTTCAACTTGTCACGGTGAAGAAGGTTTAGTGAGTATAGTTGTCTGTGCAACGCTTCTGTATATTACCAGACTCTCTATATGTTGGTGAAGGATGGGAAGAGAAGAACAGCCGAGGAGGGCATCTTGTTCCTGTGATTTTTGTGCTTCCTGTCGTTTGTCAGATGATGATCATCTACTGATGGAGATGAATGGCATATCTGATGCAAGACTCAGCAACCTCTCCACCTCACTCCTGCAGGAAGACTAATTCCATCAGAAAAAACCCGGAGGTTCAACAGTGATCAAAAGCACTCCTTTTACACGACTTCCAGGACACAAACCGCGGTCTGCAGAATCTAACATGAAGCATAAGGCACAACAACAAGAAGCAATGTGGATCTCAACAAGAAGCAGGACCTATTGTTATTAATATTGTAGCTTAAAATAGGATCAAGTAGTAAAGGTTTGCCAAACACAGAATTCATGTTAATCACTACTTGATCATTCGGGCATCAGACTGAAGCGTGCAGATGCATTGTCTATGGTCCCAAGAATTTGGAATGTTCCTCAAGCTCACAACATCCTCACCGACCTGAGAAAAGAAAGTTATAGACAACAGCCGTTTTCCCTTCTTCTTCTTCTTCTTCTTCGGATGTAAAGAACAAGATCAGCATTACACACGTCATCGGCTTTATATGCTCCAAAGAAAAGATCATTGGCCGTAAAGAAATCATACGGTAGGACATCAATTCTGTCAGCCCCAGGTGGCTTTACAGCTACCAAACGAGCAGGAAAGTGACGGGCAACCAAAGCTAGGTGTGCAAGTAAGCTCACATGTCTGGGGGACAAAACTGAGAAGCTTTCATCCATTCTATATGCGAAAGCGAGCTATGTCCTGTAGAATATCCGTTCGAGTTATCGAAGTAAAGACATGAAAGTGATGGGGAATAAACCCCAAAATTTCCATGAGTCAGATCAGTATCATCTCTTGGAGCCAATAGGATTAGCTCTCATTTCTTTTTCTTCTACTAAGGAATCGTACCATATATATGATACACCTGAGTGGTTCTTCCTTGAGTTCTATCTCTAGATTTCTCTTCTTCGAACAGTGTGGGGATGGGGTCATCACCCTGATATTAATGGGGTGGATGAACTTGCGTCTGATACGCAGTATGTGTTCTACTCGAGACAATAAAGTGGTCCTTGTAAATGTGAGGCCAGAAGCAGCATGATTTGATACAATAGACCAAAAGCTAGGAAAAGGAGGAGAAAAGAACGACTCACAGAGTGCCATGGGTGGGTCAGATGGCATGAATGATTTGCGTGTCGTCAAGGCTCAGCGCATTCACTGTCACGGACTCCATCATGCAGGGTGGGAGTCCGAGGACCAGCTGCTTGTCCTCGGAAAACTATGGGAACATCCCTTTGCAGCATCTGCGTCAACCCCTCCAAAAACCAGAGGCTGGAAGAACGAGTGCAGCGGCAAGTGGGTCACATGGGAGGTGATGGCGGAAGGGATGTGCTGTTTCCATGCTCCACTCTGCTTCCTCCTGTTGCTCCGTCGTCGTTGGCTCCTCCTTATCTTCGCCAACGCGCGTCGCACAAATTTCCATCAGGTAATCTACCTTCCACTTTGAGAACGAGTGGCTTGCTGCTGTCGTGTGGACCAGAAGAGCCTCGTTACGCGCTGCCGGTCGGGAGCTGCCTCGCTGTGGTCGGACTTGGAACCAACAGTGAAGAACACACAAATGCTCGATGTAGAGATGTCGGATTTTGGACCGCGCCGCCGCCTCGAAGCCGAAAGGGTTGGTTTTCACGTAAACCTTATCAGCCTAAAGATACGATGACGATAGATTGAAGTTAGAGAGGTTTATCCATCCTGCGATGAGACCTTTAAAACCCAAACAGCTGAATCATTATTCATATACTTGATATATATTTTTTAATACATGTTTGTAGATTTTGATCTGATGATGACATGATAAATGAGTTTATTGAGCAGAGACAGATTTGCCTGACATTTATTTCATGACTCTACAAAAAATCAACGTTCTTTTGAAGATAATCTTACCTCAAGCAAATCTAAATAAAAAGATACAATTGACATGTGGAGTAATTGTTCAAAAACAAACTTGCAAAAAACCCAACCTCTCAGGTAAGATTTTAATTACAGATTTTGTGCAAGAGCAAATCCATGCAACTCCAAACTTGATGACTTCACCGAGAAGTTGAAGGTTTTGAGCAATGGCCCAATTTTCAAATTCAGGAACCAACAAATTGCATCAGAACTCACGTAATATACAAAGCTTACAAATGGTTTCCCATCTAGCAATAATCAAATTACATGGAAGAATAATTAGCTACAAGATTGTTACCTGTTTGATACTCCATACAAAATATGATGGAAGGGGGAACCTTAAAGAATAAAAAATTAATGGATCATGTCTCATTTTCGGTTTAAGATCGTACAAGAAATGTTAGATTGATGGATTAGCAGAGGGGTGCGTATCTGTAGACAGATTGATTCATCTTCCTTGCAAAGAGGGCTGCAGAGTTCACAGCATCTGGTGAGTGACCAAAAACCCAGAGTTGCTTGTGCAGCATAACACACCAGGGGATTGAATAGAGTCCTCAGAGTGCAAATGCTGGGCCATTGTTGCAACAGCAATTACAAGCATCTGGAAACATTCAACCAGTAGGTTCACATAAGCATATTCCAAAAGCCAACAAGGAAAATGAAAATGCAAAGAAAAGAACTTGTTAAACATCAGTAATAACACATGACCATAATAAACATAATCTATGATAAGGTCCCACAAGTGGTCTGATTACAGGTTTTGCTCTTCATGATGCCTGATATGCTGCAGAACATGAAAGGCTTTGACATTCGAAATCTCTACATTAGGGAATTGTCATGTCAAATTCTACACACTTGCCACCGAAATCTCTACATAAGGAGGCATTAGCAAGGGGTTATCCAGGAAATATGGGAAGAACTTGTTGCAGGGCACTGTAAACTTAAAAGAACTAGTTTACTTCCTAAGAGAAGGGACAAAGCAATAAATGATGTACACCTAGTTTACTTCCTAAGAGAAACATGAAGATGCTTGATGGTGAATCATATGATTGCTGCATAGATGGAAACTTTAAGTGAAGGTACAGTAAGGTTGACAATAATCTTTCCCTAAACCAAATGCCATTCAAGATTAGTTAAGCAAAAAAAAATTGTTCAAGCTTTAGTACGAGGAAATCATAGAAGTTCGATTCTACATAAATGGACAGGAAATGGATTCTTTACCTGCTAAGTCAAGCACCACTCTTCAGCAAATTAAATTTTTGAAGCCACTTCTATAATGTACAGTGACAAAATCTAATACACGTTAGATCCACCAATCAAACTAAACTGCATGAAGATACCATGAAGCTCATTTTATATTTTAGAGGAAGCACAGAAATCTCGATATGGCTTATAATTTTCCTGCCATTTGGAGAACTGTTTCTTCAAACACTTGAAAATTTTCTGCTCTGCTGGCTGAAGTGCCACTTGGGTTATATCAAAATCCAGCCTGACTGGGCTTATATCAAACAATTCATCCACAAATTGGTCAGTTTTAGAATCTGGCTTGGATGCTTTGTCTGCAGCTCCACAAATAAATGTAGTAAAAGTTTCATCTTTATAAGACGCAGAGCAGGCTTGCATCATTTGTTGCATCCCTATTGGTTCTTGTTTTACCTTGGAAGCAGCATCAATGTTGGTTCGTTCGCTTGCAGAACTAGTATGGGCTTGTGTAGGTTCATAAAGAAAGTAAGATTTCTCAGCTTGCAGCTCATCTGTGGCACCCCATCCATTGCAGTTTCTAGTGTCTGTGATAGAAATTTCTGGTAAAACATCTTTGAGAACAGTTCTGCACTGATAATCCAGTAAGTCATCATCTGGATTGTCTTTGAAGGTGAAAGACCCATCCTTTTTATCATTCTGTTGCAATGCAAGAAGAACAGGAACAGGAAGTACTGGACCAACAAGAGCATCTCCAAACAATGTTTTGCTCGACCATTTCTCGCTTCTTCTTGAAGGTTTCCCAGCAAAGAAAGGTAATGATCTTTTCTGAGACAATGACCAAGGGATTTCTAAGAATTCAAAAGTGGAGGCCCAATCAAGTCGGAACAGATCTGAGTATTTTGAAAAAGCCAATGGCAAAATATCCGATCGAAGACAATTTAGTGTCCTCCTGCATGCGACTTCAAAGATGCTGGTCGGGATGCTAACTTCATTCGCAAAAGCTGACAGAGAGAGATTCGAAGACTTCAGGATGTGGCTAATAAGTTCATTCATATCATGACCCAAAGAAATTTGGCAAGTTTCTTTGTAATTAGCTTGGGGGCCACGCATGGCCAAAGCATTGGAAAGATTGCCATTCATATATTCAGAAAGATACCACAGCCTATAAAATTCACATCTGCTGGACAGTCTACATTCACGTCCCTCAGAATTGATAACTGAATCATCGACCTCCTTTAATTGGTCTGCTTCTGTAAAGTTAGTCTCCTGACAATATAATTTTGATGATGCATGGTATCTCTGCATTTCCAACTTTCCAGACAAGGTAAGTCTAATTAGGGAAAATCCACCACCCGACTCTGAATCAACAGGGAAGATATCATTTGGGACAATGCACAGACCCGCAACCTTCTTTTCCCTTTGTCGCCACACCGAACCATATGCAGGGTTCTCTGCTGAAAAAATCTCTCTCACAAAGCTGTCACCAGATTCACATCCGTTATCAGACAAAGGCAGACTCGAAGGAAGCTCCCAGGCAAAAAGTGAAGAATTTCCTAAGCATCCAGCCTTTCGAGGCCCATAGCAAAACAAAGTGAACTCATTATTCCAAAAGGAACCAATCAAGATGACATAACCAGATTCCGAGGCCCATTTGAACTCATTTGATGGCCTCAACTCCGACAATCTAAGCATGGAAATAAAATGTGGGGAATCCATTCTGTGGTTCCATGTCAATAGAGGAGCCAACGGTTTCCTCACATCGAACAGAAGCAATCGATGTTCTGTCACCAATGCAATGTGGAAATCATTGTAGCTCGCCTTACCAAAAGCAATGAACCGATCGTTCATTTCTATCAAAGGAGAAACATATAGAGAACTTGACATCTTGATGTGAGCCAAAACCTTGTGTTCAGTGCCTTTTGTGGATCTCAGATCAACCAAGACAACAGCTTTAGAACAGGCAACAATCACAGTCCATGGCTGCCCGCCAAACTCGCAGCTCAACCATTCTCCGGGATTGACCTCACCAGGCAAAGCAACCCTCATGGTGCCCCCGCGCTTGGTCTGCAGATTAAACCAGCAAAGGTCACCGCTTTCCAGCAAAGCGGCACTCTCCTCGACAAAATGTGGACTCCAGCAAGCGTGCACCACAGCGCTTTCAAACCCCTGCTTCGCCATCGGAACCAAGAACGGCCTCTCCTGACCCGTACCTGTAACCCTGGTCTCAATGCCAAACCAATTCACGGAATACAAAGTGGTGGCGATCAAGAACCCCTCGATGAGGGGATTGCCTGGGGACGCCGAAGCCACCTCCGGCGCCCAGGATGACTGGGTCGCGGCCACCGCCGACATCATCACTATCCGATGAAATGGGTGTTTATACCCTTCCCTCAGCTTGAATACGTGACCGTCCCGATCGAGACCTAGCTCCGGCGGCGCCAACCCACGGAAGGAGAGACCGACGTACCCGATCAAGTTGGCGTTTGAGCCAGTGGGAAAGAAAAGGACCATGGAAGAGCCGTTGCGGCAGCGGAGGGCGGCGAGGTTGTTGCAGGGGAGGGGGTCGGAGGCGGAGGCGGAGGCGGACGGGCCAGGGACGGAGACCGCGGCTTCGATGGCCAGGGCGTCGACGGCGGCAGAGGGGAGGAAGGCTTCGTTGGCGGGGCAGTGGAAGAAGGAGCGCAGGCCTTCGACGAAGGAGGAGGCAGGGAGCGGGGCGGGGATGTCGAGGGCGAGAGAAGGGGAGGAGAGAAGAGGGAGAGGGGGGAGCGGAGAGGGGGAAAAGAGGAGCGGACCGACGGGATCAGCGGCGGCGGCGGCCGAGGGGCGGAGGATGGGGGCAGCGAAGACGGAGGAGACCGGCCATAGGGACCGCCACTCGTCGGAGAACTCCATGGTTAGGGTCCGCGGGGGTGGGTGGGTTTTGGGGTTTAAGTAGTTTACGGCACGCGTCCTCCGTCTACGGGCTTTAATGAGCCAACCCATTCTGCATATATGGGCTTATAATGAGCCATAAATGGATTTGGGCTTGAACTAACCGACGAATTATGCATATATGGGCTTATAATGGGCCTTAACTAGACTACTTGACTATTTCTTAAATATGGGCCGAGAAACTGCATTCGAATCCCCATAGAGACACGAATCGATTCCCGTTTCTACGCGGTAACAAAACCCTTTTCCCTTTTCCCTCCTCGTTGCTTTCCGATCCACCCAAGTTTGTTCGATCGAAACCCTCTTTCGAGTTCCCTCGATCGCAGTTCTGCGGACGTCCTTGGATCCAAGAAGGAGCGGGTGAAACCGGGTACGATCGCCACCGCGGATCCACTGGTCATGCCGCGCAAGGGGGGGCGGGGGATGTCGGTTCTCTCGCAGGCAGATGTCTCGGGTTTCTCCCCCCACCATGCGGCTCCCCGTCGCCAATGGGTCGATCCGGACACCTGGACGAGGTACGCCCAATCTTCCATGCTATGTGGTCATATTCTTGATTCTTGTTATTTCTTGGAGTTTATTCTCTTCTGCCATGACGATGTATTCCCAGTTTATAAATCTGTACGACGCTTTTTTTTTTTAATCGATTCGTGTAGTTTCTTGATTCTTCTGTGCCAATCTGATCAAGGAATATGGGTCTAACCATATGCTATGTCATGATCTTGAGAAATGCGGAAATCTATCGTTGAATGCGATTCAAGAACTATAGATCCAGGAGTTTAGGCCGGTGCTGAACATTTGACAGAAGAACCTAAGGATCTTGTGAACGATGGACCACCTTGAGTCTTTTCTCTGTTACGACTTGGCTTTTCTGGTTGGGTAAATTGATCATTTAGTTAAGATGCAACTACATATCTATTGTTAACAAATTTGAGCCTCCGAAAGTCAATGGTTGGAACTATTCTCCCAGTTTGTGAATCTGTATAACGTTGTTTGTTTCTTTGAATCTTGTGTCCAATCTGGTGAAAAGAATAAGGGCCTAAGTATATGTTACGTCATGATCTTGAGAGCCGGGGAAATCTATTACTAGTTGGGGTTCAAGAACTATAGATCTAAGATTTTAAGCTGGTGCTGAACACTTACTGAGAAGAACCTAAGGATCTTAAAATTAGGCTAATATTTGCACCATCCACCATATTTATTTCATGTTTTCCCAATGCCTTAAAATTAAATACAGTGTGTAGATAATTACCCAGATCAACGTTCACACTTCGTCATTCATATATACTGTATTCAGGAGGGGTTTTGAGGGGGAGATTTATGCGGTGCAACTAGGTTGATGCTAAGATTGTACTAGTTATTATATTGCAGACAATTGGTCTTGGCTAAGGTAGACTAGGATTTTTAATGTGGTCCGAGGAAGAATTAGATTGAGAAGATCAGAGTCATGATTGATTTTGTTCCTAACAACATGCATGAATGCTAAATTTCTGGTGTCACTCTTCCATGTTACAGTGGAGTTTAACAGTAGAGTGTGGTTTTGCTGTAATCTGAGTTGCATCTTCTATTTTAAATTCTGAGGTTGTTGCTTGATGTCTTAAGTGTCAAAATGTGTTATTGATAGTATGGTGGTGCATGGAAAGAGAGACCACCCACATTGTTGGGTAAATGTCAGATTCCTAAATGGTTTACATACCTAAACGCGGTAGTACCGAGAATTGATACCTAAGTTGTTGGCTGAAGCAATATTTTGTGAAAATACAAAATTTTGTAAGAAACAAGTGTATGCATCTCTCTCTTCTGCTCTGTTATTAGTTGTGTTCTTCCGTTAAGTTGGCCTATATTGTGGTCAGGTATGGATTTTTGTATGAGTAGGCTGCAGGCTGGGTTTGATTACAGGACAATCTGAGGCTGAGCAAGTGCATGAGGCAAGCACCTTCCTCTTTTTCAGGATTAGGACTAGTGAATCACTTCTTAAAGTTTTAGGGTTGGGAGTTGTCTGGAGATACTTCTATTTGAGAGGATATAATTTGTTGTAAGGAGAAATAATTTGTCTGTGTTTTAGCTAAGCTTATATTGTCATGTTAGTAGGCTATGGGCTAGGTAGTTGTGAGCCGAAACGTGGGACAAAACCGGTTCAAAGGACATTGTTTGAATAATGCTGGAAACAATGACATTAGCTATGCTTCACCAATTAGAATCTTCTACAGGCAGATGATTGAAACATCATTGGCTTCTTATTGTAGTCTTTTGTCTTATTATGATCTGTCTGTTAAGGTGCATCTTCAAAATATGTCAAATTAGAAGGTACGATTAAGTGACTTCAAGAATGCCAATTATGAAAATTTAAAACTTCAACGAAAAGGTGAATGATTAGTGATTTAGATTCTTTGTTTGAACAAAAAATGATTGAGAATTCCACTGATTGAAAGCCAATGTTGACTGGAAAAAAAAATGGAAGTTATGACCTGAAGAACCTTTAAGAAAGCTGAAAATGTAGGATGCAACACTGATCCATTGTGAGAATGCCAAGCATGCACTGGATGAGAGAAATTTATCTTGCATATTTTTCTTAATGGAGGACAAAAAGTGAAACCGTATTTGCTAAAGATGGGCTAAACCACCTAAAAATGGGGTATGAAACTTGTGGTATATTATCTTTTTCGAAATGAATGAAACATGTGCATCATTAAACTGGTTTCGGTGTGACCAGGAATCAAAGAAAACATGTTTGGATGATTGACACCAAAATGACATTTTGGTAAGTGATGTCAAGATCTGGATTTCGTTGAGACCAATGCATCAGTTATTTCAGTAGTGTATAACTAGAGCTGCTTTATGTTGGACAAGGGTGCCGTGATCTTCTTCCTTACAGAAGAACCTCTCATGGCTTAAATACTATGACAAGTTTGTCTTTTTGGCTTATAATTTGTGTGTTGGAGTCCGACATAATTGATGGATGGCATTTTTTTCTTTTGTTTATACTAACATTATCCTCTTTAGGTAAAATTGCTAGTCATTCAACTTCCTAGCTTAGTTCTTGCATGTCATAGTTAGATCCACTGTTCCAAATATATAAAAATTCCTCAAACTCTCTTATCTCACCTTGATTCACAGGCTTGGCTTAAGAATAAGGTGTGTTGGCTCTTGAGAAGAGCGTTTATGGTTTTCTGTGCCCTCACATGCCATGTACACACAGGACAAGGTGTGATTCTGTTAATACTAATGGAATACTTCTCTGAGGGCAAATAATAGTAGACTCTTAAGGTATTATGCATCTGGTATAGGAGGAGGGTATGTGTATGAGACAATGGTTTCATCCACTTTTCGTCTAGGTTTCTCCATTGTTATTCCTTTTTCTTTTGCAAAATAAGTGAAAAAGGAAAGAAGAAGAGCCAGTAATCAATCATCATAAAGAGGAGGGGACAAAAAAGAAAAAAAAAGAAGAGAAAGCTTCAAGTTGTCTGCGACATCACCACATGGGCACCCGCCTTGCTTCCTAGGCTCTTTATCGGATGCTCTTTTAGACATCTTGAGAAGTTTGTGACCCTCTGTGACCATCGCCAGCTATGGCAATGACTCATCCTCCATGGAATTGTCCCACTCATGGTCATGTTTGATCAAGGAGCTATCGACAAGGAAATGAACTCAGGGAAAGGGTAGGAAATGAATGCTTAAGGTGCTACTTGATGGACAATGATCGTGGACAAGGAAGGACCTATAGTTGAGCAAGGCCTGATTGAGATAACCTTGGAATTAGGGGTGACTTTATTTCTGCTCTGGGTTGATTTGAGTCAAGCTCAGCGAACATATTCTGAACTCATATTTAGTAGTTACCCCGCCCAAAAGACTCAAACCAGGCTCTGACCCATAAGTGGCCTAGCTCAATGGGCCCAGGGAGACTTTGATTCATTCCGTGCACCACTCTTTATATTATCATCGGCTATAAATTGACCTGCTTGATTGATTATGCATGCTTTCTCCATCACAAATTGCCCTGATTCCACATCTTCGGAATTTTTTTATTCCCCTCTCTACATGAGTGTGCTCGTTTTCTGAATATCTGTTTGGCATATGGATCCTTGTCTATTTTATAAAACATTAATTATAGAAATAATAGAGAAGGAAGATGATTTTATTTATTTGCTTTGTTACTTTTTTTTGTGTTCTATTCTTGTGGGAGCTGTGGGAGGGGGAAAACAATGCAATCATCAAGATGGATGGATGGTGTGCATGTTCTATTCAATGAATAAGGTGAAGGAAATAAAAGGAGGGAAGAAATGAACGATAACAGTGGATCTTTTTTTTTTCTTTTTTTTTTTCCTTCAAAGAATTAAGTTACAAAACTGTTATAATGCCTTTTCTTTATAAATTTTATTGCTTAAATTTGGAAGAAGCGGCTTTTGGTAGGATTATTTTTTTATCTTTTGTTGTGCATATGTTTTTCTGATAGAGATTTTTTTTCTCTTGCATTACTCCCTCTGGTGAGTGGTTTTGTCTTTCCGTGGGCTCTATTTAGAAGGGTATTTTTTACGTATCAATGGTCATTCGATTCCACATCGACAGAAGCCCACTGGGGTCCCAAGGCTTGAAGCACCTTGTCAATAGCAAGAGAGGCACTGCACCGAAGTCACTGTTTCTACTTGCGCCCGAAACTAACTAACAGGATTGTTTCTTTCAACTTATTGTTCCGTTGCTTGTTCAATACAATAAGAATACTTGTTTGCCCATGTTAGCACAACGGTAAACTCATAACTTATTGCCTGGTCTACTTAACCTAACAGGGTAAAGTGCAGAAAAGGGACAAATATGTATTATGAAAATTTTAAAAGTATTTTTGCTACAAGTGTTGGTTGGGATTTTATTTTTATTTTTATTATTTTCCAGAGAATTCTGATCGGTTACTTAGCAGACTACAAATATATATATCTCAATATAAAGAGATGAAATATGTAAATTATTTTGGTAATGAAAGGAAAACTAGCCAACCAAAAGGCTTGTCTTTTAATGTTTGTTGTCTTCCCGGTCGAATATACAAATGGTTCTCTCAGTGAAAGGTTTTCGTTCTCAACGAACCAAAAGTCTTTTCTTCTAATGTTCCCCCGTAGAGTTACGACGAGCTTGTCAAATTTGTTTTCCGTCTTCACAAAGTTGCAGAACAGATATAGCACTTTCTATTCATATGCAACACATTTTTCTAGGCACTTTTGATATTACAAGGCATAAGGACGGACACTCTTAGACTGAATAACAGAAATCAGTAAAAATTTAATTCTTGGGGCTCCCATCCATGTTCATAGAAACTTCACAACTTCAAATGATATTTTTGACTATAAAAGTCAGGTTATCATCCTAAAACTATCTAAACCTTTATTTGTTTACTGAACAAACAATGTGGTACAGTAAATCAAACTTGCATGGACAATAAATATTTTGCTAAAGAGGACAAGAACTATGCGCGAGATTAAAATACCATAGAAATCAAGCATGGAGTAGACCAGAAAATCATCAAGTTACTATAATTTCTATGTTTACGCAGAACTTGCTCAAATACACAAGCAAATTCAAATACAACAGTAACATTCACTTCAGGCTGCTAGAAAGGACCATCTAAAGTTACCGCAACAGAAATTGAACCAATCACATAAATCTTCATCTTTGAACAATATGAAGAATGATTATACATTTGAAATCATCACTCCAAAAAGGCAAACAGATCATGCAATTAGCCAAAAGTCCTCTCATCAGGATTCCAAATGTGACAAAAAATGCAACCCTACTAAGAATCCAGTATCATCTAATGATCAGTGCATCATAACTTTTAAGTCATTAATGAAGAACAAGACTATCATACTTATTTGTTGATAAAATGTTTTCTTGTTCTTGCTAAGTAAATATATTAGTCAAATGGCATCTAGCTTTTCTAGAAGATGCACAAATATTTTCATTACACAGAGTAACCATTGTTCATGAAAAAAAATTCTAATTCTCATTGAAGATTATTCTAACTGTCAGAAGTAGATCAGGAAATTCGCAGTCCATAAAAGGAATTAACAATGAAAATATTTGAACTGCAAAGACATGCACAGTAATGTTTGACCAACCTTCAAGCTTGGACCAATTCTTGTGACATCTGGTTGGTTACAGAATCCTCCAAGAAGGCATGCAAAACATGATTAACAAACCAATGAAAATCCTTATACTAACAAACCCACACATTACAAATATTACATGTATAACATAGATTCCACAGAATCAAATCATTAGTAGACATGAGATACAATGCAATGATCATGCTTGGTCAAATTATGCCCAACACAAGTATGACCCACTTTAGAAAACCCGGAATCGCTCCCATGTACCACACCAGAAACTGTCACAGATCAGACAAATTCAGGGCTAAGGAGACGAGAGTTTTTCAACGAAAAATAAAATGGTAAAACCACGGAACTCAAATAACTTTCAGGATCAACAAAATACCTTATTTGCCTACTGGACCTTTTTGTCTTTCAGTGGCCCTCTGGGAATCTTGCTTAAATACTTGGCATGAATAACTGCATAGTGCTTCTTGAATTCCACTGTTGCCTTCTCCGCAAACGAGTCAACTTGGTCTTCATACTTATCATATAGAAATGGTACGGTATGCAGGGTAACAAATGCTTCACACAGAAATCAAATAAAATTTTTTTAGACACAATATAAAGCCAATGGCAAGTCTAGAAGGATTTTGATGATCGCATTACCTATATAAAACAAGGTCAAAAAGTTGCAGCAGTTCCCAATGACCGAAAGAACCCACAATCCAACAATAACCTGTACCCGAAACACTATATCAATTATCAATACCAAGTCAAAGATATTCATAGTTTCAAAATCTCATTTAGGAGCATTCGGTTGCATGCAAATGGAAATACAGACAAATAGCAGTAGTTTTTGGCAAAAGCAAGTAGCAGTTGCAGGAGCAATTGTTTGCATGCCCACATGTATATTTGCTAATTGCAACTATAACTAAGGTAGAACAGGCAACTCCAAGAGGAAGGAGGCAGAGGTGGTAATGTGGACTAATATAAAGGAGGAGAGGGACACAATGTAGATGGAGAAGGCATCAAAATCCAATTCTGAATTGCAACCTAGCTTGCAAGTGCGACATGTGAAATTTTAAATCGCAAGTCCAGTTGCGGCATGTAAGAGTCCAATGTACGTATGATGCAATGCAAACAAGCAAACACTTGCAATTCGGTTATTTTCTGCAAAATTGATTTAGGGACAGTCCACATGAAGGCGACCAAACACCCCCTTAAAGAAAATGTCAAGTGTCATACGGCGAGGAACTTCTTCACATCACGTCCAGCTGCAATTTCCCTCAAAACAGCAAAACCCCTATTGATCTCGTATCTGAGAGAAAGCGCAATGTTCACTGACAAATCTTCAGGAATAATCACCTCAGGTATGTGAGGTGGAGACCTGCCATAGAAAACATAAGGTAAGCAATCAGACGGTTGCATCCTATTCAAAGACATACCAGAGGACACAAATCTTGCAGTGACGATCTTACTTGTTAATGAAGGTGGTGGCATTGGACCAGAGGAAAAGGATCGCAAGGGACAATATGAGGCAGTGGCAGACCAGAGTAAGTAAATGGTATTCCATCAGCTCAAACAAGACCCAGATGGCGGTAGCTCCACCAAGTACAATGGCCGAGGCTTTCTTGTTCTTCCACAGGAAAACATCAGCAGCTGCGCAAAACAATCAGCAGAGTTTCTTTAATTCATATTAACAGCACGATCCTGGATACATAGATCATTCAACCATTATTACAAACTAAGCAGTATCGTATAAACCCTTAATGAGACCCACTTTATACGGAGGTTGCATATCTAATTACCCAAGACGAAAAAGGAACTACAATCTTCCTAAATAAATAGTTTAAGAATTCAGATGAACTCATCTGATGAAATCTTCCAGAACGATCAACCAGTGTTCCCGATCTGGACCTTCACTGGTATGAAAAACACAGATGAGGGCTCTACGTTCCATCAAAACATTTGCTACTAGCCCGGACCTGAATCGTCAGTGACATCAAGAAACCTAGTTAGGGCTTCATGTTCCTTCAAACCAGTACCAAGACAAAAAGATCGGATTGGGGTTGCCCGTTCTTGATAACCATTTAATTTTAAAGGCGAAAGTTGACCATCGATTTCTTTTCCTCTTCAAGAAAATAGACGCAAACCCTAAGTAAACCACAGCCGGAGTAGGCAACATAGCGAGAGATCCGACAGATCACATTAGAGCCCCGCAAACCTCTAAGAACTCCATGATCTCGGGTAGTATCAACTCATCGATCAAACCACCCAAGACCCGGTTCAAACCGATACAAAGAAACCACAAAGGAAAGACGGGAAAAGAAAATTTAAAGGCGTTAAGAGGTGGGGAAGGAAGGCAGAAAGAGATGATACGCTTTCCGCCACCCAAGATCCGGTGGACGGGCTTCTCCCGGCCGAAGAGGCGGAAGATCTTGGACTTGACAGCCTCCGCCACCTCCGACGCCTTCGACTTCTCGTCATCGGAGTCCGAGGAGGAGGAATCCCCGCCGTGGATCTTCTCCTTTATCTTCTCGATGAGCGTCTCCCCCGGCTGCTCCGTCGCCATGGCCAGAATCGCCTCCTCAAAACCCCTTTTCTCTCTCCGGATTCTTCCGCGAGGTGTGGGAATCACGAAAGGTGCGTGGGCGAATGAGAGCGGTCTTTATCACCGGAAGATGCTATCAGGACCGTCTGATCAATCAAGGGCAAAGTCGTCCGAAAGAGAAAAGATCTCTAACGTCCAGCCGACGGCGCTTCCTTTGTAACGTCCACCGTTACTCTCCCTGGTCGAACAACCATTCAATTTATCTCGTGGCACTTAACGATTGGTCATATTACGAGTTCCACTTAGTGGCTACACGACTGACGACAAACTCCAAATGCGATGCGGACACGTAAACACAAGGTGGTGGCTGAAACTGACTACAAACCTGCAATGCCGTGTGGACACGTAACATAAGATAGAGGAAAGGAGAGGAGACACGTAGACGATAGAAGATTTTGGAAACCTTGGGGGTGGGTCCCAGCCTCCCGCACCTGAGAGGTTTGAAAGCTACCAAGTCGCCACCAATTTGACGATCCCCAGGTGACCACCCGTCTGGTGATTGGCTAGGAAGAAGGGCCCCGCAACCGATTGAGAGACAATAAGTGAGACCCTGAGATCAATTGGCGAGCCGAAGGCACGTGCACCGCACGTTGGACAGTCGTATGGAATTCCAAACACACATCGATCGGCTTAGGAACAGTATAATTAAATGATAATTTCTAAGTCCCACAGGCCATTGGAATTGGAACGCTTCTAATGTTGCGAAATAGGCAAAAAGGTTTGTCGGCAAGATATCGACATTGCAACAGAAGCTATCAGCAATCGAAGGGGGGGGCTTTCATTTTTGGTTGAGCCGATTAAAATAAGAAGTGGACATGAGAAATCCATGCTTCACTGTCCAGCTTTCAATTTCAAGCCACGACACAGTGAGTTGCTAATAGTTAATGGCTATGCATACAAACAATGCAATGGACCATGTTTACGTATATCTAACTCGGAGATCACCGATGCTGGATTGGTAGGCCACATTGATGTCATCTCTCGGGCCGGTCAAACTGTTTAAGCCTTCATGGTGATGCGTTGGTTGCTGATAGGGAGCTCTGCTGTCCTGTGCTATCTACAGAATACTTGGGCACCAAGTCATGCACCGAGCAGCACAGTGCTCCCAGGACATGATGATGATGATGATGATGATAGGGTAGCATATTTCAACAGGTTGTTTGCAATGCTCTTGGGGGTAATAATGGGTTGGTCTTCATCCCCTCTCTCTCTCTCTCTCTCTATCTCTCTCAGATGCCAGTCAGTAAAAATGGTCTGTAAAACCTTCATCCCGATCCTGAGCAGAAGTTACAAGTTTCAAGTAGCTATATAAGTAGGATGGAAGCAGACAAGCAATGGGTTGAGCTCCATATCCATTGGCTTCATCTTCTTTTTCCTTCGAGTCAGCAACAGCCAAGGATTCATGTGATGATAGCATCACCGGAGATCGGAACCTTAGAGATTGGAACCTTAGAGATCGGAACGAATGTTACGGATTCATGTACACTTCCATCGAATCCTTATGAGTAGAGTACATGAGAGCTATCGTTTCCGGCCTCCCTTAGATCATGAGGCCAAGCCAGCTCTCGTTACTATAGATTATGAGGAAACTAATGTTACTCAAAGCTTAAGTTAGTAACATAGGAATCATATTCAACATATATCAACTTTTTCAAAAACAATACCTGATTTTTTTTAATCTTTCTCTCATAATTTTTCAATAATTTGTAAGTTTGACCTATGCATTAAATTTATTAGAACTAACTCACATATATGAGATAAATCACCATTTAGACCCAAAATAATAAGCTATTAATTAATATATGTCATTCCATTTTTTTTTAATGTTTAGTAATATCAATTTTCTTTTTGTCCTTTCTCAAAACATACATATTTTTCTAACAGTTTTAAAGAATACCAGTCCATAACTTGTTCATGGACCCACCCTAATCAAGCCTTTATTCATAATCAAATAGTAAAATTATCACTATATATATTTTTTCTTAAAAATAATTATTTTTTTTGCACCCTCGCTCTATGAAATATTTTGATCTGATAGTCGCTTATAAGGTGAATCGATCTAATTATAATATTTTTACGATGCTTTAGTAATAATACGTGTTAAAATTAATACAGTGTTTTTGTATAATTTAATAAAAATATTTTAAAAGGATAGGTAGCTGAGGATATTCAGATATTAGGGAAAAAAAAAAAGAATGCCGTAAAGAATAAAATATAAAAAGTGAATTTTTTGGTGGGACCAGTACAATCCGACTGATGTTATGGAGATGGATTTGAGTCATGACCTTATGAGAGGGGAACTGTTCCTTGTCTCATGCGAGACAGGTGAATTCTATCTACCCTTGATATCCATGGAGAACATAAAGAGGAGCAGTTGGTTCTCCATCGACGACAGAGAGACTCTAAACTGCCCCTCTTCCCCACCAGTCCGGCAATCAACAGTGATTGGGCTTTTCATGGCTTTTAAGTAAGCAAGCATAGCCCAGAGAGAGAGAGAGAGAGAGAGAGAGAGAGAGAGGAGGAGAAGGTCTGAGAGTCTACAGATTGAAATCATAGAGTAGATTAGGATGGAAGAGAAGAGCAGAGCTTGCACTGGAAGCCAAGAACAAGTAGCGCCATTCGTAGCAAAGACGTATGAGATGGTGGAGGATCCAAGCTCCGACTTCTTGATCCGGTGGGGGAAGAAGAACAACAGCTTTGTTGTGGTCGACCCCAACGACTTCTCGTGCTTCCTCCTCCCCTCCTTCTTCAAGCACCGCAACTTCTCCAGCTTCATCCGCCAGCTGAACACCTACGTCGCGTCGGCCGCCCTAATCTTTCCTTCGCCGCAACGCTTCCGACGTCGTCTCACGTCAAACTGATGCGTGCGTGTTTCAACGTTTGCTTTGTGTACAGGGGTTTCGGAAGGTGGAACCCGATCGATGGGAGTTCGCGCACGAGTCGTTCCTCAAAGGGCAGACTCACCTCCTCCCTCTCGTCACGAGGAGGGGGAAAAGCGAAGGCGGGTTGCATGGGAGCAGCAGCAAGGACGGCGTGGAGGGGGAGGAAGAGCGGGTGTTACTGCAAGAGCTTCATAGGCTGCGGCAGGAGCAGAAGGCACTGGATGAGGAGGTCACGGTGATGAGCAGGCGACTGCAGGCCACCGAGAGGAGGCCGCAGCAACTGATGTCCTTCCTCGTTAAAGCAGCCCAGGATCCCAACCTCCTGCAAAGACTCGTGCAATCCAAGCAGCAGCAGGCGTCCATGAAGAAGAAGAAGATGCGTCTATCAGCTGCTCTTCCTCTTCCGAAAGATCATGGAATCTTGCTGCCCTTCGGTGAGGTTTCAGCGATGGAACCAACGACGTTTGACCCTTTAGGGATTAGCAGTTTTGATTACGGTGGTCTTTCTGTGAGATCCCAACCCGAGTGTAATCTGAGGGGGACGACGAGCTCAGGGGCAGCATCATCACTTGCCTTCCCGTACTCCTCGCTCGACCGAGGATTTCTCTAGCTAAAAAATCTATGGTTAGATCTTCCTCCTGTGCCTGAGGAAGATTTGCTTTTTTCCTATATCTCCCATTAAATTATATTAGTGTACCACTACATCGATCTTTGCTGATCTTATAGAAGATGCCGTGAATCTATCTATGTAATGCGAGTCCCACAGTGTCTGATGGCGTCATTTGATCTTTCCATGGGAATGCAGAGCTCGAACCCACTAAACGAAATTTCACATTTAGCCGCGGTGACTGATGGGAGGAGCGGACGCAGAGCGACGGCAGGGCTTGAAAGAGACGAAGAAGAGGAACAGGAGGATTCCGGGGCTTCGCTTGGCGGGCGGAAGAAAAGGGTGGCACGGGACGCGCGGCAGTCTGAGAGAGGCCGGGAGGAAGACTGGGAGCACGGGACCGTTGACCGAAGAGTAATAATAATACTTCACTTACCCGTTCACACCACACCCTACATTGAACCTTCGACTTCTTGCCGGTCCGCTCACGCCGTTGTTGCTATTGCTGCTGGAGAGAAGGAAAAGGGCCGGTCTTGTGCTGTGGGGCCCTGTGAGAGTAAGAGTGTGTATAGTGTTTATTAATTACTCCGATCATAAAATAGAGAGTTTTTTTTTTTCATTTTTTTATTCAAAGATAAGTAAAGAAAATAAGATTTTAACTTAAAAAAAAATAAAAAACATGTATTACATCTGTCTTCACTCAAACCCTGAGATCTGAGACCTATCACTTATGTAATATTATACTAATCAAAAGCTTATTATCACAGCAGAATCCGATTAGATTAAGTCTAATTCATGTATACAAAATACTTAAATTTAAACTAATAAGAATTTAATTCATTTTATTGAGATTGATGAGTGGATAATTAATAATATAACATCATTATTTCTTAAACAGACTGAACAACTGCAAAAGAATACTTCATTTAATAATAATAATAATAATAATAATAATAATAATTCATAGGAGAAATACCTGACGGTCTTTGATGGCTCACGAAGCGGCGGCCGCCTCTCCCGTGCAGCCTCCCCAAAACCATGTGTGGCATCCACGGGATCCGCAATTCCGCCGTGACTCCCGTTGCCAATCTTCCCGCACTAGCAGCTGTTTTCTCCCATGCCATGCCATGCCATGCCATGCGAGTCCAAAACACTCTTGACGCCATCCCACCAGCCCACAAGAAATAACAACTCCCACAGCAGCACGAGGACGATGCGCCTTGCATGTCCAGCCAAGCAAGAGAGAGAGAGAGAGAGGGGTATCTTCTGGTTGCTCAATGCCATTGTTTCAGCAGATAAGAGCAGATCCAACCACGTCTGATGTGTCGATGTCTTATTAACGTTTAGCTGACTTGGGTGTGTGTTGATTAGCATATGGAGTTTGATGGATCTCTTCATTTCTTTGGATATTTCTCGTACCATAAGAACATAGATGTGATTGCTACGCCAACTCTTTCGAACAGAACCGTAACAAAAAATTTCAATAACAGACATCGAAGAACAATGGCAGAGATGTTTATCGATCGATCTGCAGCCTTGCCGGAACATCACCAACATTACATGCATTGCTCAGCCAACATCGCTTCCCATACGTCGACAAACGCCTCTAGGATCACAGGGTGGTGGAGAGGTGAATTCAAGGAAAGGTAGGAGTGGAGGAGGTCCTCCATGTCGCTTGCGCCGCTCATCCCCCGCTCCACGATCATCTCCACCATCGAGCTCCGGAAGTCCATGTATGGATCTCTGGAGTTCTTCACGACGGCAAATCCGGCCTTCTTCTCCGTCGAGGAACTGCGGGCCGCTAATGGCCATGGCTTACTGCTTCCGCGGTCGCCTCTTCTTGGTGGGCGTCGGGTGGACTTGAAGCTCTTGCTCCTTCTCTTCTTCTTTTTCGTCGTCGTCGTCGTCGCCTTGTTCCTCGTCCCCCTGTTGCTGCAGTAGAATTCGGATGAGTCCGAGGAGAAGCTCTTCGACGACAACAGAGTGCCTGACCCTTCCTCTTCTTCGTCATCATCGCTGAAGAGACCAAGCTCGTCGTTGCAATCCAACGAAGAAGAGCTACTAAATCCATCACCAGTCGGCAGCAGCTTCCTCGTTTCGGTTCGTCTACTGCTTCCCTTCGTCCCATGAGCTTTCTGCTTCCCGTCTTTGTCGCGAGAGCAGTAATACCAGTTCCTCATGGGAGAAGACGGCGACGCGGGAGGGCACTTCCTCCCCTCTCTTGCTCCGGTATCGTAAAGATCTCCGTTCTCGGTCACTCTCCTCTCCTTCTTCTTGGCCTTCATCTCCATGGATACCTGCACGACGGGAGCGATGCGATGCGTGCAGCGGCGGCTGTAGGAGCGGCACCGGGCGCAGGACTCTGGCTCTTGGCGTGGAGGAGCGTCGGTTGAGAGCTTGATTAGATCGGAAGCAGTTGTGGTCGCCGTGGTGGTGCAAGAGGAACGGAGAAGAGCCCGAGCGAAGCGATGCTTCAGACCTGGATTGCCTGCCTTGCTCATCGCTCGGCTCTTCGTGTCACTTCCCGCCGCTCTCCTCCTTCCTGCCACTTCGATGGAATAGAAAGGAAGAGGGGGGAAAGGCCGGTATATAGCTGAATCTTTGGAGGTGGACTGTGTCACTCGTGACTCGGTCCCTCATTGGCTCACGAACTCTTTCACAGGTCATAGACTTTTTGTTGGGAGTAATATTGGTTTGTAATGACACTGAAGTCATCATGAGTCCCATGTACTTCGACAACTGAGCCACATCAACAACTATTTCGCCACCAATCTTATAACTTGCATTGCAGCAAAAATGTATATAAAGATTTTAATGTGTATTTATCTCATTGACCTCCAGAAAAAAGTAGGTTAATCATAATTAGTTAAAGTTAATATCTGAATGTTTTTATTATCATAATAAGGTTTCGAAGAATATTAATGTTATTTAGAGAAATAACTAATGATCAAATGATAAGCAACCAGCGAATAATTAACCACAACGATATACATTAATTAAAAATAAGAAAATACAATAAATATTTTACAATTTTATCTTAAAAAGCAAATAAAGCATTGGCACAGTATCCTCAACCTCTGTTTTCAATTTATGTGGGTCTCCACCAAGAGATTGAAGACAAATCACAGAGATCTGCCTTTCTGTCGTCTTTATCGCGATGGTACGAAGCAAGTAGCAGTGCCTTTGTCTTGCCCCATGGCCCGTAGCCCTGTTAAGAGAGCAAAACAAAGCTAAAGGTGAGTCACTGCATGCCTGTGTAGTCACACTCTGTTCGATTCTCATAACAGGTTAACGCCCCAAAAGAGATCAAGCTGGAGCACGGGAAAGAAATGCCAAATCTTCCTCTCCATTACATGACGAAATGATTCGATGTTACACGAGGAAGCAATCACATTGTTTGACTGAAGGGGTGGAGAAAAGCTTGGGGAGACGGGGGTGGGGGAAGCTGCCTCTGCTGTTGGCTTGTGATATGGCTACTTGTGTCACAGGCACATTGGTTCGCTTGTGAGCAACTCTGGTGTGTGTCGTTGTCATCTCAGGTGGTCCATCCCCATTGGTACGGAGCTGACAGGCGGGCATGGGTGACTGGATGCTGAGGTCACACACAATAAGGCGCGTCTCCCGGAAAAGCATTTGCCACGAAGACCTGCAGTCTAAGAGTAAGAAGCTTTTGTTATATGAGGAGTCATCTGAACCCGATTGGGTGTTGAGCCCATCAACCCTTGAAGCACTGGATTACTAATGAAGTTACTGGATCAACTTATTGGATCATAAGTTCAAGCACAAATAATTTTAAACATATATATATATATATATATATATATATATCATAAATCATTCTAACTTAAAACAAATATGTTTGAAAATAATTTAATTTTATGGCAAAAAATAATCATAAAAAATATGTATTTATTAAGATAATTAATGAAAATATATAAGAAGAAAAAAAATTTAAACATAGCTTTAATTGACTTAGAGAAAATCTATAATAAGATTCCTAGAGATTTATTATGATGAAATTTAGAAAAGAAATATGTATTCACTAATTATATTGATATTATTAAAGATATGTATGATAATATAACTATTAGTGTTATAAGAATGTATATAGTGAATTTTCTATTAGCATAAGATTATATCAAAGATCCATATTAAGTTCCTATGTTTTCATATTGATAATAGATAAATTTATTAGTCAATTCGTGTATATTATTTACTAATGACATTATCTTATTTGATAAAAGTTTAAATGAAATTAATTATAAACTTAATTATAGAGGCTATCATTAGAAATTAAGATTTTTAGATTAAGTATGATTAAAACTCTTAGAATAATATATAAAATATAATTTTAGTAATTATAGAACTAGACATGAGAATATAATTAGTTAGATGGATAAGAACTCCATTTAAGTAAAAGTTTTAAGTATCTTGGATCAACTATTCAACAAGATTGAAAGATTAATGAGGATATTAGTTATAGAATAAAAATAGAATAGTTAAAATAACGAAGGATATAGTCTTGTATAATCATCAAAGGTAATTAAAAAAATTATAAAATAATTGTAAGACCAATAATACTTAATGAATCTAAGTGTTGGACAATTAACAAACAACATATACAAAAGGTTTGTATTGTTGAGATAACAATGTTGAGATGAATGTGTAGAGTTACCATGAAAGATAAAAAAAGATATTTTCACTTGTGAACAACTAAGATCTTCATGGTGTCATTTTGGTTAAAACAATCGTACTATGTATATCAAACAAAAAAAAAGGCAAGTTCATCGGCCCTAATTGTGACCATAGATGTATTTCATACTATTGTGTTTTTCCTTGTCCAACACCTGCTAAGGGATCAATAATACCTTTAAAAAGTTCCTTTCACTGGGTTTAGGTGTGCAGCAAACCACTAAATTTATCCTTTTATTCAGCTTTCATGTAAGCACACAAATGAGAGTTCATAAATAAAAATTCAAATATACTTTTATGCATATTCTATATTTACAAGTAAACCATCGACTAACAGTGTTATGTTTAAGCTTAAAAATGCTTACTCTTCGAGGGTTGCAGCAGACAAAGCGCACGCGATCGAGGGCGGGAGAAGACAAGCTGCGGTCGAAGAAATGAACGTGTCATACTCGTCGGTGAAATGGATTAGCCGGGGAAATTTAGGGTCTGAAAGGGAAGAGAAAGGGTATTAGACTTAAACATGTACATCTACATTTGAGTTCAAGCTCGACAAAAGAAGCATGCATCTCTATTGAAATAGTTACAAGAACAATTATATGATCACCAAAATCTAAAAAAAAGGGTACTCATATGAATCATTAACTGCGCCAACATACCTCCAGAGAGCTAATATTAGAACAAGTGACAAGCACACATGGATTCTTCACCATAAGTATGATTAAAATTCACTCACAACAATGCAAATTTAGAAAGAGGTCTTTATTCTCTAAACCTTACAACCCGAATGGATTCACGATACCACCAGAAGATAAATGCAATGTCTAGTATGATCCTCCACGTCCATCGGAAACCATCAATTGCAAAAGTTCAAACGGAGTGGGAGATCAATACACTATAATTCATTAGAATCAAGTTTTATTCTCTGCCTTTCAACAGAGTACTTCCAAGATCCGGCCAAAGCTCAGGATTCGATGGAGATCAACACCTCAACAGTATATACAAACCTAAATGCACTACTATACCATCCAAGAGAGAGAAATGGAGCGAATCATACCATGATTACGGGGCCGAGGAACTGGTAGAGTTGGGGTTTGGGCTCGGAGTTCACGCCGATGAGGATGAGGAGGGATGAAGCCGTAGTGGGTGATCGCCAAGGCCTTCTGCATCGTCGAGGTGCTCCACTCATTGAGGCACTTGGCCATCGACGCTCCTCCGGCCCCTCTGAGACCTTCCCTCTTTCTTGTTGAGAGAAACCCTGGGAGCCATCGATCTCTCCTCGACCGACCCGCTTTTTCTTTCGCCCATCACTCAAACCCCTGCAGGGTCTATCAAGGAACGACTCGCGCGTGCGATCACCGCACCAGCACGAGACGGCCCAATAATGGCCCATACAATTACCAGGTATACTTCCTTTATTTTATATTTTATTTATTTGTTTGATTCAACAATATTTTTTACTTCGTTCCTCTCTTCCTCTCGATTCAGCCTGTTCAGGAAAGTATACTTCATTACTTTATATTTCTTCCTCTTCCTCATATGGAGGAGGGCCAAAAGATTGCTAAACCTTCGAACTTTTCTTTAACCCGTCAGGAAAAAAATAATGCAATGGCCGAAGAAGAATCAAAGATAGATGACTAACTAAAGAAAATAGGATTATACCAAAAATACTTGTACGATCCATAATGCGGGAACTATATATTACCTAACAATTACAACACGATGAGGAACTTAAAAGAGTAAAATATGGAACATCATCATGTAGAATACTACCAAATTTCTTATAACCTATTTACAAGACAGATATATAGACCGAGTCAAAAGGAGGACGCTAAGAGGCATCCAAAGTTGCCAGCCCACTCAGAAAAATGGGAGAAAAGTCTTCCACAGCCTAAAGCCAAGAGAAATTATACCCTGCATGTATCTGATATCTCAAACTAAGGGTAGGTTCTGGTTCTCTCAGGTACTGTATGCGGATCCAGTGTTGAGAGAATCTGAGGCATTGACATACCCCCAGAAACAACAATCTCTGCAATTAAAGACAAACTCAAGATTCATAAAAAAGCATATACTGAAAATTAATTGACTAATATTGTAGTTTTCTTTCAGGATAGTTGACATAGGCAAAGTGCATCAAACAACATGAGGATAGCAACCTACCGATTCCTTCCCGAACAGAGAGATTTGGTCTAATAACATCATTTGAGTTGACCAGAAAGATGTCACCGATGTAAAGATGGTTGGTTGGAACGTAGACGCAGAAGAGTTCATCCTCACCAGAATAACTCTGTTATAAAATCAAGTGACATACTAGACATGAGACCATAGACAAGTAACAATAGCAGAATTTCAAAATATAGAAAGCACAACATGATCACAAATAGTGTCTAGTTAGTCCTAGACACTAGGCCGAAAAATATGTGCAAATGGATGCTTGATGCTTGTGTGAAGACATAAGAATTATTTACTTTTTTTTAATTCCTTGATCTCCATTGATAGTATAGATTGTGATCTCATATAGCAGTCAGCGTTTGGCATGTAGTGCCGCCATATTACCAAACATCGACTTCATAATCTTCTGCATTTGGATCCATCCCCCAAAAAAGAACTTATCTAAATTATATTATTTCAAGAACACAAAAGAGGCTCATGGAACCAATCAGATCACAGAAATTGCAGCTACCTAGAGTTGAAGACTTGAATCTTCAGTGTGTCCAAAAACATTTTTGCAGCTTCCAGGTTTTCCTTAGCTTTTTAAGGATGAACTGAAAGTGCATGTAACAAGCAATATTTCCTCTAAAGTGTAACATGGCAGAGACCAGTGCATGAACAAAATGCTTAAGCACATAAACATGAATTTGTGCTACAAAAACAAGCATGAATTATTATGCAACACATAATACCACCAACAGTTAATTATAATAGATGATTAGGACCTGAAGAATGACAGTGGAAGTGATGAATCCAAATGCATATTCGCCAACCCGAGGGTGCCTAATAATCACAACTTCCTTGAAGGCTTGTTTATTCTGGTCTGTATTGAAAAGAGAAAAAAAATCAGTGATGTATAAATAGGTTAAAAGATAAAGCAATTAGAGAACATTTACCAGGTGACACAGCAGAGCTAATTTGCTTGGAGGCATTGTAGATGTGACGTACAAATGGCATCCGCTTGATAAACCATTCACCAAGATTGAGGACAGATGTCCCAAGCCAGGATGACATGAACACTCCAACCAAGAAGATGAACAATATGGAAGTTACAAAGCCGAGTCCTGTGAAAGCAAGGATTCAACTATTCAACATACAAGCATGGAAGAAATGGCAAACAAATTAAAAGGATCAACTGCAAAACCTTTTCTTTTGACTTGGGTATCTTACACCATGTTTGCTCCAAAATCAGTAAAAACCACGTGCTACTAAAATGATAATATCTCAAGCAGAAGAAATGACGAATCAAGAAATGATCACATATGGACTAGGGTGCATGTGCATTTCTTGAGTGCACACGATTAGTGAAGAATGTGTGCCTGCCAAGGCATGCAGATGAACATACAGATGGACACCTAAATACATCTGATGCAAGCATAAAAAATAAAGACAAAAGTGAGCCATGAAAGAAGCAAAAAAACTGATATATTGCTCTGTCTCGCCAAAATAAGACGAATGACCCAGCAGCCGGATTAAAAATCATGCCAATCTACATAAAAACAGAACTAGAATAATAGCTCCTATTCTTTTCAGATGTATTAATTATGTAATATAAATCTTCAAACTTGTACATCTGTGATCAATCAGAGAGCAAACCCAAAGCCTTGTAATACAGTTTCCATATACAAGCCTTTGGATACAATTAAATGTGCGATCAGCATAGGAACATAAAGATAGCTTGAGCAATTAAAAGTTGACTACCTTAGTCATCAGATTTTCCAATGAAAAATAGTGAATTGCAATTAAACGTGAACAACAATGTTAGCCGTTGGTTTTGCAGCATAACGGATGAAGCTAAACAAAGGCTTTAACATGGAAGGTCCAAAAATGCTCTAATAATATTGCTATTATGAAAAAATGAAATAGATACAGCTTAAAAAGAAAGCCAATAAAGGAAAAATCAACAATGACAGTGTGGAAACATATACTTTCAAACAGAAACTAGTTACAGAAAAATCAACTATAATAGTCAAGAAAGCATAGCCAACACTTACCTTTTGAAGAAAACACTTCTATGTAATAAATCTAATGCATTTTTAGAATGTCTCTTGAACTACAAAGGAAAATTAAAAAGAAAAATGTGCATACCAAATATGTTTATCCCAAGCTGAGCAAAGATTGGAGAAAAGAATCCATCAACAAAACGAATAAACCACCAGGTGATATAGAAGGTGATCGCAATTGGAAAAAGAATCACACTGCAAAATGCAGAAAAAGGAACATACACCAGTAGTTAATAAGATTAGACCTACATACAGCTGACAGCTCATGGTGACTTATTAAAAGTACCCAAAAAACAAAGAAATGTGATGCCTTACGTAGACCAGAAACAAATAAGAAATGTGATGCTGTCTAACCAAGGCTATTAGAACATGCTGATATCGAGGAATCGCCAAAGACAACTCTACAACATATGTACGTTGTTTCTGTCAACTGCTTGAATAGTCATCAAATTGTATGAATCAGAAGAAAACTAAAAATGACTGGAAGTTCAAACTTATTTTGTTCTTCTGATTCTCCAAGAACAGTAGAGCAATCCCTGAGCTAAGCAACCATAAAGTTTTATTCCAGTCATCCCTAGTCTGGCATATTGACAAACAACAAAGCAGTTGTGGATATCTAAAAGCAGAACTCAAGGACCTGAATTGACACTTCCAGCAAACACAAAACCGTTTGCTTGGTATCTTTCAACATCAAATTTTATTCTTAGTAACCTTGTAAAAGTCATTAAAACTCTTGTGTGGTCTCATATTTTTCACTCATATCAGTCGGTACAGGGTGTTTATGATTTGCAATATTGGTTGATTCTGATACCACATTGCTGATCCATACTGGCTTCATCTAAGGCCAAATTAATTTTTTAATTTCTCAATTTCTAAAGTTAGAAATTGCAAGCATTGATCAAACTATATCCAAGTGGATTGATTATAGGAGCATAGATACCTAAAAAGAGTGGAGACAAGTTCACTCATACGCTAAAGGAAAAAAGTGCCTTCCCGATAAGATATAGATGATGGGAAATCCAGTTTCTGTTGCCATTTGACCAATTATATCTGATAATAGCCTTAAACTGAAAAAAGGAAAGAATAGAAGCATAACAAAGAAAATAAGAAGTGAAATGTTAAGTCAAAGGAGACACAATGCCTTTGACTGAGAGTGAAACTGAGGAGACGCTACCACTATTGTGTTTGTTATTTGTTGCAACTATTGAATTTATCATCTACCAACATCATTGCACTATATAACAGCAGTCAACACCAATGTTGCAAGGCCATAAAGAGATGAAGGAAAAGGCTAAAAAGAAGCTTCCATTCTCTTACATTATATAATATTAACAAAAGGAACAAGTGAAACCAAAAGAGAAATTAATTGATTGCTGCCCTTGTGACTGGGTTACAGTGACCATTGGGGGTCCATAGTACCATGAGTAATGGCTATTAGAAACGTTAACAGGCCGTTCCCTAGGTTCTTCATATAAGTTTGTCAATATTTTTGAACTGAAACCACATTGGACAAGGAAAAATGGCTAATCAAGGAACTCCAAAGCACAATGCCCTAGCAAGATGCCTGGAAATTAAAATTAAAGAAAAGGTAAAATATAAATCATGCTGAACACTGATGAGAGAAGCTTACCACCCAGTCATGAACTTTTTTGAAACCCAACTACGGATGACTTTATAGCATGCCTGCAATCAAAGTAGCGGATAATTTATCGAGACCACTTCTTCACAAAAGCAGCATCAATAAGCATAAAATCTTACACACATCAATGCAACCTTTGACAAGATTTTCAATATAACAGAAGCAAGCGCGTTAAAGTAAAGCCACATATCCTCTTTCCAGCATTTAACTAAAGTATCATGCTTTGCAAAACATAGGCAAATGCGTCCATATATACAGACATAGGGAGTCATGATCTCTACATTGAAGACTTTGATTGTGAGTGCACGAATGTGGCGTAAGGATGAAGACTATATGTCATAGTGACATAGCATGGGAAAGAATACCAAGGGATTTAGGCACATCAATGTACAAGGTATCTCAATCAATTAAATGGCCCAAACTAATTAAAGAAGCTAGCTACATGCTGCACCTAAACTTGAGTTGCCGTAGCAAACAAGATGTATAATCAACATATTTCTTTGCAGATAAATGGCCACGGCAAGCAAATAGCAGAAGAAAAAGAATTTTTCTGCAATGGTGAGTCCTTGGTGCGCAATAACACCAAATTTGAGAAGGAGCTGCGAATATCCATTTGAAGTTCAAGCCTAATTAGGTCAAATAAACAGCATCACTTTCCAGGAGACTGGTCGACTCACGAACGAACCCTGGCGACCAGGAAGCCAAACCCAGGCTTAAATCCATCAACATCAACATGGGAGAAGCTAAATTGCTTCCAATCACCACAGAAATGAAGGGGGAGGAAACATGAAACTAAATCGAAAAGGGAGAAGAACAAATCGAAGAGAAACGCGACGAGGGACGAAGAGATCGCGGTGGGTAGGTCACCTCTCGACCGGAGTGGGAGGTGGGATGGGGATGGTGGTGGTGGTGGTGGGCAGGGGAGGCAGAGGAGGAGGAGGCCCTGGAATCGGGGTCGTCGGCGGCGGTGGCGACGGGGATGAGCAGCTCGCGATCCCTTTCCCTGTTCCCCATCGGGCTCGACGACTTCACGTCGCCCATCATCGGCTCTCTTATTTCGGGAAGGGAAATAGAAATCCGTTTACTTTCCGAAGACGCTCGACGAAGCGCTCGAGCATACCAAATGGGAAGGGGAAAGGGCTGGCAGGAGGAGTCACGAAGGTGGGGAGGAAATATACTGGACGCCACCCACAAACGGCACCCTCGACGGCACCACTGTCGGTGGGCTCACGGTTGTGGTGTAGATTGATTCGATGGACGGTCGTCTTATGCCAGATGAACGGCTAGATTTAGACTGGCCTCTTGATCTTGATGAGGTATCGAGATCACGAAGTTGGGCCCATTGGATGGCTGAGATGAAGTAGGGAATAAAAATCATCGTCTGATGACACACAAAATAGTTCCCTTTCTTTTTCTTTTTCTTTCGTTTTTTTCTCGGAAAATAAGATAAAGTCGTTCTAATGTTGGTCACCAAAAATTACAAGAGTGAGGTAGAAATTAACGTCTGTACTGTTCATAAAAGTGATCATAAAGCTGATGAATTCACTTCTCTTTGCCTCGTAGAAAAGGATTTGAAGGAGAGATTAAACCATGTGTTAAGATAAAAATGAATATTTATAAATATTTTAAATAAGATATTTTAATTTTAATTTTTAATGAATAAAGAAATCTATTATCATTGTCTGAAATAACTGAACTAAGAATATATCGAATCTTGCGATATCGTGTTATGAATCTTGCGATATCGTGTTGTATCGAATATTTATAAACTTTGATGCTTAAATTAGTTTAAAAATTATAGTGTCGATGAAATATAAAAAAATAAAATCTTAGGAGTGCTTTTATAGTGTTGGCTTGGGGCTATGATGATTGCATAGTTGCATTGATATCAATGCCATATTTCTCATCTAAAATAGAATTGTGTTATGTTAAATATAAACATGTGATAGTCATAATATGGTCAGTAACATTTAAGATATGATTTGATGTTAGATGCAGAAGATGATGATGATGATGATGATGATGATGATGATGATGATAAAAATGTTAGGGTGTGATACTAAAGTATTGATCACCTAACATTGTGACATTAATCATCTAAAATTAAGCTATTAGTTACTTCGTATTGAAGTATAGATTATGTAATATTGAAGTGTTGGATAGTTAACTTGAGTTTATTGTGTGATAGCAAAAGATGCTTAAATTTTTTTAATATTTAAATAAATATATTTATGGATTTTTTTTAGAAAATATTTAAGGATTTCACACTCCCTTTTCCAAACAGTACATTTAATTAAAAAAAACTAAACTATCTCTTAAATTTTTTTTTAACTTATTATAATACTTTGATTTGTTACTATCTTCGCTACCACAATAAAGTCTATTTAAAAGCATTATAAATGATCTTAATCTCAATTAAATTAATTAAAAATTTAAAAAAATATAATATTGCAATGTTCTACGATGACAATCAAAGAGGTATGATATGATATCGTTTATAGTATTTTTAGTATATCAATAAAATATCCTAAATATTATTAAAAATATAAATAAGCTAAAAGAAACAATGAAAAAGAGCGAAAATTTTTTTTGAGGGTTATTTTAGATATTTTTAAATTAAGAGTATTATTTTGTAAAAAATAAGAGAGTATTCGTTTTGAGAAATATTTTATATATATATATATATATATATATTATACAATTGAAAAATAATTTTGGAGTGGATATTTACGTGACATTAAAATGGTTGCTTGTGATGCTGGAGTTTGTACGTCGAACGCGTGGGTCCCATTGCCACCGTGTCGCCACCATGCGTGGATGCGATGCTTTGGTCCCGTTGATCTCACCACCGTTGATGTGATGGGATGGGTCCATCGCCAGCCCTACGAAGCCCGGCGTTTGGACCAACGTAGCGTGCCTATCTAGAAAGCCCGAGGGCCGCGGTGGATGCCGCGTGCCGATGCCGTTGACTTTTGCTTCCTCTCGTCAAAGGACCGCCGGCTTGCGAGGGCAAATCCACCGTCCTCGTTAAGCAAACCACGTGAAGTCATCAACGTAGATCAATATAATTTTCGAATATATGATAAATGACGTGATCGGAAAGAAAACTCTTCGATTATTAGATCCAAAATATTAAAACATGATAATTTACAGACCGATCTTGAAATAACGTAATCACCACATGGGGGTCCCATTCATCCAAATCTCATTAATTATAATTACAAGTAAGCAAATTGGTGTTAGGTCATGAGGCTAATGTTGGTTCTCATATTTATCTACTATAAACTTTCACATCTTATACTCGACCAAATATCAAACATATTCGATGAAATAATGTCGAATCACAAAGCCCAATAAATTAATATTCGATGAAATAATGTCGAATCACAAAGCCTAATAAATTATGTGAATATATCTTGATTAGGTTCGATGGACTCCTATCAATTTCGTTTGATCTAAACTACTCATCAAAAAGCTTAAGTTGAAATTGATAATAGTACATTTATTAGATCTTTATAAGTCAATCTTAATCTTATCCACGTGGGACTAATCAGAGTTGTTATAATATAATTTTTTTATGTCTCATATATATATAATTCTTAAAATTATTATTTTAAAATTTTATCATCAAAATAAGTTTCTTAAAGTAATGATTAATTAACAAAACGTATATAAATTCATAAGGGGGGAAGAGAGAGAGAGAGAGAGCGAGAGACGCTTTAAGATAAAAACCATGTACACTTGGTCGATAAAACTTATTAGAATATATCGAAGTCTTTAGCTATGATCGTAAGACATTAAAATCAAAATCTAATTTCGTGGCTTATCATTAATTAAAAACAAAAATAAATAAATAAATAAAATAAATAATAAGAAAAGCCATGAAATGATCCGTTAATTTGGGTAGGAAGGCCAGCCGAATGCCTTGGATGATTGACGTTGGAGATGCTGCATCATCGACTTCCCGGCCATGAATCGAGCCACCTCCGTATGAGCACGCAGCATCGTTCCCACCAATTCACCGCGTTTATCGACAGCTCGTGCCACATCACTGGTTGACCGTCGCAATTAAAAGATCTTATAACTCGTTGACTCTTCCTCGACGGAGGACGCGTTCATATGCCTCTGGCTGTGACGGCGATTCTTCCGCTGGCTGCTTCCCAAAAATTAAATAGGGATTAAAGAAGAGATCCAACTCGAACAAGTCGTTTGACCAAACCGCATTACAGCGAGCTGTGATCCCATTAATATATTGCAAACGTAGATAGATACACGAATAGTCTAATTGAAATTATTGGTTGATCCGTTCCTTTTTCCTAACTAAACAGCCAGCAAGAGCTGTTCAATTATGATATATATGTTTATAAGGTTGGGCATGTTAGTCTATGGAAACATTATGGGCTAAATTATCCTTTCAAGGATAAACCTTGCCACCACAGGAAGATTATTTCTTAATGGTTATTGGCTCTCCAATATCAATAGTATTTTGAAATCAATAGTTCAAGCTCATCGAATGAAATCATGATTAATGATCTCAGTACTCTCATGCATCAAATGAACTCCCTCCTTGTTCTCATGAATACTACTGCAAATCTGGTTAGCGAAAGGAAACTAAATTAACATACTTCAAGTATTCATGATGGAGTTTGCTCGGAGGGCTTGGAAATGAAGGAGAGAATTTGACTTGCTCGTATATGGATTGAAAGAGAGAGAGAGAGTGTGTGTGTGTGTGTGTGTGTGACTTCCAATGAAGGTAAGACAATTGGCTTTGGATGTCAGATTCAGGCGGATCCGAAGAATGGAGAGAAGGTGACACTTCCTGTCACGGAAGAACCAGCAAGCATTCACATCCTTCTTGATAGTTTATTTGTGCTACTTGCCCTCGCATTGCTTCGTTCCTTTTGGATAGAGACATGGAGAGCAGCTTCGTATAATATAAATAAGAACCCACACAACCGGCAGCAGTTTTATACTCTCCCAGCATGCAAATGGAAACCATGGAGATATCGTCTTGAGCTCCTCGCTTCATCTTATCTGCTCTATTCAATCAAACAAGCTCGTGAGACCTTAACATGGATGCATGGGAAGCGGAGGAGACGTCGAGACATGGCGGAGGTGACCGTGACCTGAAACCCAACCACCCCTTGGTTGCTCCTCCTTGCACGAAGAGAAGGTAGGCTTGCGGTTCGTCGTTGGGATATAGACAGATCGAGGTTCATATGTTCTCCTTTGGTGTTGTGGTCGGGCAGCCGGCGGTCGATCCAGAAGCGAGTGGTGTCGATCCCCATCGGCGACGCCGAGGGAGTCGGGTCGAGGAACGGCGGTGGCGAGGCGTTCCCACCGTCGGATTCATGGGCGTGGAGGAAGTACGGCCAGAAGCCCATCAAAGGCTCCCCTCATCCCAGGTGCGTAGAGAGAGAGAGAGAGAGAGAGAGAGAGAGAGCGAGCTTGGTTCTGATACGTACATGGACATGCAGGGGTTACTACAGGTGCAGTAGCTGGAAGGGTTGCCCGGCGAGGAAGCAGGTGGAGCGCAGCCGGCTGGACCCCGCCACGCTCGTCGTCAGCTACTCTTTCGAGCACAACCACCCCTGGCCGCTCCCCAAGAACGGCCGACACCACCAGAATCGCCCGACTCCGGCAGCGGAGCTCCCAGTGGAGGAGCCAGCGCCGTCGCCTCCGCCGTCGACCCAACCCTGCCCCCCCGAGCCGGAGGAGAAGTGCCCCGTGGTGATCGGTGAGGACGAGCCGCTGCTGTTGATCGACGACGGCGGCTTCCGGTGGTTCTCAGACGTGGCTTCCCCATGCTCCACCTCCGCGGGCTCCGACGAGCTGCTCTACGGCTCGGTCCACTTCGGCGGCGCCGACGCGGCAGTGGTGCCGATGCTGGAGGAAAGGGAGGCAGCAACGGCGGCGGGAGAGGAGGACTCGCTGTTCGCGGGGCTGGAGGAGCTGCCGGAGTCCTCGGTGGTACTACGCCGGGGGCTGGCGTCGGCGATGGGGACCAACGGATGATCGACGGCCGTCGATTAGACCGCGGGAGTGTCTTACGGCGTGTGATGGGCTAATCTGTCGTGGTTTCTGACGCGTACATGGCTTTTTACTTTGACTTTCTTATTAGTTTTTGGTTGACTTCTTCAATAATGACTTCACACACACATACATATACACACCCACTAGTTTGCAAAGTCATACACACGACAAAGCAGATTAAATCCAAAATAGACTCAATTCTTCGTAGCAGTTGGTAAATGTCTCTCTCACAAACCCATCTTCTATCTTGCCATTACTGAAGGCTAGCCACTTTCTCATCACTGATCTCGTAACGTAGAAGCAGAAATATATGAGCTATGTTACGTGCAGGCAAAACACAAATCAGTTCGTTCCATAGCAACATGGATAACAAGCAAAAGCAACAGGAGAATGAAGACAATGTAGGATTAGCTGAAGGCCAGATTTGTGGGTGAAGAAGTTCTAGAGAAACGTAAAAGGCGTACTAGTTCTTTCTCAGCCAATGCATTGTTGGTAGTGTGAAAAAACCATGTTTTGATGATGGTTAGCAAAAACATCCGTAAAATAGTTGGAGTGGGCATAAGTAATATTTTTGTGCCCTATGTCCCATCTTCGAGGTAATAGTATATTTTTTCTCAACCCATTCTATAGAGGACAACAGTCTCAAATACTGATGAGCAATATCAAACACAGACATACGTATCCCAGTAAGACTTTTATCATTCTCATACTAAGATTCCCAACTAAAATAAATCATGTACAGCGGCAAAGATAGATAGCATTTAAATTTATGCATGGACTTTTTATATTATAAAGATGTGGTAAGAACATGAGAGGCAGCCTTGTCGCTTGTAATCAGAATCAGATTGTTCTTATCCTGATTTTGGTCAAAGAGTACACTGCTCCCTACAATGGCTATCACAAGAGATTTTGAAGCACTGTATAGAGTTTCTTGAATATCTTTAGAAAAGGCAGGCATAAGAAACCATCATCTATCATGTAAAAAAAGATAATAAAAAGTTTGACATTAGTACATCTATCAGATTCATATAAATCAATCTTAATCTTAAGATATTATCATTAATCAGGATGTTAAAAAAAAAATTATTCTGTGTCAAGGCGTAAGCCACCTCAAGACGTATCGAAGAAGTCAAAGACGACAAACTAGTTAGACACAAATCTGGCAACAATCTTTGGGAGATTACCAAAACCCTAGATTTGCGCTTCAACATCTTATTGGCTACTTCTTCCCTTTCAAATGCATATTGCCCTTTCATAGTCAAGCCAACAACTTTCAGTCTACCTATTCCTAATTGATTTCACCTCGATATTGTAGTCTCATGCTTGTTGCAAATTGTGAAATCTGCACACGTCTGAACTTATCGAAGTTGAGCTTCATTTTTTTTCCTAAAAAGAAAAATATTTCCAAGAATAAGGAATATAGCTTCTTACAGAATAATTCCTTGTAAAATGTAACTTCCATTGGTGTTACCATACTCAAGGCTTGACCATTTTAATGCTTCTACCAGTTAACCGACAGATAAGAAAAATATAATTGTCAAGAAGTTCTCAGTCCCATCAGTTAATGGCACTTTTAAATTTATCATGTGTATAAACAACCAAGAACTAGCTGTGGAGAAATTTTTAATTCCATGACTTACAGATATTTCAAAATTTATCATGCATACGTAAACCAGGAATTCGGTGCAAGACCGAAAAAGAGGAATTCCACTATCAAAAATAGTGGTTACATATAAATCCCATCCCTACGATAAAACACATGTATGCATGTTTGGTGAATTCTAATTTTCACCACAGCAAATCCCGGTCTCAGCAATCGGAATATTTAAGTACGAAGATTTTCAGGTACAAACATTAAGATAACAAAATCTCAGTCTATTCACGTTCAAATGAATTGTCAATTTCAAAAGAAAAGAAGACAACTCAAATAATATAAAAAATAGGACATGCATCACAAAGAGAAAGCAAGCATTGAGCAACATCAATGTTACCTAACTTGAACAGCAGCCAAGTTTCTTCAGCGTAGAAGCATCATCCTTCACGTTTATTCTTTCACCTTTACTTGGTACAGTAGGCACCGCATCATCAGCTGCTTCAACTGCCTTCTTGCTGACAATGCGGTAAATATGAGTCAGGACCTCTTGAAATGCATTGTCCACATTTGTTGCTTCTAGTGCAGATGTTTCCATAAAATATAAAGATTCCTTCTCAGCAAAAGCTTTGCAATCTTCAGTAGGAACAGCAACAAGGTGTCGGAGGTCTAATTTATTCCCAATGAGCATGACAACAATGTTAGGATCTGTGTGGTTCCTCAACTCCTTCAACCAACGTGCAGCATTCTCAAATGTAGCATGTCTCGTAACATCATACACGAGCAATGCACCAACTGCTCCCCGATAGTAAGCACTAGTTATGGCACGATACCTACATTAGTGGGTCAAAGCAATCTATTAGAACTTGAAAAGATTTCAGCTTATGCAAGATCTGACAATTTTAAGTTCTATTGTATTATTCACAAATTATACTATAACATCCTTCTAGAGCATTTCTGCATGTTTTCTCTACCCCAGTTGTGACAAGTGGTAGTTTATTTGTTTCCAGCTGCATGTTATCTGTGCAAATTTTAGACTATAAAGAAGAAACTACAGAACAATTACTTAGTCTCCACAAGAATGATGATCTTGTCAAATTATCATGTAAGAATATTCAGATTAGGTTCACAGTGAACTCAGATGCATCTAACTGTTTCTGTATCAAATATCTACCAAAGAGACCACTCGTAGGAGTAGCTAAACAACAGGATAGTTAAATGACCAACAGATATCAGAACGGTGTAAAGCATGGCCTTGACCTCCCAGGCTGATGCGATGATTCAAAGGCAATTCCTCCCAGGAGGTGTAAAAATACAGTCGATAAAGAGAAGCTGATGTGATGAATAAAAGGAACTTGCTCGAGGACTGCAAGTTTGCAACATCCTGACAAAGGGCTGTAATGCAGAAGTATACAACTGCATGCCATACGAGTAAATTATAGAGAGCTTATGATGAGAAAATATACCCTTCTAGGCAAAGTCCATGAATTTAGATGATGGTAGACTTAATTTAGCATATTCTGAGATCCTGACATAATATTTTCAGATACACTACCAACACATTTAGATCTAACCTGAGACTTAAGGCTTCGAGCACTAGAAAAAAGGCAGCTCAATGTTCAAAACCAAAGACAAAGGTTGAAGCAACTTGCTTAAAACCAGAACCTTGATGTCCTTGAAGTAAACCAATCATATAATAAATATCATATTAAGGATCAGCAACTTTATGATGCCACACACTGGAAATCGACCATGGAGATTTCCACTGAAGTGAACATGGAGCTCAATATGACCAGGCACACTCATCCGGATTTTACAGATAAACATGTTCCCACCCTTATTACATTAAGGGTTGAGGACATAAGTAACTGGCAGAGTGTATAACTAATTTTATGAAAATTGTGTAAAAGGTTTAATAGGTGCAGGTCTAACTTGATGACCTACTGTAACTTAGCCACAATGCAATCCAACAATAAGGAAGTAACATAAAAGGCTAAGCGTAGAATGTCCACTGATAGGAAATCGACCATGGAGATTTCCACTGAAGTGAACATGGAGCTCAATATGACCAGGCACACTCATCCGGATTTTACAGATAAACATGTTCCCACCCTTATTACATTAAGGGTTGAGGACATAAGCAACTGGCAGAGTGTATAAATAATTTTATGAAAATTGTGTAAAAGGTTTAATAGGTGCAGGTCTAACTTGATGACCTACTGTAACTTAGCCACAATGCAATCCAACAATAAGAAAGTAACATAAAAGGCGAAGCGTAGAATGTCCACGGATAGGAACCCACGCAATCACATCTGAAATTTACTTTGAATGTACCCAATGATAGCACGGTAACAACGCAAGTGAATGGATTTGGAACAAGATTGCCCTTTTGAAACCAAAACGATCAGGATTGGGTCACGGGCGCAGTTTCCTTGCGAGCAGGAATTAGAATGAGCACATTGGAACTCCCGGACCCATATTGGAGGGAGCCTTGTGCTAGGCAGCCCTTTGTAATCGGCTCTATATGATGTGATGGTTAATTGAGTGAGATATCTTTGGGGTTGAACTGTCAAATAACAAACATGTTAAGATATCAGTTCATTTAATTTGACTCCAAATAGGCTAATCTGCGACTAACTTCAACTAAATTCTGTTCTTATCAGATGAAATCTTCATCTACAAACTGTGGGTTCACTGATTCTACTCCAGAATCAGAGATCTTAGATCTCTAGAGGCCCTTCCACAACCGAAGAGTAGATCGGCATTTGAAGCATGATCAAGTTCAAGAAAGGGGAACCGAGGTTCAAGAAAAGAAAGCGGGACCTCTCTTGGCCGGCAGTGTCCCAGATCTGGGCCTTGAGCACCTTGGCGTCGACGGTGATGCTGCGGGTAGCGAATTCCACGCCGATGGTGGACTTGGACTCGAGGTTGAACTCGTTGCGGGTGAACCGGGAGAGGAGGTTGGACTTGCCTACCCCAGAGTCCCCGATCAGCACCAGCTTGAACAAGTAGTCGTAGTCGTCCTCCGCCCGGTACCCCGCCATCTCTCTCTCTCTCTCTCTCTCTCTGATCTAGGTTTTTGGCAGATGGATTCGATGAATGAGCTCGGCGGAGAGCAATATGGCGAGAGAGAGAGAGAGAGAGAGAGACGAGAGAGCGAGAGAGAGAAAGAGAGACAGACGAGCGGGTTTCGAACAGGGTTCGTCGTAAACGAAGCAAATTCTTCTTACTATTTACCGATTACCCGAAAATTACCTGCTGTCTAATTGGACAGAGGGCGTGCCTACGCTAGTGATACAACAGGTCGGGTTCGTTGGCAATCGCATCCACCCGAACCGCTATAACTGGATTCGGGTAAAAAAGTTGGTAATCGGGTCGGATTTCAAATGTTGGAGACCCTACCCGTCGCTATTATGTCGTTAAATAATACTAGGATTGTTATTTTATGGTATCTCGTTGATGTTAGACTTGTTAATTGATTCGGATCCAAGTGAAATTAACGGGTACCGACCCGGTTGTGGGCGGAGAGCGAGTGGGACGACTGTCGCTTTTGATGCGTTGTTACGGAGATTTGGGGATTCCTCGTGTCGTTTTGTCGGTAGCGTGTCGCCATGCGTCGGCCGGCTGTTGTCCCCTGCGTGTTGGTCATGGACATGGATGGAACCAAAACCTGGGAAAGCTCTGGGCCAATGCTTCATCAAGAATCAAGCAGCGGTTCTTTGGATGATCCATCAACCTACGATGATCCCTACATGCAAACAGTAGATTAGTTTCTAGCATTGGGATGAGCAAAATTGATAGGATCGATCTGATCGGTGAAAGGATCAAGTTTGAGTTCAGGTACTCAAACTTGAGATTGCTACATTCGTTCCTCCGCAAGGCCAACCAGTGCCTGCCATCATCACCATTCAAGACGGAGCATATGAGAAGGTTGTCATCTGATCAAACATCAAATTCACAAGCAGAGACACAATTTCATGGCTGTTCTTCACAATCCCCAAAAACTAAGAAATCGCATGGGCATGGCACGAACACAAAAGGGCTGGCATCAGTTCTTCTCAAGTGAGAACAACTCTTGATCATCTCATCCAAGCAGCAGCCTGCTTGGGGAGCTTCCATTTTTCCTTTTAGTTTTCATTCCCTTTCCATTGCTTCACCACAGTAGAGAACATCAATGACAAAGACTCATACATACGCAAATAGCAACTGATGTACATGAATAAGAGAAGATAGAAAAAAAAAATCTATGTTATCAGTAATAGTCACATCGGGTTAACATGTCAAATCATCAGAAAAATTCGGATCTTCTACAGCAAGGGTTCGATGTCAAAAAAATGAGACAAATAGTAAACACCTAACTTCCTAAACAGCTTTCCAATCAATCCAGTAAAAGAACACCCCTGGGGAGTTGAATGGCCTCCCTCGTCACCTTACTTCATGTTTGAATATGCCTTTTTCTCCCAGTAAATCTCTCAAATGGTCGGGGGATTGCCCATCAAGCAGTCTGATCAAATGCAATACGCAATTTGTCCTTGATCAGATCTACCTCAGATTCGATACCAATCAGAAGATTTTACTTTTACCCTGCCGATGGAATATGAGGAAGTCGATCACAAGCACACTTATCATTTGTGAATGGTCATTTTTAATCTAAGTGGACAAGGGTGGTTCAAATCTCTCCTCGAAAGAGGACTCCTCAGAGGCATCTGCAAGTGCTCCAAGCATGTTTCTGACCTCAGCTGTGTCATCCAGATAATACCTGGCCTTGCTCGGTTTCTGTCCGACGGTGCAGCCAAATATTGATGTGTCTGGAGCCACTAGGTTCCTCGTCACTATGCCAGCAATGTCTTCAAACATTTCCTCATCTGACCTATCATCACCGATACACAACACAAAATCCGCTTGTCTTCCATTCTCTGCCATCGCAGAGAGAATCTTCTCAGCCACTAGACCTTTGCTAACTCCCTGTAAAAGCAATTATTGAATAATGAGATACATAAAATTAAACACACTTGCTAACCAGGCAGGGTTTGCAAAATGGTAAATTTGCAGTTTCCCCAGTGCTGGATGTATGTTATACAGAAAATAGTAAGCCAGGCATGATCGGTAGTTTATCCACTACAACCACAGATGACAATAGATATGATTTTGCGACTGTGTGATTGAGAAGCAGTTGCCAGAGAATTCTAAATCCAACTGCCACTCGAGGTGCAAGCTGTTCATCCAAGGTAACATGGCATAGAGAATGATGCATTGTGAGATTGGTGATGATTAGGAAGACGGTACAATTAACAAATGCATACCTGAGGCTTGACTTCAACGATAAACTTCCCACTCTTCACTGAGACCGGTTCATTCGCAAGTACACTTTCTAGATGATCAAGCATTTCCTTTGCCTGAGAAGAACCGAAGCCAGGGTCAGCATCACGATGATGCCAAACTAAAGCACTTTCTTTGGGCTCAATGGAAGATCCATCAGTAGACTCTGTATATAGTTTCATCACTGGCTCCGCAATCTGCATCCACCCGAAATCAGTGCTCTGGCTATAGGTTTCCCATTCTTCATCCTGAGACCACCTGCAAATATTGAGGACCAAACAACAGCATATTATCATCCCCAATTCAATTTTTTCCTTCTTCTACTTATTCAACGGTCCACCTTGAAAGTGTGTGCACCGTGTCAACTTCTGATAATGAGAATAATTTTTAGCTATAACTAATGGCATATCAGCCAAAATTCTTCTCTGTCTTTCTCTTCCATCATCTTTGATGAATTATGATTGATGCTTGCTACCATACATGAGTAAGCAAGCAAAGTTAACCAAATTGCCTCATCTATAATCCAAATAGCTCAAGCAATAAACATTATGAATTAATGACATGACCAAATCCGTTCAATTGTTTATGCTACTGATTCCAAGCATGTCCCCTACATTCAGAGCAAATTTATGCAATTTGTTTTATCTCCATACTACTGAAAATAAACAAGAAAAATAAACATACCTAACAAAGTATCCATGCTCAGCAGCAATTCCAAGCTTCTCGCATGGCAAAAACCAGTCCCCTAAATGATTCCGACCTCTTCCACTAACAATAAAAACTACATTCTTCTTATCTGCACAAAGAGTATTAATTATCCTAATAATTTCTGCAGTGGGCTGCTTGTTAATGGATGCGAGTGGGACCAATGTTCCATCGTAATCCATCAAGATAGCCCTGCTCTTAGCCTTCATGTAAGCCGAAACAATTCCATCAACATGAAGCTTCCGGAAATTAGGTTCGACAGCCACCACCCTGAAACCGAATCCCAGACCAATTCCCCAGCAATTCCTCCTAAAATGGTCCTTGCAAGTCCTCTCCATGTCCTGCTGGAAGCTCTTTGACCAATAAGCAACGTCATGTGTGCTGACGTACCGATAGTGTTTCTCATGCCGCAGCTGTTTCTCCCCATCAGCAAGAGAGATGGCCTCATTCATCGCCTCCCCTGTGGTCTCTATGTTCCATGGATTGATCCTAATCGCACCGCTGAGAGAGGGAGAGCATCCGATGAACTCCGAGACCACCAGCATGCTCTTCTTCTGGCCATCGGCCTCAGAATCTTTGGAATCAGAGATTCCCTGTCTGCAGACGATATACTCATACGGCGTGAGGTTCATCCCATCCCTGACCGCTGTGACAACCACGCACTCTGCAATGGTATAGTAAGCGATCTTCTCCACGGCCGAAATGGTGCGGTCGATGAGAACCACCGGGCTGTAACCCGCATGCCCAAACGCTTTGTTGATCCGCTCGCAGCTCTCCTCTATCTCGTTCTGGATCTCTTTCAGGTCCTTCCCCTGGGCCCTCGCTGGATTGGCGATCTGCACGAGGACCGCCCTCCCCTGCCACTTGGGGTGCAGCTTCAACATATGCTCGAAGGCGAGAAGCTTAAGATTGATCCCCTTGAAGATGTCCATGTCGTCGACGCCGAGGAGCACGGTCTTGCCCTCGAACTGCTGGCGCAGCTCGTTGACCCGCCACTCCTTGTCCGGCAGGCGGAGCACGGACTGGAGCTGGCCCATGTGGATGCCGACAGGCAGGATCTTGATTCCGATGGTTCGGCCGAAGTAGTCGAGGCCGATGTAGCCGCGCTTGGACTGGTACTCGATGCCGAGCATCCGGCTACAGCAGGAGAGGAAGTGGCGGGCGTAATCAAAGGTGTGGAAGCCGATAAGGTCGCAGTTGAGGAGGGCCTTGAGGATCTCCTCGCGGAAAGGGAGGGTGCGGTAGATCTCGGAGGAGGGGAAGGGGACGTGAAGGAAGAAGCCCATACGGAGGCGGTTGAAGCGGCGGCGGAGGAAGGTGGGGAGGGCCATCAGGTGGTAGTCGTGGATCCAGACGTAGTCGTCCTCTGGGTTGATCACCTCGATGACCTTCTGGGAGAAGAGCTTGTTAGCGAGGACGTAGGCCTCCCACAAGGAGCGGTCGTAGCGGCCGCCTGAGCCTCGGGCGGCGCCGGCGCCGCCACTGCTGCCGTGGTCGGAAGTCGAGGAGGCAGAGAAGGGGAGCATGTAGTGGAAGAGGGGCCACAGCCGGCGCTTGCAGAAGCCGTGGTAGAAGCGTTCGTGGAGGTCCGGGGAGAGAAAGGCCGGGACGCACTTGAACCGCTCGAGGAGGGCCTGAGCGACGTCGTCCTGCTCGTGGGGCTCGACGTCAACGTTGAGGGATCCGACGTAGAGGACCTCCATGTCGTCGGGGAGGCCATCCTTGAGCTGCAGGAGCAGCGAGTCCTCATCCCAGGCGAAGGTCCACCCGCGTCCGTCGGGTCGGCGCCGGGCTCTCACCGGCAGCTGGTTGGCCACGATGATGATACGGTCCTGCGCCTGCGACGACTGCACGTCCGACGCCACGCTGTTGGCGCGCTCCTCCTCCTCCTGCAGGTCCGCCAGCGTGCCCGGCACAGTCATCACCCGAGGCATCCGCCGGAGCCCCCGTCCCCCGCCGCCGCCTGCCCCCAGGCTAAGCGCCGCGAAGTTCCCGGAGGCCAGATCGAGCAGGTTGGTATACGATCTGGACATCATCTTGCCTTTACTTTCTTTCTGCTTTTTGGACAACCTCGATCCAATCAGAAAGAAAACCCTAGAAGATGTGGAATAGGATAAGGAGTGATTACGGCAAGGATGGAAAGAAATGAATAAGGCGGGAGGAGAGAGAGATCACTAGATCCGGGGAGCAATCAATGTAGGAAGGAGAAGAAGGGGGCAAAAAGATCTCGAAGCTGTTCTTTTCCTCTCCCTTCGCTCGCTCCGTAGCAGCTTAGCTGTAATAGGCGGTGATACAGGGAGGAAAATAGAAAATAAAGGAAGCATGCAAAGGAAGGAGAGAGGACAGCGGTGGGTGTAGTGGAGGTATATACTTTAGAATTTGGTAATGTAGTAATGGCGTGGGGAGAGGGAGAGGGAAGGAGGTGGATAAGGTCGGCCAGCCGACTCGCCCGCGTCGTGCCAGATGGAGTCGACCCGTCCTCACCCGTCGAGCCCCACCACGTGTTGACCAACAAACCGCGCTCGATCCCACCGCCCCCGCGGGCCCAGCGGGGTCCCGACTCGATTGCATCCATCAATCCAAGTGTTCTATCCGTTAAAAGCACGGCCTCGCCGGCTTCTGATTGGAGAAGCCGCGGTGGACCCCACACTGCCCGCTGCATGCCCTAACCGGGGAGCGGAAGACGGGCCAACGGATCGGGTTCTGTCGGATCCATTTGCCTCTCCCGATTAGAATACTCGATCAAATTTGGACGACCAATCGAGTCAAAATTTGGGAACGGGTTTGAATAACGGGATGGAATTTTTGGACCCCCAACAGTAGTTTTCATTACTGCGGGGAGGTTTTTTCTTTTGATGATTCATCCTTATCTGGTTAACAAGATCAAGACATTTTTCTTCATTCGATTTGAGTAACAACTTCGCGTGATAATAACATCACAAACTCATGAGGAATAAATATGATCATGTCATCGTCGGCATCGGAGTGATGATCCACGTCTCTTAATAGAAAATTAATATATTATCCAATAAATAGATCCATCAACAAATATAATTGATGTAATTATTTTTGTACTCGTTCTCTTTCGAACTAATTAAAAATATAATAATAATAATAATAATAATAATAATAATAATAATAATAATAATAATAATAATAATAATAATAAACGAAGGGACGGAGTGAGTGCCGGCGGGGACCACCGCTTCCACCACCAACGAGACGGCAGTCTCCTCCGCCTCATCTTTGACGGGTAGCCCCTCCAGCCGTGGACCACGTGGCCACGTCACCCGTGACGGTGTCTCGTCCACCTCGTCCCCACCCCCTCGTTCCGGCCGAGTTGAGTCCAACTCGGCGGCCGGCTCCCACCTAATGCCCGACTCGTTCCCTGCCCTACACCCCGGCCCAGCCCGTGGCCACTTAGTACGTTCGGTCATTGGATTTGACTCCGCACACCTCCGTAAGCCGCCTCGTAACAGTAATACCAGTGGATTCGTCTCGGCGTCCGTTGACCAGCTTACGCCGCGTCGGTTTACCCACTAATCCAACGGTGATTAGTATAGCACTCGGGAAACATCAGTGCCTTTTCTGAGATCAGTACCGACCGGTTGACTTTATGGTCGGTTGACTCAGTCGACCCTTCCCATACTCGCAGCTCATGAGATGTTAATCTCGAACCGAATCTTAAATTAATCCACGTTGGATCCGGCAACCTAATCGCTATCAGCGTAGAATTCCATGTAGGTTAGGAAGAAATCTTTTAGTGTGTTAAGACACGAGCAATCCAATTGAGATGCCGGTTGGATCGGATGATGGGGACTGCTTTTGGGTGTGGTGTACTCCGACCTGTGCGTATGCGTCATCTCGACCGGCGACAACCACCTCACAGCGCATACCATCAAACTCGACCGAACTCGATAGACTAAATAATAAGCCGCAATGGCGTCAAGATTTCACAGGCGGAGGACATACCTGCAGGAATCGGTGCGGCTCTCGTTGGCTTATCCGATGGATGGAGACGCCGTTTGGGTATATCCCTTTGATTGGACCTCGATTCGGAGAGTTTGACCCAAACGAACGACTCGATGGACCCTCGCGGCGGCTTCCCCGCACCTACTGATGTCATCTCCGCCGTCCGTATAAAATAGATTAATTAGGTTTTTAGTCCATTCAAGCGGCGTTGAGTCGGGTGATACGATGAATGATTCCATGTGTTATCATCCATCATAGAGATGATTTGGAGTCCAATGGCGTTTGAGGGGAGAGGGATCGGAAGAAGATGATTCCTAAAACGTGTGGGATGGAAGGAGGATATAATAAATTGGCGATAATATTTAGAAATAGAGAGGGAGGTGGATGTCACATCGGTCGGATAAGAAGGAATCGTACTTTTATATGATGTACAACACATGCTGCGTTTGCAGCCTCCACTATTTTGCAGGTAAAAGAAAAGAAGAATACTATTCTAAGCCACGAATCTTAATCGGATTGTAATTATCTTAAGTAGATTGCCAAGCCGTATCTAATATTACTGGACCCGACCTACCTGTAGACGGAGACCATCATCCTATTTCATCTTAATGAATTGTAGTAGTGAAATTGAATTATAGGAGTGATGCATCTATATCTACATAGTCATCGATGGAGGTGGAGATAGTGCTTAGATGGGGTTTCCTACTTACGACTTCTCAGAGGCAATCAAGCAAACACCTTGATGGCGTCCAGAATTTGGGTTCTGAAATCGTGCTTGCTCTCGTGATGTAGACGTGACTGGGGGAGGGCAGGGCAGGGCATCAGTCGGTGTAAGTCTTCAGCCCATCCCCATCCTTCAAAAGGTGGGAAGAAGAAATGAGAGAGGAGTGCATCGCGTTGCTCGGGATAAGAGGTCTGACTCCGACATATTCCAAGGATGCCCTACGGGAACACCGTGAAGGCGAGAGATGGAGGCAGCATCCGCAGGTCTTGTTCACGCATGTGGAGACACTTCGACATGGATGATAACATGATTTCTTTGTGATTCGGACGTCAGGATTGTGATTGCTCTAATGAATGGCATACTATGAGTACTAATAAGCCCAATTTAGCCCAATACTGTGAGAAATGTTGACAGGATTGGCGGATCTGCTGACGGACAGCCCAAGCTTCTTGAGCTATCCATGGATGGATTCTGCTGCCATTTGGTTGCTAGTTTGCTGCGTACTTTTCGTGCATGTCGATTTGAGTATTGCGGAAGCCAATCTGAAGAGTAAAGTTGACTTATTTTGGAATTCAAGTCGACCAAAGTCAACTTGAGAGCTGGTTTTCACTTCCGTCATGGCCATGGCAAGACGAAGAACCCCATGATTGAAAGGCGAAGCAATACCCTGTCACTCTTATCTGTAGGACACTCCTCGCTGAGGCCTCCCGCCGTTGACGTTGCCGTGCGGGTCGTACTCGCAAGCGACGTAGGTGTCGCCGCCTGCTGCAGCAGGTCTTGCCGCAGCCGACGCGCTGCGTCGTCCTCCACACCAGCCGGGTGTAGTGGTAGCACTCGGTGTTGCTTCCGTAGTCGTAGTCGCGCTGCTCCGCTACCCAGGCGGCGACGGCGTCCCCGGTCTTCCAGCTCTTCCCCTGCTCCCCCATAAGATGTTCTCGCCGTAGCTCAAGGTGGAGTGGACCAGCGCGCAGTCCCGCTTCCTCTGGTTGGCGTACCACAGCGCCACGTCCGCCGACTGGGAGAGGAGCTCCGTAGCAGAGGTGGGAGCCCCATGCGTTGCCTCGGAGCGTTGCGGGGATTCAAGATCTCCGCACCGAACCGAAGCGAGCTCGGCGATGGCTGCAAGCATAAGATTGCAGGGCACAGATGCTCCCATGCGCAAGCATGAGGATTTCAACTGTGTCTCTCGCAACCATTGTTGGTCTGCTTACAACAGCAGCAATAAATCATAATATTCCAACTATTTTGGATCGATTAAATCATCCATAAATCTCGTTATTCACACCAACTTAAATTGAGTATCTTTTATTCTATCTCTGTTGCGATTATATCTAATTCTTAAAAAAAAAAATCATAATTTAATGAATCTCTTCCAAAAGCAACACATATACGATCCGAGAGACCACAAAAACATACGATCGAACTGGATGAGACGACCCGGAAAACAGAGGAGCTATGAAGCATCACAAACACAAAGCTGATCTAAACATGTATCAGACCTGTTTACAAGATCGAACACAGTGTGTGTCGAATTGGATCTTCGAACAACATGCATCGGAGAAGTGAGTCGATCCGCTAGATCAGTAAAATCAAGTCAAGAAACTGAGGGGGCATATTAACTTATCATACATGACTACCATGAACTATACTGCACTAGCAAATCAGATATTAACATACCAAACAGAGGCAATCAGGTTTTCCCTACCGCAAGGTGATCGACATTTTTCCTATTCAACCATGTGTTCCCCCACTTGCTTTTCTTTTTGCGTTTGCCATCTGAATATTTTCTTTTGAACTGGACTTTTTGCACATCATCAGAACCTGGCGTCTCTGTAAAGAACTGTTCCCAGAACACATCATTTACTCCTTCAAGCATAGTAGATGCTGTGCCAGTAGTTAGATCTCTTGATGAATCGACACGGGTAGCAGTGGGTTCTGCATTCATATCTATCTCAGAAACCTTGCTACGTGAATCTGTCGGATGAATTGCGACATGACCTGTGCGCTCAGCTGTGTCTAGAGATGTATAGATTTCTCCGGGACAAGGTGAAGAAGGTTGTAGTTTTGCGTCGGTATCCTCCGACGATGCATTCATCTCGGAAAGATATAAATCAAAGGAGGGGCAGGACACGATACTGTCATAGAACATGCCACCACCGGACGCTTGACCGAAACCTCTGAAGAAATTCTCCAATGAATTCAAGGATGATTCCAGCGTCTCAAAAGGCTCCGTGTCAAGTGCTTGCACGGAAGGAATGTCTGGCTGGAAAATTGCAATTTGATTGTCATCGATGTTAGCATCCTCATCGAAGCAATCAAAATGAGGCAACCTCCTCTTCCTTGTGCTGTGAAGATCAAAGTGTTGCACGAGGTTAGATAGTCCCCGAGGTTCCTTTACGATTCGCTTCAAGAAGGCTATCAAACCTCTGAGTCGGTTCCCCAGAGCCTGTAATCTTCCTTCCAAGGACCGCATTTGGTGCTGCACCTGCGTGTGCTGCTTCTGAAGCTCATTCACAAGCACAACCTTTTCTTGCTTAAGCCTCTCGATCTCCTCTTCGAGCTCCTGCTTTTCAGCGTCCGATAATGGCGCTGAAGAGTTGAGTTGGCCGTGCAGCGAATGGCTGTGTACCGGCTTGCGTCTGTGTATGTTGTTCAAGAGGTGCCTTTGTCCCCGTTTGAAACCCTCATTTGCGAACTCCCATTGATCCGGTTCTATCTTCCTGAAACCCTGCAAGGAACAACATGAACGCTTAAGAATTCTTGGAACCGCTTATGGAGAAACAGGTGAAGTTCAAGCCACTGCAAGAAGAAGAATCGAGGAAGGGAAACACGGGAAGAACTCCTCGAAAGTCCATCGAACCTATGGTAAATCAACAGATATGCCGCTTGAATCTTGGAATAGTGCAAAACAGTTCACCAGCTCAATCATTTGATTTCTAACCAAGAATTCAGTGAAGAACAGTAGGTTGTTTAGCAGAAGCAATTAAGACAAACAGGAGGCCCAAAAACTTGTTGATTTCTGTCAGAAAAGGAGACCTTTGAGTGGAATAGCTCTACTTACGTAAGTATTGAGCTGCCTCACGAAGCTGGAGAAGTTGTTGTGCTTGAAGTACCTGGGGAGCAAATCCCTAGCAAACTCCAGCTGGTTCCACACCACGAAGCTCGCGTTGGTGGGGCTCCACGACACAATGGAGTTGGTCGTCGGGTCGTCCACCATCTCGTACGTCTTGGTGAGGAACGGGGGAGGCGAATTGGTACTCGCCAGAGAGCTCTCCATTCCTACGAATCAATCTAACACCGCCGGAGAATTAGGGCAAACCGCATCCGCTCACGGAAGCACCAATCGATCGGGCAGCGAAGGTCTGCGCATCTGACGAAAGAATCGACAGAGACCGCGTCGTGCCAAGATCAGAACACCAAAAGAATAATCTTTTCCCGGCTCTGATCTCCAGGAAGGCGACACCGGCGGGAATACTGCGGAAAGGTCCGGCCTTTACGATGAGGAGGAACACGGAGAAGCAACGAAGAGCAAGATCGCTCTTCCTTCCTTCGCCCTTTTCCTTTGATGGTGGAACCCAATGGATATGCATAATATATAGAGGGCGATTTTTTGGAAAATATTCTTTAATTTTGAATTTTTTTCAGAAAGCGTCTTAATTTTTTAATTATAAAAATAATATTTTTATAAATAATTATTTTACTCTTAGCTCTCGTCCCGTTGGTGAGTTGAAGATAATAATGTCTCTTGTACCATCTTTTTTTCCTTATATAATAGTTAAGATGAAGAAGTGTAACACCACACGGGTTTAGGATTGCAAGCGATAATAAATCGTCGCTCCGATGGATATGAGTGATGATGATAATTTTGGAGTCTCTTCTTCTTCGTATAAAAGTCTAGGTTAAGAGTACAAAGTCATCAGGGTCAACTAATGTCATGACGGGTTTAATAGAGATAGGGCCAAAATGATCTTTTAAAATAATAAGAGGTTCTCTGACCATGACACATGGTTTTTTTTTCAAAAATCATCAAAATTATATATTTTTTTAAAGTATATATATATATATATATATATATATATATATATATATAATCTCTATTATTTTATTATTTTGGAAAAAAAAATCTTTGAGAATTTTCTCTAGCATTTTGGTTTTGAAAAATTTTAATTCTTACATAATATTTTTTTAATAAATAATTATTTTATTCTTGAGCCTCACTATTGCTTTCATCACGTGCTTAAAAGGTCATAGCGATCCACGTCCTCTCTCTAACAAGGATTGACGCATGAGATGAAGGGGGTATCCTTATATAAGATTAGGATTGCGAGCAACGATAAACCCTCGTTCGATAGTTGCTAGCGACGATGACTATTATTACTTCTCCTTATTCCTCACGTGAGGGTCACTGACAAAGCATATAAGGGTACGATCAATAAAGTAGCAGAGACGACGACGACGAGTTAGAGAAATGTAAGAGTAGAATGTTCTTTTTCCGCGTAGTAAAAGATTCTTTGTTGAAATTTTTAAAGTTGAGATGCTCTAGAAAAAAAACATCAAATCAAACTCGAGATTTTATTTTTTCAAGAATTCACCTCTATCTCTATATATAAAACTATATATTTGGGTAAAATTCTTACTCTTATCCATCCTGTCGACTGCTGCGATGGCCATGTCAGGTGATGAGGTGTTACGGTAATCTGTGGCCCTGCGGAGGATATGTCCGAGTATCGGCAAAAGTTGGAAAGAGGAGAAGTTCCAATAACATATAGAATTGATGTGGGGGTGAACTCAATTACCACGAAATAATTGGCCATAATTTTAGAGGATTTAAAGTTGACTTTGGGTGTGTGTCTTTATGGTACTACAAATGGTGAACCGTCACATCCTAATGCATGGGATATATGCTTTTCTTACTTTGGGATCGGCCGGAGTCAACAGTAAAGATCGTAGCATCGATGCTCTTCCACCTCCCCCCCTAACCAAATCTAGATTGCTACTACATTATTCTTCTTCTTCTTTTTCTTTATTATATGTTGGCTTAGAAATCTTTTGCTCTACCCGTATGTCATGTTTATCGCTTCTCTAAATGTATGTTGTTGTTGATGTCGATGTCGATTCTAATCGTATATGGTAAGGAAAATATCTAATCTCGGTTGAAATTCGATGCTTATACGAATATTTCAATCAAATCTCCTATCATATCCAATTTATCTATCTTTTAAGAATCGAATTTGTAATACGGTTGTGGTGTCTTATGATAAAGTGTTTCGACTTCAATAAAATAATAATAATAATAATAATAATAATAATCTATCTATCTATCTACTTATCACTCCATAGCCAAATTCTACATACTAGTCGAAGCTCGGGTGAGAAATGTCATTACGAGGCCATCCGACCGATCTAGAGATGTTGGGGTGGGAGTGGACAAGACCCCCTCGCCGATCACATGTGACCTCTCATTGCCCACTTTAATTTAGGCGACATCATTGGTATGTCGATGTCTCGCTAGTCGTCCCCGAGCTATGGAACCCATCATGGCTTTCTTTTGTGAGAAGTGGGAGTTGGTGATGTGCCTTGTTGGAGTGCACCACACAAAAAGGAAGCATCGCGACCTTTCTCCACTGGCCTTTTGTGTCTCGGGATGTTCAAACAATGCGAAGATAAAAAGGGAGATGACAAGTAGTGATGTGCATGCAACCCTTCCTTTATTTGCTTCTTTCGATTGTTCTTACAGTGATTTAACCATTTTTAACACCAACGTACTATTCTCATGGTTTTTATCTAAAACAAGTAACATCAACTAAATTTTACGCGTAAATGTCACTCTATATCTTCACCTCCTATAATCCATCAAGATGTTGATAATATATCATGAAGAGTATGTTGTAAATTTTGACAGTATATTATAAGAACTTCACTTTGAATTTACTATTTAAGCACACATAAAAGAAGGTATGAAAAATAGGTATAGACCTAATGTTCATTTAATATTTTCGTCGAAAAAAAACAACCAGAAGATATCATACTATGATGATTTAAAATTATGAGTAATTATAAATATATAAAATAAACGTTTGAGTAATGATAATATATCATATATAAAGTTCTCGAATTGAATTTCATTTTCGTTACTTACTATTTGGGTGCGGATAATTTTTTTTTTAAAAAAAATAGGTGTAGACCCAAAATTTATTTAATATTTTTGTTGAAAAAAAAAAAAACAAACACACTGAAGATATCATACATATTATTATGATGATATAAAAATATGAATAATTATAAATATATAAAATAAATATTCAAGTAAGTAATGATCCCTAAATCTTTGTGTAGTTCGTCATTCACGAAAGCGACTAGATAGTTTGTTTGTATATTCAGTATTACCTATACAAAATCAATAAAATTCATGACGAATGAGAAGATAAAATAGAATCTTAGGTCTTCTTCCACCCCTTTTTTTTTTTTTGGTTCTTGGAAGAAGCTTCCTCCTGGATTTAGTTCTGGTTTCTTGGGTGTTTTCCTTTCTTCCTTTCCTCTCTAAGGCTGCGTTGACTTCTTCTCTCCGGACTACGTCATCAGGGTCGTCATGTTCTAGAACTCAGCTATTCTTCCCTCGTCGTTAAGGTCGTCAGTTGAGATCGACTGAGCTTGACGATTAGATGCGACGTAGCAAATTAGAGGCCACCAGGTGACGAAGTTATCATCGGAGGAAGACATCACCATACAGCAATAGATGGGCTGAGTCCATGGTGTTCTAGAACTAAGACTTTTGCTCCTTTTTTTTACTTGATTATGGAGTCGTCGAGGTCAATAAATATAAACGATCAGTTTGAATTGGGCTGGATTGGATTATGCTATTTATGTTAGGCAACATTTTTTGAAGCATGATGGATCGTCGGACATTCAAGCTAAAGTTAGCTTCGCTATCGATTTTCTATTCAATCGAATTGATCTTCTACGATTCGATTTTAATTTTTAATTTTAAAAAATCAAAACCTATAATTTTAATTCCAAACAATAATAAGATTTATGGAGTAGTGGTTAAATTATTATGTTTAAAGCCAATTATTGATTTAGTTTGATTAAAAATTTCATAATTTTATAATTATTTATTTATATTAAAAAAATTAGGTCATTACACTCATTATGGTTATACTTATATTTGTTTTTTTTTTAAATTTAAAAATAAATTTATATATTTATTATATTATATTATGAAATTTAAATTAAAAAGAAAAAAAATATATAATTGCGATGAGGGCTACAATTCTCCACATTTCATTTGCTAATCAATAGAGAGATGCAATCGTGGATTGATTAGTCTCGCAAGCCTCGAGTCTCCTTCAGCTCTTCTCCGCCTATTTTGCAGAGGAAGAAGACACACAACGCTCGTTGACGTGCCACAATAATTGGGAGTCCGCGTGCGGAGGGAAGCCGCGTAACTTTTGTCCTGCAATTGGGCTCTGCATGCACGTGGGGACTCACCGCGGCGTTTCAACTCGCCACGCGCCACCAAAAAGGAGACCATCGAGCCCATGCCGAGTGTAATCGACAGGCTAATATATATATATATATATATATATATATATATATATATATATAATGCGGCAATTTAATATGACGAGAGAGAGAGAGAGAGGAGGGAACGAATGCGTGAGCACCCCGCGAATCATGCCGCGTACTGACACGGACGTGCGTGGTCCCACACACACTTTTCTAATGCAGCCTGATGTCGGCCGCCAGGGTCCCACCCCCCACGTGCGTCGAGTGGGTTTCGCGTAAGGGAACCCTTCGTCACGTGGAATCGGTCCGCTTGCCTCCTCGCTGCTATCTTTTCTAATCTGAAATGCTTTTACCTTTCTGTCCTTGCAAACTCCGAAAATTATCATATTTACTCCTACTACTTATATATGTATATATATATATATATATATATATATATAATTCAGAATAATCATGATTAGTCATGATCGCCGATAAATAAATACACATCAATTAAGATCGCTATTCTGCGTCGAAATCTAATCGCATGTGATGATACATATACACGCTGATCAAGTCAGGAATCGAGTCACCCGATTCGGTGGAGCGCTCATCTTAAAGCACATCCCAAGTGTCACGGCATCGTACGAGACGCCCCACGCTTTCCCTCCCTCGGTTCACGCGCGTCGCGCGCGGTGGCATCGCCGTAGTTATCTCATCTCTCACGGGCGGTTTAGTAAGGCTCCACATCGCCTCCCCTCTAATTTATTCTAGCCTTGTTCCTCAGAGTCCAAGCAACCCCCTCTCTCTCTCTCTCCGATCGCTCTCGGCCAATTCGTTTCCTTCGGGCGATTCTTGCCCTGGAGATCCGGGCAGGTGTACGCGTTCCATTGGAGTGATTTAGTCTCCGGCGTTTTGGTACGGGGGAAGGGATTGATCTGGTGGTGCTGCGGTGGGGAGCAGGGCGAAGGGAAGGGGAGGTGGCGGAGATGACGTCGGGAACGAGGACGCCGACGTGGAGAGAACGGGAGAACAACAAGCGGCGGGAGCGGCGGCGGCGGGCCATCGCCGCGAAGATGTACTCCGGCCTCCGGTTGTACGGCAACTACAAGCTCCCCAAGCACTGCGACAACAACGCCGTCCTCAGGGCCCTCTGCGAGGAGGCCGGATGGACCGTCGAAGAGGACGGCACCACCTACCGCAAGGTATAATCCTCGCCACCGCTATCCTCCTCTCCATCGTTTGGTTCCAAGCCCAGCTACAGCGTCCGGTAGTTCCCGTGGGCCTGTTAGGCGCCAACCGCCGGTTCGGTGGCGCACTGGAGCGACTTGCTCCTGGAGCAGCTAACATGGGCTTTCCATGTGACGTTGCAGGCGGTGGTGTTTCTTTTTGTTCCTTTTCGCAATCGACGGTTGAGATCGATTGAATCGGTCTCGGGACGTGGTCGGCGCACGATTGATCTGAATGCGCCCTCATCTATCGGGCGGCGGATTTTGGGGGGTTGAATAATTTTCGGACGACAATGCCCTCATTCATTAGCTTAAATTCCCCATGCGAGCCTTTTTAATGCATTGGCGCTGAGGGCATAATGGTCCTCTCGGTTCGAAATTTCCCGTCCTGACCTTTATCCGGTTCCGTTCACGCGGCCCGCGTGCGCACGTTATCTGATCTGGCGAAAACGCCCCGCGGCGGTGGCGGAACGGGGTGCGTTTTCCGGCTGGTCAAAGTCAAAGCCTCCATTGGATTCCCCTGCGCCCGCGTTTCTAGGCGCAACAGTCGGGGAAGTGCGCCGAAAGAGAGGTATGCGCGTCGTGGAGGGAACTTTAGGACCTTTGAGATCTGTCTTGCAGCAGGACTCCTTTTTCCCGTCCCACACCCATTCAAACACTAATGGGAAGGACGACGGGTCGTGAGCGCCATTAAGGAAGATGAGAGCTTTTGTTAAGTCATGAGAAGAGGAGACACAGAGACAACGGGAGCTTTCCTTCTCTGTTTAATGAGTTGTGTTGCTTTGAAGAATCGTAGCGTACTGGAACATCGGAAGGACGGGTGGCCGGTGGGTTCAAATGTGGAAGAGCAGGTGGTGCTCACTGTAACTGAGGTCACCACTCTGGTCCACGTAGTTGTCATCTGGGAGAACCTGGCAAACAACTCTTTG